>NC_044985.1:35951169-36644465 GCF_008728515.1 Papio anubis
AGTAGCTGGGACTACAGGCGCCCGCCACCTCACCCGGCTAGTTTTTTGTATTTTTTAGTAGAGACGGGGTTTCACCGTGTTAGCCAGGATGGTCTCGATCTCCTTACCTCGTAATCTGCCCGTTTCGGCCTCCCAAAGTGCTGGGATTACAGGCTTGAGCCACCGCGCCCGGCCTCAAATGCTTTCTTTGCCTTGCTTCGGTGTGCACCTTATACAAGCTTTCCCCTTGGGCTCCAAACCACCCGCCGTCTGGCACTGCCTGATTCTTGAATCAAACTCCTAAAATTTTAAGTGCTTAGGTTTATCTTTTTTCTTTTTTTGAAATGGAATTTCGCTCTTTTCTCCCAGGCTGGAGTGCAATGGCGCGACCTTGGCTCACTGAAACCTTCGCCTCCTGGGTTTAAGCCATTCTCCTGCCTCAGCCTCCCAAGCAGCTGGGACTATAGGCGCCCGCCACCTCTCCCGGCTAGTTTTTTGTGTTTTTTAGTAGAGACGGGGTTTCACCGTGTTAGCCAGGATGGTCTCGATCTCCTGACCTCGTGATCCGCCCGTCTCGGCCTCCCAAAGTGCTGGGATTACAGGCTTGAGCCACCGCGCCCGGCCAAAATTACATAATTTTAAATTCCACCAAATATACTGCTTGCAATAAAAGATAATTAGTTTCAACACTACACCACTTTTTTCTCCATAATTCCTAGTGTTACCAAGGACAGCAAAATTTTATATTTTATTCTAACTGAACACTAATCTGAACAGATTTATTTAATATTCATAAAATATCTAAAATTCATACTCATGGAGTTTGAGGGTGGGAAGGGACCTTACAGATCATCTACATATGATTATATTGAATGAACATTTTGTATGGTTAAGCAAAGTGAATAGAAAGAAAGATTTAAATACAACTCTCAGAGTAGAAGTGTTTTTATTAAAAAACAGAAATACAGGGCTGGGTGCAGTGGTGCATGCCTATAATCCTAGCACTTTGAGAAGCCATAGCAGGCGGATTCCTTGAGCTCAGGAGTTTGAGACCAGCCTGGGCAACATGGCGAAACCCCACTTTGACAAAAAAATACAAAAATTAGCAGAGCATGGTGGTGCTCGCCTGTAGTCCCAGCTATTCGAGAGGCTGAGGAGGGTGGACAGCTTGAGACCGGGAGGTCAAGACTGTAGTGAGCTGAGATCATGCCTCTGCACTCTAGCCTGGGTGACTGAGTGAGACCTTGTCTTAAAAAAAAAAAAAAAAAAAAAACCCTTGTTGGCCGGGCGCGGCGGCTCACACCTATAATCCCAGCACTTTGGGAGGCTGAGGCGGGTGGATCATCACGAGGTCAGGAGTTTGAGACCAGCCTCACCAACATGCTGAAACCCCGTCTCTACTAAAAATACAAAAACATCAGATGGGCGTGGTGGCACCTGCCTGTAATCCCAGCTACTCAGGAGGCTGAGGCAGGAGAATTGCTTGAACCTGGGAGGCAGAGGTTGCAGTGAGCAGGGATCTAGCCACTGCACTCCAGCCTGGGTGAAAGAGGGAGACTCTGTCTCAAAAAAACAAAGCAAAACAAAAAAAACCTGAACTACAAATTCCACAGTTCAAACACGCTTCTTTTTAAGGGTCAAAGTAACAACAGTTTTCTAATTTTTAGGAGTACATGCAGACAAATAAGTCTGGGGCTACTTCACAGGCTGATTATAGCACAGTGCTAAGCACACAATAGGCTTAGTCTCATAAAGGACAATTAGCTTTATTTTGTCCCAGGGACGCAGACTGTAAGCTTAAGGGCGGGCAATAATCTCAGTATGGGTAGCAAAGCTAAGGTAACACCATTCCACTTCACAGGATTATGAATAAACAGTTCTGTAACTTCATCTTAATAAGGGTCTATATATTCCCATTCTGAAAATCTAGGAAAATTAACACATATAATTATAAAATTAGCACAGCTCCCAAAACTTACCTTAAATATGAAGTTTGAGCAGGCTGTGTTGTCACTGAGGAATTCACATTTGAAGGCAGAGATCTCAGTGGACCAATCTGATCGGGTCCTAGGCTATAGCTTTGGGCAACAGTTACTTGGTGAATGCTCTGACCCATATAGTTTCCACCATGTGATTGAACTGGATATGTCTATTAATCAGAAAGAAAAAGTTGATTCACGAATCTCCCAAACATGTGCCTAATAATATATTTAAAATGTTAAAAGACTTAAAGGAAAGAAACTATGTCTTTGGGAAGCAATCTGATTCTACCAATCTATCCATCTTAGAACTCAAAGTGGTGAGCTGTCAAATCACAGTGCCATATCTATGGAAATTTGATTTGTTTGGCTGTTCTTTTATTTTTACAGAGAGCTGGGAGAAAGACAGGTGGTATACTTTTAAGTAGTGGATTGCCATCTATCCAGGTTGCCTATTACTCAGTAAACATGTCTTGTTGTAGAGCCACAGAAAACTGTACACTCCCTTGAAGGGAAGCCCACCATCACTTAAAGTCACTATAAGAATGATAACCTTCTTTACCCTCATCCCAGGATGACTCATCCAACTCCTTCCTAAGAATGAAACTTAAAAGAACAAGCTGAAAAAGAAACGGTATAAGGATGCCAGGGCTTCCCTGGCAATGTCTACTTTATCTCTTACCTTTAAGACAAACAGGACAAAAGTAAGGAAGAGTTATTGGTAAAAGACATGTATCCTCAGGAAAGAGCAAAAATGGTTTAGGTCTCTTTGGACATTTATATGTGCCCTACTTATTTTCAGGACAACAGCTCCTTAAGGACAGGGTCTACCACCTGTCTACTATATATAGCATCAAAACAATGCACACATTTAACATCATATCATACCATAATGATCATCAATCCAGTTTTAAATTAAGCTATTTTTTAAAGCAAAGACCATTTATCTGAAAATTTAGAATGCTAGAAATCCCAAATAAGCTATATTAAGTACAATCACATTACCTCCTTAGTAGACATGTAACAATCTACTGACAATAGGCTGAGACTGTGAGAATCAGCTTCTTCTGCAGTTTAGGGTTCCTGAGTAGCCTACACAGATACAACTAACTTGTTACCCCAATTGCTTCTAGTAGAGATGTATTTTTGTCAAATTAGAATAGAAACTTTTGAATATTTCAAATGCTCGAGTGAACAGTGTAGATACAGATTATGTGAGGAATCAAACAGAAAGTTAACTTTTCAGAGAAATGAGTTGTGCTTGGCAAAACGCAGTAAGTAGAATGCAAGTAAACACCAAAACCTGACACAGAATAGCAAATAACCCTTTACAGACACATAAAAAAGCCAACACAGTTTTATCATACAACGATGCAGACACTGCTTTTTGTCCCACTTTCACAGCAGCAGCAAACAACTCTGAAAACAGAAGCAAACTGAGTAACTCCCAAATGTCTTTTGCAGCCAGAAATCTTTCTTACCCTCCTAATTTTCAAAAAGATCAAGGCATGGCACATTTGATAAATGTATCTTGTCTGACGTGACAGTTACCATAGTGACTATTCTTTTTTTACTTAACAATTATGTTGTGTCAAGTCATCTAAATTATTCACCCACATTCTACCCTTTCTCCTTGGTGTCTCCTTCACATGTACCTTTAGATACCAGTGTTCATAAATTAACATGCATTTTGCTCACCCAAGCTCATTCTGAATTCAATTGGCTAACTGGCTGAAATTTCAAAATGCTTCTGAATGGGGATACTGACAAATATAAAGTATTCACTTCATATGGCAAGCACACAAAAAAGGTGAAAAGTACTGGAAAAAGATGGCTTACGGATGTTCATGGATGGCTTATGGAGTCTGTACCTCCTAGATGTGTATCATATCTTTGCCATGCACAAATTTTTAACAATTTAAGTCATGCAGCTAAGTAAAGGAAGTATAAAGCATACTCTAGAAGTTCATTGTGCCTGTTAATAATCATGTGAGTCAAATAAATCTTTATGGAAATTTGTAAAGAAATGTTAAATCTTCTTGAGCAGCAGCAAAGTGTTGGTACCTGGGGAACTTCTGATATGCTAGGTACCATCCGAAATCAAAAGCTTTATACTCCACATTTACAAAAAGGATTTATACTTACATAAAAGATTTATGCTTTATACTTACAAAAGCATATGAAGAACCAGAACTACCCTCACATACTTAATGGTCTTTTCATCCATGTTAAAACTGAACTATAATGTATTTGTGAAATGTCAGTATCTGTCTAAGTTGTTCTGGTGAATGTTAATTGTTCAGTCAATATTTACTGAAACAATCAAAGATAAATTTTATAATTTACATACAAAAGAAATCTTAATACTATGCTGTAAAACACTTTCTTTTACTTTAAAACTTGTTTATAATTTAGAAAATGTTCTCAAAAAACATGCTCACCTGCATTGGAACCCCGGATGATGCAGGTGGGTAATGTGCTGGAGGGTGGAGCTTTGAATAGACTGAGTACACTGGTGCTTCATTCACCAATTTGTTATATAGTTCCAGAGCTTCCAGGACTTTTACATTCAATTCAGACAATTCTGAATGCTTCCTGGTATAGAAGAAAAGTATTATAATACTCTTCTAGTTTTTAGCATCTGTTTAGTAATATGAATTATTTTTTAAATTTAGCACAATTTATATTCATATATCAAAAGGCTATTTTATATTTAATGAAAGAATATTCACAAAGGGAAACTGAGAGGAAGAACTGCTTAATCCTTGTAATAGCTAGCCTGATACTAAGGCAGGAAAATAGGGTCTGGAGGCAGGGAATCTAAGGCTGTTTTTCAAGCTGACTTCTTGTAACTACACTGAAAGGAAAACCAACCCTAACTTTCCACACCTAAGTAACAAAAGGACCAGAGGCTGCTCCCTTTGCAAACTCCCCACGTTTTCTGTGCAGCAGATGGGAAATTGGGTGTCCGGAAAAAATCAGACTGATTACAAGTCCAGTCTTCGTTTGCAACTTTGTAACTTCAGCCTCTGAATGGCTGCTGTCCACAACCAGCCTCTGAATGGCTGCTCCAGCCTCTGAATGGTTGCTGTCCACAACCAGTCAGACTGACTGTGGGCGGAGTCTTCCTTTGCATACAAGCATAACTGTAACTTCTCCCTAGCCTCTAATTGGTTGCTTTTTGCAACCAATCAGATGGTTGCACAGCACTGTGACCTTTGTAACTTCATTTCAGCCTCTGGTTGGCTGCTTTCTGCAACCAGACTGATCGTGAGCTTCCACTTCATTTACATGAGGTGAGCATGAAGCGGCCAATGGGAAACTTCTAGGGGGTACTGTACTTGGACCCAAGAAGGTTCTGTATCCGGGTCCTTAAGCTGCTGCTCAGGCCCACTCCCACACTGTGGGGCGTACTTTCGTTTTCAATAAATCTCTGCTTTTGTTCTTCTGTTGCTTCGATCTTTCTTTCCTTTGCTGGGCATTTTGTCCAATTCTTTCTTCAAAATGCCAAGAACCTGGACAACCTGCAGTCACAATCCTCTACCAGTGACAAAATGACTTTAAAATATTAGGGAAAAGTCCTTTCCATGCCTCATAAAATTCAATCAATTCATAATTTTGGTGCTGAGAGAATTTACTTTCACACATTCCAGTTTTATTTTGAGAATTCAATTATTAAAAAGAAAATTCTCAATTTGGGTAAGAATCTGGGCCTGAATTATAAATCTCAATAAAAGAAAGTACCCAGGCAAGGCCCAGAACCTCTATGAAGTACACGATATGATGGAAATTTAAAAACACTTGTTAAAAAAAAAAAGAAATCACACACATTTTCATTTGTTTATATCCATAAAAATATCAACTGAAAAAAAAAAACCTACTTAAATAATTACCCTTGAAAATCCAAGTAAAAACAATGTGTAAGACTAGTCTCTACAGCTCGTTTGTTGGTTGGTTTATTTTGAGAAAGTAAGTAAGCCAATACTTTATTATGTAGTAACAACAAATCCAAATAAAAGCATCTTCAAATATGACCAAGAAGCTTCAGAGCAGACTCTTCCTACTTGAAACAATTTTGTCTGTTCCCCTGGGAGTAATAAAGAACTCTCTTTGCACTGTCAAATTTATAATAGTTAAGCAACCACTTTTCATCTGGCCTGAAACATCCACAAGCCTTTTTATTGAAATGTGGTTCTTTCTATATAAACACAGAGAGGCAACAAGCAGAGGCACACAGACACAGGACTACCAAGTAAACAGCCACTGAGTCCTATCAAGATTTGTCACTTTTCTTCTACTAGTCTTTTACGTCTGAACAACAACAACAAAAAGTTTGTTCCCTCTCTGGTAGGAATGACTGCATTAAGCAGGTCAAACTCTATTATCAAAAATAACAGTTACGAGCCACCCAGAAAGCTACAGAAATTAGTGCCATGCTAACAAATGCATAACTAAAATTTAACTGTAGGAAATCCACAAAACCCAGTATGTTGATGAAACAACAGAAAAATGCAGTAGAAAGACGTGATCACTGTGTTTGAAATCCCCTTAAAGATTTGAGACACAATCCCAGAGTAATAAGGCAAAAGAGCAACTTGATCAGATGGTAGAAAATTATCTTTGGAGGACAGGAGGAAATAAGATTAGAATAGTCTGGAACATAGTTAAGGCCAGACTATGAATCTCTCTTCAATAAATCTACCTAAACTTTTTTGGAGTCAATTTACATGTTTACTCAATATAATTTCTTAGGGTGATAAAATGCTACAAAATTTCATTCTGTAAAATGACAGAAATGAAATGTACAATTTAACTTTCTAACAGTAGAGTTGTTTTTCTCAGCAGGAATAACAAACGCAATGATCCATTCAAGGGAAAAATTGGTATTTTATTCATCTTTGAATACTTGACAAGGGTAAATAACAGTCAATAAGAATTTGTTGAAGAACAGGAAACATTTCCACGAACAGGAGCTGCATCTGCAGCTGTGGCCATGGAACAAGAAAAAATGCCAGTTGGCCTATTCAAAAACTGAAACTGGTAAGAAAACTGGTTAATGATTGAGTTCTCACTCAAAAAATTAACATCAGAATGGTCACTTTGATTTTTTTTTTTCTTTTGAGACAGGATCTCATTGTGTCACCTAGACTGGAGTGCAGTGGTGCAACTGTGGCTCACTGCAGCCTCCTTGACCTCCCAGGCTCAAGCAATCTTCCCACCTCAGCCTCCTGAGGAGCTGGGACCACAGGTGCATACCACCAAGCCCAGCTAATTGTTAAAATTTTTTTTTTTTAGAGATGGGGTCTCACTGTATTGCCCAAGCTGTTCTCAAATTCCTGGGCTCTGATGATCCTCCCACTTCAGCCTCCTGAAGTGCTGGGATTATAGGTGTGAGCCCCCACACCGGCCTCACTCTGACTTCTAATTCTTCTAGATCTTTTCCTTTAACAAAATTATTTTTATGAACCAAAAATAAGATTAAATTGTCATAGCTTCTGCCTTTTTTCATTATATATTATAATATCTGTTCATATCAAGGGATAATTATCAAGGACAATGATTTTCATTGTAGAATGTGTGGACACACACTCAGTCCTCCATGTCCATGGGGTCTGCATCCGTGCACTCAACTTCAAATTGAAAATACAAAACATTAAAAAAAATTGTGTCTGAACTAAACATACAGCCACATCTATAATACTTTTTAATCTTTTCCAGTTTGATTATTCACTAACCATTAACATCCTGCATTGAAACAAAGTAGATGTGTAAGGAGGTATTTAATGCTTTCTCTAAAATATGGCAAAACTACTGTCAATTGACACACAGGTTTTTCATTTCTTTAGAAAACACAACACATTTATTTTTAAAATGTCCCCTGGAACAAAGATGACAATCTCTGGTGACTAGGAAAAGTCCTGCTGCTACTGCACTTCTCTGGTAGAGGCAGAAAAGAAGTAGTTTCTGTTCTCCTTCTTATTTTGGCCCTATCTAATCTCTCTTTCTTGTGCTGTTTATATATTAATTCAATAAATACCACTAGAGAGGGATGATGATGGAATACCAAGCCCTATCCCTTGTTTTCCTTTCACTAAGGGTTCTCTCTCTGACTTCAGATAGAGAGCTGAGAAATAAGGGAGCAGAACCAAGTTAAAAGCTCAACCTTGAAAGTCTACCCTTCAGTGTTGCTGCTATTTTTAAAGGACAATAAGGGCCAGGCACAGTGGCTCATGCCTATAATCCCAACACTTTGGGAAGCTGAGGCAGGAAGATCACTTGAGGCCAAGAGTTTGAGACCAGCCTGGGCAGCACAGCAAGGCCCTGTCTTTAAAAAAAAAAAAAAAAGCTGGGTGTGAGGCTGGGTGCAGTGGCTCACACCTGTAATCCCAGCACTTTGGGAGGCTGAGGTGAGTGGATCATGAGGTCAGGAGTTCGAGACCAGCCTGGCTAATATGGTGAAACCCCGTCTCTACTAAAAATACAAAAATTAGCAGGGCATGGTGGCGGGCACCTGTAATCCTAGCTACTTGGGAGGCTAAGGCAGAGAATGGCTTGAACCCAGGAGGTGCAGGCTGCAGTGAGCCGAGATTGCCCCACTGCACTCCAGCCTGGGTGACGGGGCAAGACTCTATCTCCAAAAAAAAAAAAAAGAGAAAAAGAAAAAGAAAAAGAAAACTACGTAGGATAAAATTAAAAGAGCAATAGAAACAAAGAAATACAAGGACAAGAAATGAAAAGAGAAGACATGATTTAGCTTCAAATACTAGAGAAATTTCATTTTAAAATTTTTATAAGTACCACTTCTCATAAGAATTCAATTCTTGGCCAGGCACGGTGGTTCACGCCTGTAATTCCAGCACTTTGGGAGGCCAAGGTGGGCAGACCATGAGGTCAGGAGTCCGAGACCAGCCTGGCTAACATGGTGAAACCCTGTCTGTACTAAAAATACAAAAATTAGCCGGGTGTGGTGGTGCACGCCTGTGCTAGCTACTCAGGAGGCTGAGGCGGGAGAATTGCTTGAACCTGGGAGACAGAGGTTGCAGTGAGCCGAGATCGTGCCACTGCACTCCAGCTTGGGCATCAGCACAAAACTCCATCTCAAAAAAACCCCCCAGAAAACTGTTATCTTTAAATAAAAAGCACTTGACTCCCCAGCCATCTTGGCAGCTGCTCTTAGTTGGGGACCTTCCTGGACTTAAGGCAGGATAGTCTCAAAGAAGAGGAAAAAGTCAGTGGAGTTGACCAACTCTAGGCTCCAACTCGTTATGAAAAGTGGAAAGTATGTGCTGGGGTAAAAGCAGACTCTGAAGATGATCAGACAAGGCAAAGCAAAATTGGTCATCCTCACTAAAACTGTCCAGCTTTGAGGAAATCTGAAATAGAGTGCTATACAATGTTGGCCAAAACTGCTGTCCATCACTACAGTGGCAATGATGGGCAGAGCATGCAGAAAATACTAGAGAGTATGCACACTGGCTATCACTGATCCAGGCAGTTCTAATATCACTAGAAGCATGCTAGAAGAGACTGGTGAAAAGTAAGCCATGCAAAATTTTTATTCTTTTTAATTTTTTTTTTTTTTTTTTTTTTGAGACGGAGCCTCAGCCTCCCTAGAAGCTGGGACTACAGGCGCCCGCCACCACGCCCAGCTAATTTTTTTGTATTTTTTTAGTAGAGACGGGGTTTCACCGTGTTCACCAGGATGGTCTCGATCTCCTGACCTCATGATCCGCCCGCCTCGGCCTCCCAAAGTGCTGGGATTACAGACGTGAGCCACTGCGCCCGGCGCAAAATTTTTATTTAATAAAACTTGTCAGAGTTTATTGCACCACCTTGCTATAAATTTGTAAGAGTTTGGGAAACTGAAAAACAATTTCCATGAATTGTATAGTTCCACAAAAACTTTCCCTACTTTACTGTTTGCCAAAAAACAAGTGAACCCCCCAAAACTATACTTTTTATTCCTTGCATGAAAAATCTCACCTATCAATTTCTTCGAGTTTTTCATCTATCATTGGACCCATCTGTTGGCAGATATCTGTAAATACAAAAATACTTACAAACACAGAAAATCCAATTTAAGCCAATTTCAACAATTTTTAACAATATAGCACCAATATACAACACTATGCATAATACACAGAGATTAAGTTCATGCTAGAGAAAGACTACTATTCAGCACTACTACTGTACATTACTATCATGTGACCAAAAGCAAGGTCAACTTTAAAATAAAAATCTCATTATGTTTTCTTGAAACTATTAACTAAGTTGACAGACTGTCAAATCTGGAGTTATCCCAAAGTCTTAAAGACATCTAGAAAACTATGATTAGTTAACTAAAACAAACTTGAGCCACAATATATAAATTATGTAACCTTTGCCCATCAGATATGAAGATTTTTCATTTACTTAAGACATTTCAAGATTAAACAGTGTATTTCCCAATGTGAACACTGATACTATAAAGAGCACAATGCTGTATTCTATATTCATAACCAGAAGTTTCTTCTATAAAGATTTAACAAGGATTATTCATTTACCAGAGATTCTTCTCCCAAGGGATTTTTTTTAAAAACAAAAAAACACGTTTTAATTGTTCTCACATTTCTTAAGAGACTAAAAGACACATCAACATGCATCAAGTGACTACGTTACGAAGTTAACAATGATCATGTATAATTTTGTCCTTTAAATTCATAATACAAGAAAATTAAACAGGAATAAGCATTTTAAACGTTTTGACTCAATTTGATATGCTGTTATTTTTAATTCTGTCCTTTTTTGGACTGCAAAAATCTTCAGCCAATTTTACTTGTAGGCTTAAAGAAATACAAAGACTTCCTTTATGAAAAGGATTTGCAGGTTTATGACAATGCCTTCCGAGTAATATTTATTATTTTACTGTACTAGTCTGTTCCCCACCAGAGATTTCTAACCTCTAGAGGCAAATATAAGGCAGAAGAAACTGAAGACATTATGAATAGCTAAAACACTAAATAATATTAAAATAATATCTAATATTCACTACCTTCTAAATCCAAAAGGTCTTGGGAGTCTGGTTTTGAATCTGTTGGATCTATACTCTGAAGTACCTGCAGGGCTCTATCCATCTTATCCTAAAAAAGTAATAGGACACTTTTTA
Source organism: Papio anubis (assembly GCF_008728515.1). Taxonomy (NCBI): domain Eukaryota; kingdom Metazoa; phylum Chordata; class Mammalia; order Primates; family Cercopithecidae; genus Papio; species Papio anubis. The sequence continues at coordinate 35,962,273 of NC_044985.1, forward strand.
AAAACTCAAGAGTTTTAACTTCAGTGAATATGAAATTACTCTTTCCAAGCACTCTCAAAGATAGTACATTTAAATGTCTTGATAGTTTAACTATTAAACAAAAGAGGGACTCTACCTCATCTATATAAACAGGCTCAGGCTCTGATTTCTTAATTTCCTCCACATCATCATCAATTACATTCAATTTGTCCACAGCCGCTATAGAAACAAAGTAAATTTTAAGTTCCTCAGCATTTACTTCAGTAATTTTAGTTATTAATTTATAAGTGGCCTATGATTGTCCATAAGAAAAAAAAATAGAAGTCCTTCAAATATTCACCACATTTCATAATCAATATGTTATTACATACGTTTGGTCATTTATTTCACAAACATTTATTTAGAACTCATTATGTGCCAGGCATTGTTCAGGCATTTATACATACACCGGTGAATAAAACAGACAAGAATCTCTAACCTCATGGAACTTAAAATTTTAGTGGAACAAATGTGCAATATTAAAAGCAGCTGACATTTTAGGCATTTTCCTGAAAACTGAGAGTTACCACTGGGGTGAATAAATGTATGAGAGCAGATTATTATCTACCTAGCTAATTTCAAACTTACATCTATGAGTTCCTTCTACTCTTCCTTTCTATTAAAAAAAACTATTGCCTATATGAACAAAAAATAAAACTTATTTTAAGCTAACTTTGATAATAGTTAAAACAACACTAAACACAAAAGTTTTTCACGAAGGTTGAAAAAAAACTTACAAATACACAAACCCAGAAAACTATTTAAATGTTCCCTGAAGTATTGCTAGAATGTACCATATTTTAACAAAGTAAATTTTGGTAAAAATAAAACAACAATAAAAACCTACGTAGCCAAACAATTTTAAATCCCAACTGTTAGCCATTTATTTCAAACATATGGCTAACTTTCAAAGAACAGAAGTCAGCATAACACAAGGATAAGCTGAAAACCCACAATATTTTTTCCTGTTAATACTTTCCAGCCTATGTCAAGGGAGAAATTGCTGTATAGAATCCCCTGAGCATGATCTATAAAGTTATTTTTTAAAGGTATCTCCAATATTCCTATCTACTTAGAGAGTCAGATAAGAGGAATAAAAGTATAAATAATGGCAAAGTACTCTATATTCACGTCAATGAGTATCAACCTCTCACGACTTCATTTTTCTGAATGTATCACTCTACACATACAAAGACGATGTTACACATGATGCATAATGCTTTCATTTGAAGTTCTTTCTCCTGAACTGGAAAGGATTAGCACTGATATATCCCTCAGTGAGTCAGTGTTAAGGTCAGACTGTCCTGACTTTAGAATCCCGGCTCAATCACTTACTAGACACATAACTGCTCAGCCTCAGTGTCCTTATCTGTAAGACAGGGCAACAAAAGTAGCTATCTCACAGAACTGTGAGACTGAAATGCAATAGTACAAATGACTTAGCACAATGCCTGACAAATAATGAATGCTCAAAAACCAGTAACTATTTCTAATTATCATCATTAGTATTATTACAAGCTGTTCCTTTACACTCAGATCCCCCCACCTCCCTACCTGAATAACAAATGGAATGCTTTCTCAGCATCGTTGACAATGGCTAAAATGTCTAAAATGGAACTGTCTGTGGCTGCAGACTGACTAAAGTTCAGCAGATCTGAACCAGGAAGCTTAGTGGCTTGATTACATTACTTTATTATTGTTTCAAGCTCCCTAGGATCAAATCAAGGTGAGGAAAGGTCTAAAATTTAGGAGTACTCCTAAACCCAGTAATTATATTCGGCACTTGCCAACCACAACCTCCCCACACCATTCCCGCTTTGCCACTGTGGTTCACTGATGAATCAAAACACTCTTTGTACAGAATAGATATGAACTGCCTCTTACACTACACAGTTAGGTTGATTTAAATACTTGCAAAGTCACATATGATTTTATGCCTGACTTAACTATGTATGCTAACTCTCAGAAGATGTAAAATAAGAGGAAATATTCTTGCGATTGACACAGGCTAAATTAACCCCTTAATTCGGTTAAAAAGTAGGTTAGATTGTCATGCCTATAAAGAAATGATTTAAAACAAAAAGTTAAATGCCAATCTACTTTACATCCAAAACCAAATCATAAAATTTAAGTGAAAAAAACTTAAATAGATCTAATGTTCTCTAAGTTAACTTACCTGCCTCAGTCTCTACGTTTAAATTAGTTGTTACAAAATTGGATGGGAAAAGTCCTATTCCTCTGTGATTTTCTCCTTTCCACCAATTGGCATCACTAAAAATACAGTGCAAAAAATATCATTTGTTCCCCCACATTTTAATACAATAGCAAAGAGGAATTAAAAATTAAATTTAGCCTCCTTTGAATATATTCGTTTACATGCAGCTATAATTAAGTCATTTTTCTTAAATTTAGTAAATATTAAAAAGTACAAGTAAAACAAATATCCACATCCCTATATCTAAACTTAGAACCAGGCCAGGCACGGTAGCTCACGCCTATAATCCCAACACTTTGGGAGGCCAAGGTGGGCAGATCACCTGAGGTCAGGAGTTTGAGACCAGCCTGGCCAACATGGTGAAACCTCGTTTCTACTAAAAATACAAAAATTAGCCAGGCATGGTGGCGTACACCTGTAGCCCCAGCTACTTGGGAGGCTGAGGCAGAAGAATCACTTAAACCTGGGAGGAAGAGGTTGCAGTGAGCCAAGATGGCGCCACTGCACTCCAGCCTGGGTGACACAGCAAGACTCATCTCAAAAAAACAAACAAAAATTTAGAACCAATTAGCAATTCATCATTTGTTACTCTGGGCTTTAAAAAAGTAAGGCTGGGTGCGGTCATGCCTGTAATCCTAGCACTGTGGGAGGCTGAGGTGGATGGATCACCTGAGGTCAGGAGTTCGAGACTAGCTGGGCTAACATGACAAAACCCCATCTCTACTAAAAATACAAAAATTAGCCGGGTGTGGTGGCAGGTGCCTGTAATCCCAGCAACTCAGGAGCCTGAGGCATGAGAATCGCTTTAACCCGGGAGGCAGAGGTTGCAATAAGCTGAGATCACGTCACTGCACTCCAGCCTGGGGAATAGAGTGAGACTCTGTCTCAAAAAATAAATAATAAAATTAAAAAATTAAAAAGTAAACAGGAAACACTTAAGTGCCTTTTAGTAATGACCCCAAATCCCAGGCCACATCCATCTTACCACACTACCATAATAAAGTTGGTAGCCTTCCTGTCGGTTTTTTGTTCTTTTACACATATCTATAGCTAAGTCCATATAGAAACAGACAGACATCGATGCTAATCCACACAGATCTTTTTAATTTTATATATTAATTCTTTCAAATTTTGCTTCTTTTTAAATTAAAATTCCATCACACGAATGGGCCATATTTAGCCATTCCTGTACAGATGGATATTTAGGTTGATTCCAGTCTTTCACCATTATAAAGATAACGTAATGATCATCCTAGACTTGAAGACACACATGCAACAATTTCTCTGCACTTATTCACAGACGTGAACTTGTTGGGATTTAAGAATATAAATATTTTGTTTGTTTTTTTTTTTTTTTTTTTGAGATGGGGTCTTGCTGTGTTACCCAGGCTGGAGTGCAGTGGCGCGATCTTGGCTCACTGCAACCTCTGCCTCCCAGATTCAAGCCATTCTCCTGCCACAGTCTCCCAAGTAGCTGGGACTATAGGTATGCACCACCACTCCTGGCTCATTTTTGTATTTTTAGTAGAGATGGGGTTTTGCCATGTTGATCAGGCTGGTCTCAAACTTGATCTCAAGTGATCTGCCCGCCTCAGCCTCCCAAAGTGCTAGGATTACAGGTGAGCCACCACACCCAGCCATAAGCATTTCATTTTACTAGATAATGCCAAATGTTCCCTAGAATGGCTGTGAAAATTCACCTTCCTCCTTCCCCCGGTTGCATGTAACAATGTCATCTTTCCTTATATGTGATAATTTTCCCAACTAACACTTGATAATTAGACAGGAGAGAAATCGTATTTCACTGTATGCACGTGCATTTTCCAAGCATCTACTTGTGCTTGCTAGCTATTCAGATTGCCTTTTCTGAAAATTGCCTGTTCATATTTTTGCCCACTTTTCTTATTCTACTGGGTCATTTGTCTTTTTTCATGGATCTGTAGAAGTTCTTTATATATTTTGGACAGCAGTTGTTTGTCTGAATTATGCAGATACCTTCTTCCAGGCTATCACTGTCTTTTTAGTATATGTTTATGGCTTAACTGTACAGTGGCTTTTTTCCCCTATGCAATCAAATTTGGCAATCTTTTCTTTCATGGCTTATACTTTTACTTTTTTCTACCCTTAAACTCCTAAATCTATTCTCCTATAGACTTAACTGTAGTTTTAGTTTGTTTTTGTTATTTTTTTTCCCTCTCATATGTTTAGGTCTTTAGTTCATTTGGAATGAAATTTTAATGTACTATGTGAAACTAATCAAAATTTTATCTGTACTATAAAAAAAGCCATTCATCACAGCAAAATTTATTAAATAGTCCATCATGTTTTCTACTAATTTATGATACCCTACCTTTCAAACAGTAATCTGTTCATGAGCCTATTTCTAGATTCCATTCTGCTGCAATAGTCCACATATCTATTTACGCATCTTGTTAATGTACCTTAATACCTGCCAGGGAAAATACCCTTTCTATATTACTCTTTCTCACTTATTACACAACTTCAAATTTCCATATTTACATTAAATTACTTTTCAAGTTCTCTGGGGAAAAAGTCCTGTTGGGATTTGAACTGGAAATGCACCAAAATTATGCAATAATATAAGAAAAAGGAAATCTTTGTAACATTAAGGTTTCTTCCCTATGAACATGGTATCTTTCTCCATTTACATTTATATAAAACATAATGCGTAAATATATATTTGTATCCTTTTATAGCTTTCAAATAATTTTATAATTTAATCCATAAAGACCTTATGTATCTTTGTTAGGCTTATTCATTTCTAGATCATTTATATAATTTTTGTTACTACTGAGAATGCCTTTTTTTCTACTATATTTTCTAAAAAGTTGTGATTAAAGCATACTACTGAGTTTTGTATGTTGAGCTTGTATCCAACAACCCTGATGAACTCCTACCACTTGAAATAGTATGTCCATTGGACTCCTGAACTTTCTATATGGAAAATCACAGTATCTGGAAATAATGATAATTTTATCTATTCCTTTCCAAAAATCTGACTTACTGAACAGACATTCTTAAGTATGAGTCTTATGGATGAATTAATGTCTATGATTATGAAACATCATTTCATTTATGAGCACTAGAAAGAGATGAAAGAATTATATATCATCCAAGTTCTTAAAGCCAGAAAATAACTGATGTATTGATATACTGACAGTTCTAAGATATCATATCTGCAAATATCTATGTAAGATAGGAAAAAGTTTCTTTCTCTTACAACATTTTTAAGTTAACTTTTCATTTTGAAAAGGAAAGCGGAACTTGAGAAATTTTTATATAAAACGAGAGAACCCAAACCTGTGAAATGGATGCACGCATTTTATATGAACCTATCAACAACTATATGTATACCCTTCCTCAGTGGTCCTACCAATATAGGATACTTTTCCTCCCAGCCACTACTACAAACTCTGATGAAGCATAAAAGTAGGCAAAGCAACCAAATTGACAACTCCTTTCCAGTCCTAATCCAGCTCTATACTCTCTTCACTGACTACAAGTTGATTCTATGGAATGCTGATGGCAAAAAAACGTTGTTCAAGTTTAAATTCCCAAATTAAAGAAATTGGCACTCTAATTTTACACAAATCATTTAACAATTAAAGAAAACTTTAATATAGCATTTATATTTAGAGCTTTTTATATTAAAAAAATAAATCACAACTGAGTGAAAAACAAAAAAATGATACAAGTCTAAAGAACATAAACCTCACCTTCAACAAACATTATTCAGCTAACATTTATGAAAACCTACCATGGAGAAAATAGTACCTTCAGGCTAAGCACTGAAGTTACAAAGATAATTAGGACACCATTTGTGCCCTCAAGAAGTTTAAAATCTAGCACAAAGCTGTAGTCCCAGTTACCCAGGAGGCGGAGGGACGAGGCCTGCTTGAGTCCAGGAGTCCAGGCTGTAGTGTGCTATGCCCGCGTCTGTGAATAACCACTGCACTCCAGCCTGGGCAACCCAGTCACACCCTATCTATAAAAACAAGAAAAAAAAAAAAAATCTAGCAGTGTTTTACAACCTTTCCTACAGAACTGACTAAAAACATGTTATCTTGCTTTACCATCAGAATTGGTTTTCTCCTTTCCCCTTTCTCCCGCCCAAGGAAGTGATGAGCCTCTTCAGAATCAACTGATTTAGTAGAGAGACATATGTAAAGAAGTGCAGTTTGCCCTCCGTATCTGGCGAGTGCTACATCCATGGACTCAACAAACCCCAAATGAAAAGTATTCATGAAAGATAAACAAAAATGACAATAGAACAAAAAAAAAATTTTTTTAATACAATATGTTGTATTTAAAAATACAATATAGTGATTTGCACAGCATTTACATTGTATCAGGTACTATAAGTTATCTAGAGATAATTTAAAATATATAGGAAGATATGTGTAAGTTATATGCAAATATGATGCCATTTTATATCAAAGACTTGCATCTGTGGATTTTGGTATCAACAGGGGTCCTGGAACCAACCCTCTAAGGAATTGAGAAATGACTCTGTTTAAAATCCAGTATGAGAAATGCTGTTATATATGTTCAGAGCGCTATAGCTCAAAGAAGGGAACTCCTAACTCCACTGGGAACTAAAAAGCAGAGAAAGGTTGAAAGGCTTCCCAGAGGATATAAAATCTGACACGGGTTTTGAAGGTTAAGTAGGCACTTGCCAGGTGGAAAAGAAAATTAAGGCTGTGGAAATAAAAATGACATTTTGTCCTCCTGCCATTATTGATAAGCAAGAAAACAAGGCACAAAGAAACAAAAACCTCTGTACTCTGAGATAAAACAAAAAATGTTACCATACTTAGTTTCAGGTCTCAAAGTACATGAAAACTTGAGCGTTTCCTTTTAACTACTGATTTCTTAACAAAAAGTACTCACCTGCTAACTTTTGCAATGACAATGACTGAAGGTAGTAATGTCCTCTCTGGATATAAGAATCACATGAGAAAACTGCCATTTCTACCATGAACATATAAATAGTACACCTGGAAAAATCTGCTAATCTTGTGGGGGTCTTATTCCTTAAAATACCTGTTTTATTTTTTAATATGGGGAGGCAACTTTTCTAAAGCTTGGACTCCCTTGCAACCTGTCCTTGAAAGTAAAGTTCTTCTCCTTTTCTAAATGCTTTTACCTCCTTCAACAAGGCTTTCCAGGCAGACAGAACCAAAGGTACAATGCTACAGAGGACTAAGCAGAAAATGGCATTTTTGGAACTGCAAGAATTCCACTTGATTATCTGAAATGGTACACAGAAAACAAACATGGAGTGGGCCAGGCATGGTGGCTCACGCCTGTAATCCTGGCACTCTGGGAGGCTGAGGCGGGTGGATCACTTGAGGCCAGGAGTTTTGAGACCAGCCTGGCCAACATGGTGAAACCCTGTCTCTACCCCTAAAAGTACAAAAAATTAGCTGGGCATGGTGGTGCATGCCTGTATTCCCAGCTACTCAGGAGGCTGAGGTGGGAGAATTGCTTGAACCTGGGAGGTGGAGGTTGCAGTGAGCTGAGATCATGCCACTGCACTCCAGCCTGGGCGACAGAGTGAGACCCTGTCTCAAAAAAAAGAAAGAAAAAGAAAAGAAAAGAAACATGGAGTGGTAAGATAAAGCTAAAATGTAGAAAGTGAAAAGCTTTTCTTGATATACTCTGTTAATAAAAAATGTGCACCTTTGGGCCGACGCAGTGGCTCATGCCTGTAATCCCAGCACTTTGGGAGGCCAAGGTGGGCAGATCACCTGAGGTCAGGAGTTCGAGACCAGCCTGGCCAATGTGGTGAAGCCCTGTCTCTACTAAAAATACAAAAATTAGCTGGGCATGATGGCGCATGCCTGTAATCCCAGCCACTGGAGAGGCTGAGGCAGGAGAATCACTTGAACATAGGAGGCGGGGGTTGCAGTGAGCTGAAATGGCACCACTGCACTCCAGCCTGGGTGACAGAGCGAGACTCTGTCTCAAATAAAAAAATAAGAAATGTGCACCTTTTCTATCAGCTCAATGGTTTTTCTTTGTTTGTTTTTGAGACAGAGTCTCGCTCTGTCATCCAGGCTGGAGTGCAGTGGTACAATCTCGGCTCACTGCAACCTCCGCTTCCCAGGTTCCAGCGATTCTCCTGCCTCAGCCTCCCAAGTAGCTGGGACTACAGGCGTGCGCTCTACCATGCACGGCTAATTTTTGTATTTTTAATAGAGATGGGGTTTCACCATATTGGCCAAGGTGGTCTCGAACTCCTGACCTCATGATCGGCCCACCTCAGCCTCCCAAAATGCTGGGATTACAGGTGGGAGCCACCATGCCCTGCCAGCTCAATGGTTCTTAAATGGAGATCCAAGAATGATATGTTTTCAAGGGACTTCAAGGGACTTCTGTGTGTGAAAATTTTACGCTTTACATTCCACAAAAGTATACAAACAATGAGTAGAGTCATTTTCTGGATGACCTCCTTTTAACCGAAGACTGTCATTTAACTTTAGCCCGCAAGTTTGCATTTGTCTACCAGCGATTACCAATCACCTAGAATGACAATATTTTACCCATAAGCATGCTTACAGCAACTATAAAATTGTGGTGTACTATTGTCAAAATGACAGCAATTGACCTACATATTCCATCATATTCATGTTGAATTATTTTAGCAGTTACAATTTAAAAAGTTCTTTTTTGTGGTGATAAACCTTAATTGAAAATTGTTTGGTGAGCAGCAGTTTATTTTAGAAAATTTTGTTATATAAAGTAATGCTCTAAATTAAAATCTTAGATAAAACCACCCATTTTGTTTTTATTTTATAAATATCTTTAACTTCATAGTTGTATAAGAATATCAAAAGAGTAAACATAAGCTCTTTTGTAAGTACTCTAACTAAAAGACACTTATAAGCCTGACATTTTAGACTGTCAGTGTTCAGAGCTCACACTATCTCTCTACCTTTACAGACAGTCTCAAACTCATGATGGCATGACTTACGATGGTGCAAAAGTGATACACACTGAGGTACCCATAAACCATTCTGGTTTTAACTTTCAGTACAGTATTCAATAAGTCACATGAGATATTCAATACTTTATTATAATAAATAGGTTTTGTGTTACATGATTTTGCCCAACTGTAGGCTAATATAAGTTCAGAAGTATCTGCATTTCTATCTATTCTCCTTCAGGGATCATGGTGTTCCACTCCAAATGATTATTTTTTTTTTTAGTTTTTTCTTCATGGAAAAAAGATTTTCTAAGTGAAGATGGTATTATCTTGATTGTCTAAGAGACCTTCCTTTTCCCATCCTCAATTTCTAGAAAAAATTTTTTATCCTATCAAAACCAATCAAGAAGGCCGGGCGCGGTGGCTCAAGCCTGTAATCCCAGCACTTTGGGAGGCCGAGGCGGGTGGATCACGAGGTCAGGAGATCGAGACCATCCTGGCTAACATGGTGAAACCCCGTCTCTACTAAAAAAATACAAAAAACTAGCTGGGCGTGGTGGCGGGCGCCTGTAGTCCCAGCTACTCGGAGGCTGAGGCGAGAGAATGGCGTGAACCCGGGAGGCGGAGCTTGCAGTGAGCCGAGATTGCGCCACTGCACTCCAGCCTGGGCGACACAGCGAGACTCCGTCTCAAAAAAAAAAAAAAAAAAAAAAACAAAACCAATCAAGAAACACAACTCAAATGGAACCCTAGGATAAGCCTTCTTTGCCAGATGCTTGCACCAAGTATGAATCTGCTATCTGGGCTCCAACAGCACCTCTTTTATGGTATTCACCACATTCTGCCTTCCATACAACTGTCTATATTGTAATTTTAACTCCCTTACTTTATTCTAGGTTTTATGAAGACAACTGCGTCCTCATTTGTTATTAATTATAAATAGTCGATTACATAACATTTTCTCAATAAATATTTACCACAGCAAAGTAAAACCATTACTTATCTACCCTTTATCTTAAAATATACTAGAAATATTAGACTAGTGCGTTATAAATAAGTTATTTATAATGGATACCAAATACATCTGCAATCTCTGTTCACGGCAACAAGCTTACTTCTCACTCTTGCTAAGTTCCATGAATTTCCTTTAAAAGTACAGAACAGTATTAAGCTCAACAGAGATTGATCTATTTTTTATGACAGCTTTAAATGGCAGGAAAATTCTAAGAGTACAGTAGTAGATTAAGAAATGGGGAGGAGCCAAGTTTAGCTTTTGGTGCTTTGATCAAGGGTATATTGCTATATTTCTTCCTAAAGTTTTTCTGCCAGTAATTTCGGGACACACAACTGCCAACGTAAACATATGCAAGTAACTGAGTATTTACATGTTTCCCACTTGTGGTCATCAGCAATATTTTAATACGTCTTTCATCCAATACATAAATTATCAAATATAACAAACATAAATTATCAAATATAACGAGAGGAGGCTCACATTATCTACCTTTTATTTTAGAAAAAAATAAGGTATGAAAATGTTCTATTATTATTTAAATACACTAAAAGTCAAAGAACTGAATACTCTGGATTCTAAAAGAAGGGCATTACACTTTAAAACTTTCCATAAAGATTTAAAACATACCTGTCATCCAAAACAATAATTATTTCACCATGTTTAAAGGTGAGTTCATTGTCCTCAACAGCTTCAAAATCATATAAAGCTCTCACTTTCCGTGCAACCTTATTATTTAACTGAATTTCTGCAGATGGATATAAGGATTTTGTTTCTGTGTGTTGCTGTTTCTGTTCTTGCAGCGATAATTCAATAGCTAGTTTCAAAAATTAAAATGCAAAGCAACTGGAATTAATTTTGATAAACATTAGATGGCAATGTAAAATTTAATAAGAATAAATCAAGCATTTTATTTGTCTAATTACAAGCTACAGTTATCTTTCGGTAGGGTGGGGCAGGGCAGGGAACCGTGACATTTTTAAAATAAAGTTTTTGCTCATTCCTTATTATCACGGTCTGTCATATACAGCAGCAATTATTTTTATAGCAAACAGATTGTGACATTATAATATGGGTAGCTTTCCATATAGGATAAGCCATGAACATATTTCTGTGCTTGACTCATAACTTTGGCATTAAAAAAAAGGTGAAATGTAATCTCTCCAAAGGTAGCACATCAAACATATATTACTGAAAAAAGATAATGAATTAAATTCATTTGACAGCATGTCATTTGTTTTCCTTACTTTTTGGACGCTACTAGTTTTTAGATTTGAGGTAGAAATAAAAGTATACTAGTTTTATTATCATTTTTATTTAAAAAAATGTTCTGGCAAAGATATTTTAAGCAACACTAAATTACACGTGCTTGATCATTTACCTTTAGCTATGTCTTCATCCTCTTTGTTTTTGTTCGATGACGTACCATTCTTGGCGGCAGCTGAGACAGTCTGTAAATGTATGAGTAAAATGAACACAACTATCTCTTCAAACAAAACACAAGCTCTATAATTACTTGCAGATGCTAAATTTTAAATGATATAACTGAGTTTCATTTAAAAGTGAAGTTCTTTTCTGAGACAGGGTCTCACCCTGTCAGCCAGGCTGGAGTGCATGGCACCGTCATAGCTCACTGAAACTTCCAACTCCTGGGCTCAAGTGATCCTCTTACCTCAGCCTCCTGGGAAGCCGGAACTACAAGTATATGCCTCCACATCTGGCTAATTTTTATTTTTTGTAGAGACAGGATCTCACTATGTTTCCCACGCTGATCTGCAACTCTTAGCCTCAAGTGATTCTCCTGTCTCAGCCTCCCAAAGTGCTAAGATTACAGGCATGAGCCACCATGACTGGTCTAAAAGTGAAGTTCTTTATAATAATTTTAAGTAATTGTTTTCAAATCCTAAAATAAAACATCAGATTTTTCAAGAAAACATTATCAACTCACACAGGACTCAAACTGGCTTAGATTTTGCATAAATCTAACACAGAACTTGGCAAACAGAAAGTACTTAAATATTAATAGAATAAAAAAATATGACTCTTTCCTGATTGTATTCCTGATCTCAAGGTCTCTTAGTGAGAGGAGCTCTACTGCTACAGGAGTACAGCTACACGAGAAGTGACAGCAAGAAGTCATGATCATCACTGAAGAGAGAGGAGTGGGGACAGAGACAAGAGGTGCAGTTCTAGGAATACGCGTGAAGTCCTTTTACTAGTTACTGTGGCTGGATGGCAGTGGTCTGCCAGGCAAAGTAGAGAACTAAGGAAGGTCATGCTTGAATTTAATAAGTGGCATGTAAGACAGGTATCCAGGACTCTGATCCATCAACCAGTTCTTTACGTAGATTTTTCAGAAAAATATGCAGAAAGGACAGAACAGGAAAATGTTTCCTTTTTATTATTTATAAGACTTTTGTCTCAAAACTCTACCTTGTACTCTTAGGTCTGGTCAGTTATAATCTTTTTTCAGTTGGTGTGGCTCATGCCTGTAATCCCAGCACTTTGGGAGGTCGAGGCAGGTGGATCACCTGAGGCCAGAAGTTCAAGACTAGCCTGGCCAACATGGTGAAACCCCATCTCTACTAAAAATACAAAAAATTAGCCGGGCATGGTGGTAGGAGGCACCTGTAATCCCAGCTACTCTAGAGGCAGAGGCAGGAAAATTGCTTGAACCCAGGAGACAGAGATTGCAGTGAGCCGAGGTTGCGCCACTGCACTCCGGCCTGGACAACAAGAGCGAAACTCCGTCTCCAAAAAAAAAAAGCATCTTTTTTTCTCTTTAATCTATGATCTAAAAGAAAAGAAAATATAGTACTTCTCATAGTCTCTTTCCCTAGCCCATATCCTAATATTAATGGCAGGGAATAAGGTACTGAGAGCAAAACCCAAGGAATAGTATTTTCCTCCCCTAGACCTAAAAAAACAAAAAAACAGCCCACTCCATGAGTCAACATCCCTGCCTCCACATCCCGGTTCTACTAAAGCTATCCCCTCTCCCAGTAAATAAATTTCTAGTCTTACATTTCCATCTATCTTATATGTAAAGCATTCACTCTAGGCATTTTTCACTCTTCAACAAACAAGTCTTGAGCCTCTCAATTCCATGAATTTGTTCATTTCACTTATCTCCTGGTGTGACTTCTTCACTTCTAACAAAATAGTAATACATTCAAGTTTCAAAATTCTACCTCTTTACCTTCTTCACCATTCCAATCGGTAGTCACTTCTTTCTCTCTTTAGTATTAAGACAGACAGCATACAGTCTATTCCCCTCATCCTATGTTTGTCACTTATAATCTAAATTAGTTATTTTTCACATGTATAAAGCTATCGTTCAAATTTGCTACAAATTTCTTGACTATAAGGGCTATGTCATACACCTATGCCTTTTTCATGACTGCAGACTTAGAGAAACATTAAATATACTATTTTTGTCTGATTAACTTCTCAAGGTTCTGATATGTGGAAGAAATACACAAAAACTAATATGTCTACTAAATGTAAGGAAGGCACTATGCTAGAGAGTCATTTGGGAAGTAGAGGTGGAAAATGATAATCTAGACATACCTTGCCTAGTCTTTACATAATATACATACCTACAAAATATTACAGGGTCAACCTTGGGTCTGAATGAATCTCTCACCTGAGAACCTGCTGGAGGAAAAGTAATTCCTTCCTCTTTCATAGATTTAATAGTTGCAGATATTAGACTAAACTGAGGGTCCTTCTGAAATTCTTCTGACCACTCCACCATTAAAGATTTCAGTTTTTCACATACTTTAGGATGTGCCTTTTAAGGAAAAGGAAAGGGAAATGAACACAAATCTATGGTTAAAATAAGTACTTAAATTATTTAACAAGGAGAACTACCATCAAAATTCTCTGTAATTATATGAACATCTACAAAAGTCCAGCAATTTCTAGCCTAGTTGAGTAATTGACAGATGCCTATTTACATGCTATTTCATACAAAATGACTGTTTTTAACACCAATTCCTAAGTCTTATTATAATGACAACAAATCTTTTATATTCAGAGATTATTTCCTCCATGTTTTGGAGAATGGAACCAGAGAAACTTGGATGTAAATCTTGGCTCTTCCACTTACTAGCTGCATGACCTTGGACAAGTTACTTCTAAGTCTCAGTTTTTGCATTTATAAAATAAGAATGATAAGGGAATCTAATTTCCAAGAATCTAATGCTCCAAGGGTAGTTAAGAGCATTCAACAAGATAGTATATGTAAAATGCTTAAAGCAATGACTACTTACTAGCCCTCAAAAAGGATTTGCTATTATCTACAGTATATATACTTTGGGGAGAAGAGTTTTTGGTGCTACAAATTAAAAAATCAAATATCAGAACAGTTTATTTCATTTCAATGTATCTAAAAATGACTTCATTTATAACACTTTAGTAATACCACATATAGTTATAACAACACACAATCTATGTATTTTTTAATGACTTAAATTTCTTCTGTTTTTAAAATTTACCTTATTTTTAATCACAGCACGTACTTCTGTTGCAAAATCACGGGAACATACTTCTAAATGAAATATCTTTCCACAGTTTGCCACACAAGCCCCAAGAAGCTATTAATTGAAATAAAAATTAATATACAAATGTTAAAATATTAACTTACTGTAATTAAAAACATTTAAAATTTGCGTCAAATAATAACACGACTTGTACTCACGGTTAGTGCCTGCAGAGCAACATGTGGAACCTTATGATTTACCCTTTTCATTATGGCTTTTAGGCAATCTTTCGCTCTTAAAAAAAAAAAAAAGAGACAGACAGTTAAGTATTTATTGATAAATGTAATTCAAACATTAAGGTATTATTCTATAACCAAATACTTTTATATTTAACGGCTCAGGCCTGTAATTCCAACACTTTGGGAAGCCAAGGCAGGAGGATCACTTGAGCCCAGGAATTTGAGACCAGCCTGGACAACAAAGTAAGAACTCATCTCTATAAAAAATTTAAAAATTAGCTGGGCATGGTGGCGTGTGTCTGTACTCCTAGCTACTCAGGAGGCTGAGGCAAGCGGATTGTTTGAGCCCAGGAGGCTGCAGTGAGCTGTGTCATGCCACCGTACTCCAGCCTGGATGACAGAGAGAGACTCTGACTCAAAATAAAATAAAGTAAGTATAAAATAAAAATAAATTAAATTAAAATCCTGGAAATTTCATGTTATTAAAGGAATAAATCTATAAAATGATTGTACACAATATTTTGTTTATAGGCTCATAGAACTTTTAAAAAAAAGCATGTTGCAAATGTTGTGTATTCCAAAATCAAGAGACAAACCACTTCACAAACGGTCTGTCAACACAAGAGACGTATACCAGATCTTTCCATTTCTTCAAGACAGATTTAGCTTTCAGACAGCAAAATCTTACTTTGAAAAATTTCTAACATGATATATAAAGTATAATCATGTGAATGTACTATGAAAAGTTTTCATGTTAAAACAAATGCTTTCATCACTCTTCTAAATTTCTAACATATAGTTCAGCTAATTGCCACATCTCCCCAAAAGCACTTTTTATATTCACTTTTTTCATTTGTTAGCCTATTATATTTATATGTATATTACTCAAAGACTTTTTTGTTATATTATCTATTGTGTTATCTACTTCATTATTTAAAAGTTCCCATACATATAGAACTCCTAGAGGAATTCCTTAAATAACTCACCTAAACATTGTTATCATGTATCCCTATTGTGTCAAGGCTTTCATCACGTGTGTGACTAAAGCAGATTTTCAGTTGAACTCTTTTTCATTTGTTCCTTCAGGATGAAGTTAATCCCATAAATCCAGCAACTGGGCTTTTTTAACTTTTATGTCCCAAAAGTACAACTGAGCCTTTAAGACATGAAAGTTAGGGGCACTAACACCCCACACAGCCGAAAATCTGTGTATAACTTTCGATTCCCCAAAAGCTTAACTATTAATAGCCTAGTCTTTTCTTTTTTTTTGAGACAAGAGTCTCACTCTGCTGCCCAGGTTGGAGTGCAGTGGTGCCATCTCAGTTCATTGCAACCTCTGCCTCCTGGGTTCAAGCGATCCTCCTGTCTCAGCCTCCCAAGTAGCTGGGATTACAGGTGCACACCATTATGTCCAGCTAAGTTTTGTATTTTTAGTAGAGACGAGGTTTTACCATATTGGCCAGGCTGGTTTCAAACTCCTGACCTCAAGTGATCTGCTCACCTCAGCCTCTCAAAGTACTGGGATTACAGGCGTGAGCCACTGCAACCAGCCAACTAACAGCCTACTCTTGACCAGAAGCTCTTCACCAATAGCATATACAGTAGATGGACATATATTTTGTATCTACATAATATACTGTATTCTTACAATAAGGTAAGCTAGAGAAAAAAAAAATGTTGTTAAGGAAATCATGAGTTGGAGGAAGAGGGGTTGGTCCTGCAGTTTTAGAGGTGGCAGAGGTGGAAGAAAACCTATGTATAAGTGGACCCTCGCAGTTTAAATCTGTGTTGTTCAAGGGTCAACTGTGATAAAGTCTCATTGTTCTCTCAAAGTTACATCACAAAAAGAGACACTGGTTATCAAGTTCCTAGACATTGACTGAGCATGACTGGACATCTTACCCATTAGGAGTACTTCCAACTTTGTCACATATGTCCATAATAAGACTCCAATCTTCTGTAGTGTTGTACTCATTCGTGGCTTTTTCTATAAAATATATTAGCATACACAACAATGAGGACACATTTCATATAACACTAAAATACCAGTAAAGGCCCAACATTTAAGAAATCCTACCTTTTCTCTTGCCGAAGATACTACAGATGACCTTCAGAAGACAAAAGTACTTCTATTAACTTCAATTTTAAATTGTATAATTAAATGAACTAAGTATCTTGAGGTAAAGCAATTAAATGCCTTCTAAATAAACAAATTACTAAGTATCAATAATCCCATAAAATTCTAATTTGGAAGAAAGTTTTAAAAATGTATCATCAGGCCTGGGCATGGTGGCTCATGCCTGTAATCCCATGCATGGGAGGCCAAGGCAGGAGGATCGTTTGAGGCCAGGAGTTTGAGACCAGCCTGGGCAATATAGTGAGACCCTGTCTCTACAAAAAATAAATTTTATACATTAGCCAGGCATGGTGGCAAATGCCTGTAATCTTAGCTACTTGGGAGGCTGAAATGGGAGGATTGCTTTGTCTATGAATTCAAGGCTGCAGTGAGCTATTATCACGCTACTGCACTCCAGCCTGGGTGACAGGGAGAGACCGTATCTCTTAAAAAAATTAGAAAGTATATCATACAAGTAAATATGTACTAAACTGTCCAATAAAGCATTGGTTTTGTAAATTTTTTTAATAGAGAAGGGGTCTCACTATGTTGCCCAGGTTGGTCTTGAACTCCTGGGCTCAAGGAATCTTCCTCCTTGGCCTCCCAAATGTTGGGATTACAGGCCACTGTACTCAGCCTGAAGCATTGTTTTCACAGCAAAAAGAAAAACTGATTAATATAGTAAATTCATACAATGGAATATGAAATGAGGGATACAAAATTAAATGAACAAAAATTTATGAAACTCAAAACATGATTTGCTTGCGCTTATAATGCTGAGTCAAAAAAGCTAACAGCAGAAGAATTCATAATATTTACATGAGTTGTTTTTCTTCCTTTTTTCTGCTTTTTTTTTGTTGTTGAGACAGAGTCTCCACTCTGTTGCCCAGGCTGGCTGGAGTGCAGTGGCACAATCTCAGCTGACTGCAACCTCTACCTCCCAGGTTCAAGCGATTCTCCTGCCTCAGCCTCCCAAGTACCTGGGACTACAGGTGCCCGCCATCATGCTCGGCTAATTTTTGTATTTTTAGTAGAGATGGGGTGTCACCATATTGGCCAGGCTGGTCTCAAACTCCTGACCTTGCGATCCGCCCACCTTGGCCTCCCAAAGTGCTGGGATTACAGGCGTGAGGCACCGCACCCAGCTACATGAGTTTTTTAAAGACAGCTTTATTGCTATAATTCACGTATCAATACAATTTACACATTTAAAATGTACAATTCAATGTTTTGACTATATTCATAGAGTTGTACAACTAACACCAGTATCTAATTTGAGAACATTTAATCACTTCCAAGAGAAATCCATACCCACCGGCAATTACTGTTCATTCTCCCTACATACTCCTAGCCCCAGGCAACCACTTGTCTACTTTCTGTCTCCAAAGATTCACCTATTCTGGATTTTTCATATAAATAGAACCATACAATACATGTTCTTTTCTGACTGGCTTCTGTTATTTGGCATAAAGTTTGCAAGGGTCATCCACGTTGTAGCATGTATCAGTACTTCATTTCTTCTTACGGCTAAATAATATTCCACTGTGTAGATATACCACATTTATCCATTCACCAGTTCATGAACATCTGGGTTGGCTGGCTGGTTGGCTGGCTTACTGAGACAGGGTCTCACTCTGTTGCCCAGGCTGGTGTGCAGTGGTGTCATCACGACTCACTGCAGCCTTGATCTCCCGGGGCTCACGTGATCCTCCCACCTCGGCTTCCCGAGTAGCTAGGACCACAGGTGTGCACCATCATGCCCAACTAAGTTTTGCATTTTTTGTGGAGATGGGGTTTCGTCATGTTGCCCAGGTTGGTCTCAAACTGCTGGGCTCAAGTGATCTGCCTGCCTCAGCCTCCGAAAGTGCTGAGATTACAAGTCTGAGCCACCATGCCAGTCAACATTTGGATTTTCAAAAACGTTTTTGGGCCAGGAGCGGTGGCTCACGGCACTTCGGGAGGCCGAGCTGGGCAGATCACGAGGTCAGGGGATCGAGACCATCCTGGCTAACACGGTGAAACTCCATCACTACTAAAATTACAAAAAATTAGCCGGGCATGGTGGTGGGCGCCTGAGACCCAGCTACTCAGGGGGCTGAGGCAGGAGAATGGCCTGAACCTGGGACGTGGAGCTTGCAGTGAGCAGAATTCGTGCCACTGCACTCCAGCCTGGGCGACAGAGCAAAATTCCATCTCAAAAAAAAAAAAAAAACACCTTTTGGCTAATATAAATAATGCACTGATGCTATCAACATTCATGTACAAGTCCCTGTGTAGACATCATGTTTTCATTTTCCTTTAGCATATATCTAGGAGTAGAAATGCTGTGTCATATGATAACTCTATGTTTAATTTTTTTAGGAATGGGCAGTTTTCCAAGGGA
This sequence comes from Papio anubis, assembly GCF_008728515.1. NCBI lineage: Eukaryota > Metazoa > Chordata > Mammalia > Primates > Cercopithecidae > Papio > Papio anubis. The sequence continues at coordinate 35,981,689 of NC_044985.1, forward strand.
ACTATACTATGGTACATTCCCACCAGCAATATGTGAATGTTTCACCTGGAACTTCATAACATCCAAAAAATACACTATATTCTTTAGGGATATATACACAGGTCATAAAAGTATTAACATGCATGAGAAGGATAAACATCAAACTTGGGGGGTGGTTCAAAAGAAGACAGGGGCTTCATTGTATTTATAAAGGTTTATTAAGTTGTACAGTATGTATCCAGAAAATATTTTATTTTCAATATCTTTTTTGTGGTCTGAAATATTACATGATCAAAGTAAAAACTGACAAGTAACCTGCATTGTGAGAAATAAAATAAATTAATTAAACATAAACTGTTAAAAAGCATGATTGGAATATAATGATTGAGTTATGGAGCATTTTTACTTTACTAACTTTTACAAAAATTTCAATATCAAGGAATACAATTTTTTCTTCTAGTATGGAGAGGTGGAGATATAAAAAACACCCCTTTAGAAACATTGTATCATTTTATGTCTTTTCCTCTTTATCACATATACTCTATAATTTCAAATATAGAATAAGCTAGCAAAACATACACACATACACATACACACACACACGCGCACACACACACACACACGACAGGTGATATCACAGTGATCATCAGGAAAGATGGTAGGAAACCAGAGTAATTTTTTTTTTAAACAGCAAGGAATAATCAAAAGAAGCCAAAAAATGAACTGGCTTAGCAAACAACTATACTTTGTGAGTAAAGAGAAACACACCAATGCAGTTAACCTCAGTTAAATGCTGGAACTCGCTTTAAAAAGCCATGCAAATTGCCTACTACTTATGGATGGAAAGCAACTGTTTTGACATGTGATGAAATGACAAACCAAAGGTTTTAGAAACGTAATATATTTTTGTCTACTGAAAGTTCTAGATCCAGGCACCAAACTATGCAGGTAAAACATACCTACTCAGGTTTTCACCTTCTTCCCTTGCGCAAAAAAGACTATTGCTTTGGAAAGTCAGAGCAGACTATATTGTTTTCAAGGCTTAACTATTTCTGAATTACGTATCTAATAAATTCCATGAATTCAGAAGTACAGACAAGGAAAAACCTTTTTCCAATCCCTTTTAAAACTATGATGTATATCCTTCCAGACATTATATATACATATATACACACACACATATATACACACACACACACAAAAACAATAAAAGCTAATGCAAAATTAAATAGTATAAGGTGTACAGAGACAGCACCCAAAAACAGACAACTTCTTCCTTGGCTAAGTTATGAACAAGATGAGAAACAAAACAGAATAAAATAACACTTTTGTTACTAACAGAAGCTTTAGATATACTGGCCAAATGAATTTAGTAGTGAACCCCAGAAGTGGGCATGCCTTAGCACTAAAGAGGAGAAGGTCTCTCCCTGCAGGGGTAAACCTCTGCATAACTTATTCCATGGAGAAGTAAATGAAAAATCACTCAGTGGTGGTGGAAAGACTAGCTAGTCCTACACAGAAGGGCATACGTAAGGCCAGTTATTCTCAAACTTACCATCTCACACCAAAGATGAAGTGAATAAAAAAGCAAGGGCAAGCCAGGTGAGGTGGCACACACCTATCGTCCCAGCACTTGAGAGGCCAAGACAGGCAGATCACTTGAGCCCAGGAGTTCAACACCAGCATGGGCAACATGGTAAAACCCTGTCTCTACAAAAAACACAAAAAAGTTAGCTGGGCCTGATGGCACACGTCTGTAGTCCCAGCTACTTGGGAGGCTGAGGTAGGAGGATGGCTTGAGCCTGGGAGGTCGAGGTTGCAGTGAGACAAGATCGCACCACTGCACTCCAACGTGGACAACAGAGTGAGCCCTGTCTCCACAAAACAAAACAAAGGGCAGGCTCAGGGTGACACTAATGGAACTCCCTTCTCACAAAGAAAACCATAGGGGTACAGAAAAAATATTCCCCACTAATATTGTGATCATACTTAAATGTATCATTTCTTAACATGCATTTCTACTCATAAACATCTGTCCACATTCAGAAATATACATCTATACCAGTATTTTTAGTAGCTGCACAATGTACCATTATATACAGAGTGGCCATAAAGTTCCAAAACGAGCTAGAGAGAAGCTATCAGTAAACTGATTGTAAATCCATTAGGTACTCAATCTGTCTTCTTTGTTATACTTACTGGTATCATTCATATTGGTGACTCACATAGACTAAATACAAAATAATTAGGAGGGCAGGATTTTGTGCATAGTCCTTTCTGAAGATGTTTCATAGCTTTTTTTTTTTGTTTAGCATCTGTCTTTGTCACAACCTTTCACCACATTCCACCTCCAGATGAATGTAACAATCACAGCATGAATTTTTGTTTGTTTTGTTCACAATTATTATTCTTAGCACATAAACAGCATGTAGGGCACGAAGTAGGTGCTCCATCCATATTTGTTTCATGAGTGAATGAATGATGTTGGTTGCTCCTCCACACTCCATTAGCCTGGTACAATGTGTAAAGTGGCAAACAACAGCAGAGCTTTTGAGTACATAAACTAAAAGGGCTTTAACTCTGATGCCCATCTGTGGACATGGTTTGGCTGATGTGTGCAAAGTTCTGGACCAACCAAAGCTTCACTGCTGAGCAGACAAATATTCAAGGGGCTACATAAGATCAAACTTCAATAGCAACACCACACGGCAACAAAAGGTAACAGCACTAGTGGGCTTATGAAGTTCTAGTTCTCCTCTTATTTACTGAGAGAAGTAACTCTATGTTTGGGAGTCTCAACAAGGAGGCAGGGTAAGTGGGGAAGGCAATGCTTCAAGAGCTTCTTAGACAGGTGACTAACTTTACATACTGAGTCTGAAAAGCAAATCATATATTTTACAGCTTCATGCCAATCTTTCCTATTCGTTTATGATGTAGTTTTTGCTGTAACAGAATCTACCATTTTTCTTTTTATAGTGTCATTTAGCATACTGTTTGAATTACCTGAAGATTAAATATCCACCCACATTCTTTTCTGTATATTAATCCCCTTTTACATGTAAATCTTTAGGGTATCTAGAACTTCATTTAGTATATCTGGAACCTCACACACGGTGTGAGGCAGGAACAGAAAAATATTTTTACAAATTTGTTGTCAGTTCTACCATTTAAGAATCTATCCTTTCCTCATTGATCTGAGAAGCCAGCATCACCAATTAGCAAATTTTATGAGTATGGATGTGTATGAGTACAAAGACACACACATAATCAGGTGAGTCTGATTTTAGACCATCTAATAACCTACCTAGTCCAGCTAGAATTCAACTTTTCATGGTATTTTTCCAATTCTGGTCATGTAACACATTAAATATGAAGCCTATCTGATGCCTTCTAAAGCCTCCCAACAATTTTTAAAATATCTAATTAGACTATTGTTTATTCGATTTAATTTCCACAGAAAATGGAAAATTCCTGATTTGAATACTCTATCAAGCACAGTTTAGTCTCTACAAATACAGACTCACAATTACTCTTTTTAAAAAGTATAAAACCTGAAGACTTCATAATGGCCTGCCAAAAAGGACTTCGTTTTTCAAGTGAGCTACATAACATTTAAATTACGCACTTAGGAGTATTTTAAACCCCTGGGAAATCTTAAATATTATAATTAAGAAACCAGTCTTTTATAGCATGTCACTTTGCCCAATGTTGGGGCCCTATATCACATTACTCTGTGTCAAACGCATAGCGAGGGAGAAAGTTGAAAGAGCCCTCCTGGGGCCTAAATGCTAAATTGCCAGCATTTGGTGGGTGTAAGTCATAACATTTCATCACCAGGCTTCGATTACTGTATGTAGAAAGCCTCAAATACAACATGAAATAGCTTAGAAAGATTCTAACAATATAATAAAGAATAATTCCATCAATACCTACCTACAAGGAACAAAAAGGCTCCGCCCAACTTAGTCATTATGTTCAAAGTACAGCTTTAAAAACAATCTAGCTCTACCCATAAAACTTTTAATAAAATAGGCTCTATCAGTAATAAAAAATTTACATGAAATAAGAATGCCTGCAAGAAAGCTTTAAAGCTCCTCCTATTATGTTTGCAAATAAAAATTCATGACTAGTCTTCTGCTTCCAAACATGATAGAATATCTGGTACCAGACTTGCGATCCTACCAAAAACAACTATAAAACAGGCCAAAATCGATGAGGCAATTGTTTTCAGGGAATGAATAGCAGGCAGAGCAGGTCCCAGATCTTTGAGGGAAGGAAAATATGTAGTGAGCCTCACGATGGCCTCAGCTTTCTGCCTTGGAATACTTTCCTGTCCAGCACAAGGAAGACTAACCCAAGTAGAGGAGGACTAGCCCAAGAAGAGCAGCTGAGACGGAGACCAGGTTTCTAAGCACGGTGATTAACCAGAGGCCCTTGGCCAAGGGCTGGGCTACACAAACACACTCGAGATGAGTCTCTATGGGGTCTAGCAGAGATTACCTTCTATGGGGCTGAAAGGTCAAGCAGCACTGGAAGTCATCCTCCCTATTATGCATGGAATGTTTGTGTTCCTCCCAAAATTCTTATGTTGAAGCTGTAATCCCCAGTGTGGCTGTATTTGCAGATGGGGCCTCTAAGGAAGTAATTATTGTTAAATGACGCCAAAAGGATGGGACCCTGATCCAACAAGATTAGTGTCCTTTTAAGAAAATACACCAGAGAGCTAGCACTCTCTTTGTGTACACACAGCCAGGAAAAGCCATATGAGGACACAGGAGTAAGGGGGCTGTATATAACCCAAGGGGCGAACTCTCACCAGACAGCACCTCTGCTGGCACTTTGATCTCGGACTTGCAGGCCCCAGAACTGTGAGAAAATAAATTTCTGCTGCGTAAGCTACCTAGCCTATGGTATTGTTATGGCAGCCCAAGCAGGCTAATTAACACTGCCCAAACAAAGCAAGAGAACACTTCATGCATTTAGTTGAAAATCCAAAAAGGGCACACCTTAGGAGGAAAAGTCCTCTAGAATTTAGTTCAAAACCAAAATAGGCCTCCCTCCAAGGAATAAAACCAAGCCTGTCAAAACCTAAAAGATCCCCCCCAATAATATTACAACCTGACAAAACTCAACACCATTTAGAGGAAGACAATGTAATTTAGCCTCCCTACAAAGAATAATCACAATGTCCACCGTAATATAAAAAATTACTAAATAAGCAAACAAGTATCCCAAAATCAAGATTAGTCAATAAAAACAGATGTTAGCATAACCCAAATGTTAGACTTAGCAAGAAAGAACTTTACAGAATTATATATATTTTCAAGAATGCAAAGATTGGTGAATGCTCAGCAGAGAAATGAAAACTATAAAAATGGAATGTCTGAACTGCAAAGTACAATATCTCAATTTAAAAATGCATTAAATGGGCTGGGTGCAGGGGGCTCACACCTGTAATTCCAGCACTTTGGGAGGACGAGCGGGGTGGATCACGAGGTCAAGAGATTGAGACCATCCTGGCCAACATGGTGAAGCCCTGTCTCTACTAAAAATACAAAAAATTAGCCAGGTGTGGTGGTGGATGCCTGTAGTTCCAGCTACTCAGGAGGCTGAGGCAGGAGAATCACTTGAACCTGGGAAGTGGAGGTTGTAGTGAGCCAAGATTACATAACTGTACTCTAGTCTGGGCAACAGAGCGAGACTCTGTCTCAAAAAAAAAAAAAAAAACTTGTAATACCCAATCACATGGGAACTAACAAGCAGGACATGCGGATAATTTAAAGTATAATAGAAGGCAACATAAAAATGTATTATGATTAAGATACTATGTATCAATACCTTTGGACATGACTAAAGCAATTTAGAATTTTGTCTTAGTCTGTTTTACACTGCTATTTAACAGAATACCTGAAATGGGGTAGTTCATAAAGAACAGAAATTTATTTCTCACAGTTCTGGAGGCTGGAAAGTCCAAGATCAAAGCAATGGCATCTGGTCAGGGCCTTCTTACTGTGTCCTCACATGGCAGAAGGTGGAAGGGCAAGGGAGAGTGAACCCACTCCTGTAAGCCCTTTTTATTGCAGCATTAATCCATTCATAAAGCAGGTACTCTCATGACCTAAACACTTCCCAAAAGGCCCCATCCCCCAACACTGTTACATTGGCGACTGTTTCCAACACTTAAATTGTGGGGGATACATTCTCACCATAGCAATCTTAGGGGAAAAAATTGCTTTTTATCTATTAATAGGAGGAAAAACCCTCAATTGTTTCTATACCTTAAAATTGCAGTATAAGAACCGAGAAAAGCTAGCCAAAAATATATATAAAAAAAAATATATATATATATATATAAACACATATATACAATTTTTTTTTTTTTTTTGAGATGGAGTCTTGCTCTGTTGCCCAGGTTGGAGTGCAGTGGCCGGATCTCAGCTCACTGCAAGCTCCACCTCCCGGGTTTACGCCATTCTCCTGCCTCAGTCTCCCGAGTAGCTGCGACTACAGGCACTCGCCACCAAGCCTGGCTAGTTTTTTGTATTTTTTTAGTAGAGACGGGGTTTCACTGTGTTAGCCAGGATGGTCTCGATCTCCTGACCTCGTGATCCGCCTGTCTCGGCCTCCCAAAGTGCTGGGATTACAGGCTTGAGCCATCACGCTCAATTAATTAACAATTTAATTAAAAACAATAATAGGAATTAAGCAATAACTCCTGAGCATTTTACATATGCTAAATCACTTGCTCCTCAATCAAATGAAGGATTCTCATAAGTGGGGACTGGTGGGTCACACCTGTAATCCCAGCACTTTGGGAGGCCAAGCCAGGAGGATCACTTGAGAGTCCAGGAGTTCAAGACCAGCCTGGGCAACACAGTAAGATCCCTCATCTCTAACAACAACAAAAAAAATTTTTAAAGTAGTCTGGTACACTGATGCACACTTGTAGTTGTAGCTACTCAGAAGGCTGAAACAGGAGAGTGCATGAGCCCAGGAGTTTGAGGTTACAGTGAGCTATGATTGTGCCACTGTACTCCAGCCTGGGCTGGGTTATTTTACAACCTTGCATGTAAAATAAATAAATAAAAATAAAAACCATATAAATGGGAAAGCTGAGATACAGAAAATTATTCTTATTCTTATTATTTGAGATACAGTCTCACTCTGTCGCCCAGGTTGGAGTAGAATGGCACGATCTCAGCTCACTGCAACCTCTGCCTCCCGGGTTCAAGCAATTCTCCCGCCTCAGCCTCCCGAGTAGCTGGAACTGCAGGCGCATGCCACCATGGCTGGGTAATTTTTGCATTTTTAGTAGAGACAAGGTTTTGCCATGTTGGTCAGGCTGGTCTCGAACTCCTGACCTCAGGTGATCTGCCCGCCTCGGCCTCCCAAAGTGCTGGGATTACAGGCATGAGCCACTGCGCCTGGTCCAGAAAATTATTAAATAACTAGCACAAGGTTATACAGTTAGTAAGCAATAAAATAGAGATTTCAATTTGTGCCATCTGGCTCAGAGTGTGTGCTCCAGGTTCAAATCACTATATTAAACTGCCTCTTGAGAGTAATTTTTGTTCAAAATTGCCAAATTAACATAGTTTTTCTGTTTCCCTACGTATACATTGTTGCAGGAAGTCAGGGACCCTGAATGGGGGGACTGGCTGGAGCCATGGCAGAGGAACATAAATTGTGAAGATTTCATGGACATTTATCAGTTCCCAAATTAATACTTTTATCATTTCTTAGGCCTGTCTTTACTGCAATCTCTGAATATAAGTTGTGGAGATTTCATGGACATTTATCAGTTCCCAAATAATACTCTTATTAATTTCTTATGCCTGTCTTTAATCTCTTAATCCTGTTATCTTCGTAAGCTGAGAATGTACATCACCTCAGGACTCTGTGATGATTGTGTTAACTATACAAATTGATTGCAAAACATGTGTTTTAAGAATATGAAATCTGACTGTAAAACATGTGTTTGAACAATATGAAATCAGTGCACCTTAAAAAAGAACAGAATAACAGCAATTTTAGGGAACAAGGGAAGATAACCATAAGGTCTGACTGCCTGCGGGGTGGGGCAAAAAGAGCCATATTTTTCTTCCTGCAGAGAGTCTATAAACAGATGTGCAAGGAGGAGAGATACTCAATTCTTCTCCTAGCAAAGAATATTAAATATTAAGACCCTAGGAAAAGAAGTGCATTCCTGGGGGGAGGTCTATAAACGGCCGCTCTGGGAGTGTCTGTCTTATGCGGTTGAGACAAGGACTGAAATACACCCTGGTCTCCTGCAGTATCCTCAGGCTTACTAGGATTGGGAAAGTCCAGCCTGGTAAATTTTGGTCAGACTGGTTCTCTGCTCTTGAACCCTGTTTTCTGTTAAGATGTTAATCAAGACAATACGTGCACAGCTGAACACAGATCCTCATTAGTAATTCTAATTTTGCCCTTTGCCTTATGATCTTTACTGGCCTCAGAAGCATGTGATCTTTGTGACCTACTCCCTGTTCATACACCACCTCCCCTTTTGAAATCCTTAATAAAAACTTGCTGGTTTTGCGGTTCAGGTGGGGCATTACAGACCTACCGATATGTGATGTCACCCCCGGCGGCCCAGCCGTAAAATTCCTCTCTTTGTACTCTTTCTCTTTCTGAGACCGGCTGACACTTAGGGAAACTAGAAAGAACCTACATTGAAATATTGGGGGTGGGTTCCCCTGATAATACATATCTTAAACACACTGAATAGGAAACATGCAAATTCAACTCTCGTTTATAAGCAAAGAATCAGGCAGAGTGCCATGATTAACTTTTTTTTTTTTTTTTTTGAGATGCAGTTTTGCTCTTGTTGCCCAGGCTGGAGTGCAATGGCACAATCTCGGCTCAATGCAAACCTCTGCCTCCCGAGTTCAAGCGATTCTCCTGCCTCAGCCTCCCAAGTAGCCGGGATTACAGGCATGCACCACCATGCCGGGCTAATTTTGTATTTTTAGTAGGGGTGGGGTTTCTCCACGTTGGTCAGGCTGGTCTTGAACTCCTAACCTCAGGTGATCTGCCCACCTAGGCCTCCCAAAGTGCTGGGATTAAAAGCGTGAGCCACTGTGCCCACCGATTAACTCCATTTACTAAACCATATAATAATACAATATATTCAAGAGCTGCTTCCTCTGATGCAATACAGATCAGTCATTGCCATTCTATTCATTTCTCATGTCGCCACCAACATTTTTGGGGCGATTAGGAGGAATTAAGAGAATTGAGCGTAAGGGGAGCCAGGAGGAGGAAAAGAAGGGGGAAAAACACATAAAAATTCCCTTTTACTGTCTTTTAATATTTTAAACCATCTATTAAAAAGGCAAGTCCTGGGGCCAGCCTTTATTTTCCTACAAGTTTACTTTCTTCTTGGCTGATATTTCCAAAATACCCTCTGTAATCCTATTAGGTGAGAGCCATGTCCCCCTAACTCCACAAAATGAGCACACTCATTTACACACACCCTTACTCAGGAGACAGGGCAGAAGCATACATGTTATAATTTCCATTGTAATAGGCCTATTAGGAAGCATAATGTGCCAGACACTTTCTAGTGACTGGGATAAAGGAAAAATGAGTCAGCCGGGTGCAGTGGCTCATGTCTGTAATCTCACCACTTTGGGAGGCTGAGGCGGGCAGATCACAAGGTCAGGAGATCAAGACGAGCCTGGCTAACATGGTGAAACCCCATCTCTATTAAAAATATATATATATATACAAAAAATTATCTGGGTGGGGTGGCACACACCTGTAGTCCCAACTACTCAGGAGGCTGTGCCAGGAGAATCACTTGAACCCGGGAGATGGAGGTTGCAGTGAGCCAAAATAGCGCCACTGCACTCCAGCCTGGGCAACAGAACGAGACTCCGTCTCGGAAAAAAAAAAAAGAATCTCCAAGGTAGCCACTAGCATGCCAAAAAGTTACAGATAGAGAATCAAAAGCAAATAGGCCAGGCATATGATTACATTACCTCTGCAGACCGAGAAGACCATTATGCACACTCTGTATGCACCTGTGGAGTACTATCAGGCTTCAGGGGTGGGATACACATCACCAGTTAAACAACAAGGACCTGCCCTGCCTACATCCAGCTCTGAAGCTTTCTTACTAGCTTATAAGCTTTGGAGTAGTTCACCTTCATTTTGACTCAAACTCAAATGCATGTTCTCATTTGTCAAATGGAGATTAAAATAGCTGTCGTGCTTAAAAGAGTTGTGAAAATTACGTGAAAAGAAAAATGGACAAAATACTTAAACAAGTAGTACTTTGAAAAAGAGAATATCCATTTAGCAAAATAAATATATTTAAAGGTGCCCAACATCAAGAGTTATCAGGTAAATGCATATTAAAACTACAATGAAGGCCGGGCATGGTGGCTCCCGCCTGTAACTCCAGCACTTTGGGAGGTCAAGGCGAGCGGATCACATGAAGCCAGGAGCTGGAGACGAGCCTGGCCAACACAGGGAAACCCTGTCTCTACTGAAAATGCAAAAACTAGCCAGGCATGGTGGTGTACATCTGTAGTCCCAGCTACTCGGGAGGTAGGAGAATCGCTTGAACCTGGGAGGGAGAGGTTGCAGTGAGCCCAGATCATGCCACTGCATTCCAGCCTGGGGCACAGAGCAAGACTCTGTCTCAAAATCAACAACAATGACAAAGCCAATAATGAGATACCCACTAGAATGGCTAAAAATTTTAAAACTACATCATCATGTACTGACAAATTTCTGACATAAAATTGTAATAATACGACAAAATGAAAAATCAAGGCAGGGAAGAAGAGAAGTGGTCAGATTCAGAGACAGAAAAAACCAAGGAGAAAAAAATAACAAAAGATAAAGAAATGATATATCCTTAAGTTTTATTCTGATATCTGGGTGATAAATAGTTAGAACCAATAGTTGTCAAGTAACCAGAGTTTGATATCCTACCCTACATACATACACACAAAGCCTATTCTTAACACCTATAAGCAGGTGGCCACTTCAGAATGTCAATAATTTTCAGGGGACAATGGCCATTCCCAGATATCTGCCACAATGACCTTCTTAGGTTCAATCTCTACATTAGATACAAATATTTATTCATTATCAGATAACTTAACAGAACCTAATAAGGTATTAATGTTTGGGGAAAAAAAAGTTCTTCCCCTTCAACCCTCCATCTCAAGGACTTAGTACTGCTGTGGACAAACCAAAACACTGCACATGCTAGATTTCTTTAAGCAGATCTCTTTTTAGAAGAGAAGGTTAAGATAATACATCCCATGACAAATGAAAGTAAAAGCTGCTGTTCCAGATAAGAATAAAAAAAAAACTTTTAGTACAAATGAGAAGTAAAATTCTGAGTCACTACAATTCTCATATTGCAAATGAAAATAGGTTAAGATAATACATCCCATGACAAATGAAAGTAAAAGCTGCTGTTCCAGATAAGAATAAAAAAAAAACTTTTAGTACAAATAAGAAGTAAAATTATGAGTCACTACAATTCTCATATTGCAAATGAAAATAGGCAAGTGCTTACTAAGGGAATGTTTACCGACCAAGAAAATAGTCTGCGAGTTTTCAGATACAATAAAAATTTCACTGCATAACGAATTTTTCATCCGAATGCTATCATTTAAAAATGATACTAAATATGAGGGAGACTGCACATAATAAAAATTTTTTAATCCTTCATCATTTCCCCTCATGCTTTTATAAAATATGAGATAAAACACAGTTCTGAGCTTGCATTAAAAGTCAGTAAGAACTGGAACTACTTCACAAGATACTTCATTTTTAACATTCCTTAACTGGAGAAAACTAAAGAAAGGCCTCCCTGAATGGAACAGAGATCACCATAACAGGTCTCCATGGTAAAGAACTGCAAATGTTCCACAAGGTGCCACAGGGACAGAGAGGTGCTTGTCCTTTAAGCATAGCAGCCACAGACCCATTAAGAAAATAATGCTAAAGGAAGTCTAAAAGCTGAGAGCAACACTTATTACACCAAAAAAGACAGCAGATGCCAATAAGTCAATGTGAAACTTAATCCTAAAAAAGAAAGAATGAGGGAAAAGAATGTTTCAACAATACCAAAATGCCTCAGGAACTAATATCCTTCTCACCCACGGTATTGGACAAATATTGCCAATTAGCTGCTATTTTTATAACAGGAAAAAGACTGTAAGCAAAAATACTTTTAAAAACTTTGTAACTTAGGCCAGGCATGGTGGCTCATTCCTATAATCCCAGTACTTTGGGAGGCCAAGGTAGGTGAATCACTTGAGGTCAGGAGTTGAAGACCAGACTGGACCACATGGTGAAACCCCATTTCTAGAAAAAATACAACAACAAAAATATTAGCCAGGCATGGTGGTGGGCGCTTCTAATCCCAGCTACTCAGGAGGCTGAGGTAGGAGAATTGCTTGAACCCAGGAGGCAGAGGCTGCAGTGAGCTGAGACTATACCACTGCACTTCAGCCTGGGTGACCGAGTGAGGCTGTGTCTCAAAAAAGAAAAAATAATAAAATACGGCCGGGCGCGGTGGCTCAAGCCTGTAATCCCAGCACTTTGGGAGGCCGAGATGGGCGGATCATGAGGTCAGGAGATCGAGACCATCCTGGCTAACACAGTGAAACCCCATCTCTACTAAAAAAAATACAAAAAACTAGCCGGGCGACGTGGCGGGCGCCTGTAGTCCCAGCTACTCGGGAGGCTGAGGCAGGAGAATGGCGTAAACCCGGGAGGCGGAGCTTGCAGTGAGCTGAGATCCGGCCACTGCACTCCAGCCTGGGCGACAGAGCCAGACTCTGTCTCAAAAAATAATAATAATAATAAAATAAAATAAAAACTTTTTAACTTAAACAAAATGAAAAATCAAGGAAGGGGGAGAAGAAAAGTGGTCAGATTCAAGGACAAAAGACAACCAAGGAGGCAGAAAATAACAAGAGATAAATGATATATCCTTAAGTTTCATTTTGATACCTGGGTAATAGATGGTTAGAACCATCACTTGTCAAGTAACTAGAGTTTGCTATCCTACCCTACATACTTATAAACAAGGCCTATTCTTTTTTTTTTTTTTCTTTTGAGACAGAGTCTTGCTCTGTTGTCCAGGCTGGAGTGCAGTGGCACGATCTCAGCTCACTGCAACCTCTGCCTCCCGGGTTCAAGTGATTTTCCTGCCTCAGCTTCCCGAGTGGCTGGGATTACAGGTGTGCACCACCATGTCCGGCTAATTTTTGTATTTTTAGTAGAGACGGGGTTTCACCATGTTGGTCAGGCTGGTCTCAAACTTCTGACCCTGTGATCCGCCCACCTCGGCCTCCCAACGTGTTGGGATTACAGGTGTGAGCCACCACGCACAGCCACAAGGCCTATTCTTAACATGCAGGTTAAGGTCCTTTATTTAAACAAAAGCCATGCTAGAGACACATCCACCTAACCACACTGCTGTAGTATTATGTTGTATATTCACTGGCAGAAAATCATTCTCTTCTTGACTTACTTTCAAATTACACATAAACTTATTAAATGTTATTATTAATGAATAAAAATATTTTTTAAACTATCGATATCAGCTGATGTGAAACAAAAATAAAATTAATGTCTTTTCTCTTAAATCCTAAAAACCTACAAGAAATTCCCTTGTATAATGATTTTAACCAATCTGTCATATAATCCATTTGAAATGCCCAAAATAGCTAAGACAATTATAAAACAGTGGGGAAAGAACAGACAATTCAATCCATAGTGATTAGACAACTGATTATTATCTATTGTCAAATGATTATCCAATTCAATTCCTCTGCAGACCTTATACAAAAAATAATTCCTGGTGGATCAAAGACCTAAATGTGAAAATCAGGAGTTTAGTAAAACTTGCAGAAGAAAATATGAAACGATCTGTATAACCTCAGCGTGGAGAAGGGTTTCTTTTCCTTATTACAGGTGTGAGCCACCACACTCAGCCCTAAAGCCTTTCTTAAGAAAAATAAAACTAAGGGAGAATGACAAATATCACTAAGTGAAAACTCACATTTTCTTTACAATAAAAGACACCAGAAACAAAAACAACTAGAATACAGATTTGCAACACACATACCCAACTAAAGATTAGTAGGAAATGTATCTGGAACTTTAAAAATCAATTTTATTTTTCGGTGTTGGTTTTTGGTTTCGTTTTTTTGTTTTGTTTTGTTTGAGAGACAGGATCTGGCTCTGTCACCCAGGCTGGAATGCAGTGGTGCAATCATGGCTCACTGTAGCCTCAACCTCCCCAGCTCAAGCCATCCTCCCACCTCAATCTCCCAAGTAGCTCGGACTACAGGCATGCGCCACCATGCTCAGCTAATTTTTGTATTTTTTGTAGAGACGGGGTTTCATCATGTGGCCTTGGCTGATCTCGAACTCCTGAGATCAAGCAATCCACCAAGTGCTGGGATTACAGGTGTGAGCTGCTGCACCCTGCCATCAATTTTTAAAAAGTAACCCAATAGAATAATAAAAGTAATGAGCAGGCAATTTATAGAAAAAGAAAACAGAATGATGAAGAAACATATGAAAAGATGCTCATCTTCACTGGCAATGAAGTGGAAATTGAAAATGAAATGAAAACAATGTCTTACTTCATACCCATCAAATAGGCATAAAGAAAATGTGACAATGCTCAGCATTAGTGAGGATGTGGAACAACAGGAATTTCACTGCTGACAGGAAGGAAATCAACAAACCCTTGGAAGGGTGACTTTGCAAGAGCTACACTTCTTTTTTTTTTTTTTTTTTTTTTTGTTTGAGACGGAGTCTCACTCTGTTGCTCTGGTTGGAGTGCAATGGCACAATCTCCACCTCCCAGGTTCAAGTGATTCTTCTACCTCAGCCTCCCAAGCAGCTGGGATGACAGGCATTCACTACCACACTCAGCTAATTTTTGTATTTTCAGTAGAGTCAGGTTTCACCACGTTGGCCAGGTTGGTCTTGAACTCCTGACCTCAGGTGATCTGCCCACCTCAGCCTCCCAAAGTGTTGGGATTACAGGCATGAGCCACCACACCAGGCCAAGAGCTACACTTCTACTGAAGAATTCCTGTTCAAGACAACAACCTTTAAGAATTTTACACTCTGCCAGGCACGGTGGCTCAGGTCTGTAATCCCAGCACTTTGGGAGGCCGAGGCAGGCGGATCACGAGGTCAGGAGTTGCACACAAGAAAACACAGATAAAAACTTTCAATACAGAGCTGTCTGTAGGTGCAAGAAATTGGAAATAAAGTCATGTTAGTCAATAGGACAACAGATAATGCATATTCATATAGTGGTATAGTATCACACAGCCATTAAAATTAATAACCTAGAGCTACAAACATCAACATGAATAACTCTCGCAAAGAAATGCTGTATGGGCCAGGCACGGTGACTCATGCCTGTAATCCCAGCACTTTGGGAGGCCAAGGCAGGCAGATCACCTGAGGTTAAGAGTTCAAGACCGGCCTGGCCAACATGGCAAAACCCCAACTCTGCTAAAACATGCAAAACTAGCAGAGCATGGTGGTGCACGCCTGTAACCCCAGCTACTCAGGAGGCTGAGGCACAAGAATTGCTTGAACCTGGGAAGTAGGGGTTGCAGTGAGCTGAGATCACACCACTGCACTCCAGCCTGGGTGACAGAGCAAGACTCTGTCTCAAAAAAAATGAAATGCTGAATGACGAAAGTTGCAGAATGACAAAAAGACACTATTTTTTAAAAGTTTAAAAACATCTAAACAATATATAGTATATTTGTAAGTGTAGTATATATACTATTAAAGAGAATTTCCATCTATTTATAGAGTGTTTAACTCTGAGAAAGGAGGAAGAATGGGATCAGGTAGCTGCTAAAAATACTAAAGTATTTCACTGCATCTTGAATGTTCCTTTCTTTAAAAAAAAGAATCAAGTATATCAAAATATTAGTACTTGACATAATTGCCTGGCAGGAATGGGAGTTCATATTTTGTATTTTATGCTGAAAATATTTCATAGTTTAAAAAGCTACAAAATATATTAGAAAAAACTTGGCTGTTAAGTCTACTATTCTTATTCAAAACCAAAAAACTTTTTTTTTAATTTTACTTTTTTACGAAGATTTTAACTTATTGTACAAAGAGTGGCCTAATTAAGCAAATGTTATAAATTTGAATGTATAAAATGAATTTGTATTATTCTTATGCTATCAGTTATCTATTTTTATATTGGGATTTTTTATAAAATTTCACTGGAGAAAAGGACTGCATGACTGCATTTCACTGGAGAAAGTCTCAAGCTACTTCCTGGTCCATGTCTTCCAACACAGCAAAAGTCAAAAACACAGCAATACACACATTAAAAAGTCGTTTGGAAACGTATTCTCTTAAAAGTTCACAAATCAAACCGCTGCGTCCGCAGTTTTGTAGAGGTAGAATTTGAGCTCAGCTTTGTGGGACACAAGTATATCTTTAAAGGAAATACCAAGGTTGAAAGGAGCAAACATTTAGCAATGAATGGTAAATAGCACAGAGGCAGAAAACTGGCAAGAAAGATTGCCTGGCTGAGTAAGGGGAAAAAAGATATGCAAACGAGAACCGGAGTTAAGGCTTAGAACAGAAAAGTCATGACTTGGAAATCAATGAATAAAGAAATGACATCTTCTCTGTTAACACTAACCACTATGGCCCCGTCCCCCATGTTTCACTTTCCCCTCAGAATTCTACGAGAATGGCTACTCCAACCAGGCTCCACCTCAAGATCCCCATACCCCTCTAACACTTGAGCCCCCGTTGGGGAGAAGAGGCGGGATATAAGGATATTTTCTTTTTTCCCCTCAGAACACATCAAAGAAGTCTTATTAAAACAAAAAAATGAATCTAGATTTGAGGAATTCCAATAAAATGTTTAAAGAGCTCTAATACTACCAAATCTAGTATATTCTTCAGGGCTTGTAGGTTCTGATGCCAAGAAAAGATAGGAATTTGCCAAGAGTTCCCTACTTTCTAGCCTTTGACCTGCTTCCATTTGACAAGTCACATATCATCATCAATTCATGAGTGCCTTCCTAAGACACCTTGATCCATCCTTTTCTCAGCCTCTAAGAAAAGGATTCCTTCCTCGTATGAATGTCAGAAAGACTGCTCACCCTTAAGCAAGACTCTTCACCTACCAAAAGAGATTAATCTTTAAAGGCCTTTAATCATAAAATGAGCATATCATACACTAGCAAAAGGTGGTTACTTCCTGTTGTGAAAGTGCTATCAGAGAAGGGGTGAAGGAGGCTGGGCACAGTGGCTCACGCCTGTTATCCCAACACTTTGGGAGGCTGAGGCGGGCAGATCACTTGAGGGCAGGAGTTCAAGACCAGCCTGGCCAACATGGTGAAACCCCCATCTCTATTAAAAATACAAAAATTAGCCAGGTGTGGTGGTGCGCACCTATAGTCCCAGCTACTTGGGAGGCTGAGGCAAGAGAATTGCTTGAACCTGGGAGGTGGGGTTGCAGTGCAGATCAGGCCACTGCACTCCAGCCTGGGAGACAGATTCGTCTCAAAAAAAAAAAAGAAAAGAAAAAAGAAAAGGTGGGAAGGAGAGGATAGTGTCAACACCTTCTCAGAGAAAGCTCCTATCTGAAGGTCCTTGTCTTTTCTTCAGGTACTATATTTCAAATAAAGAGAGAATGTAAAGTTTCTTGTATATTTCTGGCAATATACTTGTACTAAATTACAATTCTTATGTCTGTATGTTTCCTTCATTAGACTGAGAGTTCCTTGAAGGCAGGAACTCACAGTCTATTTATTCATTTTGTGTTCGTAGGTTAACACAATGTTTGACACAGTAATTATTCATTATATGTCTGGTGAATGAAGAGTGAACAAAGGAATGACCAAAAAAAAAAAAAAAAAAAAGGTAATAAAAATCTCACTGAATCAAGGAGAACAAGTGAAAAAGACAATGACAATGTAAAGTAACATTCCTATAGATATCTCAAGCCAAATTAATGACTTCTGTGCGTGTGTGTGTGTGTGTGTGTGTATGTATATATGTGTGTGTGTATATACATATATTTTTTTTTTTTTTCTGAGACAGAATCTTGCTCTGTTGCCAGGCTGGAGTGCAGTGGTGAGATGTCGGCTCACTGCAACCTCCACCTCCTGGGTTCAAGCGATTCTCCTGCCTCAGCCTCCCGAGTAGCAGGGACTACAGGCACGCGCCACCATGCCTGGCTAAAATTTTGCATTTTGGTAGAAACAGGGTTTCACCATGTTGGTCAGGCTGGTCTCGAACTCCCGACCTCAGGTGATCCACCCACCTCAGCCTCCCAAAGTGCTGGGATTACAGGCGTGAGCCACCGCGTCTGGCCCTTGCTTTGTATTAACGATTTAAAATGAAAAGTTTCAAGATATGAAAAACGCAACATGTAATTTTCCTTCTATGATATATGTGCAAGTCCAACTTGAGCTCCTTAGTATTTCATTCTACTTTTTCTAACTCCATTCTCTTGTCTAGAAGTTGCACAAGGGCCTCAAATTCATTCTTTCACCCTTAAAATGCCTTTGGGGTACTGAATTCAGCCATCCTTAAGCTAATATGTAACTACTTGAAGCTCTGGCTTATGGCATTGGCCATAAAATAATCTAGACACAGTTTTTTTGTTTTTGTTTTTTAAATTTCAACAGCAGTGCCTCCTTTACAACTGTGGGACTAAACTGTGATCCACTAAACCATGCTGGAGCCTCGGGAGCCAGGCAGGGAAAGGTTTAGAACAGCACAGTAGGAGTAACTCTGCCTACTTCCACCAGAGAATTTTTCCATCAGAAAACAATCAACTTCTAAGAAAGATTTACCTTAAAGAAAAGAGTTCACGGTTTTTAAGTTTTAAAATCATTTGTCTAATTCTATTTTGTACCTTCTGTTTTATTTCATTAGAACAGAATCAAAGTGTTCTTTTAAAAGCAATTTTTTTAAAGTACAGGTTGCACAAAGGTAGTATGATTCAAACAAAAGAATAAATACTGCAATGAAGTGTTCCAAAAGGAAACAGTGAGCCTCAGAGTGATGTTTCCCAGATTTATGCCAGTCACCTGTATTCATCCACCAAGAAAAAAGTTGAATGAAATAAGGAACATACAAATTTGAACTATTTACATATATTATTTGACTCAAACATATTTTTTTTTAATGGCTTAGGGATTACACAACGTACCAGAATAGGGCAGTTTCTGCAGTTTCCTAATAACCAAATGTTAACTACGAAACAGGTGAATTACTGCCCAAGATGTGCTGTATTCTTGTGAGTCCCCCTGCCCCAACCCCATTTTCAAGTTCTAAAAATTTACCTAGAGTTCTGTTAACTAAGGCTACAAAAAGAAACAAAAAACAAACCTGTAGTCCCAGCTACTCGGGAAGGGAAAACGGACGTGGAGGCTGAGGCGAGAGGAATTCTAGTCGCACCTGGGCAACATAGTGAGACTCGACTCTCAAAAATACATACATATATGTCTGTTTGTTTTAGTGTTACTCAAATTTCCAAAATAATTTCCTATATATCTTGTCCATGTTTTTCTCATTCTATAGTCACTCGGACCAGCGCTTTATGACCGCAACAAGTAAAATACTTGTTGTTCTGGAGTGTTTTGAGACTTGAGATTTCCTTTTCATACTCTAAAACAGAACATCTCCTAGCACCCGTGCAATCTTTGCAATTCGGGGATGAAGAGCAACACCTTTACAACTGCAATAAACCTTAAAACTACCCTATCAGGGATTGAATGCAAGAGTAATATAAATAATGGGAAGTAAGTTCTTCCTATCCAATGCGGCTGTCTAGGTGTTAAGTGTCTGGTGTTGGGCTTCTCTAGACAGCAGGGTCTCCGCTGCTGCATCATCCTCAAAAAATGATGGCGCAGACACAGAGATAACTAGCTGTCGAACGAGCAGGAAGTTTTTAATCACCAACTACACAATTACTTAATCAGCCCAGTCTCCAGCGAGCCCTAGGCTCTTCCCAAATCCTACGCTTGGCAGGGAGAACGGCCCTTTGAGCGTCCCCAAATTCACGCGGCAGGAAGCACTCCCCAAATCGCTAGCGACGCGCCGAGGTTGCCCCCAGAAAAATCCCAACGTCGAAGTAGCGGGCGGCACCGCCCCTCCCGTCCCTACGCTTGGCTTCCTAGTCCGGAGTCGCTACCGCCCACTTTCTAGCTGGACAAACAGCAGTCCAGGGCCGGGCACAGAGCAGTCCAGGACCGGGCACAACACTCACCCACGTCTTGCTCGAAGGGGTTGGCGGTGAACAAAGGCATCTCGCCGGCGCCCGAGCCCTACTCGCTGCTGTCTAGCTGAGACTCCGCAACTGCTCCCCGCCGGGTGACCCGCGGCCACGGCTCCCTAGACCACTCCGCTTCGGCCTCCGTCCCCGCACTTCCGCCACCGCACCTGCCCGGCTCCTGCCTGACGGGCCGCCTCGGAGTCCACCCTTCGACCCCGCGCTCCTGTCCCAACTTTTCTCCCCGGGCCAGATCCCTCCGATCACGGGCGTCCTCCCAAGGCCTTTGTCGCTGCCCCAGTCCCAGACTTTTGTGGGGGTCAGGCGGCCGCTACGGCCACCTTTCCAGCGCTAGGACCCTGGCGAGCCACGGAGCCGGGGACCTTCGGAGCCGGAAGTAGTCCCGCCTGGAACTGGACGACCCCGGAAGCTGCAGTGCCGGCAGCGGCGCGGCGGGGGGCGCGGTTGCCTGTGGTTTTTCGCGTTGGACGCCGGCTCTGAGGGCCTTGTTCTTGTCGCGAATTTAGTTGGTTCCAGAGCGGCAGGACTCGTAGCTAGAGAACGAGGAGCCACGATGCGTACGCGTTACAGTCTTGTTTCCCTAGAAACGGAGCCGCCGGCGCAGAGGTGGCTTTGAGATTCTGCGAAAGACCTGACTGCTCTCGAACACTTACTGTGTTGCACCCTCCCTGGGCGCCCAGTCCAAACCCCGTCGGAATAACCACCCGGGACAGCGGTGGTCGAAGTAACTACGCCTAACTTTTCGCTTTCCATCGTGTCCCCCGATAAAAACACTGCTGGACCCCAGGAATCCAAAGGTGAAGGAGGCACACTCCCTGCCTTAGAGAATTTTATAAGGGCAGTGCATAACGTACATGATGGTGTATGGCGATTCGGATAGTAGTACAAGTCATAAACTCAAATTCCTATAGGATCCAGGCAGATATTTAAATGAATGCAAAAGCCCAAGCACCCTTCCCACCCACATATTCTCTGCTCCTCTTAGAAAACTGTAGTAATGATTATGTTGCCTATCTCTCTCCTCCTCATTAGATTATAAACTCCCCGATGAGTTTTGGTCACTACTATATCCCCAGCGTCTAAAACAGTGTCCCAAGTAATAGGTGCTCAATACTTTTCGAATGAAGCTGTAACTTTCTAACCGAACAGTGCATATCTAAAGATGTCAACTATTGGCAAATTTCAGCCATTTGTTGAAATGTGGGTCCTACTAGAGTTTGCAATTTTTTAACGATTTTTAAATGTTGAGAATTACTCCAACATTTTAAATAATGGATTAATCAAAACCATTTTACAATCTCCAGTATAAAGACCTGATGCTATAAAGAGAGAGCTCATACACATTCAGAAAGATGGTTGCATTTTATAAAGTTAGGGGCACAAATGAGAAGGAATTGTGTAGGTGAAGGAGCTGTTTTTCATAGAATGTTGAACCTAGGATGTTCAAGATAAATTGGGAGGCTGGGCATGGTGGCTCATGCCTGTAATCCCAGCACTTTGGGAGGTCAAGGCGGGCAGATTGCTTGAGGCCAGGAGTTCAAGACCAGCCTGGCTAACATGGCGAAAACCCATCTCTATTAAAAATACAAAAATTAGCCAGGCATGATGGCGCAGGCCTGTAATGCCAACTTCTTGGGAGGCTGAGGCACGAGAATCGCTTGAGCCCAGGAGGCAGAGGTTACAGTGAGCCAAGATGAGGTGACTGCGCTCAAGCCTGGGCAACACAGCAAGACTGTCTCAAAAAAAAAAAAAAGTTGGAGATTTTTTGGGCAGATAAAGAATTTTTGTCTGAGACTTAGTTGGAATGGAAAACAAGGCTAACTAGGGATAAGAGGAAACAGATTGAGAAGAATTTTAAAGGGCAAGCTGGGAAATTTTTATTTTAAGGCACTCAATAATTATTTAAGGATATTGAGTAGCAAAATAGTATAATTTTTTTTTTTTTGAGATGCAGTCTCGCTCTGTCACCAAGGCTGGAGTGCAGTGGTGAGATTTCAGCTCACTGCAAGCTCCGCCTCCTGGGTTCACGCCATTCTCCTGCCTCAGCCTCCTGAGTAGCTGGGACTACAGGCAACCACCACCACGCCCGGCTAGTTTTGTTTTTGTATTTTTAGTAGAAATGGGGTTTCACCATGTTAGTCAGAATGGTCTCGATCTCCTGACCTCGTGATCTGCCTGCCTCGGCCTCCCAAAGTGCTGGGATTACAGGCGTGAGCCACCACGCCTGGCCGCAGAATGGTATATTTTTAAAAAGAGTTTTCAGAATATAGTCTGACATCAGTGTGCATGACATATATAAAAAAGCAGACCTAGTCAGAACATTTTAAGAGGCTATTATGCTTGAAACCATAAGAGGAAATATTGTGGAGAAGCTTGTATTAAGAGCAGGAGACTGTCAGGTGTGGTGGCACACGCCTGTAATCCCAACTACTTGGGAGACTGAGGCAGGAGGATCGCTTTGAGCCCAGGAGTTGGAAACTAGCCTGGACAACATAGCAAGACCCCAGTCACAATTGGAAAAAAAAAAAAAAAAAAGCCAGGCAAGGTGGTTCATACCTGTAATCCCAGCACTTTGGGAGGCTGAGTTGGATGAATTGCTTGAGCCCAGGAGTTCCAGACCAGTCTGCACAACATGGCAAAATCCCATCTGTACAAAAAATACAAAAACTAACCAGGTGTGGTCGTGCACGCCCAGCTACTTGGGAGGCTGAGGTGGGACGATCACCTGAGCCCAGGATTTCAAGGATACAGTGAGCTATGATTGTGCCACTGCACTGCAGCCCGGGTGAAACAGTGAGACCCTGTCAAAAAAATAAAATGAAATAATTTTTTAAAAAGAGCAGAAAGCTGAGGATTTGCCTTTGGAAAGCATTCATTTTTATTTTTATTTTTTGTTATTATTTTTTCGAGACATGTTCTTGCTCTGTCACTCAGCCTGGAGCGCAGTGGCGCAATCTCGGCTCAATGTAGCCTCTGCCTCCCAAGTTCAAGCAATTCTCCTGGCTCAGCTTCCCATGTAGCCGGGACTACAGGCACAGGCCACCATGTCTGTCTAATTTTTCTATTTTTAGTAGGGATGAGGTTTCACCATGTTGTCCAGGCTGATCTCAAACTCCTGACCTCAAAGTGATCTATCCGCCTTGGCCTCCCAGAGTGCTGGGATTACAGGCGTGAGCCACCGCTCCTGGCCACATTCATGTTTTAAAAAGACTCTTTTAATTCCTCCTCTTTAAAGGCGAGTATACTCAAGGATCTATAGGTATTTTTTTTTCTAGGTATATATTCAGTTCCTCAGTGAGTTCCTCTAATTAACAAAGTTTTTTTTTAGTCTTTTGTAATTAACATTTTTAATAGTCACCAGGAGCCAGACCCTGTGTTAGAAACAAGAGGATATACAAATTGTTCACTGTTGCTTCATCTTAGGAACTAATTGGGCAATTAAAAAATATTTTAGTGGCAGCCCACAAATTCTGGTGTGCAAAGAATTTGAAAAACACTTTACAAACAAACAAAAAACCTGGAGGCTTGGTGGCATGCACCTGTAGCACCAGCTACTTTGGAGGATGAGGCAGAAGGATTGTTTGAGCTAGGGCAGTCAAGGCGCAGTGATCCGTGATCATGTCACTGCACCCCAGCCTGGATGACAGAGGGAGACCCTGTCTCAAAAAGAAGCAAAAAAAAAAAAAAAAAAAAAAAAGGGAAAAAAGAAGAAAAAAAAAAAAAAAAAAAAAATTTTTTCACCTTATTCATCTTTATCTTTATCTTTTTTTTTTTTTTTTTTTTTGAGGCAAGGTCTCTCTGTCTGTCACCTGGGCTGGAGTGCAGTGGCACAGTTATACCTCATTGCAGCCTCAAACTCCTGAGCTCAAGCTCCTGCCTCAGCCTCCAAAGTAGTTGGGACCACAGGTATGCACCACTGACCCTAGCTCTTTTTTTTTTTTTGTAGAGACAGGGTCTCACTATGTTGCGCAGGCTGTTTACCTTCATTGATTCCTTCTCTAATGCTCTTTGTTTTTAAAATGTTGATCCAAGTTTCTGACCTGCATCATTTTCCTTCTCTCTCAAGGATTTTTAACATTCCTTGCAAGGCAAGTGTACTGGTGACAAATTCCCTCAAATTTTGTTTGCCTGAGAAAGTCTTTCTCCCTCACTATTGAAAGATAATTTCACTGGATACAGAATTCTAGGTGAGTGGTTTTTTTTTTTTCTTTCAATACCTCAAAGATTTCACTTTTCTGTCCTCTTGCTTGCACAATTTCTGAAGAGAAGTCTAATGTAATTCTTATCCTTACTCCTCTGTAGGCAAAATGTGTTTTTTTTCTCCTTTTTGCTTCTTTCAAGATTTTCTGTCTCATGATTATGGTTAGGTGCAGATTTTTTGGTATTTATACTGCTTAGTGTACTCTGAGCTCCTGGATCTGTGGTTTTTTATCCATCGTTAATTTGGGGAAATTCTCAGTCATTATTGCTTCAAATTTTCTTCTTTTCTTCTCCCTCTGGTATTTCTCTTATGTATATATTACATCTTTTGTAATTCTCCTGCCATTTTTGGATATCTGATTTTTTCTTTTTTTCTCTTTGCATTTCAGTTTTAGAAGTTTTTTTTTTCCCCCCCAATTTTAGAAGTTTCTATTTATATTCCTTCAAGCTCAGCTTCTTTGTCTCTGAAGTTTATTGATGGAGCCCATCAAAGACATTTTTCCTTTCCGTTAGTGTTTTTTATCTCCAGCATTTCCTTTTGATTCTTTCTTAGAGTTTCTATCATTCTACTTACACTACCCATCTGTTCTTGCATAATGTCTACTTTTTTCCATTACAGCCCTTAACATATCAATCACAGTTAATATAAATTCTTTGTATAATAATTGTATTATCCATATTATAATAACATTCTTGCCATACCTGATTTTGATTCTGATATTTGCTCTGTCTTTTCAAACCGTGTTTTTTGTCTTTCATTAAGTGTTGTCTTTTTGGTGAAAGCTGGACAACATTTACTGGGTAAAAGGAACTAAAGTAAACAGGCCTTAGTATCAGGTTTTATGTTTATCTGGCTAGGGATTAGGCTGTGTTTACTGCTTGCTATAGCGTTAAGTGTCAAAGGCTGATTTCCCTGTTTTTGTCTCCTCTGTTGTCTTTGGGTTCCTGAGACTTAAATAAGGTCTGAGAGTAGGTCTCAATTCTTTAGTGAGCCTGTGCCTCTGCTATGAACTTCACAAGTACTTTCTGGCCATGCATGGTGGCTCATGCCTATTATCTCAGCACTTTGGGAGGCTGAGGTGGGAGGATAACTTGAGCTCAAAAGTTGAAGACCAGCCCGGGCAACATAGCAAGACCCTGTCTCTACAATAAATTTAAAAAAAGAAAAAAAAAAGCTGGGTATGGTGGTGCATACCTGCAGTCCCAGCTAGTTGGGAAGCTGAGGTGTGTTGATCACTTGAGCCTGGGAGATGAGGGCTCCCTAGTGAGCCGTGATCGCACCACCTACACACTCCAGCCTGAGTGACAGAGTGAAACCCTATCTAAAACAAAACAACCGCCACCACAACAACAAAAACACAGGTGCTTTCTGCTCCTCTCCCCTTACCTACCTCCCCATCTGCAGTCTCCAGTTTCAGTGAGACAAGAAGGCTTAGGGGAAGCTGGAGTTGAGAATTTCCCTTCCACCAGCTACATTAAGCTCTGGTAAAACCCTAATTGGTTAGGCTTGGGTCAATAGTTTCTCTTGAGGATGCTCTTTAAGAACATAATTCTGTGGGATAATTCAAAATAATTTCTTTTCCTCTCCCCCTTCCAGAAACACACAGTGATTTGTCTTACTGTGAACCAGATTGAATTCCTGGAGGTAAAACTCACAAAAGTGTAGGGACCCTTCAATAACTAGGCCCCGCTGGAGTTTCTAACTCTCAGACTTGTCCACCCTGAGCCTCCAGCAATTTGTCAATGGCAGTTCAGGTTTTCCACCCCAGCCACTGGTCCCCAAGGACGTTTCTGCTCCAATAAGTTGTGATCCTCTGTATCTATCTGTCTGCCTCTCCAATTTTGAGGGCAGTGATTTGCCCTGTGACCTTAACTCTCTATTGGGTATAAAATGCTCCAGGAATAAATGCTTGGTGCCGTGAAGTAAAACCAGCACTCAGGCAAAAGTTTAATTCTCTCGGCAAGGCAATTTACTTCTGCAGAAGGGTGCCACTTGGGTCAATCAAGATCACAAGGGCACAGAGAACAAAGGAGACCAGGGGGGTTTGTCCTTAACGCAGTCCTTATCTCTGTGTCACTCTTCCATGGGCTGGGGTTGGACTGCACAATCTGAGCTGACCCGATTGGCTACTTATACATATTTTCCTAAATATAGAAGGGGAGGGGGAGGTGAGGTACAGAGGTGGAGCGTGTGGAATGTGCAGTTTCGGGGAACAATTGGTACAGGTAACAAGGGAACAGATGTGAGTTATTGATTAGAGCTGATGGGAAGTGGGTAGGCTGTTTATGGTAACTAGGGGCAAGGAAGAACAAGAAAGTTGAGTTTGAGAACAAAGGATAAGGAAGTTAACAGGCTAAACCCTTTGAAGAGAAACTCAGAAAGATTTATTGTATCTTACACTCTGGTGGATCCAAGAAGAGTTGTTGATTTTTACTTTGTTCAGTTGTTTTCCTTGTGTGGATAGGAGTGGTGACTTATAAGCTTCCATGCCTGATTAGAACCCAGGAATCAGCTCCCTTTTTTCTATCTCTCTCTCTCTCTCTTTTTTTTTTAACACGGGATGTCACATTGTCACCCAGGCTGGAGTGCAGTGTGGCACAATCTCAGCTCGCCGCAACCTCAACCTCCCAAGTTTAAGAGATCCTTCTACCTCAGCCTCCTGAGTAGCTGGCACCACAGGCATGCATCACCATCCCCAGCTTTTGTGTGTGTGTGTGTGTGTGTGTGTGTGTGTGTGTGTGTGTGTGTGTTGAGACGGAGTCTTGCTCTGTTGCTCAGGCTGGAGTGCAGTGGTGCAATCTTGGCTCACTGCAACCTCTGCCTCCCTGGCTTAAGTGATCCTCCTGCCTCAGCCTCCCAAGTAGCTGGGACTACAGGCTTGTGCCACCACGCCCAGCTAATTTTTGTATTTTTAGTAAAGACAGGGTTTCACCATGTTGGCCAGGCTGGTCTTGAGCTCCTAGGCTCAAGTGATCTGCCCCCACTTGGCCTCCCCAAAGTGCTAGGACTGCAGGCATGCACTACCACACCGAGCCCTTTCTATCTCTTTTTTATTATAAGTGCCACAGTGTTTTAGACCAGCATACTTGAAACCTTGGAATAAACTCTGACTTTGCTCTGATTTTCCCATTTTTTTAAATTTTTAATTAAATTTTTAAATTTTTAATTTTTTAGATTTCCTTTTTCAAATTTTGTTTTTGCTGTTTTTTCTCTTTCTTTTGGCATTGCCTCCATTATAGCACAGGCTTCCATTTCCTCCATGCCTTCCAACTGCTTCCTTTTGAAACAGAGTGCCCAACGTTGGGGCTGAGAAGAGGCTGGAGTCTACTTTATTAACTAAGTTAAATGCCCATAAGGCTGCATCCTTCCTAGAGAGGGAGGCTTTTTTTTTCTAGTCGTCAAAAGAAATCATGTGGGCCAGCCTACCCCTGCACATAGCAGTCTACTTAATATCCTGAAATACCACTTTTGTGATTTTATTCTCTTCCTTGAGAATCTAGTGGATTTTGCCTGCCATAAAAAGGTCAAGCTGGGGTGTCACTGTCTCTGGTAAATGACTTATTTTTCCCTATCTAACAGGCTTATTTTCTATAGCTTAAACCATCAGTTTTTGGAGTCACATAAAATTTCAAATCACGGCTCTGCTACTGACTATGTAACTTTGAACAAATACTTAAGTTTTAGGGACTTCAGTTTTCTTTCTTTTCTTTCTTTCTTTCTTTTTTTTTTTTTTTTTTTTTTGAGACAGAGATCTCAGCTCACTGCAACCTCCGCCTCCCGGGTTCAAGCAATTCTCCTGCCTCAGCCTCCTGAGTAGCTGGGATTACGGGCACCTGCCACCACGCCCAGCTAACTTTTTGTGTTTTTAGTAGAGACAGGGTTTCACCATGTTGGCCAGGCTGGTCTTGAACTCCTGACCTTGGGTGATCCGCCTGCCTCAGCCTTCTAAAGTGCTGGAATTACAGGCGTGAGCCACCGCACCTGGCCCTTTAACTATATACTTTATTATTTATTTATTTATTTTGTATTTTGAGACAGACTCTCAAAATATAAATAAAACATTTAATATACATAAAATATATTAAATTTAAAAATACTTTATTTATTTGTATTTTGAGACAGTCTCATTCTGTCACCAAGGCTGGAGTGCAGTGGTGTGATCTCAGCTCACTGCAGCTTTGACCTCCGGGGCTTAAATGATCCCCCACCTCAGACCCCCAAGTAGCTGGGACTATAGGCACACACCACCATGCTTGGCTAATTTTTGTATTTTTTGTAGAGATGGGGTCTCACTATGTTGTCCATCTGGTGTTGCATTCCTGGGCTCAAGCAGTCTGCCCACCTTGACCTCCCAAAGTGCTGGGATTACAGGCATGAGCCACCACACCTGGCTACTATATACTTTATAAGATTGCTGTGAAGATTAAATGGGGTTATGAGAGCTTTTTATATAGTAAATACTCAGTAGCACTCACTATAGTACAATAGAAGTTTTTTGCGATGATGGATGTGTTTTTTGTTTTTGTTTTTGTTTTGAGAAGGAATCTTACTCTGTTGCCAGGCTGGAGTGCAGTGGCGTGATCTCGGCTCACTGAAACCTCTGCCTCCCGGGTTCACGCCATTCTCCTGCCTCGGCCTCCGGAGCAGCTGGCACTACAGGCGCCCGCCACCACGCCCAGCTAATTTTTTGTATTTTTAGTAGAGATGGGGTTTCACCAGGTTGGCCAGGATGGTCTCGCTCTCTTGGCCTTGTTATCCACCCGCCTCAGCCTCCCAAAGTGCTGGGATTACAGGCGTGAGCCACCGTGCCCAGCCGGGTATGTTTTGTATTTGCATTGCTCAATACAAATACCAATAGGCACATGTGACTGTTGATCACTTGAAATGTAACTAGTGCAACTGAGGAACTGAATTTTTAATTTTATTTCATTTTAAATGCAAATACCCACATGTGGCTGCCTAGTAGCTGGTGTAATAGAGTGCTCTATACCGTACTTGAGAATCAGTTGAAGGAGAAATAGGAGTGTTTTCCATCTCTGTTATTATGCTTTATGATATTTCACTTTCCAAAAATGCATGCTTTCTTCTTTCACCTATCTTCATCTTTTATCTCTTCTCATTTTTCACATCTGGAAATTTAAGAATCCATTCAACAGCCCCTCTTCTCCAGAAGTATTCCTCGGTTGATCCCAATCTACATGTTTTTCACATTTCTGAAACTTTTTTTTTTTTTTGAAGTGGAAGAGTCTCGCTCTGTCGCCCAGGCTGGAGTGCAGTGGTGATCTTGGCTCACTGCAAGCTCTGCCTCCCGGGTTCCCGCCATTCTCCTGCCTCAGCCTCCGAGTAGCTGGGACTTAGAGGCGCCCGCCACCGTGCCTGGCTAATTTTTTGTATTTTTAGTAGAGACGGGGTTTCACCGTGTTAGCCAGGATGGTCTCGATCTCCTGACCTCGTGATCCGCCCGCCTTGGCCTCCCAAAGTGCTGGGATTACAGGCGTGAGCCACCGCGCCCAGCCGCTGAAACTTTTATTGAACATGGGTCAACATTGCACTGGTTAGCACTTAATATTCTTCTAACCTATCTTGTGTGATTGTTGGAACTTCCCAAGAGCACAATCTTTGTGACTTTTCATTCTGTGTCCTCCCTTTCAAAAGCAATTAGCCCATTACTTAGAATACTGATTTGTATCTCCCCAAC
This sequence comes from Papio anubis, assembly GCF_008728515.1. Taxonomy (NCBI): domain Eukaryota; kingdom Metazoa; phylum Chordata; class Mammalia; order Primates; family Cercopithecidae; genus Papio; species Papio anubis. Next base: position 36,011,878 of record NC_044985.1, read on the forward strand.
ATTCATATGTTGAAATCCAATTCCCAATAAGATAGTATTTGAAAGTGGAATTTGGGGGAGGTAATTAGGTCACGAGAGTGGAATCCTCATGAATAGAATTAGTGCCCTTATAAGAAGAGGCCAGAAACCTCTCTTGCTCTCTTTATTTCATGTTAGGACACAATGAGAAGTCAGCAGTTTGCAATCAAAAGAGAGTCCTCTCTAGAACCTGACCAGGCTGACACAGCAATCTGCGACTTCCAGCCTCCAGAACTGTGAGAAATAAGTTGCTGTTATTTATAAGACACCCAGTCTATGGTACTTTGTTATAGCAGCCAAACCTGACTAAAACACACTGAATAACCCCATGTTTGATTGATTACCTGTCCTTTACTTCTCTAATCCATTCTTCTTGCCTTCCAATTCCCGCTACCATTCTCTAGAAGTTGGCTGAAAGGAACAAAGAGCACCTGATCAGTTATCTAATAATATTTATTACCTTTTTATTTCCTACATTGTGTTACTTTATCTCTCTCACTCTTGCATGATGAATAAGATCATTTTTTCAGAGGCATTATACTTTTCACACTTTATGTAGTAAATATTGGGTACCTACCATGTCCAAAATACTAGCAGTAGGGGCAAGGATTGATGAGAGGGGAGGCATGAAAATAACATAATAACTGCCCTCAATGACTCATATTCAGGTGAGGAGAAAATGATTTATAAGAGTAGTTAATGGAAGAGAATACATAGGAATAAGGGGAATTCCGTGTGGAGGCCGAGTGTAGAGTAATGGTATTTTGCTTTGTACCCATTGGAAATTATATTTTAGTGCCTAGTTGAGGGTAGTTAGCCCAATGAATTTGATGTTGTGGACCATCTAGAAAAATGTCATTTTGGAAATCAGTTTATAAAAAAGGTAATATGAGAAAGTAAAACATAAGCAGAAATGATAATAAAATTGATTGGTTAGGTGAAATTTGAAGGAAAAAAATGTACAAATTCAGGAAATTGTGTGTACACATGTATTGTTTTAAAAAGCCCAAAAACCTTCCGCTAGGCATGGTAGCCTATACCTGTAGTCCTAGCTATTCTGGAGGCTGAGGTGGGAGGATCGCTTGCAGGAGGTCAAGTCTGCAGTGAACTGTGATCATGCAACTGCACTCCAGCGTGGATGACACAGCAAGACCCTGTCTCAAAGAAAAAAAAAATCCCAAACCAAAAAACTTCAAGGAAGGCTATGTTAAAAGCCCATAGATCCTTAGCCAGGCATTGTGGTGCTTTCTTGTAGTCTCAGCTACAGGGGAGGATCACCTGAACCCAAGAGTTTGAGCCTAGCCTGGGCTACATAGTAAGATCCCTACCAAAAAAAAAAAAAAAGATTTCCCACAGCTCCAAAGGCCTGACTTCACAGGACTCCTAATGGACCTGGTTCATTCTATTCAGTAACTATTTTTACTGGCAATTCAGTTCAAGAGTACTATAACTTGTATGGATGGATCGGCTGAATTTTTACTTCATAATTTATTTGAAATTCTGTTATTACTCTTTGTTCATTTTCCTTTGTCATCATCATTACCGCACTCTGCACAGTAGGTGGCAACAGTGCTTCACTCCCAGAATCAACTGAACGGCCTAGAAGTACAAAACAGAGGCAAACATTGAAACAAATTTCAGGATCCTAATTTGGCCAAAAATAAAAGCATTGCCTTATAAGGTCATGTCAGTAATATGCCATTATAATAAGCCAATTATTATATATTATATATCCAAAATTGTTATATATTCTACATTCAGTGTTTAATAAAAATTCATATGTTGAATAATTCATTTTGCCAGCGAATGTCAATGAACCAGGATGTGCTATCTTAAAAATTAATACTCACTTAATCTTTATTATGATAATATAATAAATTGTCTCCTTTATAGTTTAATGTAAAGGTAGGTATTTATTTCTACTTAATTTCATATGTGCTGGTCATTCAGCAAATTTTATTATGTCTACTATGACAAGAACTTAATTAATATCTGCACATGTGCAGAGAAAAGCAGTTATCTTGGTGGTGCACTAAAGACAGGTATAATCCAAATTGCACAACATAAGTGGAAATTTAAAACATCATTTTAAGGCAATATATGCTATAGCGTAGTAAAATATAGTTATCCTAACATTTACCTCTTTTTTTTTTTTTTTTGAGATGGAGTCTTGCTCTGTCGCCCAGGCTGGAGTGCAGTGGTACGATCTCAGCTCACTGCAACCTCCACCTCCCAAGTTCAAGTGATTCTCCTGCCTCAGCCTTTGGAGTAACTGGAATTGCAGGCATGTGCCACCATGTCCGGCTAATTTTTGTATTTTTAGTAAAGACAGGGTTTTGCCATATCAGCCAGGCTGGTCTTGAACTCCTCACCTCATGATCTGCCCACCTCAGCCTCCCAATGTGCTGGGATTACAGGTGTGTGAGCCACCACGCCTGGCCTAAAGCTTCTTTTAAAATGGCTTATGTACCAAATAGGCAGTTTTTAAATTTTTTGGTGGAGACAACATCTCACTATGTTGTCCAGGCTTATCTGAAACTCCTGGGCTCCAGCAGTCCTCCTGCCTTGACCTCCCAAAGTGTTGGGATTACAGGTGTGAGCCACTGCATCCAGCTAATTTCAAAGAATATTAAGATCAATGTATAGATGATATATACATAATGAGTTGTTAGGAAAAAATAGAGGGCAGTGTTTTTCAACAAAACATCCCCATGATCTGTGGTAGAGCCAAACCTTAGATGCTGAAAGCAGATGTCATATGGAATTAAGTGCATTGCCGTATTCATCTAAATATCCTGTATGCGAATCTTAATACACAACAAAATTGCTATATTAGGACTAACTTTCAGTCATAAGATTCCATATTCCATCTTCCTTATTCCACTTACTCAAAATGAGAACAGCCATTGCTTTGTAAATTCATTAGCACCTTAGTAGAATCCAGGCCTATCCCTGGTTAGAGAAATGGCAAAATGAAACTCTAAGTGTAACAAATGAATGACTTTACCACACAAATACTCAACACGTGTATTCCCTGTTCTGGCTTCAGTTAGAAAATAAAATGTTCATGATTTTTGTAGTCATAAAGGTATCTGGAGGCTTAAAAAAAGAAAAATAGGCCCTGCACAATGGCTGACACCTGTAATCCCAGCACTTTGGGAGGCTGAGATGGGAGGATCATTTGAGGCCAGGAGTTTAAGACCAGCCTGGCCACCATGGTGAAAACCCGTCTCTACTAAAAATGTAAAAATTAGCCAGGTAGGGTGGTATGCGCCTGTAGTCCCATCTACTGGGGTGGCTGAAGCATAAGAATCACTTGAACCCAGGAGGTTGTAGTGAGCCAAGATCATGCCACTGCACTCCAACCTGGTTGTCAGAGCAAGACTGTCTCAACAACAAAACAGAACAAAGCAAACAAACAAGACAAATGAAAAATATATCTCTGCTTTAGCTAGTTCCCAAATGCCTTTTTAAAAATGCCTTTTGACTACATCTAATCTAACTATAGTACAAATCAGGCTGTGATATTGGGCCAGAGCTAAGAAAAGGATAGTTTTAAAGTACTGCAACATAATCTGTAGTTGGTATTTATTAGTTATGACGACATGAGGTATTAATATCTGTTTCATAATAGTCTTTCCAATACCACTCATTTAGCCAAATCAAACAACCCTGAGATGGCTTTTTAGGTTTTTTATGCAAAGATTTGCATGGCATGCAAGACAATGAAAACAAAGTGCTTAGATATTTTTCACAAATTATCTTAATGTTCTTAAGACATGCAAAGAGGGGGGAACACAGAAGAGGCTCTTTAGAGCATTTAATTTTTTTTTTTTTTTTTTTGAGACAGGCTCTTGCTCTGTCACCAGGACTGGAGTGCAGTCACGTGATCATGGGTCACTGCAGCCTCAACCTCCCGGGCTCAAGCAGTCCTCCCACCTCAGCTTCCTGTGTATCTGGGACTACTGGCATGTGCTACCATGGCTGGTCAATTAATTTTAAACTTTCTTTTTTTATTTTTTTTTGTGGAGATAGGTTCTTACTATGTTGCTCAGGCTGGTCTTGGAACTCCTAGGCTCAAGTGATCCTCCTGCCTTGGCCTCCCAAAGTCTTGGGATTACAGCTGTGTGCCCGGCCTGATTTTTTAAGCAACACAATCAAGTATAAATGATTTCAGGCTGGGCGCGGTGGCTCAAGCCTGTAATCCCAGCACTTTGGGAGGCCGAGACCGGCGGATCACGAGGTCAGGAGATCGAGACCATCCTGGCTAACATGGTGAAACCCCGTCTCTACTACAAAATACAAAAAAACTAGCCAGGCGTGGTGGCGGTCGCCTGTAGTCCCAGCTACTCGGGAGGCTGAGGCAGGAGAATGGCGTAAACCCGGGAGGCGGAGCTTGCAGTGAGCTGAGATCCGGCCACTGCACTCCAGCCTGGGCGACAGAGCGAGACTCCGTCTCAAAAAAAAAAAAAAAAAAAAAAGATTTCAAATCACTGAAAACAGTATGACTCAAAGGACTTTGAAGCTATAATTTTACAGACATGTATACAAGGTCTACAATAATCAGAGCCTTGTGTCTGTTTTACCCTTCCCACAACTCAAAGGAAAGTTGAGGAAAGATCTCAGGAGATGTGCAGGAGCCAGTAGCAAATATGATCTGAAGAACAAGTGTAGACTCTTGCTGAGAAGTAGAGGCAAGGGCAGCACCAAAGAAGCAAAGTAGGCATCTGTCTAGTCCAGAGGAAAGACTACAGAAAGAAGACTGGTCAACAAGTCAAGAGCAAGGAGATAAAGAGCAGGCTGGCAAACTGGTATGAGACAAGACAGGGCAAGAAACTAGACGCTTTTTCTGGAGGGATGCTGCAGGTTTATACACATAGAGAGTAAAGACAGACACTCTGGAAGATAATAACATCAAACGGTATAGAATGAGGTTGCAGATCTCAAGAAATGGACACTATAGTTGGAGAGACAGTGTTTATACCAATGGAAAGGGAAATAACACAGAACAATAATTCAAGTGGTGTTGCAAAACCTTGTATGATTAAATACCAAATTATTAGTCAGGGAAAGCTTCAAAGTAGAGAGGAGCTTTGAGCTCAGTCTTTGATGAATGAGAAGAGTTCAAAGAAGTAAAACAAATATGGGGATTAACAGAGTTAATAAAAGGAAGGGGTTCAAAATATATCTGGTATAAGATCAACTTAGTGAAATAAAGCGTGGAGACAAGATTAGAAAAAAAAGAATGAAAAGGAATGAACAAAGCCTCCAAGAAATATGGGACTATGTGAAAAGGCCTAACCTATGTGACGGGGAGAATGGAAGGAACCAAGTTGGAAAACACTCTTCAGGATATTATCCAGGGGAACTTCCCCAACCTAGCAAGACAGGCCAGCATTCAAATTCAGGAAATACAGAGAACACCACAAAGATGCTCCTCGAGAAGAGCAACCCCAAGACACATGATCATCAGATTCACCAAGGTTGAAATGGAGGAAGAAATGTTAAGGGCAGCCAGAGAGAAAGGTCGGGTTACCCACAAAGGGAAGCCGTCAAACTAACAACAGTGGATCTCTTTGCAGAAATCCTCAAGCCAGAAGAGAGTGGGGGCCAATATTCAACTTTTTTTTTTTTTTTTTTTTTTTTTTTGAGACAGAGCCTCACCCTGTCACCCAGGCTGTAGTGCAGTGGCATAATCTCGGCTCAATGAACCTCCATCTCCTGGGTTCAAGCAATTCTTCTGCCTCAGCCTCCCGAGTAGCTGGGACTATAGGCAGGCAACACCCTGCCTGGCTAATTTTTCTATTTTTAGTAGAGACGGGGTTTCACCATATTGGCCAGGCTGGTCTCGAGCTCCTGACCTCGTGATCCACCCGCCTCAGCCTCCCAAAGTGCTGGGATTACAGGCGTGAGCCACCACACCCAGCCTCAACATTCTTAAAGAAAAGAATTTTCAACCCAGAATTTCATATCCAGCCAGACTAAGCTTCATAAGTGAAGGAGAAATAAAATCCTTTATAGACAAGCAAATGCTGAGAGATTTTGTCACCACCAGGCCAGCCTTACAAGAACTCCTGAAGGAAGCACTAAATATGGAAAGGAAAAACTGGTACCAGCCACTACAAAAACATACCAAATTGTAAAGACCATCAGCACTTTGGTGAATGAAGAAACTGCATTAACTAATGGGCAAAATAACCAGCTAGTATCATAATGACAGGATGAAATTCACACATAACAATATTAACCATAAATGTAAACGGGCTTAATGCCCCAATTAAAAGACATGGACTGGCAAACTAGATAGAGTCAAGACCAACTGGTGTGCTGTATTCAGGAGAGCTGTCTCAGGTGCAGAGACATACATAGGCTCAAAATAAAGGATGGAGGAAAATTTACCAAGCAAATGGAAAGCAAAAAAAAAAGCAGGGGTTGCAATCCTAGTCTCTGATAAAACAGACCTTAAACCAACAAAGATCAAAAAAGACAAAGAAGGGCATTATATAATGATAAAGGGATCAATACAAGAAGAGCTAACTATCCTAAATATATATGCACCCAGTACAGGAGCACCCAGATTCATAAATTGAGTTATTAGAGACCTACAAAGAGACTTAGACTCCCACACAATAATAATGGGAGACTTTAACACCCCACTGTCAATATTAGACAGACCAATGAGACAGAAAATTAACAAAGATATTCAGAACTTGAACTCAGCTCTGGACCAAGCAGACCTAATAGACATCTACAGAACTCTCCACCCCAAATCAACAGAATATACATTCTTCTCAGCACCACATCATACTTACTCTAAAATTGACCACATGATTGGAAGTAAAACACTACTCAGCAAATGCAGAACTAAAATTGTAACAGTCTCTCAGACCACAGCACAATCAAATCAGAACTCAGGATTAAGAAACTCACTCAAAATGACACAACTACGTGGAAACTGAACAACCTGCTCTTGAATGGCTACTGGGTACATAACGAAGTGAAGGCAGAAATCAGTTCTTTGAAACCAATGAGAACAAAGACACAACATACCAGAATCTCGAGGACACAGCTAAAGCAGTGTTTAGAGGGAAATTTATAGCACTAAATGCCCACAGGAGAAAGCGGAAAAGATCTAAAATTGACACTCTAACATCACAATTAAAAGAACTAGAGAAGTAAGAGCAAACAAATTCAAAAGCTAGCAGAAGACAAGAAATAACTAAGACCAGAGCAGAACTGAAGGAGATAGAGACAAAAAAAAAACCTTCAAAAAAATCAATGAATCCAGGAGCTGTTTTTTTTTTTTTAAAGATCAACAAAATAGATAGACCACTAGCCAGACTAATAAAGAAGAAAAGAGAGAAGAATCAAATAGACACAATAAAAAAATGATAAAGGGGATATCACCACTTTTCCCACAGAAATACAACCATCAGAGAATACTATAAACACCTCTATCCAAATAAACTAGAAAATCTAGAAGAAATGGATAAATTCCTGGACACATACACCCTCCCAAGACTAAACCAAGAAGAAGTTGGATCCCTGAATAGATCAATAACAAGTTCTGAAATTGAGGCAGTAATTAACAGCCTACCAGCCAAAAAAGCCCAGGACCAGACAGATTCACAGCTGAATCTACCAGAAGTACAAAGAGGTGCTGTTACTATTCCTTCTGAAGCTGTTCCAAACAACAGAAAAAGAGTGACTCCTCCCTAACTCATTTTACGAGGCCAGCATCATCCTGATACCAAAACCTGGCAAAGACACAACAAAAAAAGAAAATTTCAGGCCAATATCCCTGATGAACATCGACGCGAAAATCCTCAATAAAATACTGGCAAACTGAATCCAACAGCACATCAAAAAGCTTATCCACCACAACCAAGTCAACTTCATCTCCAGGGTGCAAGGCTGGTTCAACATACGCAAATCGATAAGTGTAATCCATCACATAAACAGAACCAATGACAAAAACCAAATGATTATCTCAATAGATGCAGAAAAGGCCTTCGACAAAATTCAACACTCCTTCATGCTAAAAACTCTCAATAAACTAGGTATTGATGGAACGTATCTCAAAATAATAAGAGTTATTTATGATAAACCCACAGTCAATATCATACTGAATGAGCAAAAGCTGGAAGCCTTCCCTATGAAAACCAGCACAAGACAAGGATGCCCTCTCTCACCACTCCTATTCAATATAGTATTGTAAGTTCTGGCCAGGGCAATCAGGTGAGAGAAAGAAATAAAGGGTATTCTAATAAGAAGAGAGGAAGTTAAATTATCTCTGTTTGCAGATGACATGATTGTATATTTAGAAAACCCCATTGTCTCAGCCCAAAAATTCCTTAAGCTGATAAGCAACTTCAGCAGTCTCAGGATACAAAATCAATGTGCAGAAATCACAAGCATTCCTATACACCAATAATCGACAAACAGAGAGAGCCAAATCATGAGTGAACTCTGATTCACAATTGCTACAAAGAGAGTAAAATGCCTAGGAATATAATTTACAAGGGATGTGAAGGAACTTTTCAAGGAGAACTACAAACCACTGCTCAAGGAAATAAGAGAGGATGCAAGTAAATGGAAAAATATTCCATGCTCATGGATAAGAAGGATCAATATTGTAAAAATGGCCATACTGCCCAAAGTAATTTATAGATTCAATGCTATCCTCATCAAGCTACCACTGACTTTCTTCACAGAATTAGAAAAAAATACTTTAAATTTTATATGGAACCAAAAAATAACCCATATAGCCTAGACAATCCTAAACAAAAAGACCAAAGCTAGAGGCATCACACTACCTGACCTCAAACTATGCTCCAAGGCTACAGTAACCAAAACAGCATGGTACTGGTACCAAAACAGATATATAAACCAATGGAACAGAACAGAGGCCTCAGAAACAATGCCACACATCTACAATTATCTGATCTTAGACAAACCTTACAAAAACAAGCAATGGGGAAAGGATTCCCTATTTAATAGATGGTGTTGGGAAAACTGGCTAGCCATATGCAGAAAACTGAAACTGGACCCCTTCCTTACACCTTATACAAAACTTAACTCAAGATGGATTAAGGACTTAAACATATGACCTGAAAACATAAAAACCCTAGAAGAAAACCTAGACAATACCATTCAGGACATAGACATGGGCAAAGATTTCATGATTGAAACACCAAAAGCAATAGCAACAAAAGCCAAAATTGACAAATGGGATCTAATTAAACTAAGGAGCTTTTGCACAACAAAAGAAACTGTCATCAGAGTGAACAGGCAACGTACTGAATGGGAGAAAATTTTTGCAATCTATTCATCTGACAAAGGGCTAATATCCAGAATCTACAAAGAACTTAAACAAATTTGCAAGAAAAAAACAACCCCATCAAAAAGTGGGCAAAGAATATGAACAGATACTTCTCAGGAGAAGACATTTATGTGGCCAACAAACATACGGAAAAAAAAAGCTCATCATCACCGGTCATTAGAGAAATGCAAATCAAAACCACAATGAGATACCATCTCATGCCAGTTAGAATGTCCATCATTAAAAAGTCAGGAAACAACAGATGCTGGAGAGGATGTGGAGAAATAGGAACGCTTTTACACTGTTGATGGGAGTGTAAATTAGTTCAACCATTGTGGAAGACAGTGTGGCAATTCCTCAAGGATCTAGAGCCAGAAATACCATTTGACCCAGCGATCCCATTACTGGGTATATACCCAAAGGATTATAAATCATTCTATAAAGACACATGCACACGTATGTTTATTGCGGCACTGTTCACAATAGCAAAGACTTGGAACCAATCCAGATGCCCGTCAATGATAGATTGGATAAAGAAAATGTGGCACACAGACACCACGAAATACTATGCAGCCACGAAAAAGGATGAGTTTGTGTCCTTTGCAGGGACATGGATGAAGCTGGAAACCATCATTCTCAGCAAACTAACACAGGAACAGAAAACCAAACACTACATGTTCTCACTCATAAGTGGGAATTGAACAATGAGAACACGTGGACACAGGGAGGGGAATATCACACACTGGGGTATGTTGTGGAGTGGGGGTCTAGGGAAGGGATAGCATTAGGAGAAATACCTAATGTAGATGATGGATTGATGGGTGCAGCAAACTACCATGGGATGTGTGTACCTATGTATCAAACCTGCACATTCTGCACATGTATCCCAGAACTTAAAGTATAATTTTTTAAAAAGTGAAAAAAAAAAAAGAAATGTATCTGGTATATTATGGGAAAGTAATTAAACCAACCTGAGGGGTGTATTAATCATGTCTTTCATTTTCTGTATTTTGTGAGGCTTTGACATATTGGGGTTTTGTGGATTCAGGGAGGGACTGCCCCTCTCAGGGATAGCGAATTCCTGGAGATAGCAAACAACTTGGCTTTGAGAATGCCTTTGATATACAAACCAACCACACCCCCAGCTCCTTTCATCAGACTCCTGCAGTGTCCTCCTGACCTCAGCCTCCCTAGGGCCAGGTACTGGACAACTAGAGACCACCTCTATAGTCCAGAACCCGCCAAAATTATTCAAGCTATGCAATCCTAATCCTGCCCAACTCCTTATCCTGCCTTGTGCATTCTTTCCCATGAAAACCACAATAAAGGCTTTTGTCCGTGCCTCCTCCTTGCATCTTCTGCCACCCAACTGACCCTGGTGACTTCCCCATGTGGCTCTGCATGGAATGGAGTGCCCCGTTCTCTTGAGAGCTGTGAATAACAAATTATCTTTTCAGCCACAATTGTCTCCTGCCTGACCTGTTGACCTCACCATACCTGAATAAAAACAAAATCCCAGGTACATTTTAGAACGAGAAGTACAGAGAGTTCGTATAGAGCAGTGGTTCTTGAAATGCAGTCTGAGGAACCCTGGGATGCCTGAGACACATCAGGGAGTCTGTAAGATCAAAGTCATACGCAAAGTATCCTCACAGAGTGCAAAATAGCCAAATGGATTTTAATGTAACAGAGCATGGAAAGACCATTGATACGGTTACAGATTCCTCATTGCAACTAACCTTTGAGAAACTACCATTTTTTGAATTTTAGTGTTGTATCGTAGAAAAATATCTATAGCTAACCAAAAAGATTTAAACTACTCTCCCTCTTCCAACTACTTATCTGTGAGATGCCAGATTTTCTTCATATACTTGAACCAAAACAACATATTTGCAACATATTGAATGCAGAAGCAGATATGAGAATGCAGCTGTATTTCATTAAGCCAGATATTAAAGAGATTTGCAAATGTGAAAGTGATGCTCTTTTCATGAAATTTGTTTAATTTAGAAAACATTTATTTTTAAATAAAACCTATGGTGTTCATAATATGTAATATGCTTATTTTTAAATGAATCAATCTTTTCAATGTTTCTCAGTTTAAATTTCAAATATGGTAAATATCAGTAGATATAATCAACATAAAAGAAAGCCCTTTGGGGGCCTCAGTAATTCTTACAAACAAAGAGAAGTTCTGAGAGCAAAATTATGAGAACAGTTGATACAAAGGAATAACAACAGTCACAACTGGAAAGACTAGGAAGAGCCAAGCTGTGAAACCACTTGAATTGCAAGCTAAAAAAGGGATTTTTGTTTTAAATCATGGAAATAATGACTTTGAGCAGAGAGATAATATGATGAAAAAACTTTTTAGAACAAAAACTCTAGTATATATGTATATGTGTGTGGAATCATTTAAAAAAGTATGTGTATGAATCTGTTTACTATGTTTTGATGGAGGGAGACATGGTGAGAAACTGGAGAAGCCAGGCAGGAAACTGATGGAACTCTGTAGACACAAGGTAATTGAGGTCTTAACGAAGGGGATAGTAAGGGAATGAAAATATTAGCTAGTATTTGCTAAAATTTGTAAAGTGTTTACTATGTGTCAGGCACTTGGTGCGGATTATCTTACTATCTTCTCAACAATCTAATAATACTTTTACAGAGCACATTTTAAAGATGAAGATACTAAAGCACAAAGATGCTAATGGAAGATAGCAAGTAAGGGATGAAACTAAGATTTGAAGCCACACAGCCTGACTGCAGAGCCTGGACAGAAGAATGTCCAGCATAGAGGATGAGTCATTTCAGACACCGCTGATTTTTAAATGAATCAATCTTTTCAGTGTTTCTCAGTTTCAATTTCAATTATGGTAAATATCAACAGATGTAATCAACATAAAAGAAAGCTCTTCGGGGGCCTCAATAATTCTTAGAAACAAAGATAATTCCTGAGACTAAAATTATGAAAACAGCTGATAAAAAAGAATAAGAACAGTTAAAACTGGAAAGGCAATGAAGAACCTTTTCATTGAACTTTATGTGACAGTTCATTTCTTTATGTGACAGACGTCTTCGGTGTCCTCCCTGACCCCCTTACTGGGCAGTGCACCCAATCCCAGCCGCTGTGAATACTGGCCACTCCTGGCTCACAGCTGCACAGCTGCACCCTTTGAGGGGGTGAGGGGCATTGCCCTTGGCTGACAGGATATGATTAGAAAGCCTGGAAGGTGGCTGGTGGTGGCCCATGGCCAATGAGTCACTGTGCGAGTGTATACTAGCCCAGCCCTCTTGCCTCCAGGCAGGAAAAGCTGTGTGAAGTGCTCCACTTGCTCCATGCTCCAGCGCTCCCTGTACCCATGCAGGCTGAAGCTGAGCCTAGACATCTCCTGAAACCACACCTTTGACTCACTTCTTCCCCCTCCCTCACTCCGTTACAGTGTGTCAGGAAAGCACTCTCTCAGTAAATCAATTGCACATGAATTCTTGTCTAAGCTCCGCTTCCAGGAACCCAACTAAGACACTGAGAATTTTGTTTTAAAATGTCTTTCAGAATTCCTTTTTTGGTCTCAGTTTTTATAGCTATCTCTGAGATGGATCTATAATGTGGTCACTCATTAACATTTTGGAATCTAGATCTCTTTTGAAACTCGTTAGATATGAGGTGGGGGTTTTAAATTCATTCCAAGTCGTAACTGCAGTTAGAACCTTGAGTACTTTATTTTTTTTCTTAATCAAGGCATTCTGGGCACTCTACTCTTCCCTTAGCAGAGTAGAATCACTTGGAGAACAGAAACCTCCATATTAGTCATCTTTTTATTTCCTCAGCACCTAGCATAATATTCTGAACTTTGGAGGCATATAGTAAACGTATTAAATAAAAAAAAATCTTCAGAACTTACCAAATCATTTTACCATGATTTTTTAAAAAGACATTTTTTAGACTAGTTTTAGGTTCATGGCAAAATTGAACAGGTCAGAGATTTCCCATATACCTCCTGCCATCACACACACAAACTCCCAACTATCAAAATCTCCCACCAGAGTTATACATTTTTTACAATTGATGAACTTACATTAACACATTATTATCATGCAAAGTCCATAATTGATATTAGGATGCACTCTTGGTGTTGCACACTCTGTGAGTTTGGACAAATGTATAATGACATGGACCCACCATGTAGTGTACTCTGTGTAGTATCATATAAAATGTTTTCATGGCTGTAAAAATCTTATGTATTCCACCTATTCATCCCCTCCTCCACCAACCCCTGATAACCACTGATCTTTTTGCTGCCTCCACAGTTTAGCTTTTTCCAGAATGTCATATAATTGGAATCATGCAGTATGTAGCCTTCTGAGATTGGCTGTGTCTTTTTCATGGCTTGACAGTTCATTTCTTTCTCGTATGATCTCGATACTGAAGAAATCTTTCAGAGAACCTAATATAATTATTTTCCTTCATGTGGGTGAGACTTGCCTAGAAGAACGTGACAAAACTCAAGTAGAAAGGTCTCATCTCTTCTACCCCTCCTATTTGGGGTCTTGATATTGCAGGGCTGAGGTAAGGTTAGGAATGTGCATTTTTAGCAACACCACAGGAGATTTTAATGCATTAAAATCATTGGGCCACATTTTGAGAAACAGTTGTAAGATATGAGTTCTAAATTTCAAATAATTAATATGTCAGTATGTTCAATTCTTTGCTTTATACTTTTAAACTTAACTTCCTCGTAAAACAGCCTTTTTCGATCACCTCCTCCACCCTAACTCGTTCTGATGACCTGCTCCTGGTCTGCCCTGACTCCCACCAAAGCACTCACCCCATCATTCTCTTTAAATTAGCCAGTCGGAATTAGTTTATCCCGTGTGGTCTAACCCTAGCCAATAGGGGAACGACACAGCAGCAGGGGATAAGAAACCCTTCCCCTCCCTTGTCCAAGTGTGCACTCACCATTGCTCCATCTGTAAGGGTGCACCCTTCTATAGAAGTACCTTGCCTAGGTGAGAATTAAAAAGAAAATTTTATATTCGAGTGCAATTTTTTTTTTTTGCGGCACTGAAACTTTATATATAACACATTGTTGTAAAATATACTTAAACATGAAGTGAGATACCTATTTCAAACAACACAACAAGAAGATTTGAGATCTAAAGGGCATAGCCTTCTCTCACTATCTCCCACCCATAACGATTATTACCAGAATTACAGGCCAATGTAAGGATCTTAAAACATTTTCAAACTTGTCAAATTTTATTGAGATTAGCTTGTTAGTAAACATGGGAACAATGAAAAACATAACGTTTCTGACAAGTTGGCATTTAAATATATGTCCAACATCCTATACGATCTATCATTAGTCACCTTGTAACATGCTATTAGGACTCCTAGGGACCTTGGTTATCCCACCACACATTAACCACAGTGATTTGTACAGCCTTCAGGCAATTCGCCTTCCATCCTTTTTGGTTTTTTTTCTCCAAATACAGTAATGAACACTTTTGATGTGTCTCTGAGGTAAATGACCCCTGCCATCTAGAAAGCACTATTAAAGTGATGTCTGCTCTGGGAAATTGTTGCCACAACGTTGTAAATCCATTAGTGATTGGTGACCGTGAAAAAGCAAGAGGTTCTGAACAGTCTCAGAGGGGCTAGTTCTTCATGCTGAAAATCAGTGATTTACAGGGGACTGACTGTGCTATAAGGGACATCCAAAAGGCTTATGACAGAATCATCCCCAGCTTATTCACAACCTTTGTTGCCTTAAGGAACAACCCTAAAACGACTGCGAGTAGGTTAGTCTGGCTAAGGCGTGGCTATAATAATAGGAGAAAGCTCTTTCACTGTCTCACCAAGAAATGTGTAATGGTGTGCCAGGGCATACTTTATTTATGTCAACTGTCAATAAATTTTAAGCATCTATTCAGCTAACATTTCTTCTTAAATATGACTTTGAAACTGAAGATATGGAAAAGTTACTCTTTTAGCATAGTGGCATAAGCTCCTAACAGACTGAAACTCCCTCAGATAAAAACATAAAAACCAACTAACTACCTGAGAGTTCTGAAGAGTGAACAAAAGGCAGCACATTTTGGAGGGAAATTAAAACTTGGAAGATGTGACCAGCATGGGGTGAATTTCCTGTTTTCTTGCAGTGTGGCTTCAAGCCTAGACTGCAGACAAAGCAGCTAAGACTGATAGAAAGTCAGCCATCTTCTGGCATGAGCAATTAGGGGACAGAACTTGGGGTATCAAGGACTTCCAGATAATGAGACAGAAATCTCAGAAAAGCACGACACAGTGGCTCACACCTGTAATCCCAGCACTTTGGAAGGCCGAGGCAGGCAGATCACCTGAGGTCAGGAGTTCAAAACCAGCCTGGCCAACATGGTGAAACTCTGTCTCTACTAAAAGTACAAAAATTAGCTGGGCATGATAGTGGACACCTGTGATCCCAGCTACTTGGGAGGCTGAGGCAGGAGAATCGCTGGAGCCCAGAAGGTGGAGGTTACAGTGAGCTGGGATCATGCCATTGCACTCCAGCGTGGGCGACAGAGCAAGACTCTGTCTCAAAAAAAAAAAAAAAAAAGAAAGAAAGAAAAACATAAGAGGACAGTATAAGAAGGGAAATTTATAAGGCAGTATCATTCATGAATTGAAATGCAAAAACCCTAAACTAACTATTAGCAAATTGAATCCAGCTAAAAAAGAGGATATATCCTCTTTTTTTAGCTCTTGGGAACTTGGTTAAAAGAGAAAAAAAAGACAAAGGATGTCTCCTCATAAAATTGGGTTTAACAAAATATAATATTTAATTTATATTTTTAACAACTTAATGGAGATATATGATTATCTTCATAAATGCAGAAAACTTATTTGCTAATAACATTTATTTATGATAAAACTCTTAGAAAACTAGGAAGAGAAGAGAACTTTCTAAATTTGACAAGGCTTATATATAAAATAGGACATCAAATGTTATTTGTGAAACAATGAAAGTACACTTTCTAGATCAGGAAAATGACAAGGTTAGCCACAGTAATTATTGCTATTCAACAATGTACCAGCCATCCTAAGCAAAGCAGAAAGGCAGAAGGAAAAGAAATCGAGATTAAAAGGAAGAAACAGAAAGTCCACTATTTTGCAGGTGATATCATTGCCCACATAAAAAACCCAAAGTAACCTATGGATTACTTATTAGAATTACTTTAAAAATTAAGCAAGGTTGCTAGCCACATCAATATTTATACATTTTTCCATGAGCAAAGTGTTAGTTATAAAAAAAAAAGTATACATTGCATTTTTGTAAACCATCAACAAATGCTTCAAAAATAAAAAAAATTAAAAATGTTTATAACAGCATTAAACATATTAAATACTTAGGAATAAATATAAGAAGAGAGTTATAAAATCTTTTTTTTTTTTTTTTTTTTAAGACAGGATCCTACCCTGTCACCCAGCCTGAATGCAGTGGTAAGAACACAGCACACTGCAGCCTCAAACGATCTTCCCACCTTGTCCTTCCATGTAGCTGGGACTACAGGCACACACCAGCATGCCTAGCTAATTTTAAAAAATGTTTTGTAGAGAAAGAACCCCACCACGTTGGCCAGGCTGGTCTTGAACTCCTAGGCTCAAAGAGATCCTCCCACCTCAGCCTCAGCCTCCCAAAGTGCTACAGGGCAAGACTCTGTCTCTTAAAAATAAATAAATAAATACATAAGTAAAAATGAAATAAAATAATACAATTTAATTTAAAGACGTGTTTTTAAAAGACCTTGAAGCCATGAGCCTGGGGGGGAAAAAAAAAAAAAAACCTAAATTAATGGAGAGATGCCATGTTCATGGTTGAAAGACTCAATATAGTAAAGATGCCATTTCTCCCCAAATTGCTCTATAGGTTTTATATAATTCCAATCAATATCTCAGGGTATTTACTTTGTTAAATTTGAACAAACTAATCCTAAACTTTATATAGAAGAGCACAGGCCAGTAATAACCAACACCCTCTTAAAGAAAATGAATAAGGAGGAGCATACTTATTCTACCAGTTATAAAATTATTTTATAAAGTTGTAGCAATTAAAATGGTGTGGTGTTGGCTGGGCATGGTGGCTTGTGCCTGTAATCCCAGCATTTTGGGAGTCTGAGGCGGACAGATCACCTGAGGTCAGGAGTTCTAGACCAGCCTGGCCAACATGGTGAAACCCTGTCTCTAGTTAAAATAAAAAAATTAGCCAGGGGTGCTAGTGGGCACCTGTAATCCCAGCTACTCAGGAGGCTGAGACAGGAGAATCACTTGAACTTGGGAGGCAGAGGGTGCAGTGAGCCAAGAAGTGAGCCAAGATCATGCCACTGCACTCCAGCTTGGGCAACAGAGTGAGACTCGATCTCAAAAAAAAAAAAAAAAAAAAAAATTATGTGGTGTTTGTGCAGTGACAGGAAAAAAAGACTAAGGGGCAGAATTGAGAGCCCAGAAAAAGACCCTTGCAAATATGGATATTTGATACATGAATGAGATTATCTTGCAAATGAACAAGGAAAGAGTAGTCTTGCAACAAATGGATAAACATACAGAAAAAAAAAAAAAATTGCACCCCTTCACACCATACACACAAGAAAGACAGATTAGAGACCTAATGGAATAACAATACAATTGAGTTTTCAGAAGACAAAATTGGTTATATTTATAACATCATAATGAGGAAAGATTTCTTAAAACACAGAAGTGTAAAAAATAAGGGGAAAATGATGAATCAACTACATTTAAGTTTACGGCTTTTATTCTTCAAAGGTCACCATGAAGAGAGTGAAAAGACAAACTGTAAACTGGGAGAAGATAATTACAGCATGTATAACCAATAAAGGATTAGTCCAAAATGTATAGAGAGTTTTTGTGATTTTATTTATGTATTCATTTTAATTTTTATTTTTGAGACAGAGTTTTGTTCTGTCTCCCAGGCTGTAGTGCAGTGGCACAATCTCGGATCACTGCAGCCTCTGCCTCCTGCTTCAAGCAATTCTCCTGCCTCAGCCTCCCAAGGAGCTGGAATTACAGGCTAATTTTTGTATTTTTAGTAGAGAGAGGGTTTCACCATGTTGGCCAGGCTGGTCTCAAACTCCTGACCTTGGTGATCTGCCCACCTTGGCGTTCCAAAGTGCTGGGATTACAGGCGTGAGGCACTGTGCCTGGCTGAATTCCTGTGACTTCAGTAAGAAAAATACAAACATTCCAATAGAAAGATGGTCAAAAGAAATGACCAGAAATTTCACCAAACTGAAACAGAAATGGCCCATAAACCTATGAAAAGTGTTTAATCTTTCAGATATCATCATGGACATTTAAAATAAAAGCATTATGAAACCATTTCACAAACCAGATCGAAAAACAAAATCACTAACCAAATATATTTCCTCCCCAGATTCATTCCTTGTGATGCAACTGCTTTGATTTTCATTAAAAATTCAACATTGTCTTCAATTCCCTTCCTCATATATAGGTGGGAAGAAATTCACTTCATACAATGATTCTTGCTGCCTTCCCTGTTTATAGCTGTTCTTGATTGCTAAATAGAAAAAGTCTGGCAGGTGCACCATGATGACTTTTCTTTCTACTTTTTTTTTTTTTTTTTTTTTTTGACACAGAGTCTGGCTGTGTTGCCCAGGCTGGAGTGCAGTGGCACCATCTTGGCTCACTGAAGCCTCCATCTCCCGGGTTCAAGCGACTCTCCTGCCTCAGCCTCCCGGGTAGCTGGGATTACAGACATGTGCCACCACGCCCGGCTAATTTTTGTATTTTTAGTAGAGATGGGATTTCACCACATTGGCCAGTCTAGTCTCAAACTCCTGACCTCAGGTGATCCGCCTGCCTTGGCCTCCCAAAGTGCTGGAATTACAGGTATGAGCCAGGGTGCCCGGCTTGTTTTCTTTCTACTTTTCAACCATATCTTTGCCCTGCACTTATTTCTATGTTGGTGGCATTTTCTTATTTAAGCACTTACAGGTATATTAACAATGAGCACCTAATAAAGTTAGGTTTATTGTTTAGTTGTAATTTTTCTAATATACTGGGAGACTAACCACATTGGAAATCAAATTTCAACTAGAGTTTTGGGAAACTAACCAGACCACGTGAATTCCAGCACTTTAGGAGGCCAAGGAGGGCAGATTACTTGAGGTCAGGTGTTTGAAACCAGCCTGGCCAACATGGTGAAACCCATTTCTACTAAGAATACAAAAAAACTAGCTGGGCATGATGGCGGGCGCCTATATTCCCAGCTACCGGGGAGGCTGAGGCAGGAGAATCACTTGAATCTGGGAGGCGGAGGTTGCAGTGAACCGAGATCACATCACTGTACTCCAGCCTGGGTGACAGAGGGAGACTCCATCTCAAAATAAATAATAAATAAATAAATAAATAAATAAAAGTTTCATAGAGGGACAACTTCAGGTCACTGGCATCTTAATTTGAATTCATTTATTAAGTGATTCTCTTCCCAAACAGAAAGTATGGCAGCGTGGAGTCTGAAATGGAATTGAGGTAAAGAAGGTGTGGGTAGTAAAACGAGGGAAAGAGAATCAAGAAGCAACTGTGGGAAGCACAGTAGAGCACAAGCTTCACCATTTGCTTAGCCCTATTGTCGAGTCCTATGGTCAGGTGCTACATTGTATTGTCTCTCCTAATAATCGCTATGAAAATATCACAGATGAAATAAGTTAAAAGACATTTTAGTGTTAATTTTATTTGGGAAAATAGAGGTAGGTTGCCAGGATATGACTTCTTCTGGGGGGAAGATGCTGGAATCTCCTCCAGGCATTCTTGTTTTGCAAACTTTTGGATAATATTTTATGCTTAGTCATGTAGCACACCAGTTTTCTCAATGAGAGCAATCCCTAGTCTTCGTTAGCCAAATTCTCTTCTATGGAGAAACCTCTTCCTGATGTTACATCATAATTGTAGTGGCATGTGCACGTGATGATACATTAAGACTTTGAAACAGAACCTTAGGTCAGGTTGCTCAAAAGAGATTATTCCTGATAGAGCAAGGTATCCTGATTATAGACTCTTAACTCCCTGTACACCCTGGTCTTTTGTTCTGGCTCTCAAAGCAAGTTGCTTTCTTGCATATATGCCAGTTTTCTGCAAATGGTAAGTGAATTGGTTTTCATTTTGCAATTTTATTTTAAAATATCAAACCTACAGCACACAGCTGGATATTAAGAATCAGACTGGGATCATATATCATCAAAAGTAATCCTGGTGTTCCATATTTATTTCATAATATACACCAATGAATCAAAGTTAAAGCATCTGTCATTTTCAAAAAAGCGTTCACATCCATTTTTATATTGCATTCAAAACAAAAAATACAAAGCTTACAATTTGACATATCCACAGCAAGTCATAATATTGAAAGCATAAGTTTCATTATTTCATGCTAGCTTCATGACTAGCTTGGAACGAAGTCTGAATGCATTAACAGGGGAGTATTTCTCAGTGTCCATACCAACCACAAGCTGATTCTGACTCTAGTTATCAGAGACACATAATATGTTTTCAGACTTCTGGGAATATCTTATTTTCTGGATTCAGGTTCTCATGATACATTCTGCTAAACTAACTTGTAAGTAAATAGCAAAATCACCAATGCATTTTCTATCACTAAGTATTAAGGCAATAAAGTAAGTTAAAGCTTTTCTTTTTTAACTGAAATTACATGTATTCCTTTTTCCTTAAGTGTAATCCCAAGTAAGTTCAGACTCCTTCTCCTTTCTCCGCAGATTTTGCTTTATTTAGACTTTCAAGACATTTGCTATTATCACTTTCTGCACTAATGTTATTGATCTGACAGTAATATATTTGTATGAAAAGGGCCCACTTTTTAACATTTAAATGTTTTTGGTAACATCTTAAGATTTAATCACATACAATCTACCTACTTAAAGTATACAATTAAATGGTTTTCAAACCTACAGCACACAGCTGGATATATCACAGATATATGCAACTATCACCACAATCGATTTTTGAACATTTTTATCACCCTGAGAAGACCCTGTAGCCTTTAGCTTTTACCCCTCAATCTTCCCACTCCTTGCTCCCGTAATAGATAACCACTAATCTACTTTCTATCTCTGTAAATTTGTCTATTCTGGATATTTCATATAAATGGAATCATATAATATGTGGTCCTTTGTGACTGACTTCTTTCGCTTGACATAATGTTTTCTTTCTTCCTCTCTCTCTCTCTTTTTTTTTTTTTTTAAGATAAGGTCTTGCTCTGTTGCCCAGGCTGGAGTGCAGTGGCACAGTCATACTTACTGCAGCCTCAACCTCCCAGGCTCAAGTGATGCTCCTGCCTCAGCCTCCTGAGTAGCTGGGACTACAGGCTCATGCCGCCATGCCTAACTAATTTTTAATTTTTTTTTTGAAGAGGGGTCTTGCTATGTTGCCCAGGCTGGTCTCAAACTCTAGGCCTCAAACAATCCTCTCCCTTGGGCTTCCCAAAGTGCTGGAATTACAGGCCTGAGCCACTATGCCCAGCCAGCATAGTATTTTCAAGGTTCATCATGTTGTCATATGTATCAGTATTCTTTTTCATGGCCAAATAATATTTCATTGTGTGGATACACCATGTTTTGTTTATTCATTCATTAATTGTTGGACATTTGGGTTGTTTCTACCTTTTGGCCATTAAGAAAATTGCTGCTATAAACATTGAGGTACAACTTTTTGTGTGGACATATGTTTGTATTTCCATTCATTATATACCTAGGAGTAGAACTGCTCCATGGTAGCTTTTTAGCCAGGCTGTTTTTCAAAGTAACAGAACAATCACATTCTCACCAGCAGTGTTTGAGGGTTCTGATTTCCCTACATCCTCACCAAAACTTGTGTTTATCTGTTGTTTTGATTGTAACTGTTCTAGTGAGTATGAAGTGGTATGTCATTGTGGTTTTGCCAACTAATGATGTCGAGCATTTTTTCAAGTGTTTATTGGCCGTTTGTATATCCTCTTCGGAGAATTGTCTTAAGATCCTTTGTCCATTTTTAAATTGCATTACTTATCTCTTTATTATTTAATTGTAGGAGTACTTTATATATTCTAGATACAAGCCCTTGTCCAATGTGTGAATTGCTAGTATTTTCTCCCATTCCATGAGTTGTCTTTGCACTTTTTTTTGAGACAGGGTTTTACTGTCATCCAAGCTGGAGTTCAGTGGCACAATCACAGCTGACTGCAGCCTTGACCTCCTGGGCTCAAGTGATCTTCCCACCTCAGCCTCCCAAGCAGCTGGGACCACAGGCACACACCACCAAGCCCAACTATTTTTTTTTTTTTTTTTTTTTTTTAAGAGAAGGGATCTCACTATGTTGCCTGGGCTGGTCTTGAACTCCTGGGCTCAAACAATCCTCCTGCCATGGCCTCCAAAAGTGCTAGGATTACAGGTATGCATCACTGCCCTTGGCTCGCTTTCTTGACAGTATCCTTTGACATACCAGTGTATTTAATTTTGACGCTCAATTTATCTATTTTTACTTTTCTTGCTCATGCCTTTAGTGTTGTATTTAAGAAAATATTGCAGAATCCAAGGTCATGAAGATTTACTCCTATCTTCTCCTCTAAGACTAGAAGATTTTAGCTATTAGGCCAGGCATGGTGGCTCATGCCTGTAATCCCAGCACTTTGGGAGGCCAAGGCGGGCAGATCACCGGAGGTCGAGAGTTCAAGACCAGCCTGACCAACATGGTGAAATGCCATCTCTACTAAAAATACAAAATTAGCCGGGTGTGGTGGTGCATGCCTGTAATCCCAGCTACTCAGGAGACTGAGGCAGGAGAATTGCTTGAACCCAGGAGGTGGAGGTTGTAGTGAGCGGAGATCGTGCCATTGCACTCCAGCCTGGGCAACAAGAGCAAAACTCCATCTCAAAAAAAGAGAAGATTTTAGCTCTTACATTTTATAATTTTAACATTAATGCTTAGGTGTTTGATCCATTTTGAGCAAGTTATGTATAGTATGAGTTAGGAGTCCAAAATAATTGTTTTGCCTGTGGCTATGCAGTTGTCCCATTGCTATTTGTTGAAAAGACTATTTTTCTCCATTAAGTTGTTTTGGGATCCTTGCAGGCAGTTAATAACTATAAATGTGAGGGTTTAGAGTAAATTCTCAATTCTATTCCATTGATCTCTATGTCTGTCCTTATGCCAGCATCACACTTTTTTTTTTTTTTTTTTTTGAGACAGGGTCTTACTCTGCCACCCAGGCTGGATTGCCATGGTATAATCTCAGCTCACTGCAACCTCCACCTCCTGGGTTCAAGCAATTCTCCCACCTCAGCCTCCTGGGTAGCTAGGACTACAGGTGCACGCCACCATGCCCACCTAATTTTTGTATTTTTTGGTAGAAAGGGGGTTTCACCATGTTGGCCAGGCTGGTCACAAACTTCTGACCTTAAGTGATCCACCCCCCTCAGACTCCCAAAGTGTTGGGATTACAGGTGTGAGCTACCATGGCTGGCCACACACTGTCTTGATTACTGTTGCTTTGTAGTAAGTTTTGAAATTGGGAAGTTCCCCAGCTTTGTTCTTTTTAAAAGATTGTTCCAGCTATTCTGGGTCCCTTGAGTTTCCATATAAATGTTAGGGTCAGTTTGTTAAGTTACTCTGAGAGTAATTGCATTAAATCTGTAGATCGGTTTGGAGATTATTGCCATTTTTCTTAGTCCTGTTTAGTGTTGCTATCACTGAATACTGGGTAACTTGAAAAGAGGTTTATTTGGCACATGATTCTGGTGGATGGAAAGTTCAAGATTTGGCAACTGCATCTGGTGAGGGCCTCATGCTGCTTCAACTCATGGCAGAAAACAGAAGGGGCATAGGTATGTGGAAAGAGATCACATGGCAAGAGACGAAGCAAGAGACAAACTGAGGAAGCCAGACTCTTTTTAAACAACCTGCTCTCCTAGGAACCAGTCCATTCCTGGGAGAGTGAGAATTCACTCATTCTTATGGGAGGGCATTAATCTATTCATGAGGGATCTTCCCCTGTGACGCAAACACCTCTACTAGGTCCTGCCTGCCAACACTGCCACATTGGAAATCAAATTTAAACTTGAGTTTTGTCAAGATTGCCACATCCAAACCATAGCATCATCTTAACAATATTAAATGTCCTGATCCATGAATATGAGTTGTCTTTCCACTTAAATCTTCTTTAATTAATTTCAACAGTTTTGTAGGTTTCAGAATTTAAGTTTTTCACTTCTTTCATTAAATTCATTCCTTTCCTAAGTATGTTATTCTTTTCAATGCTATTATGATGGGATTATTTTCTTAATTTCATTTTCCGATTGCTTACTACAAGTTAAAAGAAATACAATTGATTTTTGTATATTGATCTTACATCCTGCAAACTTGCTGAACTCATTTATTAGGTCCAATAGTTTTTTAGTGAAATTTTTAGGACTTTCTATGTACAATATCTTGTTATCTGAGAACAGATTTAGTTTTACCTCTTTTCCAATCTGCCCCGACTAGAATCTCTAGTACAATGTTGAATAAAAGTGGCAAGAGTGGATATCTTGTCTTGTTGCTAATCTTATGGTAAAATCATCTAGTCTTTTACCATTAAATACCATGCTAGCTGTGGATATTTCCTTTAGTGTTTTTTGTTTTTTGTTTTTGAGGAGGAGTCTTGCTCTGTGGCCCAGGTTGGAGTACAGTGGCACCATCCCAGCTCACTGCAACCTCCGCCTCCCAGTTTCAAGCTATTCTTATGCCTCAGCCTCCCAAGTAGCTGGGATTACAGGGTGGGGGCCACCACACCTGGCTAATTTTTTTTGTATTTTTAGTAGAGATGGGGTTTCGCCATGTTGGCCAGGATGGTCTTGAACTGCTGACCTCATGTGATCCACCTGCCTCGGCCTCCTAAAATGCTGGGATTACAGGCATGAGCCTTTGCCCCCAGCCAGCTGTATTGTATATGTATATGTATATGTATATGTATATGTATAGGTATAGTTCATGTATTGATGCCCTTTGTGAGGTTAAGGAAGTTCCCTTTGGCTTCGTGCAGTGGCTCACGCCTGTAATCCTAGCACTTTGGGAGGCCAAGGTAAAAAGATTGCTTGAGCCCAAGGAGTTTGAGACCAACCTGGGCAACAAAGTGAGAACTTGTCTCTACAAATAATACAAAAATTAGCCGGGCGTGATGGCATGTGCCTGTGGTCCCAGCTACTCAGGAGCTGAGGCAGGAGGACTGTTTGAACCCAAGCAGTCAAGACCGCAGTGAGTTATGACTGTGCCAGTGCACTCCAGCTTGGGTGACACAGTGAGACCCTATCTCAAAAAAAAGGTTTTCTTCTATTCCCAGTTCCTTAGGTTTTTTTTTTTTTTTAATCATTAAATGGTGTTGAATTTGATAAATATTATTCTGTATTTATTGAGATGGTATTTTTTTTCTCTTTATTCTATTTATATGGTATATTACATTGACTAATTTTCATATATTGAACCAACTTTGTATTCCTGGGATAAATTCCACTTGGTCACGGTATATAATCCTTTTTATATGCTGCTAAATAGAGTTTTCTAGTTTTTACTGAAGATTTTTTCTCTATATTTATAAAGGATATTGGAAAGTATATTATAGTTTTATATGCATAGGCCCAATGACATATTTGATACATACACTTTATATATACATATACCATTTAATACGTATTTATGCATTTTACATATGTATATGGGCACAACTATATAATTGCTTTTAAATCTGTTAGGTGAAGAATTTAGAAGAAAAGAACGTGTTTAATGTTTTGTGAT
Organism: Papio anubis; assembly: GCF_008728515.1. Classification (NCBI taxonomy): domain Eukaryota; kingdom Metazoa; phylum Chordata; class Mammalia; order Primates; family Cercopithecidae; genus Papio; species Papio anubis. The sequence continues at coordinate 36,038,052 of NC_044985.1, forward strand.
TTTCTCTTTGAATTTCCTACTGAGAATTCAGAAAAATATTCAGGTGTATTTTCTTTTAGATTACTATGATTTAATTATTTCCACCTTTTTTGTTTTAAAGAGACAAGGTCTCACTCTGTTGCCCAGGCTGGAGTGCAGTAGCACAATCCTAGCTCATGGCAGCCTCAAATTCCTGGGCTCAATTGATTCTCCCCTCAGCCTCCTAAAGTGCTAGGATTACAAGTATGAGTCACCATGCCTGGCCAATTATTTCCACCATTAACTCTGATCCCCAGAATTCATGTTAATGTTTTGTCAGAAGTAATGAATTTTTTTTTCAAATTGCTAAGCAACTATCCCAGATAATTCTTCCTTTTCCCTCTTTCATCATGTAATAAAATATTATATGTAAAAAAGTGTGTGTCTCCATCATATTGTTGGTGGTACATATCTCATGTTTTCTTCCTTATTTCCTTTAAGGTACTGCTCCTTCATTTTCCACCAAATTCTGGTGTAGCTGCCAATCATTTTGCCACCACCAGGACAGGATGTAGGGATGCACATATGATAGTTTGGTCCAAGTATAGGACACAAGCAAGGCTAAGAACACTTCTCTGGGATTAAATGTATACTTTTTCAGAAAAAAAAGAGTTCTCTCTGAGATTGTTAACTTGAACAGTGTCATTCTTATTTCCTGTAAAATAGTAGCTGTTTTGGAGGTTTGATCAGATTGAGGTTCTATATTTTTTAGCTAGGCTTCTTCTGTTAGTTCATGATGAATGTAAATGGTGATATATTAGTTTTATCATTCCTTTGTCATATATTAGCTTGAATATTTCTTTAAAGAGAAACTTCCTTCCATTGATTGTGGCATAATTACAATGTGCAAATCAAGAATCTATTTAGGCTTTAATTTTATGAAGCAAACACATAGGTAGAATCTATCCATTGCTAGAGGACAATTTTAGCCTAAAGGATGCCTGTCAAACATGTAGATAGACACTGCAGAATACCCAGTTTCACAGTGATCATGAGAACGGACATTCTACTTCCAATTTGTTCATTCTAGAGCAGAATCAAAGTCCCTGATTGGTCCTCAGTTGGCTTACATTCGTGAATAATTGGGAGTTTCCAGAAAAAAGTATTAGATTGAGGATAAGGTAGTGGTTAGCAATCTCCAAAACTTCTGTATTTATCTTTAGCTGGCTTCATCTAAAATGCCTAACTACCAGATCAACTTCTACATCCAGTAATTAGGAACGAAGTAACTTGGACCAGCTCTTCTGAGGACAACCTGAAAGGCTGCACAAATGCCCAAACCAAAGCATACTTTAAAAATTTTGCTTGAAGACATCAAAGATCAAATAAAATAAGACTTTTAGGGCAATATTTGAGAGAAGTGGAAAATCCAGAAAGGTAAGCTTGTCCCTTTTTTTTGAGATGGAGTCTTGCTCTGTCGCCTAGGCTGGAGTGCCGTGGTATGATCTCGGCTCACTGCAACCTCCACCTCCTGGGTTCACGCCATTCTCCTGCCTCAGCCTCCCGAGTAGCTGGGACTACAGGCGCCCGCCACCATGCCCAGCTAATTTTTTGTATTTTTAGTAGAGACAGGGTTTCACCGTGTTAGCCAGGATGGTCTTGATCTCCTGACCTCGTGATCCACCCGCCTTGGCCTCCCAAAGTGCTAGGATTATAGTCATGGGCCACCGCGCCCTACCAGCTTGTCTCTTTTTACAGTGACTTTTCCCCCAGGGACATTTGCTAATTAGAGAAGAGAAACCAATAGTCTGATCAGTACTTTTAATAACCTCATGGAGTTAGAATAGTAACAGTTGAAGTCTAAGACCTGCAAGTAGCAGAGTAGCCATGGTAAACCACTTCTGTGAACCCCAAAGGGCTGAGCTATGGAAACACTGGTGAACAGGAAATAGATTAGTTCTCACAGGGACCAGTTTTACATAGTCTCAGTCCCCAGAATTTGATTGTTTATTCATAATTCTAGTGTCTCACAGCTTGCCTGAAGGTACATAAATACACTATACAGTAAGGTGATTTTTTTGTTTGTTTGTTTTGTTTTGTTTTGTTTTGAGACAGAGTCATGCTATGTTGCCCATGCTGGAGTGCAATGGTACAATCTTGGCTCACTGCAACCTCCACCTCCTAGGTTCAAGTGATTCTCCTGCCTTAGCCTCCCAAGTAGCTGGGATCACTCATGTGCCACCATGCCCAGCTAATTTTTGTATTTTTAGTAGAGATGGGGTTTTGCCATGTTGGCCAGGCTGGTCTCCAACTCCTGACCTCAAGTGATCTGCCTGCCTCACCTCCCAAAGTGCTGGGATTACAGGCGTGAGCCACCGCGCCCAGCCACAGTATGGTAATATTATCCTAGCCATCAAATTATTTTTATAAATGTTTTCAGATACAATGTCCAGTATACAATAAAAAATAACCAGGTACCCAAGGAGACATGACAATACAATTGAGAACCAGCAGAAACAATAAACAACAGAAACAGACTCTCAAGGTTTATTAAAGTTACCAGAAATAGACTATTTTTATTTTTTATTTTTTGAGACAGAGTTGCTTGGTTCACTGGAACATCCACCTCCCAGGCTCAAGTGATTCTTGTGCCTCAGCTTCCCAAATAACTGGGATTACAGGTGTGCACCACCATGCCTGGCTAATTTTCATATTTTTAGTAGAGATGGGGTTTTGCCACGTTGGCCAGGCTGATCTCGAACTCCTGGCCTCAAGTGATCTGCCTGCCTTGGCCTCCGGAAGTGCTGGGATTACAGTCATGAGCCACAATGCCTTGCAAGAAGTAGACTTTAGAATAAGTATGTTTACCATGTTCAAGAAGGTAAAAAGGTAAAAAGACACGATTGGAGCTTTAGGAGCTATAGAAAATAAAAAGACTTGAAAATCTTACCAAATATAATCCTATGAGTGAAAAGTGAATAATTAAAACTTAGATTAGATGTATTATGTAAAAAGAAAACTATTGAGAATGAAGCACAAAAAGACAAAAGGATGGAAAATATAGGGCAAATGGTTAAAAGTGATAAAGGATAACATAGGTATAGATGAAGTCCCAGAAGAAGAGGAAAGAGACTGAGGGTTAGTATCTGAATAGATAATAGCTGAGAATTGTCCCCAAACTGATGAAAAATAAGTTAAAAATTCAAGAATCTCTAAAAGCTCAAAACAGGATAAACAACAACAACAAAAATCTACCCTTAGGCCCATCACAGTAAAATGTATAAACATATAAGTAGAAAATATTAAAAATCAAGTGGGATGAGGAGAAGCAGCCAGAGAGGGAAAAAACAGATTACCTTCAAAGGAGAAATAATTACACTAAGAGCCAACAACTAACCTCCGAACAGAGACAGTGGAAGCCAGAAGACAGTGGTAATGAAGGTAGTTAAAAAAATAATGACTAAGTAGAAATCTGTATGCAGTCAAAGTATTCTTCAATAATAAAGGGGAAATAAAGACATTTTCAGACAAATAAAAACTGGGAGAATTAGTAACCTGCACATCTACATTTAAGGGAATACCACAGAGGTTTTTTTATTGTTGTTTTAAGAGAGGGTCTTACTGTGTCTTCCAGGCTGGAGTGCAGTGGTGTGATCATAGCTCACTGCAGCTTCCAGGTCCTGGGCTCAAGTGATTCTCCTGCCTCAGCTTCCTTTGTAGCTGGGACTATAGGCACTCACCACCGAGCCTGACTGATTTTTAAATTTTTTGTAGAGACAGAATCTTACCATGTTGCCCAGGCTGATCTCAGACCCCTGGCCCCAAGCGATTCTCCTGCCTTGGCCTCCCAAACTGCTGGAATTACCAAGGGCATGAGACACTGTGCCTGTCCCAGGATATTCTTTAGGTAGAAAAAGAATGATCCTAATTGGAGTGAAAGCAGTAAAATTAAAACATTGGGATAAATCTAAATGAGTATTTACTGCATAAACAGTAATAATAATGACATTCAGTCTTTAAAATATGGAAAAATGCAGAACAATAATATATTAGGAGAAAGATAAATATTGTTAAAGTGTTCAAAGCTTCTAACACTTTCTGGAAAAAGGGTAAACATATTAATAAACATCAGATTTTGTTAAATCACAAATGCCTGTTATAATAATTATGGTAACCACTAAAAACATAATAAAATAGCAAATACTTTTTTAGTTAATCATGGGTCAAGAATAGGGAGATTAGGTTTATCTAATAACTAGAAATATGATTAAGCATGAGAAATTTTAATGAAAAATACGTATTTCAGAAGACACGAACTCATTTTAGGTAATCAAAATCTTGAATAACTGGCACTTATTTAGCATTCTACTTTTCATTTACGGCTATTTCACCTTTTCATTATAATTTCTGAGAAGCCAATTGTTTCCCAAGAGATTTGTTTAAAAATATCTAACTTCATGCATTTTATTCGCAACCAAAAATAAAATGGAATTAAACATGTGCAAAGTAACTGAATGCCAAGTAACCAGTTATGCAGCCAACTCATTTACACTGAATTAGTAATTTGTTCAAACAGTCTGCAATTTATGTTAATTAAAGAAAGATTATTTTATGTTATACATTTACATAATGACATAAATGTCTCATTCTCCTCCATAAATGTTATTATTATCTTAAGTTTTCATTTTTTCCACTATTAGCCTCTTAGAGTAATCCATATAATGTCATTTTCATTATACACTTGCTGGCATTGTAGTTGGGAGAATGTTCAACTTAAAAATTAAATAAGTACTAAAAACACATAGGATTCCCTTGGCTTCAACAATATGTGTGATACTCTGCATAAAATTACAGTCATCCTTCGATATTCATGGGGAATGGGTTCCAGGACCTCCCACAGATACCAAAATCTGCTGATGCTCAAGTCCCTTAGTAAAATGGTGTTGTATTTGGAATAACCTATGCACATCCTCTCATATACTTTAAATCATCTCTAGAATACTTATAATACCTAATTCAATGTAAACACCATGTAAATGGTTGTTATACCATGTTGTTTAGGAAATAATGACAAGAAATAAAATCCATATATGGTCAGCACAGATGCAATTAAAATAAAAATTTCCATCCACAGTTGGTTGAATTCACACATTCAGAACCCAGAAACATGGAGGGCAGACTGTATATATTAAAGATTAGACAACCACTGTGACATATTTACTTTTAAACTATAAATAGCTCTTATGCTTTCTAAAGTTTTATAGCTTTTTAATGTAATTCTGTTTTTACAAAATCTTCTTAATCAATTTTTTTTTTTTTTTTTTTTTTCTGGACAGGGCCTCACTTTGTCACCCAGGCTGGAATGCAGTGGCACAATCTTGGCTCACTGCAACCTCTGCCTCCTGGACTTAAGCAATCCTCCTACCTCAGCCTCCTGAGTAGCTGGGAGTACAAGGGGGTGCCACTGTCCCCAGCTAATTTTTTGTATTTTTAGTACAGATGGGGTTTCACCATGTTGCCCAGGCTGAAATAGTAATCTTAATAGTAAAATATTTGTGAAGTATGTTGCATTCTTTTTTCCCTATATTACAGAGAGTAAACATTGACTTGTATATCAATCAGTGTTTTCCAAAGAAACAGAACCAACAGGATATATATATAGATTGAAAGGTAGATATACAGGTTGAGTATCCCTTACTTGAAATGCTTGGGAACACAAGTGTCTCAGATTTTTTCTGATTTTGGAACATTTGTGTGTATATATACACACACACACACACACACACACATATATATATAAAATGTGATCTCTTGGGGATGAAACCCAAGTCTAAACATAAAATTCATTTATGTTTCATAAAGACCTTATATACATCACCTAAAGGTAATTTTCTACAATATTTTAAATAATTTTGTGCAAGATTTTGACTGCGTTTTGACTGTGACTTGTCACATAAGGTCAGGTGTGAATTTTCCACTTGTGGTGTCATGTGAACACTCAGAAAGTGTCAGATTTTGGAACATTTTGGATTTTGGACTTTCAGATTAGGGATGCTCAACCTGTATTAGAGGAGATTTATTTGGGGAATTGGCTCATGCAATTATGGAGGCAGAGAAGCCCCACAATCTGCCGTCCGCAAGCTGGAGAACCAGGAAAGCCAGTGGTGTAATTCTGTCTGAGTTTAAATGAGAACCAGGAGCTCCGAGAGAAGATGGATGTCCCAGCTCAAGAAGGGAGAGCAAATGTGTCCTTCCTCCACCATTGTGTTCCACTTGGCCTTAGGTGGTTTGGATAATACCTCACCACACCGGGCAAGGCAGATCTTCCTTATTCAGTCTATGGATTCAAATTCTGGAAACACCTTCACAGACACATCCAGAAATAAATAATAATGTTGTTTATTTGAGACAGAGTCCCACTGTGTTGCCCAGACTGGAGTGGAGTGGCACAGTCTCAGCTCACTGCAATATCTGCATCCCAGGTTCAAGCGGCTCTCTTGCCTCAGCTTCCCGAGTAGCTGGGATTACAGGCGAATGCCACTATGCCCAACTAATTTTTTTGTATTTTTAGTAGAGGGGGGTTTCGCCATGTTGTCCAGGCTGGTCTCAAACTCCTGACCTTAAGTGGTCCGCCTGCCTCGGCCTCCTAAAGTGCTGGGATTACAGGCAGGAGCCACTGTTCCTGGCCGCAGAAATAATGTTTTATCAGCTATCTGGATATCACTTAACCCAGTCAAGTTGACACATAACACAGCTTGGTTATTTTCATTTCTTCTGAATCTGTGTCTAGCCAGTTAATTTTATGCATATAGTTGGAGCCCTCAATCATTAGCTAGGATGATCTGAGGGAAATGGAACATTTTACTGATAGTCTACACTGCATACATTCACCAAATAATTGTCAACTCTCTGAAATAAGTAGACCTAAATTTCAGTTTGATTTTGGCCACTGACTTGCTTTTGTCAACTCAATTTACTTCTCCAGGCTTTTTAGTTTTCTCTTTGCAAATTGTCCTTGCCTATAATGAGTAATTTGGTCTCTTGTTGAAAAGGATTTCAGCGAATCCAAAGTATTATCACTATTCTTCATTGGAATACTCGTATCTAAAAGTTTTGGCTGAAAAGGAGCCTGTTTCCCTGAGCATATTAAGAGCCTCCCCACAAATTGAGGCCTCAATATAAAGCATATGCACAGCCCAGCAGCCTCTCAAAATAGTTGAGCGAGCCTGTGAAGTTTGTCATCGTATTGTTCATTGTTTCCTGAGTGTGTGTGTAAGAGGCTGCTCTTCCAGCGTTCCCTGCTAACATTTCTTTCTGCTGTCATGGCATCTTTCCACCCAACATTTTGTTGTTTATTGTGAGTCAGAAAAGCATCTACAATAGAGAACTTAGTTTATCCCACTAGAAACTTCAGGCCAAGAGCTGAAGTGCCAAGGAAATTCTGGAATGAGCAAAGCCTAGACATGAGTAGCTGCTAAATGACATAAATGTATATTTTATTGTGTCCAAAGACTTAGGTGACTTCTACCTGCGCAATCAAGGAGTCAGGCTCTGTACAAGAGTGAAACTTGCAGAAGCAGGAAGTACACTAAATGCTAAAAATAGATTAATTCAAGTAACACCACTAAATTAGGAATATATGTAAATCACTAAAATTTGAGTTTTACAGTCACTGTCAAAAGAATTTTTAATAGTAAAAGATGTTGACTTTTTCTCAATGAAAAAGAGAGGACCAGGTCAATAAAGGTCACTGCAACAGCACTGTAAATAAAATAAATAAATAAAAAAGCACCATAGGCATTAGGTCTAGGAAAAGGTCAAATCTGTCCTATGAGCATGTAGGGGATGAAAAAAAAAAAAAAACGAAGAATTCCAAAAGTGAGACTTTCAAAAGTGCCAGGATAAGAAATATTGTACATACATTTGAAGGATTAGGTCACAAAAGTGTTCTAATAGTGAGAATGGAGAAGAAAAAAGGGTTTGAGGAAATAGAAAACAGAATCAATGGACAGTGTATAAAAAGAGAAAGGCTGGGTACGGTAGTTCATACCTGTAATCCCAGCACTTTCGGAGGCCAAGGTGGGAGGATCATTTGAGCCCAGGAGTTTGAGACCAGCCTGGGAAACATAGTGAGACTTTGTCTGTACAATTTTTTTTTTTTTTTTTTAAATTAGCCGGGCATGGTGGCACGTGCCTGTAGTCCCAGCTACTTGGAAAGCTGAGGTGGGAGGATTACTTGACCTGGAGGCTGCAGTGACCATGATCACACTACTGCATTCCAGCCTAGGCAATAGAGTTAGATCCTGTCTCAAATTAAATAAATAAGTAAATAATAAAAAGAGAAAGATATGAAGAGAGAAAGGACAAAAAAGAGATTTAAACACACATAAGTATACTGATGAGAACTGTACATTCTTAGTGATTTTGCAGTGCTTTGGCTGCTGTGATTTACAAGATGCCTTGAACAATGATCATATCCTGGAATTTCACCTTCTATAATGTCTGTTTATGGAAGAAGGAGTTTGCTAAGTAAGCATGCAGGGTCTGCTTGGAGCATACTAACAAAGATATCATGATTTCTCCAAGTTAAAGTCCTTGAAAGATTAAGCCATAGCCGGGAGACACTTCTGTCTGCCAGAAACAAAGATGATGGGCTCCCCTGCTGGGATTAGTATCCTAATGATCAGAGAACCATTGTTTCTTTCTGCTCCTGGGCATCAAATATGCTGACCCCCCTCAACTTCAAATAGCCTCCCACCAATACTGAGAGCATTCTCTGGCTCGTATTTGCCTTCTCCAAAACCAAAGGCACTTGGCTGTCATCCAGTTCTTAGTATTACAGTCCTTGGCACATTTCCATCAGCACTGAACTTTAAAACACACAGGCACACACACAAACACAGGCAATTCAAAAGTTCAGTTCACAATTTTTTTGCATTAAAAAAAGAGAAGAAGTCCTCTAGTATTTCTTTTAATGATCTCTTACCACTGAGGTATCTTATAGGAAAAGCCTTCTTATGATGGATTTTTTAAAAATGGAAATTCTAAAGTAGTATCTTTGTGAGAGATCAAAAAACAACTCACTTTCAAGCAAACTGTGTTACTACAGAATTTGAGACTATAAGCACTACTGTCAGCCAAATTTCTTCTGAAATAGACCTTTATCTTAAAATTCTATAAAATTTAAAATAATTTTAATAAATTTATACAAGGGGTACATGTACTTATTTGCTTTGGCTTTAAATGGGACCTACCTCCATCTTTCTTCTTTCAAGCTAAATAACCTCCTTAATGAAAAAGAGATAGGATTCTAGATATTTGTCTCTTGGGAATAGAATTGCATCCACAGTTGGGATATTTGCATTTTATGCTTTTAATACTTTATTTACCACCCACTTTGTTTTTCCTCCTCTTAATACAGCTGTGTTCCCTCCACACCCAAATATGGCCTGAGTCCTGATTCACAAGAATAAACTAACTTCATTACGGCTGTTGTCTGGCCAACTCTTTCCTCCTCCACCAGGCTCTTTCCTTTCCAGGGACCCTGGGTCATGGCTGAAGCAGTGAGGAATAGTAAAAAGAGTGCTGGAAATCCGGAGCCTCAGATTTTAGTCTACTGATGAGACTGACTGGCTGTGTTTTCTAATTAAGCTTGGTCACATCTGTGGGCCTCAGCTTTCTCAGCCATAGAATCATGAGGTTAGACTACTTATTATCTAACATGTCTTCCCTTTCTAAATTCAGTGATTTTAATACAGCTTTCTAGTTCCACTGTTTCTAGAAGGGGGGGAATAGTCAAAAAATCTGAAAGATGCCTTTCTGAACAGAGACCATGTAGCAAGAGGCCTCTTTAATTAATTCATTATTCAACAAATGTTTGTTGAACACCGACTGTCCCCTTGGCACTATGCTAACTAGGCATTGGGTGTTAATTGCACTTACTGTTGTTCATTCTCAAACTGTTATTTTTATTGAGGTAAAATTCATATAACATAAAATTACCATTTCGAAGTAAACAATTCAGTGCATTTTGTACATTCACAATGTTGTACATACCCACCTCTATCTGTTTTAGTTTTTAATATGAAAAAAATTTTTTTTGAGATGGAGTCTGACTCTGTCGCCCAGGCTGGAGTGTAGTGGCTCAGTCTTGGCTCACTGCCACCTCCACCTCCGGAGTTCAAGCAATTCTCCTGCCTCAGCCTCCCTAGTAGTTGGGATTACAGCTGACTGACACCATGCCTGGCTGATCTTTGTATTTTTAGTAGAGACAGAGTTTCACCATATTAGCCAGGCTGGTCTCAAACTGCTGACCTTGTGATCTGCCCACCTCAGCCTCCCAAAGTGCCGGGATTACAGGCGTGAGCCACCACACCCAGTCAATATTTTCTTTTTTCTTGCGATGGGGTCTCACTCTATCACCCAGGCTGGAGTGCAGTGGTGTGATCTCAGCTCACTGCAACCTTTGCCTCCTGGGCTCAAATGATCCTCTATCCTCAGCCTCCTGAGTAGCTGGAACTATGGCATATGCCATCACGTTTGGCCAACTTGCTAACACCACCTCTCTCTGGTTCCAAAACATTTTCACCACTCTAAAAGGAAATCCCATACTTGCTAAGCCATCAATTCCCATTCTCCCCTCTCTGTGCCCCTGCTAACCACAAATATGCTTTCTGTCTCTGTGGGTTTACCTGTTACGGATATTTCATGTAGATGGATCCATATGATATGTGACCTTTTTTGTCTTTCTTCTTTCACTTAACACAGTGTTTTGAGAGTCATCCATATTGTAGCATGTTTCAGTAACTTTTTTCCTTTTTATGGCTGAATAATATTCCATGATATGTCCATATTGCAATGTTTATCCGTTCTTCTATTGGTAAGACATCTGGCTGTTTCCACCTTTTTGCTATTGTGAATAGTGCTGCTGTGAACTTGTGTGTACATCAAACTGTTTTTAATATCTAGTCAAATATGGCTCAAATATAGTTTATGGCCAGAACGCTTATACTTTTGGAAGCAGTTAACTATCTTCCTGAGCTGGATTCAATCAAGACCACTACACTGTTGTCTAATCTCTGACTTCACTTACGTCTTTGTTTCTAGTTTTACTGCTCAATAAATTCAGAAAGTATATAGAGTATCTCCTAATCCTTGCTGTGTTCCTGTAACCATATAAGTATAAAACTAAAATCTGACAAAAGTCTTTATAGTCAATGCCACATTCAGTCACATAAGGAACCATTAACATCAGAAAGAGAAAAGACCATGTTTTACAAAATGTTTCCAACTGATCAATTACTTACTGGGAAGAAAAGTAGGGTGAAAGTGCCAGGCTACTCAGATCAGTTAGGGTAGCAAAGATGTAAATATTTTTCTTCTTTGAATTTTAATGGTAGGGATCATTTCTCTTCTTCAGTATATAATAATATAATAAGAACTGTTTCTTCCACATTATTTTTGTTGTCGTGTCCAGCAGCCCTTTTGGAAAATCACTCTAAAGGTTGGTGTAATTTTCAGATAAAACTTCATGCCAATTCCTGCTGCTCAATATCTAAGACATCTGTGATTCTATTCCAGTTTCTTTGCTTATCAGTCCTAAATTATCTGTGTACTACTTCCACTCTTAGGTTCATTGACTCAGTGTACATTTGCAAGAACTACAGTGGTTGGCCAAAACCAGTCGTCACATTAACACACACATACACACACACATACACACACACACACATATTCAGTGTTCTCTTTCCTATTGTCTTCATCAATCTAAAGATTTTGGCTTCATGTGGTTTGCTACTTTAGAACAATTTCTTTTAAATAACTCTAAGTAAGTTCTGACTTGGACTAGGTGCACGCTTAAAAATGATAAAGAGAAATTTTTCAAACTGACAAAGAGGATTGCCTTTATGAGTCACTAAGACCTTTCCACTTTTCTAAAATAATAGACTCCATTATTTCTAGTGTAGTACAATTCACTGCTCTGGGTAGTGTTAATTCTTTTTTCTTTTTAAAAATTATCATTATTATTATTATTTGAGACAGAGTCTTGCTCTGTTGCCCATGCTGGAGTGCAGTGGTGAGATCTCAGCTCACTGCAACCTCCTCCTTCTGGGTTCAAATGATTCTCGTGCCTCAGCCTCTTGAGTAGCTGGGATTACAGGTGCATGCCATCAGCCCCAGCTAATTTCTATATTTTTAGTAGAGACAGGGTTTCACCATGTTTCCCAGGCTGGTTTCGAACTCCAGAGCTCAAGCGATCTGCTCGCCATGGCCTCCCAAAGTGTTGGGATTACAGGCATGAGCCACCATGCCCAGGCTAGTGTTAATTCTTTCAGTCCAGTCATAAATGCATGCTTTTTACTTACACAAAGTGCTGCAGCTGTGTCTCTTTCACTCAGTGGGGAAGAACAGTTAAGTTAGTTCTTTGAATTGAGTTCAATTAAGACTTTAGCTCAGATAGACAGAAATGGAATGATCATCTATTAAATAGAATCCGAAATCACTTAAGTTTATGGTAAATTGCTAGCATACAGAGCTTTATATGGTATTTGTGCTTGTGAGAAGCCATGTGGTAACGTAATTTTGAAATATTGAATCATCTTAAGTATACTAGAGGATCTCAATAACTGGAGAAATGTCATCCTGATATCTCTTATAAAGCAAAGAATCATCAAGAAATGTTAATTATTTCTTATTTGATCTGTTTTGCAAAGTTGAATTTTCACACTGCGTTTGTTTCAAAAGTGAAGTACTAATACCTTAAGTAAAACACATATGAGTTAGATGTCTTAAGACCTTACTGCTCTAAGTGTGGTCTGAGGACCAGCTTCATCATGACCTGTTTGTTAGAAACGCAGGACCTCAGGCACTCCCCCACACCCCCGCTCCACCCACGCCAGAGCCACTGAATCAGAATCTGCATTAAGAAATATCAGGTGCCGGGCACGGTGGCTCAAGCCTGTAATCCCAGCACTTTGGGAGGCCGAGACGGGCGGATCACGAGGTCAGGAGATCGAGACCATCCTGGCTAACCCGGTGAAACCCCGTCTCTACTAAAAAATACAAAAAACTAGCCGGGCGAGGTGGCGGGCGCCTGTAGTCCCAGCTACTCGGGAGGCTGAGGCAGGAGAATGGCGGGAACCCGGGAGGCGGAGCTTGCAGTGAGCTGAGATCAGGCCACAGCACTCCAGCCTGGGCGACAGAGCGAGACTCCGTCTCAAAAAAAAAAAAAAAAAAGAAAGAAATATCAGGTGAGGCTGGGCCGGGTGGCTCGTGCCTGTAATCCCAGCACTTTGGGAGGCCCAGGGGGGTGAATCACCTGAGCCCAGGAGTTTGACACCAGCTTGGCCAACATAGTGAAACCCTGTCTCTACAAAACATACAAAAATTACCCGGGTGTGGTGGTGGGCACCTGTACTTCCAGCTACTCAGGATGCTAGGCAGGAGAATTGCTTGAACCTGGGAGACAGAGGTTGCAGTGAGTCGACATCCTGCCACAGCACTCCAGCCTGGGTGACAGAGTGAGACTCTGTCTCAAGAAAAAAAAGAAAAAGAAAAAAGGTGAAACTTTGGGGGCATACCTGCAGATGGTAATAAAAAAGACAATATAGTTCTATAATACTTTACCCTTTCAGATTATTTTCCCTTGCTTGTGTCTTATGGTGATGAGGTAATGAGGCTAGGGAAGACAGAAAGAGGCAGGAAGAGCCTCTGAGAGGTGAGGACTTGAGCCTGGCCAAGGAGACACAGTGAAAATTTGAAGAAACTTTTCCTTGGGATTCTGTCCAGGAGAGCTCTTTGGGGTGTTTGCCCAGCTTGGGAGCAACTGTGAACCTAAGTCTGCATTCACAAAGGAAAGTGCTGTCCATCTTCATATTAAGCACTCTCTTAATTGACTTAGGACAGTGAAATTCCTTAAGAGAATATCTGTCTTTTCAAACAGAGGAATGAATATTTCAAAGTCTTTTAGTCCCCTTTTACTGTTTCTTCCTGGGTTACCCTAGAGAAAGGCTTTCTTAAAAAAAAAAAAAAAAAAAAAGGAATTTTAAATACTGGAATGGGTCACAAGGAAGGTTGTGAAATCAACATAACTGAAATATTTAAAAATAAAATAGCATCCACGGCCTTTGAGATGGTTAGATAGACACTGTCTAAAAGCAGAATGATAGACCAAAACAGTGTTTAAGTACCTCTGCCCAGCAACTCACATAGACAAATGCAATGCTTATGTTTAAAATGAGGCTTTAGTTTTGAGTTCCTAAACATTCTACAATTTCACAAGTGTCTTTCAAATTTTGTACTCGAATTAGTAGTTTGGTTTACAAGAGCTACAGTGTAAGAACACTTAATAAAACAAGTATATTTGTACATTCAAGACGATTCTTATTAAAAATCACGATTTCCTTTTGGGTCTTTTTAAAAATCCAATTACTCTTTGTGTGGTTTTTATGTGTTTTAGGATTATAAATATAATTTATTTCTAAAGTATGAATGTCATATGACAGAGAAGGATGGAATCTTAATGAATTATACATAAATAAGAAAAAATATTCTTAAACTTCTTTACCCTTAACGTTCTTTCTTACATTCATTTGTTTCAGGTTGTAGATGCTTTAATTTACCTATGGAAAGAGACTCAAGTTAATAAGTTACTCTTAAATTACAAAGTATGCAAATTTAGCAGACTTTGATCAAGGTTATTTTATACATTTTATAAACTTGATCCACTTATGAGACTAAAAGCAACTTATTATGGAAAACATATTTTTTGCGTATGTTAAATGCCTTCCGATAATTTTAAGAATGTTCTGTAATTCATTCAATCTGGTGGAGGTTTTTTTTGTTTGCTTTTTTGAGGTGGGTTCTTGCTATGTTACCCATGCCGGTCTCAAATACCTGGGTTCAACCCATCCTCCCATCTTAACCTCCCAAGTAACAGGGGCTGCAGGAGTGCACCATTGAGCCAAGCTTTGTCCTGATTTTTTGAATCAAATTAATTAAAATGGCAAACTGCAATATACAATTAGTGACTTATTGCTATTTATTAAAATTAAGTGTAAGGTGATTAAGTGTTAAAAGAAACTTCTTAGGCCAGGCACGGTGGCTCATGCCTGCATCCCAGCGCTTTGGGAGGCTGAGGTGGGTGGATCACCTGAGGTCAGGGGTTCGAGACCAGCTTGGCCAATATGGTGAAACCCTGTCTCCCTACTAAAAATACAAAAATTAGCCAGGCGTGGTGCCAGGCACCTGTAATCCCAGCTACTCAGGAGGCTGGGGCAGGAGAATCACTTGAACCTGAGAAGCGGAGGTTGCAGCGAGCCAAGATCGAGCCATGGCACTCCAGCCTGGGTGACAAAAAAAGAAAAAAAAACTTCTTAAGATATCTTGTATGTCATATCCTAAAATTTTATAGTGTGTATTTGATAACATATTTAGAACATGGTAAGAACTATAGTGGCTAAAAATATTAAAATAGATGAGATGATTCTGTTTTTGTATAAGTAAGCAAATGTTGAGAATTCTGTTTGATAATAATATATATTAATCAATTTATAATTCCATATATAACTATGTAGATATGTATGTATAAAGATTTTTTAAAAACAGTCTCAGTTTGCACCTGATGTTGACATACTACAGTCCTCAACAGGGAAGAGTAAATATTATTTTTATATATATATACAAAATGTCAATATATAGTATATATTTGTATGTGTATTCGTCCTCCCCAAAACACACAGATATACACACCACGAATCTGCCAAAGTGAGGAAAAATTAATAGGCCCATGAATCCTGGACTACTTTTCAACAATACTTGCTTTAAAATAGAACTTATTCATCAATTTAAAAAGTAAAACAAAACTATTAATCTAAGAAGTGCTCAGTGAGCATAAATCCCTG
Organism: Papio anubis; assembly: GCF_008728515.1. Taxonomy (NCBI): domain Eukaryota; kingdom Metazoa; phylum Chordata; class Mammalia; order Primates; family Cercopithecidae; genus Papio; species Papio anubis. Next base: position 36,053,912 of record NC_044985.1, read on the forward strand.
TTAACAATGTACAAAATGCGGGAATTCAAATTAGATGTAAAGGTATTTATTAAGGAAGGCTACCACTTTGAGTAGGTCTAGCATTTTGACTTAAAATAATAAAATAATTATTTTGTGTATCAAAAGAGCTCCAATTAGTGAATGTGCCAGTTGAACTTTCTTGGCCTGTTGTGACATTATCCATTTCCCTGACTTATTTCTGAAAGGAGTTATTTTATTCATTCAGCTCTTATATTGGGCTAGGTTCTTATACACTGTTTTTGCTCCATAAAATAAAAGGGAGATTTCGCACATGACTAGTCTTTGTTTTTTAATTTGAGGCACAAAGAAATTTAGTGTCTATAATCTCACCATTTAGATTTCACCCCTCTCTGTCCTCCTCCCGTCATAGCAGTTTTCTCGAGAAGAACCCACTGTTAAAAAATTCAGTGCATACAAATTCTTTTGCCTTTTCTCCATTTACACAGCTAATCAATCTATGTATATATAGGTTTTACAAAAATGGATCAGGCTGTCCATACTGATCTGTGACATGCTTTTCTCCCTTATACATCTGAGCATCTTTCTATATCATCATACATAGATTTCCTCACTTTCAATGACTGCATTGCGTCCCACTATGTGGCTGTATTGCAATTTATACAGGCATCCTCCACTGATATTTAAACAGTTTTAGGTAGATTTATTTTTTTCTTTTTCCTTTTTCTTTTTCTTTTTTTTCGGACACGGTCTTGCTTTGTCACCCAAGCTGGAGTGCAGTGGCACGATCACAGGTCACTACAGTCTCGACTTCCCAGACTCAAGCGATTCTCCCACCTCAGCCTCCTTAGTAGGTGGGACTACAGGCATGCACTACCATACCCAGCTAATTTTGTGTTTTTTATAGAGACGGGGTTTCACCATATTGCCCAGTTGGTCTGGAACTCCTGGGCTTAAGCAATCCTTCTGTCTCGGCCTCCCAAAATGCTGGGATTACAGTTGGGAGCCACCTTACCTGGCGTTTTTTTGTTTTTGTTTTTGTTTTTTCTTTTTCTTTTTTTTTTTTTTTGAGGCGGAGTCTCCCTCTGTCCCCCAGGCTGGAGTGCAGTGGCCGGATCTCAGCTCACTGCAAGCTCCGCCTCCCAGGTTTACGCCATTCTCCTGCCTCAGCCTCCCGAGTAGCTGGGACTACAGGCGCCCGCCACCTCGCCCGGCTAGATTTTTGTATTTTTTAGTAGAGACGGGGTTTCACCGTGTTAGCCAGGATGGTCTTGATCTCCTGACCTTGTGATCCGCCCATCTCGGCCTCCCAAAGTGCTGGGATTACAGGCTTGAGCCACGGCGCCCGGCCTTTGTTTTTTCTTTCACACTACTGACAACACTGCTTCAGGGAGCATTATGTGGCTTTATGTGTTTGTGGTAATATTTATGTAAGACAGATTCCTCCAGAGACAAGTTCCTGCTAAGGTCACCATGGCCAGCATGTTAAAGCCAATGGGACATTTCTTATCCTCAACACATACTTGACCATCCTCTCTGTTCCTTGGAATCCTCTGCTTTTCCTCATACCATTTTTGCTGCTGCTTCTCAGTCTACTTTGCTCCCACCTCTTCCACAATGCATCTTCCTCCAATTTTGTCTCTGCACTCTTCTCTTTACATATTATATTCTGTCTCTAGACAACCTCATCAATGCCTGAGGCTTCAGTTACCATAGTTCAGTTAAACTAGAATGGCACATATATTTATATCTTCATCTTAAACTGATATGCTTTGGTTGTGTTCCCACCCAAATCTCATCTTGAATTGTAGCTCCCATAATCTGCATGTGCCATGAGAGGGACCTCATGGGAAGTAATTGAATTGTTGGTGGGGGCGGGGGTTCCCATGCTGTTCTCATGATAGTGAATAAGTCTCACAAGATCTGGTGGTTTTATAAAGGGCAGTTCTCCTACACATGCTGTTTTGCCCACTGCCACACAAAGATGTGCCTTTGCTTCTTCTTCACCTTCTGCCATGATTGTGAGGCCTTCTCAGCCATGTGGAACTATGAGTCTTTTTCTTTATAAATTACCCAGTCTCAGGTATGCTTTATTAGCAGCATGAGAACAGACTAATACATACACCAAGACTCTGGATTCCACAACCATGAAGAGTGAAATACATCTGTTAATTTTTAATATTACTTTTGATGTATTTTTCCATTCCATACCGCTCTTCATGACCCCGACCCATAAATCTCCTGCCACAAACTCATTATATCTAAAACTAAACTCATAATTCTATCAAACCCAGCCCTCCCCAGTATTTCTATCTTAGTGAGTGGTACTGCCATTCAAACAGTTGTACAAGCAGAAATAAATACCCTTATAAAATTAATCACCCAGCATAGTTTTACCCCCTAAATATTTCTTTAGTCCATCCACTTTCCCCATCTCCACTGCTACCCCACTAAGTCATACTGTTACCATCACTCACCATTGTAATATCTCCCTAGTTGAGCTCTGTCACTCACTCTTATCTACCCTAATAGAGTTTCCATCTATAGCCGGATGACTTTTCCACCCTACTTTCTGCTTTTCAGCCATACAGCCTTCTTTCAATTCCTCCAATGTCCTCCCATGCTCCCTCCATCTGCAGAACATCATTGTTGACTTCAAGGTTCAAGTAATAGCAATGAAAATACAGGCAAGGCTTCTGCTCTGAATGGTGCTTACATTCTAGTGGAGCAAGAAAAGAGATACAAAAGGCAAACACAAAAATAGATATGCAAGACAAGTATCAGATAGTGATCACTGTAAATTACTATGCTGAGAATATATTAAAGCAGATATAAGATAAAATACTTAACTTGCTCCTCCTTATGAAGTTGGCAGAGTTGGAATTTCTTATAATGTCTTTTAATACCTTATGAAAAGGTAACCAGCCATGCAGAGATGATGGGGAAGAACATTCAGACAAAGGCAACAGAAAATGCAAAGACTCTCATATCGGAATAAGCTTGGCTTGCTGGACCCGTGTAATAGGTGGATGTTGTGAGATCAAGGAAATGCTTCTATATGCTGTTCTTTCTGTCTGGAATGTATGTTTCCCCTCCTTTTCACCCACTTTATTCCTACACTTTTCCCTTTTGCTCTGATTTTTCCTATTCATTCTTTGATCTTACTTCCACGGGGAATTCTTTCCTGACTCTGCAGACTTGATCAGTCCCCTCATATGCATGTATTATGCACTTTCCTTCATAAAATACATCACAATTGTAGTTTAGTAACATCAATCTGTTTGGTGATTTGATTCATTTTTCCATCTCCTTCATGAAAACTTGCTCCATGAGGATCTGGACCAATCTCTTTGCTCAATATGGTTTTTCTGCTTTTTAACTTTGAAGCGGTGGCCTGCCCCTCCACACCTGTGGGCGTTTCTCGTTAGGTGGAACGAGAGACTTGAGAAAAGAAATGAAACACAGAGACAAAGTATAGAGAAAGAAAAAGTGGGCCCAGGGGACCAGCGCTCAGCATACAGAGGACCCACGCTGGCACCGGTCTCTGAGTTTCCTCAGTATTTATTGATCATTATCTTTACCATCTTAAAAAAGGGAAGTGGCATAAACTTTTTTAGTGCATAAAGAGCAGCATCTCCATAAACCTTTTTAGTGCATAAAGAGCAGCATTGGGCTATCTAGTCCCACCTTTCGCCCTAAGGCAGTTTTCTCCTTTCTCAGTAAACAGAACATACAATCGGGTTTACACCGAGATGTTCCATTGCCCAGGGACAGGCAGGAGACAGATGCTTTTCTCTATCTCAACCACCAAGTGACCTTCTTTTCTCTTATATTAATCCTCCTCAGCACAGACCCTTCACGGGTGTCAGGCTGGGGGACGATCAGGCCTTTCCCTTCCCACAAGGCCATATTTCAGACTATCACATGGGGAGAAACCTTGGACAATACCTAGCTTTCCTAGGCAGAGGTCCCTGGAACCTTTGGCAGTGTACGTGTCCCTGGGTACTTGAGATTAAGAGAATGGTGATGACTTTTCACAAGCATACTGCCTTCAGGCACTTGTTTAACAAAGCACACCCTGCACAGCCCCAAATCCTTTAAACCTTGAGTCACCACAGCACATGTGTCTTGCAAGGACAAGGTTGGGGATAGGGTCACAGATTAACAGCATCTCAAATACAGAACAAAATGGAGTCTCTTATGTCTACTTCTTTCTATATAGACACAGTAACAGTCTGATCTCTCTTTCTTTTACCCATAAACTTGGTAAGTATTTGTTAAAGTGGGATTGTTAGGTCAAAGGTATGTGCCTTTTAAATTTCAATAGATATAGCTAAATTACTTTCTCCCAAATGTGTACTGCTTTACATTTCCATTAATCATTTATGAAAACACTCATTTCCTCTCATCCCCACCAGTCCTGTACATTGGCATTCTGTTTGATTTCACCACTTTAGTAAATGGTCATTTGCATTTTTTCTTCTTGAGCAACTACATTTTGGACACATTTAATTATATTAGCTGAGGTTCATACCAGACATTTTAGGCCTAAATTAAATGTGTTTATTTGGGGAGCGCTTTTCTCCTATCTAACTCTCCAGTTTGCATGGGACATACTGAATACTCCTTGTTTGGAAATTTCTGTGCTGTAAACTATATGCTACTTTGGCAGTCATGCTCTATGCAGCTAGGAGAGGTTAGGTGCCCGTGAAAGACAGGTGGGTTCTGGGCATCCAAATGAGAAGGATGCACCAAATTAAAAGGAGAATCAGAGAAAGGGATGAGTCAGAGTTAGAAATGAGCAGAGTTGGCCAGGCACGGTGGCTTATGCCTGTAATCCCAGCACTTTGGGAGGCCGAGGCGGGTGGATCATGAGGTCAAGAGATCGAGACCATCCTGGCTAACACAGTGAAACCCCGTCTCTACTAAAAAAATACAAAAAAAAAAAAATTAGCCAGGCATGGTGGCGGGTGCCTGTAGTCCCAGCTACTTGGGAGGCTGGGGCAGGAGAATGGTGTGAACCCGGGAGGTGGAACTTGCAGTGAGCCGAGATCATGCCACTACACTCCAGCCTGGGCAACAGAGCGAGACTCCATCTCAAAAAAAAAAAAAAAGAAATGAGCAGTCTTGTAAGACTGGAGCCAAGGTAGGATCTGATGGTATAAAAGATCTTGAGCAAAGTGTGCCAGAGATCTTTATAGCACCTTGAGAACTTTGTAGGGCCCCTATTTCTTCAACAGCCAGGAGAATGTACAGTACAGACATAAGATGGAATTAGGAAGAGAAAGTAGATTTATTGGGCAGTAAGACAACATAGAACCCAGATCTGAAAAGTTTGGATTGAGGAAATTGGGCAAATAAATCTAAGACCAAGGACCGCTAAGGTCTTGCCCATTTGGACAAACTTGGACCTAGATATTCATAAATGTACCCTAATAGACCCTCACTCTTGTATAAGTTGGTGTTCTTGCCAAGAAATAGTACATTATCTTTTAAGAAGGGACCTGGGAGACATTGGGGGAAGGGTTCTGTTTTTAGCATCTTAGCCCATGAATACAAAGCCATGGGGCCATGGGTGATGACAGTAGGAGATGTCAACAAAGGTAGTCATTGCTGGGGACTTGGGCATAAGGCATGCACAATCATGGTTGTACTTATGGTCATAAGAAATAGAGATCTCAGATGCTGGACAAAGAACCCACAGCTGCAACAGTAGTAATTGAGTCTCTAGAACCATAGGCTGATAATGAACTTAATAATATTAAGTCCTAACAGACTGGGGGCAGGGAAGAAGTAGAGGGGGGCAGGATTTTTTTTTTAATTTGCTTAAAAACTGAGACGAGGCCTAAGCAAATTGTGGACCTACAGAAAGCTGAGGGATGAAAGCAGAGAGAAATGAGGTGGAGTCTAACAATGGCCAAGCCTGCAGATTCATCACAGTCTGCCCCAATGTTTTCTATCACCTCTGCCTTCACTGTGGACTGGAACAATTTGATAATTAATTTTTGTAGGATGTAACAGTTTCTTATGCTGAAGTATGTATACGAATAAATGATCTCCTTAGGAACATTCAGTCCTAGAATTCTGAAATGGGGTGAATGCTGAAAAGGGGTAAAATTGGGCCCTCAAGTACTGAGGGTGTATGAAGTTTGGTTAGTCCTTTCATTTCCCCGTTGTCTGGGGAGTATTTCAGTGTACAGTTTCCAGTGCATTGTCCAGGCTGTTTTCAATGCTTCATTTAATACAGATTTCTTTTTCCTGGCAGAATATACCTTACTATTAAATAAGTCTCACTACTAGGAAGTCAGATAGGCTCCCTACATTTTCCCATTTTGTTTCACCTCATTACTTGTAACTCATGATAGTAAATAATTCCTCTCCCAGCATGGCACTTTGAAATAAGCACTATTGTATTTTAACAAAGCTGGGTAAAATTTTCTGTTGTGTTCCAGTCCCATATTTTACATACAGCCTCTCCTGGTTCCAATTATTACAACCAATTTAAGTCAGCATAACATACTTTAGACCTCACAATCTGTTCTACCTAGATCAATGTTTGTAAATGTCTCACCTTTAGAATATAATAAAAAGCCCTTTGAACATCTTTGGAATTATTGGTGTTGTAAATGAGGAGAAACATCATATTTAACATGTTTTTATGCATGTTCAGAAATGGGAGAGTTCTAGTGAATTTTGAGTCTTTAAGAAAACGCTAACATCTACAACAACAATGGCAACAACAACAAAAAATTTTTAGACATGCTCCCCGGAATATTAATTGGCTTGGCTTTTTTTTTTTTTTTTTTTTTTTTTGAGTGCAGTGGTACAATCTCAGCTCACTGCAGGGTTCAAGCGATTCTTGTGCCTCGGCCTTCTGAGTAGCTGGCACTACAGGCATGTGCCACCATGCCCAGCTAATTTTTATATTTTTAGTAGAGACAGAGTTTCACCATGTTGTCCATGCTGGTCTCAAATTCCTGACCTCAAGTGATCTGCCCGCCTCGGCCTCCCAAAGTGCTTGGATTACAGGCATGAGCCACCACACCCGGCCAGCTGTCCTGCTTTTGTTGATGAAGACAAATATAATCTTCCTATTAGGCTTTCTATTCAAATGGAGCCAGTGTAATTTTCAGTGTATCTTAGTAGCAGCAAGAATACTTCACATATAGCTAATTTTTAAAGAGGGAATGATAAATAATATTTTCCTACAAGGAAAAAAAATCAGATCTCTAAATATGAGAACTCATTGTCAAGGCAAAAAAGCTAGCCAATTGCTGAACAAAAGCTGGCTGCTGTATAGGCAGTTTAGTTGGCAGTTCTATCACTACCTGCTGTGTGTATTTGTGTCCAGATGGCCAAAATGCCAAGCAAATCCTTAAAGCACAGGTGGTGTTGAGATGCTGATTATGCATGGGAGATTGCGGGTGAGCACCCACCTTCCACAGCAGGTAGGCTCTCTAAGTGAACCCTGGCAACCCATAGAGTCATTGCTATCCATGTGTGGGTGGTGATAGATGATGCTGAGTTAGGGGATCCTTGGGTAAGGAACAAGGCAACTGAGTGAAGAGACATTGTCCTTCCCTGATCTGAGATAATGTTTCTCAAGGTGTGGTCTATGGACCACCTGAATTGTTATAAACTGGGTACCTATTAAAATTGCTAGGTGAGTCCAGTCCTATTTCTGACTTAATCAATTTTTACAGATACAGTTCATGAGTCTGCATTTCTTAGCAAGATGCTTTTTTTTTTTTTTTTTTTTTTTTTTTTTAAAACAGGGTCTCACTCTGTCACCCAGGTTGGAGTGCAGTGTGATCTTGGCTCACTGCAGCCTGGACCTCCCAGGTTCAAGTGATTCTCCTGCCTCAGCTCCTGGAGTAGCTAGGACTGCAGGCACATGCCCCCATGCTTGGCTAATTTTTAAATTTTTGTAGAGAGGGAGGGTTTCACCATGTTGTCCAGGCTGCTCTCGAACTCCTGGACTCAAGCCATCCACCCACCTCGGTCTCCCTAAGTGCTGGGATTACAGGCGTGAGCCACCATGCCTAGCCAAGATACACATTTTTTTTTTTTTGAGATGGAGTCTCGCACTGTCCCCTGGACTGGAGTGCAGTGGTGCCATCTCCACTCACTGCAACTTCTGCCTCTCAGGTTCAAGTGATTCTCCTGCCTCAACCTCCGGAATAGCTGGGATTACAGGCAACTGCCACCACACCCAGCTAATTTTTTTGGTTTTTTTGTTTGTTTGTTTGTTTGTTTTGTTTTTTGAGACAGAGTTTCGCTCTTGTTGCCCAGGCTGGAGTGCAATGGCGCGATCTCGGCTCACCACAACCTCCGCCTCCCAGGTTCAAGCGATTCTCCTGCCTCAGTCTCCTGAATAGCTGCGATTACAGGCATGCGCCACCATGCCTAACTAATATTTTTGTATTTTTAGTAGAGACAGGGTTTCTCCATGTTGGTCAGGCTGGTCTTGAACTCCCGCCCTCAGGTGATCCACCCGCTTCGGCCTCCCAAAGTGCTGGGATTACAGGTGTGAGCCACTGCACCTGGCCAATTTTTTTGTATTTTTAGTAGAGACAGTGTTTCACTATGTTGGCCAGGCTGGTCTCAAACTCCTGACCTTGTGATCCGCCTGCCTGGTCCTCGCAAAGTGCTGGGATAACAGGCCTGAGCCACTGCACGTGGCCCAAGATACATTTTTAAAGAAGCTCTCAGGCTGATTCTTCCAAGCACTGTATTTAAGAACCATTGATTTGACATTAATTGGATAACGCATGCAGACACATTGCTTATGAAATTTAAAGAAAGCACAAAGGCCCATCTGTCCATTGGCACAGGATACCTAACTAGGTGCCTCACAACATAGCTTTCTCTGGCTCCTGGTGATCTTTCCTAAATAGTAAATTCCCTCAATATTTACATATATACAATGCAATCTATGGCAGCTATGCAATTGGATTTTCTAGGACAGCTCCAACTTAATGTCAGTTCATTCTTTTCAATTAGAGAAAAATATTTTAATATTAAATCATGTATTTGGAAAATCTCATTTACCCCTGCTCTTTCCATATCATTCAAGTATTAATAGTATCAAGAACACTCTGTAAGGCTGAGTGCAGTGGCTCAGGCCTGTAATCCCAGCACTTTGGGGGAACAAGGTGGGAGGATCGCTTGAGGCCAGGAGTTTGAAACCAGCCTGGGCACCATAGTGAGACTTCGTCTCTGCTAAAAAAAAAAAATTAAAAATAAATAAATTAATTAATTAAAAAAAAAATTAGTAGGATGTGGTGACTCATACCTGTAGTCCCAGCTACTTGGGAGGCTGAGGTGGGGGGAAGATCACTTGAGCCCAGGAGATTGAGGCTGTAGTGAGCCATGATCACACCACTGTACTCCAGCCTGGGCAACAGAATAAGAACCTGTCAAAAAAAAAAAAAAAAAAAAAACTCTATATCTATATGGACTCTTCTCTAGATTGAGGTGACACACCAGCAATTAGTGGAATTCCTGGTTTTCAGCTTTTAAGAAGTCATTATAAATACATAATAGAAACAATAGTCTAAAAGCCAAAGCATTTTTTAGTTGCATGAAAGAGAATCAGAGAAAAAGAAGTGTTGTTTTGTGGATTGTTTTTAATTCAAAAACCAAATTTTGAATATCAGGAGTCAAGCTTAGTAAGTAGCAGTGACAAGATTCAAACCCAGATCTGTAATTGCAAAGGCTAAGCTCTTGAACTTAACGGCCTGCCTGCGTCTCTCTTTTGCTTGCTTTGCTTGCTTTTCATCACGGTGTGGTCTGTGCTAAGGTATGTCAGACTCTTACTACTTTTTGCAGGGTTTTTTTTTTTTTTTTTAATTTCTTTTTTCAATTTCCGTCTGTTTCAATTTCCAGGTTTTCCTAAAATATCTCTCACAAATCACTTACCTTCCCAGTAATCACCTCTATTTGCCTATCAGTAATGAGGGCCCTGTGTTTTCTGGCCAACAGCATTTTCATTCTGTTTATATTGCTGATGGAACTGATGTTTGTTTTTGTTCCTTCTGGAGGGAAAAGTAAGTTCATGATTGAAATATAAGCTGAAAATTGATCCCCCATTGGGTAAAATATGGATACCACTTTACTGCAATCCCATTTGGAATCTTCCTAGGTGTTCCATAGACCTAGTGCTATGGTCTGAATGTTGGTGTTCCCCCAAAATTCATTCGTTGACATCCCAGCCCCCAAAGTGATGGTATTAGGAGGTAGGGACCTCTGGGAGGTGATTACATTGTGAAAGCACAGCCTTCATGATTGGGTTAGGGCTCTTATAAAAGAGACTACAGAGAACAGCTAGTCCCTTCCAGTATTTGAGCACACAGGGAGAATGTGCCATCTATGAGAAGGTGAATCCCCACCAGAACCCAACCATGCTGGCACTCTGATCTTGGCCTTCCCAACCTCCAGAACTCTGAGTTCTATTGTTTATAAGCTATCTAGTCTGTGGTATTTTGTTATAGCAGCCCAAACAGACTAAGATATCTGGCTATAGAAATTCTGGGATATTATTATAAACAATTTCATATCCTATGTTATGAAGCCTGTTCTAATTATTTGCCACTGTAGATAACTACCTAAACAATCAATGACTTAAAAAATATTTTATTCTTGTATCTTCAATTTTGTGGATTTTAGGGGTTCAGCTGGGCAGTTCTAACTTGGAGTCTCTTTTGCAATTCTTATTAGATGTTGGCTGAGGCTGGAGTCATCCAGAACACAACTGGCGGTACAAGAGAGATTCTTCACTTGTCTTGTACCTGGGCTGAGATGGCTTGAATATCTGGGGACGGCCTGGGCATATCTCTCCATGTGGCCTCTCCATGTGACTAGCTTGGGTTTCCTTACAGCATGGAAATCTCAGGGTAGTCAGAGTCCATATCTAGTAGCTGTCTTTCCCTGGAGTGAACATTCCAAGAGACCAAGGTGAAAACTGCAAGGCTTCTTCTGACCCTGCATTGGAAACAATGCACAATCACTTTCACTGCATTCTGTTGATCCTATGATAACTAATGGATTTTAAGAGAAGGGACTACAAAAGGGAATGAATACTGGGAGGCATGGTTCATTAGGAAACTGCTGTGGTTTGAATATGTCCCCCCAAGTTTATGTGTTAGAAATTTAATCCCCAGTGCAACAGTGTTGAAAGGTGGAACCTTTAAGAGGTGATTATGTCATGAAGGCTCTGCCCTATGAATGGATTAATGTCATTATCGCAAAGGTGGGTTCATTATCGAGGGGAGTGGGCTCCTGATGTAAGGGTAAGTTGGGGTCAATCTCTGCTCTTGCTAGTGCTCACACTTCTGCCTTTTGTCTTTTGCCCTGGGATGACCCTTGCCAGATGCTGGTGCCATGCTCTTAGACTTCCCAGCCTCTAGAACTGGGAGCCAAATAAACCTCTATTTATCAATTACCCAGCCTGTGATATTCTGTTACAGCCTCAGTAAAAAGACTAAGATAGAGACATTTTTAGAGAATAGCTACCACACAGTCTAGACCTATAACTGTTTTCCCTCAGGTCACCCCAGCTGAAGGGAAAAGACAAGGATATGACTAAGACTTCTAATGCTAATAGAAGTAGCTTTCCAAGTTCTATCCCATCCTTTGGCTGGTTTCCAGAATATGTTCCAAGTTTTTCTGCTTCAAATGTTAATGCTGTTTTCTGCCATCTGGTAACTTTATTTAGCAACTGTTTCTTCTATTATCTCAGAATATGACCTTAATATTATTGCTGAGGTCTGACCTTGCTATTTGAATGATGTCAGTCTTACTGCTTCTCCTTGAGGTATGACAGTCCTCTGATTTACTTGGAGGAGTCTTTCCTTCTGTAACAGTGTTGCAGATTTTTTATTTGATTCCCAAAAGTGTAGTTTAGTTTCCTCAAAAATCTTAGGATAATTTTATCTGTATTTTATTCAATTCCTCCAGGTCAAAGGGAATTTGGTGGCATCACTCAAAGACACATTCAGATTTACCTTTCAATTCCCCAGTTTGAACAAGCAGCCTCTGTTTCCTGGGGATTCCTCTCTTGACTCTCTATGTATACTTCACTGCTTAACTCCAAGATGTCTTTTTTTTTTTTTTGGAGACAGAGTCTTGCTCAGTTGCCCAGGCTGGAGTGCAGTGGCGTGATCTCGGTTCACTGCAACCTCCGCCTCCCAGGTTCACACCATTTTCCTGCCTCAGCCTCCCGAGTAGCTGGGACTACAGGCACCCGCCACTATACCTGGCTAAATTTTTTTTTGTATTTTTAGTAGAGACGGGGTTTCACCATGTTAGCCGGGATGGTCTCAATCTCCTGACCTCGTGATCCGCCTGTCTCAGCCTCCCAAAGTGCTGGGATTACAGGTGTAAGCCACTGCGCCCGGCAACTCAAGATCTCTTTAAAGAGGTGCAGTGAGTGAGAATTATTGGGGGCCTAGGAGGCAGCAAATATGTGACTTTGTTGATCCTAACTCATCATTCTGTGATGCTGGGCATTTTAGGGGTCTAAACTAAGATTGCTGAGTTTGAGTCACGTAAAAATGAAGGCACAGAGATAAGAAGATGAGGATGGAAAAGTTAGCTTCATTACTCATTTACACCCATAGTTTTAGATTTGTGGCTGAAAGAGATTGTAAACAACCTTCTGGCTTTTTTCCCAGAAATTGAACTTCTTACTGCAGAAAACTTCCCGCTAAGGTTATCACCTCTTGGAGAACAAACTGGAATGACAGAGTCATGTGTCCAGGCTGGCTCCTCAAAAGATCCCAGAAGAGGTGAGCCAAGCCCGGCCAAACATGTCCTTCTTCAGAATTCACCCAGTCAGACAAGTGATTTCTCTCATGGGGTAGAGTAAGTGAGGAGTAGAAGGAGGCTGAAAGCGATCCTCTTCTACTCATCCCTCCATGGAGAACATGAGGACAGGTGAATATATGTTTTTCTCTGTTGAGTCCTAGGACATCTCTCTGCCCAGGGATGTTAGAGAAGAAGCACACAGCACTCTGAAATTCCCAACATCGTGCCTCTCGTTGCCAGGAGGGCTGTTGGCCTGTGGCGGCATGCCAGAGATCCTGAATTAGGCATGCCGTAAGTATGCTCACCTACCCCTGAATCTTTTTTTATACTGTTTCAAAAATACCATTGTAATTACCAAATAAAACCACATCTACATAAGCGAGGTAGAAAGACAAGGATAAACACAGCTTTGAATTTAGGGACATGATCCAGAGTCTGATGAGACCCTTCACTATGACCTAGTAATTCACAATTTTCTTCCCATCATGTTTCATTTGAAGAACTATTTGTTATTGTATAGTACAAATGAAGTAGGAGTAAGTTTCGTATGTTTTTATCTAGATATATGAATAGGTGCGTGCATGAATATGTATGTAAATTGCCTGTTCATGGCAGAATATGCATATGTAAATGTGATGTCTGTGTTTCCCTGACATAAATATTTCATTGGTTTCTGTTATGTGGTTTGAGACTGGAGGTTTGGACCCCTGTGCGTTGCCTTTGAGCTACTTCTCACATGTAATTTGCACATTAAACATGTATACGTGCTTCTTTATAGCTCTATAATTGTCACATCTACATAATATATGTGCTGAATAGACAAAGCACTTCTTTTCCTTTTGAATTAAAATTTCGAAAATACTAATCCATCTCTAGAAGCAAAAACACTGATCAAAGCATGCAATAAGATACTCATTAACACCGACAAATGAAAAACCTGTTGTAATTATGGTGCGCAATAAGTTCTGGTGGTGGGCACAGAGAACTATGCAACGGGCTTTACAAGTCATAACTCCACCTCAGCACTGTCTGACAAGCAGCCAGACCCTACCCTGGGTCTACTGTAGTTACCCAACATCCCAGGAATGTTGTGCAAATTAGTTTCTGAGAAACATTTTTAAAAGATCATGTGAGTAGATAAGGAGCAAAACATAAGATCTTTACCATCCCATTGTATATGTTTAATAAACACTTACATAGTACCGATCAGATATTGTTCTAGGAACTTGAAATAGACGAGCTCATCTAGCCCTCATAGCTAATCTGTGAGTTAGAAACTACTGTTATTCCCATATTGTCGGCTGGGGTTGGGGGGATTGAGGCATAGCGAAGTTAAGCAGGTTGTCTAAGGTCAGCCAGCTGAGACTTGAATGCAGACAAGGCTGATGCTAAAGGTCGGGCAAACAGTCACTCCATCTCCCTCCCTCCAGCCTGAGCATGTGATACCCAATAGCATTCTAGTCCTAGTGATCCTACTGCTTTCTTAACCCTCTGGGCCTTCCAGTCTCCCTCTTTAAAAGAAGGTTGATTTATAGCTATTTACTGAACCCATTCCAGTAGTAGGATGACAACAAATGAAATGGACCTTGAGTTTCTCAAAGTTTTTACCCTGATTCAATATACAATTTTAATTGTCTGCAAGTATTTTTGAATATCTTAAGATAAACCTATCAATCGGTTGAAAATTTATAAACAAATTCTAACTTTGTTATGCTATTTCAGTTGTTGCAAGTAAGATTTGAGGCAAATTGAATGAGTTGATGGATGTAACATGAAAAGGCTTTGATAGTTTCCAACTGTGAAGCTCCAATCTCCTGAGTATTTAATCTTGCAAACTGCTTCCTCAGTGTTCTAGCAGATGCCTTCTTAGTAGTCTAGTTCCTGAAATGAATCCATCTTCTCAGTTGTGTTCCTGGGTCCAGACCTTAAACCCCGGCCGCAATTATGAACACTAATTGGTAGGCTCAGCAGAGAGGCTAAGGGGTGAATAGGCACCAAGAACAAAAGTAGGTTCTCTCCTTAGAACTGTGTGAATGAAAAGGGTGGGAAAGGTCAGCTTGCTGCTGCCTGTACTGAGTCCACTCTGGAAGAGAGGACTTCAGTCTGGCACATCTCCCAGTAAGGAAAATAGAAAAGAAAACCCACAAGGCAAAATTTTCTCTTTGGATTTTGTCAGATGATACAGATCTAACAGAAAAGCACACAAAAAAGAAACGAATCTACCCCATAGTTTTTGAGCCAAAATGAGATTATATTTAGACAATTTGTGCTACAAATTGTCTGAGGAGCCTTTGCCCTGTGACTTTGCTTTACTGAGAGCTTACTGTTGAACCCAGCCAGCAACTCACTCTAGGATCCTAGGGTGGTCGGGCAGGCATGGGTCTAGGGCATTCTGTGCCCACCGCGCAAAGGATGCAAGGACAGGAAGGCAGGAGCAGGATTCTCAGATTTGAATAAACAGAGGGGAGGCTCTCAATGATTTCAACGGGAGAAACATCACACACAGCTTTTCTTTTGAAGTGGCAGTGACATTATGAAATGAACAGTTTTTCCTCTCAGGACAAAATGGGAGCAATTTCCCTGGGGCATTTTTGCTCAGGTTTTTGACCAACAGGAATGCATGGTCTGGATTCAGGTGAAAGTAGAAAAGTACTTAAATATCTAATGGATTCCAAGACTACACCTTTAGCTGGTCATGATTAGTTAAAAATCCGTATAGTTTGGTTTCTGAAAATTTCCAAATGAAAATCATGAATGGATTTTTCCTCTATCCAGAAGAGTTCTAGATATCAAGAAGTTTGATATGTGTGGCCCAATGCAAAATATTTTCATCAGATGACCAAATTAAATGATCATATTGAACACAGGGTCATTTGACTCAATTATGATATTCAGATATACAGAAAATACTACGAAGATAACGTCTCATATCTGGAGATTGTAACCAGAGAAACTCTCTAGTTTGTGACTGTTTGGTTTTTGTTTGGTTTTTTGAGATGGAGTCTCCCTCTGTCACCCAGGATGGAGTGCAGTGGCACGGTCTTGACTCACTGCAACCTCCACCTCCGGGGTTCAAGTGATTCTCCTGCCTCAGCCTCCCAAATAGCTGGAACTACAGGCTAATTTTTTGTATTTTTTTTTATTATTTATTATTTTTTGTACATTTTTAGAGATGGGGTTTCACAATGTTGACCAGGCTGGTCTCGAACTCCTGATTGCAAATGATCCACCTGCTTCAGCCTCCTAAATCGCTGAGATTACAGGGTGTGAGTCACCACCCTTGCTGATTGTTTAAATCAAGTTCATCAAACACTTGAAACAAACATGACTCAAAGCGTCATTGGGTGTTGGAGTAAATTTGAATAGGACCATAAACTCAAAGAGCATTCATGAATACTTTTTGATAATAAAATTGGAATTTTATTATCAAATAAATGATATATGCAGCAAAAGAATTGCCGAATCTTTTCTAAATCTAGGCTGGCATTTTCTAAACCTGGACCCCCATTTTCCTTTGTAATTTATTTGGCTGGTCTTTATGCCTGGGTGAGTTTATCAGCTCTTTCCACCCAGATTCTCTATCCCTACACCAACTGAGAAACTCAAGAAAGGAGAGTTGAACCTTGGTTTAACTCTTAATATCCTGGTATGTTGAATCACTGCCACTGCTGAACACAGAGAATTCGCAGCTGGGTGTGGTGGCTCATGCCTATAATCCCAGCACGTTGAGAGACTGAGGCGAGAGGATTATTGCTTGAGCCCAGGAATTCAAGCTCGCAGTGAGCTGTAACCGTATCACTCACTCCATCCTGAGCAACAGAGCAAGAGGGAGATCCTGTCAAGAAGGGGAAAGAAGGGGAAAGAAAGAAAGGGAAAAAGAGAGAAAGGGAGAAAGAAGGAAAGAAGGGAGCGAGGGAGGGGAGAGAGGGAACGAAGGGAAAAGAGAGGGAGAAAGAAAGAAGGATCTCTGGCAAACTAAGGTCTTTCACAAATGTTACAACTTTGGGGTTCTTATGTTTTATCATTTGTACTATATTATACAGAAATACTACAATCATATTGTAGTAGATATCATTTAATTGATCTGTATGAATGCCTATAATGTAGGGCATAATTAGCAACACAAGGAGTATACTTTAGTTGTTCCTTTAGTTCTGAATATAAAGTTTACATAAATATAGCACAAAGGAATTTTCTGGAAGTGTTGGCAGCTAAGCAGCTAGACCAGTGTTGGCTTTTTTGCCTCCAAAACTATCTCTTCCTATAAGAATTCCATAGCATACCACAGACATCACCAGAACCTTTATTCAAAGGTTCTGTCAAAACTGTCATTAAAACTCTAATAAATAAATTCGAATAAAAGGGAGACATGTTTCTGAAGCTGAGTAGTGATACTAACATCCTAAAAAAAAATGTTGATTCTAGCAGATGTGCTTCACCTTTCAAAATGATGAAATCTAGAAAGCTTTCATTTCTCTTGAAGATCACAACAATTTGGCTTTCGGACATATCACAGAGAGTGTATTTTCCAAAGGCACAAAAATAAATGTTTTAGTGAGTGCTGGCACATTATTTGAAGTAAGCTAGCAGTGTTTTCCTTTTCTGGAGAAAACAGCCTGAACCACACGCTGCCCCTACCATCTCTGAGGAACTCATCCTTCTGAGGCTCTGCTGCAGAAACTCTTTTTTTTTTTTTTTTTTGAGACGGAATCTCATTCTGTCACTCAGGCTGGAGTGCAATGGTGCACTCTCAGCTCACTGCAACCTCCGTCTCCTGGGTGCAAGCAATTCTCCTGCCTCAGCCTCCCAAGTAGCTGGGATTACAGGCATGCGCCACCATGCCCAGCTAATTTTTGTATTTTTAGTAGATACTGGGTTTCACCATATTGGTCAGGCTGGTCTCAAACTCCTGAGCTCAGGCAATGTGCCCACCTTGGCCTCCCAAAGTGCTAGGATTACAGGTGTGAGCCACCCTGCCTGGCAACAGAAACTCTGTAATTGTTCAAGTCTCCTTCCTTCGCTGTGGTACTACTGTCTGGGGCAAATGGATCAGATGAGTGAGCAAGAGTCCTGGCCCTCTGGCTACAGTTGTGGGGTGTGGCATCTGTATCAGTCCCACTGATATTGCATCCTCCTTCTAGATAAACAACAAGCATCACCATTTACAAAAAGTATATATTACTTCAAGGGCTGCTGAGATTCATTCCTCTGAGAAATACCAGCCTGTTGATCTTGCTCAGGACTCCCTTACTGTAAAACCCATCCTCCCAACCCCCCCAGCCCACCGCCCACACAGTGTATTCTAGGGAATTGCAGTCAGTAGGTTAACTAGGAGGCTGTTCAGACTGACTGACCCAGAGTCCCAGAAAGACATTAAAGATCTAGATTTATGCTGTCCAATAGAAATGCAAGTCACATATGCACAGCGGTCCCCCCTTATCCACAGTTTCTGTGACTTCAGTTACCCACAGGCAACTGTGGCCTGAAAATATTAAATGGTAAATTTCAGAAACAATTCATAAATTTTAAGTTGTGCACTGTTTGGAGTAGCGATGAAATCTCATGCTGTCCTGCTCTGTCCTACCCAGAATATGAATTATCATCCCTTTGTTCAGTGTCTCCAAGCTGTCCACACTCCCAGCCTGTTAGTCACTTGGTAGTCATCTCAGTTATGACGCTGGCAGTCCCGGTATCCAGTGCTTGTGTTCAAGAAACCCTTAATTTACTTAATAATGGCCCTAAAGCTCAAGAGGAGTGATGCTGGTAATTCAGATAAGCCCAAGAGAATTCACAAAGGGCTTCCTTTCGTGAAAAAGTGAAAGTTCTTGACTTAAGAAAAAAAATTGGCTGGGCACAGTGGCTCACACCTGTAATCCCAGCAATTTGGGAGGCTGAGGCGTGTGGATCACCTGAGATTAGGAGTTCAAGACCAGCCTGGTCAACATGGTAAAACCCCATCTCTACTAAAAATACAAAAATTAGCCGGGCGTGGTGGCGAGCACCTGTAATCCCAGCTACTCAGGAGGCTGAGGCAGGACAATTGCTGGAACCGGGGAGGCAGAGGTTGCAGTGAGCCAAGATCATGCCATTGCATTCCAGCCTGGGCAATAAGAGTGAAACTCCATCTCAAAAATAAATAAAAGAAAATAAAAGAAAAAATATCAGCCAGCACAGTGGCTCATGCCTGTAATCCCAGCACTTTGGGAGGCCAAGGTGGGCGTATCACTTGAGGTCAGAAGTTTGAGACCAGCCTGGTCAACATAGGAAACCCCGTCTCTAATAAAAATACAAAAATTAGCCGGGTGTGATGGCAGGCACCTGTAATCTCAGCTACTTGGTAGGCTGAGCAGGAGGATCGCTTGAACCCGGGAGGTGGAGGTTGCAGTGAGCCGAGATTGTGCCACTGCACTCCAGCCTGGGTGACAGCGTGAGACTCTGTCTCAAAAAAAAAGAAAAAAGAAAAAAGAAAAAAAGAAAAAAAATTCATATGCTGAAGTTGCTAAGATCTGCAGTTAGAATGAATCTTATCCATGAATTGTGAAGAAGGAAGAATAAACTGGTGCTAGTTTTGCTGTCACATCTCAAACTGCAAAAGTTACAGCCACAGTGAATGACAAGAGCTTAGTTAAGATATAAAATTCATTACATTTATGGGTGGAGGACAGGAATAGTAACATGTTCCGATTGATGGCACTCAGGTTTGGTACTATGTATGGTTTCGGGCAGTCACTGTGGGTCTTGGAATGTATTTCCTTGAATAAGGGGGACTACTGTAATTTAAATTTTTCTAGTAACCTTGTTTAAAGGTTTTTAAAACAACAGGTAAAGTTAATTTTAATAGGTCATTCTTAACCTAATATAGTCCAAATAATCTATGGATCTCATTCAAATGTCACCAATTGTCCCACCAATTAATTTTTTCTGGTCCGAGATCCAGACTACCAGACTAGAGTTTCCTTTAGTCTGGAACCGTTTATCGGTCTTTGATTTTCCTGACCTTGACATTGCTTAAGAGTCTTGCTCAATTATTTTGTAGATCTCTCTTAATTTGAGTTTGTGTGATGTTTTCTCATGATTAGATTGAAGTTGTGTATTTTGGGCTGAAAAATGGCAGAAGTGCTGTTGTGTCTTTCTTGGAGTAACTGATTTGTGGAGAGACACTTTGAGATATTGTAGGCAAATAGCTTAGTATACTTTTGTCCTCTAATTTTAGCATCTGTTGATGAGTCTTGCCTGAAACAATTATTACTGCAGTGTTTGCCAAATGATCATTTTCTATTTTTACCATTCCTTCTACATTTATTAGTTAAAATTCTGTTGTGAGGTAGAACTTTTGCTTCTTCCTCATTTGTTTATTAATAATAGTATGAACTCAAATTCTTACTTTATTCAATGGATTATAAATCATTCCTAAGATTATGTATTTTGTTGCTCAAATCGTCCCAGATTAGCCATTTGGAGCCCCTTAAAGTTGGTTCATGTGTCCCTTCAAGATGCCCTTATCCAAGAGCACTTCCTCAGTTTTTGGCACTACATGTTGTTCTAGGCTCATCTTGTATTTTCTTTGCCCAGACCTGGAATCAGCCACTGATAAAGAACACCAGTCCCTTTTGATAGAGAATGGCATTTAGAAGACAACCATTGAACATTAGGTGTGCTCATTACCATGAGATATTACTTTTCCCAGAACCTTTCTGTGAAAAGATCCAGATAGCATATGTACATATGTATGCATGTATGTATGTATATGCACACACACACTCATATTTATATCCCTATTTATTTCTCTATATTTCTATGTAAGTGGAAAACCATGAATTCACAATGCCTTCAATTCCAATCAACACCATAGGGTTCACTAATTTTCTCCTTTTCCATATCTATAGCTCTCTTCAACAATAAGAAACTTGGATCCCATTATTTGTAATATATTACTTTTTTTTTTTTTGCGATGGAGGCTTGCTGTGTCGCCTGGCTGAAGTACAGTGGCATGATCTTGGCTCACTGAAACCTCCACCTGCTGGGTTCAAGTGATTCTCCTGCCTCAACCTCAACCTCCTGAGTAGCTGAAATTACCGGTGCTTACCACTATGCCTAGCTAATTTTTGTGTTTTTAGTAGAGACGGGGTTTCACCATGTTGGCCAGGCAGGTCTTGAACTCCTGACCTCAAGTGATCATCTGCCTCAGCCTCCCAAAGTACTGGGATTACAGGTGTGAGCCATCGTGCCTGGTTTGTAATATATTAAGTCTTTTATCATTGCCCTGAAGGTAATCATTCTCTCACAGGCCATCACCACCCCTTTCTTTGCATGGATGCCTTCTGTGCTTAATACACTTGGGATGTGACACGCTGTCAGTATTGTCCTGTGAACAGGATGCCCCCCGACATCCTACTTAGGCTCTGACACTTTGTGCCTGGCTGCCACTCTTCTCTCTTACCCCTTATCTAAGCCCATAGCCAGATGGAGGAGAGTAGATAATTAAACACAATCAGGGTTCAGTTAGCAAGGAAGAAGAGGAAAGTAGATTTTGGATAGGCAGCCAACAGTGCCTACTACAAACATCCATTACCGTTTTGGTATCAGTAACGACTATCTTTTGGGCAACTATGCAACTGTTCAAACTGTCCTTGTGGCTTGAGTGAGGTCAGATGAATCTTTGGCTCCAATGAGGGCCAGTTAAACATATTTCAAGCCCTTGACACTGTGGCTGGTTCAAGAATGGGCATAGGACCTAAGTCAGGCCAATGAGAACCTTGCCTAAAATTGCTAAAAGGATTACATAGAAATTGAATCTTTTTCTACTAGTATTACCAAATCTGGGGCTGCTAATATTCCTCTTGTCACCACATCAGAAAGTGAAGCCAACGTAAAGGAAAGCAGACCTGTGACTTGGAGAAAAAGACAGTTTCCATGCACCATCATGTAAGCATCTTGATCCAGCCATGCCTGAAGCTAGATATACTCCTTGGCTTTAGTTATATGAACGAATAACTTCTTCTTTTTGCTTAACCCAATTTGAAATGTATTTCTGCCTCTTTTAATCAAAAGAATAACTGATACAGCTGGACCTTAGATGGCTTTTATATTCTTGGGGAGGCTTAGGTGCTGTAATTCTTAGCCTAATATAGTGGAATGAGGCAAAGATAATAACTATGAACTTTAAGTGAGAACTTCATGAAAAAGTTGAAGGGTCAGTAAGGGTTAAAAAACATTTTCTTGGACCCTGATACATTTTTACATCGCATGCCAGGCTTGCTTAACTAGTCTGCTTCCTTTCCATATCTGAAAAATGGTGACAACAACACTGAAACTTTCAAACTACTCCTCCCAAAGATCAGGCAAGGAATTCTTAGCACATGTTTTAAAGCAACTTCAATTCCTCAAGAGATGCAACTAAGTGTGTTCTTTATCGTATTTTCCTATGCTGCACTTCTATTCATCCCCTAGCTTGCAGCCAAGATAAAGAACTGTTATTAAACACTTGAACATATGGCATATATCACTTTTTGAAAAATAAACTTATTCAAGAAAGAGCTTTGGAGGCCACATGTGGGCATCTCAAGATAGTGATCCAAAAGGAAGTCAGAAGCCTCAAATGAACAAAATGGGTGTTTCAGTCCAACAATGATTTGGTTCTCTAGGCTTGTTTTAGTCATCTGTTTGGTACCGGGGCGGAGGTCACTCTTCCAGTTGTTCACTGCAGCATCTTGCAAAGAAAAGCATTAGCACAGAAAAGTAAGGCAAAGAGAAACAGTCAGCAGGACCTAACCAGCAATTGTGTGTGACCAGAAAAGTGGGACATGAAGCAGCTTTTCTTACAGCTGTGCATGTCACATTGTCTCTTTAAACCTAAAAACTTGGAATTTCAGTTTTCTTTCTGTTGTTTATTCTTTTTTCCTTTCAAATGACAGATTTCTCCTTTCCTTTGCCCCTTATGATTTCCAGTCCCCACTCTGTGTCAGCCCTACTCTTGGTTTGAGGATGTGGTGCTGTGATCCAGCCATGTGGCAGAACCACACGGTTGCTACTAAACTGCCACTCACTCCCCAGAGGAAAAGACTTAGCTATAATCCTGTAATCTTTTCTTCAAACAATGACTCCATTTCACTTGAAGTAGTCAAAAAAGAATGGCTTTTGTCATTTGGAATCTAAGCACATATGGATGATTTTTAAGTCAAAAAAAAAAAACTGTAAAGATGGCAACAATATTTTTCTGTGTTGAGGACAAATGTGATCTCATTATACTAAAAACATGTTGGAACGCTCTACTCATTCTTATTTCCTTCTCCTGATGAAGCTGCAAAGAAGACTGAGCTTACTCTTGCCTCACGTTGATCAGATAAGGTAGATATTATAGGAGCTGGGATATAGGTGGAGTAGCTCTAGCCATATAGCATTTTTTAAGATCTGACAAACAGAAGGAAACTAAAGCTTCAGTATATGGCTGTATAAGATGATTGGCAATTCATTTTTCATTATCATAAAAATAATACATTTAGTAAATAAATTTAGATTCTTTAAAAAGACAGACTGTCTAAACTTTTTTCTGTAAACTACAAGCCCAATAGCGCAAACCTAGGGAAACTCACCCTACCCTGGATAAAAGAGAAGCTTCATGGCTCAACATTCTACGTGAATTTCACACTTATAAAGTGATCTGTCAAAGGTATAAATTCACTTTATACCTCCAGTAAGATCGCTGGTCTTTTAGGAAAAAGAAAAGGATCACTTGGTTTCTTTCCTCCGTAAGTTCTCGTATAGCCAGTTACCAAACCTGACAGACACTGCTTCCTAAGCAATTGTAGTGTTTGTTTCCTGTTTTACCTCCCCATCTGTTCTAAGTCCTATAATTTCTCACCTGAATGACTGCAAAAGTTACTTAACTAATTTCCTTGCCCAGATCTTCCACCTTGCCATAAGATGCTTAAATTTTATCAGTGTCTCCAAGGCGCCTCCAGCACACTGCAGAACTCAGTCTTTGAATCTGTCCCTGCTACTCCCTCCTGCCTCAACTCGGTCACTCTTCCCACTTGACGCTCCAAGATGCCGTATCACTTGGGGATTCTCTTACTGTCTCATGTGGGTCTTTCTCTCATTTGAACCTTTGCATATGCTGTTACCTCCTCCAGTAACCCACTCTGCCAATTTGTAGCTCGTTAAATAACTGCTGCTGGAATTTCGAAACTTAGCTCAGATACCAGACATCTTTTGTGACTTCCCATCTGCATCCAAGCAAGGAACATTTGCCTGTTTGCCTGCTATGTTGTCCTGCATCATAGCACTAATAATAATCTTTTACTTGTTTGTTTTACCTATACACGTGGGAAGGGTTGGGCCTTTCATTTCCACATTTCCATCATCTACCATGATTCTCAACTTATAGGTGGTGCCCAAATGTTGAATGAATGAATGAACAATGTAGAATATGGAGAACTGATTGTGGCTATATAAAGTTTAAGTATTTGGGGGCTTTCTTTTCTTTTCTTTTATTTCTGCAGTGATGCGATCTTGGCTCACTGCAACCTCCACCTCTCGGGTTCAGGCGATTCTCGTGCCTCAGCCACCCAAATAGCTGGGATTGCATGCATGCATCACCACGCCCAGGTAATTTTTTGTGTTTGTAGTAGAAATGGGATTTCACCATGTTGGCCAGGCTGGTCTTGAACTCCTGACCTCAAGTGGTCCATGCGGCTTGGCTTGCCAAAGTTCTGGGATTACAGGTGTGGGCCACAGCACTTGGCAGGAGTTTGATTTTCAATTGACAATGGCACTGACCAACTCTAGGTCCCTGTGTGAATTTATTGAGTTGGACATTTTTGGTTAGGTTGTTAGAAACTTTGAAATATATATTGAATCTCTGCTCCAGTTAACTGTAACAGCACTAAATTCTTCAACACAGAACACTGTAAGGCAAACACAAAAATTCACCATAGGGAGCCAATAAAAGGTGTTAGAAACAGGGGGAAAGTTACTGATAAAATGTGACAAGGTTTTCAAACAGAGGCAATATTGTTAACTTAAATTGCAGAGACCTTATTCACACTCACCAGAAAACAAAGGAAAAAGATTACAACTCATTTTGGAATATTTGGAAGATGAAACAGTCCTTGAATTCCCTGTACCTGAGTCGGGGTACCTAGTCTAGCAATGCTTATCAAAATTTATGCTCTACTACTAAGGAAATTGAACTTTATATCCTGGTAAGGCTGGTTTCCTTACTATTTTCTAAATCCATTATTTTTAGTACAGATTCCACATCCTTACTCATGTATCCTCCAACTTAGAATATTCTATGTCCTATCTTTAGTCTAATCAACTTTAGTTCTTCAATGTTCTTTATTCTCAGCCTAAATCCTGCCACCTTCAAAGAAGCCTGCCCTAACTCCCTGGCCCACATGAACTGTGCCTTTTCTGATTTTCTACCACACACACATAGACGCTACTCACATGGTTCCTCTTGTACCCTGACCTTTATGCCTGTTGTGGTCAACAATCGAATGACACCTTTTCATTGTCCTCACATCTCTCATCGTCCCTCTGTATCTGGTGTAACTGACCTCCATGGTTGATCATTAGAATCATTCCTTTGAATGTATTTTCAACTCCTGCTTATAATACTTGCTTAACAAAACCCTAATCCAGGCATAGTTTCAACTTTCTGCCTGTGTGGCAACTGCCCTTACATAGCTGAGCATGACTGACTGAAAGAAAATGTCACCATGACACCTGGTCTCATTTTGAATATATGATCACTAGCCTTGAGTGGGTTCTGCTTGACAATCTTTTCCTATGTCCCTATTCCATTCACTCTCCCATTCTCCTAGACACCTATATCATGTTGTCTTGTGATTGTATATTGGCTTGATCCCCAGTTATCTGAGAAACCTTGTTTTTGCAAGTTATAAATGCCATGGGGGCAGAAGCCCACTGGCCCATGCCCCTTTTATATCCTGAGTAATGCTGAGCACATGAGTGGTGCCCATGTAAATAGGCCAAGATCCTCTAATAGATTCCCTATCCCACTTTCAGGATATGGCAAGGAATTTCGGGAGACTAGGAAGTTCAACTAAGTGTAAAAGGCCCCACAGTTATTTGAAATATACCCTGATAGAGAATGCTGACAGTGAGGGTGGGGGAAAGAAACAAATGGCTCCTTTGTCTTCAGTGGGCGGGGGGGTAGCCAATTAAGGCAGCAAAAAGTTAATTGTTGGGAGGACCAGTTCTAGAGTCAGATTGCCTGGGTTTTTCAGTTGGCATCACTGGCAGCTGGCTTAGGGGATAATAAAATTGGTTGAAATGAATTGCATTTTTAAAAAGCATGTAGGCAATTGGCCCTACTTTGGCAGTGGTGGAGTTACTTTCATTTTACATCAAGGTAATCTGTTTCACAAACACAAATACAACTTCTGGGGAGGACAGTGCGTTCTACAACTGGCCAGTCAAAACCTTGGGAAGGTGACACAGCTGGTGACCTGAACCAAGAAGGCCTTTGGTGCTGTTTGAGTTCAGGGTAGAACAGTCATCTATGTTCATCTGATACGTCCTCCTCTTAACATTCTACCTCTTGTTGAGTTTTGTGTTAGGCATGAAAGAATATATAAGCCAAGTATAAGACACTGTCCTGTCTTCATAAAGCTTAGTCTGGCTATGTAAGAGACTCTCAAAGGCACGTACTCCAAGTTGGGAACATGTTGCACAGTCAGGTGTCAGGTTGTGCGAGGTAGTAAGTGTTCACAGAAGAAGGCAAACAGAATAGTTAGAAGCATAGGAACCTGGCCTACTTAGTTGATGGGTTCATTCACTTTTCTGTGTTATCTGAGTACTGCCAAGGAGTCCTGAGTTAATATATATGTGTGCCTAAGTGTGGGAGGAGGCAAGATGATGGGCAGAGCCCAGTCCGTGATATTACTCCTGTAACTGTTTTGAAGTTTGGGTGTGAATGTCTGCAAAATTTAATCAAAGTATTTGATGTAGAGATCTAATATTTTGGTAAACACTTGCTAGGGCAGCTTTCTGCTTTAAAAAGTAACATAGGAACTTAAGGATCCATCGATGTCATGAGCATGTAAAATTCTTACCATTTTCCTCACTGCCAGACACACACACAAATGCTGGACTATTCCATATATTCCCCAGAGAAATCTTGATAATCTTGTCATGCATTTGAAGGTAAACCTGAGCTCTGATTCTGTAAGAAAACACATATAGCACAGATGGGTAGCATGAAGGAAATAGATAAACTGGGACCAGTTGCCCAAGGACATACTCACCAACATTCACATTTCCTACTGCTGCTCTCCATTGCTGTGGCCCTTAGAGATGGCTTGGATGGAGGGTGAATAGTGTTCTGATATGACAGTCTCTAAAATCCCTGCCC
The DNA here is from genome assembly GCF_008728515.1 of Papio anubis. Classification (NCBI taxonomy): domain Eukaryota; kingdom Metazoa; phylum Chordata; class Mammalia; order Primates; family Cercopithecidae; genus Papio; species Papio anubis. Next base: position 36,081,078 of record NC_044985.1, read on the forward strand.
TCAAGGAAAGGGAGGGGGTCCAAGTTGTAGCTCAGGAGGTAACCAAGTTTAATAATGAGTTTATTTTAATTGTTCATTCTTTTTAAAAATTCAGTCACTGACTCTTTAGTCTCTTTAATGTTTAGATGTTGTATTAGTTTGGGCAGAGACAGAAGGAAAGAGTGACATCAATAATTAAAAATGAACTGTAAGGAGAGGCAGAAATGAAACACATTGTCCATAGAACAGCATTTCTCACAAAGACATGCCTGGGCTGCAGTTTCTCACTGAAGTCACCTATTTCAAGAAGTTCCTGCCTGCCACCCCCAAATTAACTCTGCCAGGACCTGATGTAAACCAGTCCACATTAGACTTTATGAGATTTCTTTTGAAAAGTTAAAAAAAAAAATTCCTCTATTCAAGGGAAGCATTCCTAGACTGTAATACTGGATGAGGGAAAAGCCAATACCCAGTTGACATCATCATATTTTGGCAAGAATCTGAGATCTGCGTCCAGTTTGAATTAATTGGGATGCCTAGTAAGTGTCATTTTACCCTTCTTTGTCAAAGTTGGTCCCAGCACTTACTAGTTCTAGTTTACATCATGTATGACTAGTAATCATATTTAAGATTTATTGAGCTCTGATTATGCGCTGGTTACTTGCTGAGCAAGCAGTCTAATTTGTACCGTTAATGTAAGTGAATGGCAGGTCTAACGAGGTTGGCTTGAGACTGGTTGTGGATCTTCTAATCAAGGAGAGTTGAGTAAAGTGCAAATCCCAAGAAAGTGATACATATGTACCTTACAACATGTAAATTTATATTTATCTGCCAACATTTTAATGTTTAGCTGAGGTCTTTTCTTCTAGTATAGGTCTGCTGAGTGGAGTTCTGCTTTGTTTTTTATTTTGTTTTGTTTTTGCCTTTCATAAACCATACCCATAATTAGCAGTCAAAAATTTCCACATTTCCTTTCTTGAAAGAGCAGCAGTAACTTTAGTATGCTTGGGATACATCTTGAACGCAAAAGCTTTCTAGATTTTTATGATTGTTTCCACTATCTTTTCCATTCATCTAATTCACACGATTATTTTCCAATGATTTGCCTTTTCTGAGTTTTTCAAGACTGAGTTTAGCTCTACTGCCCAGGCTGGCATGCAGTGGCATGATCTCGGCTCACTGCAATCTCTATTTCCCAGGTTCAAGTGATTCTTGTGCCTCAGCCTCCCAAGTAGCTGGGATTACAGGCGCACACCACCACGCCCGGCTAATTTTTGTATTTTTAGTAGAGACGGGGTTTCAAGATGTTGGCCAGGCTGGTCTCGAACTCCTGACCTCAGGTGATCCACCTGCCTTGGCCTCCCAAAGTGCTGAGATTACAGGCGTGAACCACCGTGCCTGGCCCTTTTCTGAGTTTTTCTAAAGCAGTTGAAGCTATTTTTTATAAGTTTGCATGCATTTTCATCTCTTTAATTAAATGAATTAATTATAATAACAAGTACAATGGGCATAAACAGTTTTAAGAATAAACACAATTGGCTGCTCTGCCTATGGAGTAGCCATTCTTTATTCCTTTAATTTGTTCATAATAATAACAACAACAAAAAGAATAAACACAATGACTTATTGAGAATTTGAATTTAATTGGTAGAAGCAGAAATGTGCACACATACAAGAGAGTAGACTACTAGCCTCAAGCAGTCAGTAATTCTGCATTTATTCCCAAGAACATTGAGAAGGCCGGTTTCCTTCCTTCTTTCCTTCTTTCCTTCCTTCCTTCCTTCCTTCCTTCCTTCCTTCCTTCCTTCCTTCCTTCCTTCCTCTCTCTCTTTCTTTTTTTTTTTTTTTTTTTTGCTTTGAGACAGTCTAACTCTGTCATCCAGGCTGAAGTGCAGTGGCATCGTCACAACTCACTGCAGTCTCGACCTCCTGGGTTCAAGTGATCCTCCTACCTCAACTTCCCTAGTAGCTGACACTACATAGGAGAGCCACCACACTCTGCTAATTTTGTGTGTGTGTGCATATGTGTGTGTGTGTGTGTGTGTAAACGAGTTCTCCCTATGTTGTCCAGGCTGGTCTTGAACTCATGGGCTCAAGCGATCCACCTACCTCAGAGCTGGAATTACAGGCGTGGGCCACCGCGCCCAGCCGCAGCCAGTTATTTAACCTCTCTAAACCTTAGTTTCTTCAAAATGAGAGAAATAATATTTCCTACTTTCAGTGTTGCTATATTGGGATCAAGTGAAATCACTTAGGTAAGCACTGGCACATGGAAGGAGCTCAACAAACAGCACTTTTGAAAGAAATAAGAGCCAATTCATTTCTGTCCATTGTTCACTATTATCAACAGTGCCATTTTTCTTACCTGAGAGGCCTTCCCTACTCGTGGTTTAGCTTCATCCTCACTGCTACCTAATGCTTCATTTGGCTGTTACTCCATATTAATTCTTCCTTTTTTTTTTTTTTTTTTTTTTGAGACAGGGTCCCTCTCTGTCACCCAGGCTGGAAAGCAGTGGCATGCTCTCAGTTCACTGTATCCTCTACCTCCTAGGCTCAAGCAATCCTACTGCCTCAGCCTCCTAAGCAGCTGGGACTACTGGCCTGCGGCACCACACCTGGCTAATTGTTGTATTTTTTTTGTAGATACAGGTTTCGCCATGTTGCCCAGGCTGGTCTTGAACTCCTGGGCTCAAGCAATCCCCTGGCCTGGGCCTCCAAAAATGCTGGGATTACAGTCATGAACCACCACACCCAGACTGATTCTTCCCTTCTAATAACTTGCTATGCCACATCGTAGGCAATTGGACTCAATAAATATCTAATTCTCACCCTAAACAAGACTGTAGTCAAAACTTTGAGATATAACAACAAATATGACACAGACTCTGTCTTAAATAATTTCCAGTCTAGTTAGTGATATAAAAGAGTACACAAATTCTATTATATGATGTATAAAAGCAGCCGAAATTAATCTATGGTGCTATGTCAGAATAATGATGACATTTTAAAGTAATGACAAAGAGGAAAATTAAAGGAAGCCTCTGGAGGGTTGTGTGACTGATCTTCATGGTTGTAATATAGATGTGTTCAATTTATTTTTTAAAAATCAAGCTATTGACTTATGATTTGTACACTTTTCTGTGTGTACATTATGTATCAGTAAAAATCTTACCAACAAAAATCAAAAGAGACCAGGCATGGTGGCTCATGCCTGTAATTCCAGCACTTTGGGAGGCCGAGGCTGAAGAATTGCTTCTAGAATCTAGAGAACAGCCTGGGCAACACAGTGAGACTCCATCTCTACAAAATGAAAAATAAAAAAATTAGTCAGGCATGGTGGCCCGCACCTTTAGTCCTAGCTATTTGGGAGGCTGAGGTGGGAGGATCCACTTGAGCACAGGAGGTTGAGGCTGCAGTGAGCTGTGATTGCACCACTGCACTACTCCAGCCTGGGCAACAGAACAAGACCCCATCTGAAAGAAAGGAAAGAAAAGAAAAGGAAAGAAAAGAAAAGAAAAGAAAAGAATTAGCTCTTTAGTGAAAAATAAAAGATGAGCAGGAGAGGAGGGGCCAAGATGGCCAAACAGGAACAGCTCTGGTCTGCAGCTTCCAGCGAGACCAACGCAGAAGCTCAACTCAATCAGACATCATTAGAACTCGCCTGTAAAAGTCAAATACCTGTCCACGCCTTTCAACTCCAGAGAAGATATATCCAAGCTTTCTGAACATGCACAGTGCTCCTCCTTTCAGATGCCCTGCTTCTCTCAAAATGGACACTGACCAGGATCTTCAGAGAATTCCTCCTAGAGGTATCTCCCATCAATTCTCACTGCAGTTTAGTGGGAAGCAACATATGGCAGAACACACTTTATAATTTTTCAGCATGCCCTTCCTGCAAGGTTTCACATAACACTTCAGACTTTAGGAGCTGGTCTGAGTTGGGAAGTTCAAAAAAATAAGAAACTGGTTTAGAACCTGAATGGCAAAAATGTCTGAGGTTTATGGAAATCCAAAGAAACAGGCAATTACATTGGTCTTCTAAAGACCTCTAAACCTGGAATGTGGTTGATAGAAGCTGCACAAAGGCAAAATGTTTCCATTTCTATGTTTATATATAGCATAACTATCCCTTGTGTTTATATTTGCTTATATATTTGGAAAACAATAAATAACAAACTGTCTTGATAAAAAACAGACAACCTACAGAATAGGAGAAAATATTTGCAAACTATGCACCTGACAAAGGTCAGATATCCAGCGTCTGTAAGGAACACAAACAAATTTGTAAGAAAAAAACAGCCCCATTAAAAAGTGGGCAAAAGGCATGACACTTTTCAAAAGAAGACATATATGCGAACAACAAGCATATAAAAAAATGCTCGACATCACTAATCAGAGAAATGTAAATCAAAACTACAATGAGATACCATCTCACTCCAGTCAAAATTGCTTTTATTAAAATGTCAAACTATAACCGATGCTGGCAAGGTTGGAGGTAAAAGAGAATGCTTATACACTGCTAGTAGTAATGCAAATTAGTTCAACCATTGTGGAAAGCAGTGTGGCAATACCTCAAAGAACTAAAAACAAGACTAACATTCAACCCAGCAATGCCGTCGTTGGGTATATACCCAAAGGAATATAAATCATTCTGCCATGAAGACAGGTGCACATGTATGCTCATTGCAGCGCTATTCACAATAGCAAAGACATTGATTCAACTGAAATGGCTGTCAACAATAGACTGGATTTAAAAAAAAAGTGGTACATATATACTGCGGAATACTATGCAGCCATGAAAAAGAATGAGAACATGTTCTTTGCAGCAACATAGATGGAGGTGAAGGCCATTATCCTTAGCAAACTAACATGGGAACAGAAAACCAATTACTGCATGTTCTCACTTATAAGTGGGAGCTAAATGATAAGAACTTATGAACATAAAGAAGGAAACAACAGATACTGGGGGCTACTTCAGGGGAGAGGGTGGGAGGAGGGAAAGAATCAGGAAGAATACTTATTGGGTACTATGCTTATTACTGGGTGATAAAATAATCTGTATATCAAATCCCCATGACACGAGTTTATCTGCATAACAAACTTTGCACATGGACCTCTGAACCTTAAGTAAAGGTTAAAAGAAATAAACTATTAAAAAATAAACTGGGCACAGTGGCTCACGCCTGTAATCCCAGCACTTTGGGAGGCTGAGGCGGGTGGATCACCCGAGGTCAGGAGTTCAAGACCAGCCTGGCCAACATGGTGAAATCCCGTCTCTACTAAAAATACAAAAATTAGCTAGGCATGGTGGCAAACACCTGTAATCCCAGCTACTTGGGAGGCTAAGGCAGGAGAATCATTTGAACCTGGGAGGTGGGGGTTGCAGTGAGCCGAGATTGCACCACTGCACTTCAGCCTGCGCAACAAGAGTGAAATTCCATCTCAAATAAAAAAGAAAGACAATATATACTTAGCATAATAGCTTTGTGGAATTGAATTTATGGTTGCAGTCATGAATATGAAACTCGAATTGTAAAACTTTTTAAATGATTTTTTTGATGGTTATTTTGCAAATTAGTTACTATAGAGATCAAAATTTCTGGTAACTATTTACTGAATGCCATAAGAAAAAAATGTGGTATACTTTAATCAAACCAAGATACTAGGGTTTGATAAAGCTTAATCAAATTTTTAAATAACTGTGTACCTTAGATTTTTTATTTAAAGTTATTCTCTTTAATAAACAAAATTTTCAGTTACCTAAATTCTTGCATATTAAATCTGTGAAACTGGTTTGCAATGTGTGGGTTCATCTTATAGAGTTAAACTTTTCTTTTGATTCAGCAGGTTGGAAACACTCTTTTTGTAGAATCTGCAAAGGAACATTTCAGAGCCCATTGAAGCCTATTGTGAAAAACCAAATAGCCTACCATAAAAACTAGAAAGAAGCTATCTGTGAAACTGCTTTGAGATGTGTGGATTCACCTCACAGTCAAACCTTTCTTTTGATTCAGCAGGTTGGAAACACTCTTTTTGTAGAATCTGCGAAGGGACATTTCAGAGCCCATTGAGACCTATTGTGAAAAACCAAATAGCTCGCCATGAAAACTAGAAAGAAGCTATCTGTGAAACCGCTTTGTGATGTGTGGATTCATCTCACAGAGTTAAACCTTTCTTATGATTCAGCAGTTTGGAAATACTCTTTTTGTAGAATCTGCGAAGGGACATTTCGGAGCCCATTGAGGCCTATTGTGAAAAACCAAACATCCCATGATAAAAACTAGAAAGAAGCTATCTGTGAAAAAGTTTTGCAATAAGTGGATTCATCTCAGAGTTAAACCATTTTTTTGATTCAGCAGGTTGGAAACACTCTTTTTGTAGAATCTACGAAGGGACGTTTCGGAGCCCACTGAGGCTGATAGGGAAAAACTGAAAATCCTGTGATAAAAACTAGAAACAAGCTATCTCTGAGAATGCTTTGTGATGTGTGGATTCATCTCACAGAGTTAAACATTTCTTTTGATCTAGCGGGTTGGAAACACTCTTTTTTTAGAAACTACAAAGGGACATTTCGGAGCTTATTGGGGCCTATGGTGAAAAACCGAATATCCCACGATAAAAACTAGAAAGAAGCTATCTTTGAAAATGCTTTGTGATGTGTGGATTCATCTCACAGAGTTAAACCTTTCTTTTGATTCAGCAGGTTGGAAACACTCTTTTTGGAGAATCTACGAAGGAACAAGGAACATTTCAGAGCCCATTGAGGCCGATAGGGAAAAACTGAATATCCCGCGATAAAAACTAGAAACAAGCTGTTTGTGAAAATGCTTTATGATGTGTGGATTCATCTCACAGAGTTAATCCTTTCTCCCCCTTTTCTGCCCACCTGTGCCCCCACCACAATCTAGGACTTCTTTGTTGGGACTGCCGGAAGCCCATCACAACAGCTCCATGAGCCCTTAGGGCAGCCAGGCACTCCTTGCTGACTTCTACTGCCGTACCCTCCTCACTCTGGAAGCTAAGCAAGGTCTGCCCGGCAAGGACTTGGATGGGAGACCACCTGGGAATACTTCAAGCAGTGAAAGCGGTGCGTTTTTGGCCTTCGGCTCCCTCCCTCATTTCCCCTTCAGTCAATGGGCTTCTCAACTGCCTCTGACACTTCTCTACCCCTTTTCCACCTGCCTGTAGCTTGGGATCTCCTTGTAGGGGACTGAGGCAGCAGCTCCATGGGCCCTTGGGGCGGACTGGCGCCCCCTGCGGGCGTCTATGGCGATACCACTGTGAATTCGGAAGCTAAGCGGAGTTGGGCCTGGCCAGGGCCTTGATGGGAGACCGCCTGAAAATACCAAGGGCGGTGAGCTCTTGGCTTCTCACTTTCCCGGGCTTTCCCTTTTACCTCACCACGCTTCCCAACCACCCCATCTTCTCTCCCTATGCTCTGCCCGCCTGCATCTCTGACGCAGCCCGGGGGCTTCTCTATACTTGTAGGGTGCATGTTCTATACATGTAGTGTGCATGTAGTATACATGTATGTATGTTGCATCAATGTAGCAGGCATGTTACACATAATATGCATTTTGTGTACATGTAGTATACATGAATGCATGTTGCAAATATTAGTATTCATGTAGGCTGCATGTACTATACATGTAGTATGCATGTAGTATGCATGTTGTATGCAAACAAGCATGATGCATGTATTATGCCTACATTATACATATTCTGTACATGTCGCGGTAGTATACATGCAATGGTATGCAGTATTCATGTTGCATGTATGTGGCATGTGTGTAGTATGCATGTTGTTTGCATGTATTATACATGTAGCATGCATGTGGCATGCAGTATGCATTTAGTATGCACGTAATATACTTGCAGTGTGCATGTGGTGTGCATGTAGTATGCCTGTAGTGTGTATGTTGTATGCATGTACTATGCAAGTATGCATGCAGTATTCATTTTGTATATAGTACATATGTAGTGTGCTTGTATATATGTAATATACATATTTTAACCATGTACTATGTAGTGTGTATGTTATATGTATGTAGTTAGCTTGTAGTATACATGTAGCATGCATGTAGTATGCACATCGCACGCATGTAGTATACTTTTTGTATGTTTCATGTGTGGCATGCGTTATACATGTAGCATACACGTTATATGCATGTTGCATTAATATAGTATGCATGTTGCATGCAGTGCATATGTTGTATGCATGTGCACATGCACTGAACATGTGTGCATGTTGTATACATGTTGTATGCATGTAGTGTGCACATGGTATACATGTAGTGTGCATGCAGTATACATGTATACATGTAGTATTCAGGTAGTGTGCTTGTATGTAAGAGTAGTATGCATGTAGTGTGTGTGTTCTATGCATGTAGCATACATATTGTATGCAAGTTGCATTCATGTATTTTGCATGTTTCATGCATGTTGTATGCATATGCTGTACATATGTGCATGTTCCCTCTGTCACATGCATGTCAGATGTATGTTGTGTGTATATAGAAAGCATGTTTTATGCAACCTTATGCATGTTTTATGTATGTTGAATACATGTCTTATGCATGTTGTATGTATGGAGTATGTATGTTTAATGTGGCATGCATATTGCATGTATGTGGTATATGTTGTATGCATGTGATGTGCATGTTTTTTGTATGTTGTGTACCTATATTGTGCACATAGTATACATGTAGTGTACATGTCATATACATGTATGCATTAGTATGTATATAGAAATAATTACATCCTTAAAAATTGTTGAATCCTCGTGAAGAAAATTATAGCCTTCTATAAAGCAAAATTGGAGGAAAAAAAGATGAGCACAAGGCCAAGTCTTGGCCTTAAAGGCCCAATCTTGTTGCCATAAAAAGATCACAAGTGACAAGTTGGTGATAAAGAGACTATATCAGAACGAAAGACATCATGAAAAGTAGATTTAGTTTGCCTGGGAAGGACAAGGGTGAGTTGGGTGAGGGCAAGAGAGAGCATTCCTGAAGCACATGCTTTGAATAGCAGGCACAAAGACACAGTGCTGGCCCAAAGAACGGCAAATTTTCTAGTTTGGCTGGGGTATCAGGTAAAATATGGACAATAATGTGAAAAAAGACTGGAAAAATAGGTTATAAATTGTATAAGGCCTTGAAAATGTGACTGAGGAATATGCATTCTATTTAATAAAAAATAGGGAGCCATCCAGGCATGGTGGCTCACGCCTGTAATCTCAGCACTTTGGGAGGGTGAGGCAGGCAGATCACGATGTCAGGAGTTCGAGACTAGCCTGGCCAACATGGTGAAACCCCGTCTCTACTAAAAATACACAAATTAGCTGGGCGTGATGGCATGTGCCTGTAATCCCAGCAACTTGAGAGGCTGAGGCAGGAGGATCGTTTGAACCCCGGAGGCAGATGTTGCAGTGAGCCAAGATCATGCCATTGCCCTCCAGTCTGGGAGAGAGGGCAAGACTCTGTTTCAAAAAAAAACAAAAGAAAGAAATAGGGAGCCATTGAAGATTTTTGAGCAGGTACACCTTTGCAAGATCAAACAAGTGGGAGAGGAATGTAAGATTAAAGGAACAGGAACTACAAGCTGAGCAATCAGGAGTCTGTCTCAAATGAAGTAAAAGGAAGATCTGAGGACTTGAACCAGGTTGTAAGCATCACACATGGAAAGGACAGGTTGAGTGCAGATGTCACCATAGAAAGAGACTCAGCCGGGTGCAGTGGCTCACGCCTGTAATCCCAGCACTTTGGGAGGCCGAGGCAGGCGGACCTCTTAAGGTCAGGAGTTTGAGACCAGCCTGGCCAACATGGTGAAACCCCATCTCTACTAAAAATACAAAAATTAGCTGAGTATGGAGGCGCGCACCTGTTATCCCATCCTTAATCTCCTGCCTCAGGAGGCTGAGGCAGGAGAATTGCTTGAACACAGGAAGTGGAGGCTGCAGTGAACCGAGATCACGCCGTGTACTCCAGCCTTGGTGACAGAATAAGACTCTGTCTCAGAAAACCAAACCAAACCAAACCTAACAAAACAAAACAACAAAAACAAAAACAAAAGAGAAAGACCTGATAGAACTTGAAAACCATTTGGAAACAAATGCAGGGGAGACAGAGCAAAGACAGACAATAGACGGGCTGTTCGGGAAGGTACTGGTGCATTTGCTGTGAGAAAACTCTAAACTATTAAACCTTTTTCTTTCCCTCTGTTTTGTCTCAATTAAATTTCATCTTTTCTGGGATAAGACTGTATGTCATAATTGCCTGTATCCTCACCTCCTAAACTGATGCTTTGAACATAAAGGTATTCAGATAAATATTTGATTTTGACTTTTATCATGACAGGAACAGCATGCAGCCAAGACCTCCCACATTGCATCAGATAGATGAGGAGTCTGACTCTGCTTGCAGTTGTAGCTTTGCCAAATTCAATAATGCCCTGGTCTCAAAAATAGTTGAGCAGGAAAGAATTTCCAAAGGCAATCAAAGAGTCGTCACATGTCAAACATCCTTGTGTTTAATTCAAGGGATATCTGGATGTAAGAGTTAAGATTGTTTCCCAAAGAAGCTCTTCATTCAACCAACATGTATTTTACTATCTTCTATGTGTCAGGCGCATTAAGGAACTCACGGAATTTGGAAAATGTTTCTTAAATAAATTGATGGGGTTTCAAATTTTAGATATCTTTTAGCAAAGATGTGGATGGGTGCCTTTAATGACACTTAGTTGTCAGATTATGGGATAATTTTAAGTAGTCTCACAATCAACTTGGTTCAATGTTCTAGAAACATAGTACTTGGGCTTTTTATTGTTTTCTGAAACTAGCTTTAGCACCTGGGCTTTATATGAAGCTGGAAACTGACTTTCTAAAATACCTCTGAAAAGCAGTGTGGGTATTAGGTTTACAAAACAACCTTGAATTATTTTTTAATTACTGAAAGGTTGTGAGTTTTATTTCCTATGCTCTGGACAAATGCTGCCCAAAATAACATTTTGAACTGATAGAAGTGTTCATTCTGGGCCAGGCATGGTAGTTCACGCCTGTAATCCCAGCACTTTGGGAGGCCGAGGCGGGCAGATCACAAGGTCAGGAGTTCAAGACCAGCCTGACCAACATGGTGAAACCCCATCTCTACTAAAAATATAATAATTAGCTGAGCTTACTGGTATGCACCTGTAATCCCAGCTACTCAGGAGGCTGAGGCAGGAGAATCACTTGAACCCGGGAGGTGGAGGTTGCAGTGAGCTGAGATAGCGCCATTGCACTCCAGCCTGGGTGACAGAGCGAGACTCCGTCTCAAAAATAAAGAAAAAGAAATGTTAATTCCGAGCTATCTACACAATAGCCATTAGCCACATGTGACTACTAAGCAGTTGAAATGTAGCTGCAGTGACTGAATAACTTGATTTTATTTAAATTTAATTAATTTTGATTTAAAATTTAAATAGTCACACATAGGTATTGACTACCGTATTGGATAGAAAGCAGAGTCCAAGATATTAGTAATTATCTTTCCCAAGGGTGCTCAGTCCTCCCAACAGCACAACTTAATGCTGAATAAATGTTTTGTACAAAAAATACTGACCTTTTATGTCAATTATTTGGCTGAAATTTCTCAGGAACTTGGTGGGGAGAATAAGGACTCCTGTGTCATTAATTCGGTTAGATTCCATATCTATTTATTGGCCACTTACTAAGTCTAAGTGTCCAACTCCGCTAGTGTAGGGGATACATTGGGGAAGATGGTCTTTGCTTTGGAGAAACTCATAGGCAATTAGATTTCATTTAAGAATTATTAATCTCTTTTTATTTTCCCCATAGAATGCTATATAGCTTACAATTATGTTGATAGTGAAATGACTAAATGTTCTTTCATTTGCACATTGCTTCGACTAATGTTTACTGAAGACTCTTTCTGAATTTAAGCTCCTTAAGAGCAGAAAAAAATACCTTTCATCTTTCTCTCCCCACATATGAAATCCAGTATACAAAGGGGTCAAATAATATTTATTGAAATAAAAAAGAATGAAGAAATAAAAGAATGCCAGGCAGGTACTAGATGTTATTATTTCAATATGATGGCTGCCACTGACAAGTTCACAGTTTAACCAGAAGATTAGACATATGTTATCTACCTAATATAACACTGAGTTTCTGAGAATGTGTTCCATGGAAACTCTAGCCTTGAGGAATTATCTAAGAAAAGATAACTGCATAGTCAAATAAGTATGTGGAAATTTATGTTTGCAATTCACTCCAGGATATTCAAGCCTCTGAGAAGTCCTGAAGTAAAGAAACTTAATTAACCTACTATTTGCCAAAATAATTTTATTTGCTCTTTTTGCATAATATCCATTAACATGTCACAGAGCTAATGCTCTGAAAAAACGCACTTCAGACATCTACCATAGAGAAATCATAATTATTATCTATTATTATGAATGCAGGCTATATTTAACATTCAAATTCAATCAATGTTATTGACCATAACAACAGACAAAAGAAAAATAATATGATCATCTTAATATGCATAAAATAAGCAATAAAGATTGCAGGATGTGAGATTAGTACATAACAATTATACTTCTATACACTAGCATTGAAAATCGGAAATGGGGGCCGAGCATAGTGGCTCACGCCTGTAATCCCAGCACTTTGAGAGGCCAAGGCGGGCGGATCATGAGGTCAGGAGATCGAGACCATACTAGCTAACACGGTGAAACTCTGTCTGTACTAAAATACAAAAAAATTAGCCGGGCATGGTGTCGGACGCCTGTAGTCCCAGCTACTCGGGAGGCTGAGGCAGGAGAATGGCGTGAACCGGGGAGGCGGAGCTTGCAGTGAGCCGAGATCATGCCACTGCACTCCAGCCTGGGCAACAGAGCAAGACTCCATCTCAAAAAAAAAAAAAAAAAAAAAAAGAAAGAAAAGAAAAGAAAAGAAAAGAAAATCGGAAACGGAAATAAACGAAAATGATATAACTTACAATAGCATCAAAAATATACAATGCATAAGAATAAATCTGCAAATTACAGAATGTTGTAAGATAAAGAAAAAAAATAGAAAGATATACAACACTCATGTATCAAAAGTCAATATTGAAAAGACATTAATTCTCCCGAATTAGACCTATAGATTCAAAGCAATCTCAATCAAAATCTCAGCAGCAGTTTTTACAGACGTTGACAAGTCAGTTCCAAAATTCTAAAGGAGGCTGGACATTGTGGGTCACATCTATAACCTCAGCACTTTGGGAGGCTGAGGCAGGAGGATTGTTTGAGCCTAGGAGAACGAGACGAGCCTGGACAACATAGCAAGACCCAGCCCCTCAAACAAATAAAAATTTTTAAAAATTAGCAAGGCATGGTGGCTCATGCCTGTAGTCCTTGCTACTCAGCAGACTGGGGCAAGAGGATCGCTGAGCCCAGAAGTTAGAGGCTGCAGTAAGCAATGATCATGCCACTGCACTCCAGCCTGAGCAACAGAGTGAGAGCATGTCTTTAAAAATATAATAAAATTCTAAAGGAAATGCAGACAACAGTAACACAAGGTACTGAGGGCAGTGGGGAGGAGAAGTTAAAAGTTTTTGTGTGCAATTCAACTTAAGTTGTTATCAGCTTAAATTAGACTGTTATAACTGCAAGATATTTTATGTAAATCCCAAGTTAACCCCCAAAAACATATCTATAAAAGTAACACAAGAGAAAAGGAGAAAGGAATCAAAGCATATCGATACAAAAATTCAACAAAACACTAAAGGATGACAGCAAGAGAGGAAAAGACAGACAAAAAAAGCCTACAAGACTAACAGGAAACAATTAACAAAATGACAATAGTAAATCTTTCCCTGTCAATGACTACTTTAAATGTCAATGGAATAACTTCCCAATCAAAAGACATAAAGTGGCTGAATGGATTTAAAAAAAAAATACCCAACTCTATGCTATCTACAAGGAACTCACTTTGGATTTAAGGATACATATAAGCAGCGAGTGAAGGGAGAGAAAAAGATATTCCACGTAAATTGTAACAAATAGAGAGTAGGTGACTATACTTAGACAAAATAGGCTAAATCAAATTCTGTCACAAGAGACAAAGAAGGGCATTATATAATGATAAAATGATAGTCTACCAGCAAGATATAAATAATATAAATACATGTATACCGAACATCAGAGTACCTAAATATGTAAAGCAAATATTGACAGAACTGAAAGAAGAAATAGACAACAATATAATAATAGTAGGAGACCTTAATACTTTATTTGCAGTAATGGATAGGACATCCAGATAGAAGATCATTAAGAAAACAGAGAACTTGAACAACATTATAGACCAAAGGGGCCGAACAGGCATATATAGAACATTCCATCCAACAGCAACAGAATATACATTCTTCTCAAGTGCACATGGAATTTCCTCCAGGAAAGATCACATTAGGTCACAAAAAAATGTCTTCACAAACTTAGGAAGACAGAGATATCAAATACCTTTTGTGACCACAATGGTATGAAACTAGAAATCAATAACAGGAGGAAAACTGAAAAATTTACTAATATGTGGACATTAAACCATATACTCTTAAATAACCACTGGGTCAAAGACGAAATCCAAAAGGAAATTAGAAAATACCTTAAGATAAGTGAAAATGAAAACACAACATACCAAAACTTATGGGATACAGTGAAAGCAATACTAAGAGCAAAGTTTATTGTGATAAATGCCAACATTTAATGAAAGAAGAAAGATCTCAAATAAAGATGTCAAATAAAAAACCTATTTTTCCACCTCAGGGAGTTAGAAAATGAACAAACCAAGCCCAAAGTTAGCAGAAAGAAGAAAATAGCAATGATTAGGGCAGAATTAAACATAATTGAATTTTTTTTTTTTTTTTTTTGAGACGGAGCCTTGTTCTGTCGCCCAGGCTAGAGTGCAATGGTGCCATCTCACTCACTACAACCTCCAGCTCCCAGGTTCAAGCGATTCTCCTCCCTCAGCCTCCCAAGTAGCTGGGATTACAGCCATGCACTACCACACCTGGCTAATTTTTGTATTTTTGGTAGAGACGGGGTTTCACCACGTTGGCCAGGCTGGTCGTAAACTCCTGACCTCAGGTGATCTGACCGCCTCGGCCTCCCAAAGTGCTGGGATTACAGGTGTGAGCCACCGTGACTGGCCGGAATTGAAAATTGGAAAAACAAAATCAACAAAACCACTGAGTTGGTTTTTGTAAAGATAAACAAAATTGACAAACCCTTAGCTAGACCAATTCAGAAAAAAGGAGAGGAGACATTACAATCGATACCTCAGAAATAAAAAGGATCATAAGAGACTACTATAAACAATTATATACTAACAAACTGAATAACCTAGAGGAAACAGATAAAATTTCTGAAAACATATAACCTACTAAAACTAGAAGATATAGAAAGACAGAGAAAGACTAGAAGACATAAAAAGACACAGAAAATCTGAACAGATAAATAACTAGTATGAAAATTGAATCAATAATCATAAACCTCCCCCCCAACCAGGAACAGATGACTCAAATGATACAAAATGTTTAAAGAATATATATATATACACACACACACACATACACAGAGAGAGAGAGAGAGAGAGAACAGATGGCTTAACTGATACCAAATATTTACAGGAGCATTAATGGCAATACTTCTTAAATTCTTACACAAAATTGAATAAGAGGAAACACTTTAAAACTTGTTTCATGAGGCCATGAAACAAAGCCCAATACTAAAGCCAGACAAGACAGTACAGGAAAAATACAGGCCAATATCCTTGATAAATAGAAATGCAAAAATTTTCAACAAAATAGCAAACCAACTCCAACAGTACATTCAAGGTATCATATGCCATGACCAAGTGGGATTTATCCCTGGGATGAAAGGATGGTTTAATGTAGAAAAATCAACTAATGTGATTGATATGGTTGGCTATGTCCCCACCCAAATCTCATCTTGAATTGTAGCTCCCATAATTCCCTCATGTTATGAGAACAACCCGGTGAGAGATAACTGAATCATGAAGGTGGTTTCCCCCATACTGTTCTCACGGTAGTGAATAAGTCTCGTGAGATCTGATGGTTTTATAAGGGGAAACCCCTTTTGCTTGGGTCTCATTCTCTTCTCTTGTCTGCCGCATTTGAGATGTGTCTTTTGCCTTCCACCATAATGTGAGGCCTCCCCAGACACGTAGAACTGTGAGTCCATTAAACTTCTTTCTTTTGTAAATTGCCCAGTCTCGGGTATGTCTTTATTAGAAGTATGAGTGAAAATGGACTAATATAGTGATATACCACATGAACAGAGTAAAGGGTAAAAATTCCATGAGTATCTCAATAGATGCACAAAGATCATTTGACAAAATTAAGCACTCTTTCATGATCAAAACTCTTAACAAACTAGGAATAGAAGGAAAGTATCTGAACATAATAAAGGCCATGTATTAAAAGCCCACAGCTAAGATTATCTTAATGGTGAAAGCTAAAACCTTTTCCTCCAAGATCAAGAACAAAACAAGGATGCCTGTTCTTATCACTTCTTTTCTTTCTTTTTCTTTTTCTTTTTTTTGAGACAGGGTATCGATCTGTCACTCAGGCTGGAGTACAGTGTCACAATCATGGCTTACTGTAACCTCTGCCTCACAGGCTCAAGCAGTTTTCCCACCACAGCCTCCTGAGTAGATGGGACTACAGGTGCATGCCACCACATCTGACTAATTTTTGTAATTTTTGTGGAGGCAAGGTTTCACCATGTTGCCCACGCTGGTCTCGAACTTCTGGGCTCAAGCCATCTGTCCTCCTCAGCCTCCCAAAGTGCTGGGATTATAGGCATGAGCCACCGTGGTTGGCCTAGTTCTTTTCTTTTTTCTTTCTTTCTTTCTTTCTTTCTTTTTTTTTTTTCTTTTTAATTGAGATGGAGTCTCACTCTTTTGCCCAGGCGGGAGTACAATGGCATGATCTTGGCTCACTACAACCTCCGCCTCCCAGCTTCAAGCAATTCTTCTGCCTCAGACCCCCAAGTAGCTGAGATTACAGGTGTGCACTGCCATGCCTGGCTAATTTTTGTGTTTTCAGTAGAGATGTGGTTTCACCTTGTTGGTCAGGTTGGTCTTGAACTCCTGACCTCAAGTGATCAGACCACCTCAGCCTCCCAAAGTGCTGGGATTACAGGCACAAGCCACTGCTCTTGGCCTAGTTCTTTTCAACATAGTCCTTGAAGTCCTAGCCAGAGCAATCAGACAAGAAAAAGAAATAAAAGACATCAGACAAGAAAAAGAAATAAAAAACTGAACTGTAGCCCAAAAACTGCTGGGAATGCTGAACTAAATTCTTCCTAAACTGTGACAGGCATACTTCTGCAAATTGATTTGAGGTGTTAGACATGTGCAAACATTTTATTTAATTTATTGTTTTTATTTTTCAAGACAGGGCCTCGCTTTGTCACCTAGGCTGGAGTGCAGTGGTGTGGTGTAATCACGGCTCACTGCAGCCTCAACCTCCTAGGCTCAAGTGATCCTCCCACCACATCCCCCCAGCAGCTGGAACCACAGGCACATGCCAGCACTCCTGGCTAATTTGTTTTTTACTTTTTGTAGAGAAGGGGGTTTGCCATGTTGGCCAGGCTGGTCTCGAACTCCTGAGCTCCAGTGATCCTTCTGCCTCAGCCTCCCAAAGTGCTTGGATTATAGGCATGAGCCACCGCACCTGGCCTCAGACATTTTAAATTGCAATACTTCCACATTATTTTTACAATTGCCTTCTTAGTTATGGAATAGACAAAGTTTCTTTTTTAAATAAATGTATTTAAGTAAAAAAGGTGGATTCGTTTGGGAAAAAAATACTAAAATTATGGAGTAGGTAATGACAAAAGTATATCACTGAATCTGTCAGGTAGAACCCAACTGACTGAACCTTAGGGAATATCAACTTGATCTTTAAGATTCCTTTGCTCAAAGTAGTAAAATTTTGTGCCATGGTTTCTCTAAAAGCATTATAAGGATTAAGAGGCTCATCTATTTTCTAAGGATGCTGTGAAAAATAATTAATAAAAAAGAATAATGGAGGTGGGCAGGGAGTATTTTCTGTACTTTATAATCAATTTTGCTATGAACTTAAAACTGCTCTAAAAATAAAGTCTATTTAAAAAACAACAAAAAACAAAAATAAGGTAAAAAATGGTAAAGTAATTCATGATACAGGCTCAGAAAACTTACAGTACTCTCTACTGCAAAGTTATATGAATGGTGACAAGTTGTGTGTTTTGACCTCTAAATATGTGATCTTAATGTCTCGCCTTTTATTATACAACTGAAAACTTACTCATCCATCTGAGGTCATATAAGGTAAGTAATGTTCACCAGAGGAATTTTAATATAAGGTAAGTAATGTTAATGAGGAATTTTATTCAGTATTATGCTATTGTCTTGTGTACTTTATACATTTATCCCTATCAGTGTGGCCTATATTAGATTGTAAACCCTTGAAGGGGAGAATACCTAGCTGATGAAGTTGCTCTTTTCTTTTGTTTTTTGAGACAGAGACTCTCTCTATTGCCCAGGCTGGAGTGCATTGGCACAATCTCGACTCACTGCAACCTCTGCATCCTGGGTTCAAGCAATTCGCCTGCCTCAGCTTCCCAACTGGCTGGGATTACAGGTGTGCACCACCATGTCTGTCAAATTTTTGTATTTTTAGTAGAGATGGGGTTTCACCATGTTGCCCAGGCTGATCTCAAACTCCTGACCTCAAGAGATCTGCCCGCCTCAACCTCCCAATTACAGATGTGAGCCACTGTGCCCAGCCTAAATTGCTCTTTTCTGTAGCTGAACAAAACATTCCGGTGTAAAAATGATGGTAGTAACATGGTAGTATTTTTGAGGAACGTGAACCGAGTTCATAAACATATAAATCTGTTACATATGGGAATTTTATCTAGAAGCAACAGTGGTATATTATAAAGTCATAAAAGGCAATAATTCAACATTTTTTTTTGAGCCTCAATACAGGTTTAGCCTTTACTTGTATACAGAACTGACTTCATGGGCCCTGTGCTTAGTTGAATGTCTATCATGAAAGTTTTAATTACTTTGTCTTTGAACTTGTGTTGTGTAAAGTGAAGTCTGATCTGACAGTGGGGCATACACATGAGCAGAGGAGAAATGCACAACACATGTGTTCACTCTTTCTTTCTTCTTCTTCTTCTTCTTTTTTTTTTTTTTTTTTTTGAGATAGAATCTCGCTCTGTCACCCAGGTTGGAGTACAATGGTGTGGCTCACTGCAACCTCTGCCTCCTGGGTTCAAGTGATTCTCCTGTCTCAGCCTCCTGAGTAGCTGGGATTACAGGCTCCTGCCACCACACCTGGCTAATTTTTAGTAGAGTCGGAGTCTCACCATGTTGGCCAGGCTGGTCTTGAACTCCTGACCTCAGGTGATCCACCTGCCTCGGCCTCCCAAAGTGCTGAGATTATAGGCGTGAGCCACTGCATCTGGACTTCACTGTTTCTTGATGCCCCGTTTGCATATGGTGTTCCCAATACCAGATGAACACAGAATGCTGGTGAACCTGCAGTGAGACTCACAACAAGGGGATGCTAAGTGTTATATCGTAGCCTAAGTGGAGGTGCTGACAGGCCCCAAGAGGCTGGGCTTTCTACTTGAACCAGAACTTGTTTAGAATGCAGAAAGAAGGCAGTGGCATTCTAAGAAACATGAAGACCAAAGAACCTTTTATATCCCTTCAAACTCATACTACTTCCCTGGATTAGCCAGCCGTTTACACTGAAAAGGACAGAAGGAAAGGCAAGATAGGGCAACCCACAATTCCTTTTACTTTTTGATCTTCCTTTCTCATCAGTAAGCCAAAGATAGAGTGTTGGTAGAAGGTACTCATATCAAGAAGTGAAATAAAAAGATTGAGTTTGTTTGTGCAGCATTTCCATTGTTCTGGTAAGAACAAAATACATATGTGTATACAAGCTACAAAATAAAAGTTGTGTCATTTCAGATTCCACATACAAGTTAATGCTTTTATGTTTGCACTTAAAACTGGCATTGAAAAATGTAAAAATGAACAGTAAGATTCACGCTAATAATTAAAAAAGAATTTTACTTAGAACAACATTAAATTGCAAATAAAAACTGTCACAAGTCAGAAGAGAGATCACAGAAGAAAGGGAAAATCCTTTATATTTTAGTGCTTTTTACACCATTCTATTCCCTGCTTTTTGAACAAAGCATTCCACAAATTATATAACCTGCCCTGTTTGCAGAAATGGTCTATAAATGTGGGTGGGGTTGTTTGTGTGTTTGTTTTGAAGCGGAGTCTTACTCTGCTGCCTAGGCTGGAGTGTAGTAGCCTGATCTCAGCTCACTGCAACCTCCGCCTCCAGGATTCAAGCACTTTTCTTGCCTCAGCCTCCTGAATAGCTGGGACTACAGGTGTGTACCCCCACGAGCAGCTGATTTTTGTGTTTTTTGTAGGGATGGGGTTTTCACCATGTTGGCCAAGCTGGTCCCGAACTCCTGGCCTCCTGTGATTCACCCATCTCAGTCTTCCAAAAGTGCTGGGATTACAGGTGTGAGCCACTGTGCCCGGCCTATAAATGTGGTCTTAACTAAATGTAGAAAGATAGACTATTGTGGTTTCTAAAGATGCGTTTTGGTCCAAATATTCTCCAATTCCATGTACCTTACATAGGTCTCATGGATCCTTAAAAGATCGGCTAGGCCTGCTTTACTGAGTAAAATGTTAGAGGCCTTCTCTGAGTATCTCTGCCCCAAGTAAAGTTTATCACTATCCCTCTGTGCTGCTGCTATGCCCTCTACTCAGTTTTACTGTTGTGCTTCGCACAGCATGTTATGGTCAATGTGTTTATAAATGTAGCTCCCCTTTTAGCCTGTGGGCATCACAAAGCCTGGCTCAGAGTAGATATTTAATAAATATTTGTTAATAAATCATTCAAATTGGCCAGGCATGGTGGCTCACACCTGTAATCCTAGCACTTTGGGAGACCAAGGCAGGAGGATCCCTTGAGCCCAGGAGTTCAAGATCAGACTGGGCAACACGGTGAGACCTGCCTCTACAAAAAAAAAAAAAAAAAAAAAAAAATTACCCATGCGTGGTGATGCACACCTGTGGTCCCAGATATTTGAGAGGCCGAGGTGGGAGGATCACTTGAGCCCAGGAGGTTGAGGCTGCAGTGAACTGTGTTTGTGCCACTGCACTCCAGCCTGGGTGACAGAGCAAACCCCTGTCTCAAAAAATAAATAAATAAATCACTGAAAAAAAATCAATAAATAAGCTATTCAAATTACTTTTAAATTCCTTGTGAATAGAAAAGCTTCAGAAATGTCCAAGAATAGATTAATTTTCCCCTAAATTATCTGTCCATTTCCTTTGGAAGACCTCTGGATAGGCACAATACCAAAGGAAGTGTTGGAGTTGGGATTTGGGTTCCTAATGTCTCTGAACCCTGGGCTTTTCTCACTCTGTGGCACTGCTTGCAATCAGAGAAGAGCCAAGTAGAAAAGCAAGAGCTTGTGCATCATGATTATTCCCATGTGTGAGTTTTAGTTATGACTCAGGGGCCTAAAGGTAGAGTGATTCCAGTGACCGGCCTTCCAGATTGCACTGTATATAAAACAGAGGGTCATTCGTTATTTAGTGACCCTTAAGCCCCATGCAACATTGAGTTGAGAGCCAAACCTACTTCAACTAAATGCCCTACATTTGGAGATGCTCATTGATTAAAGGTTCGTTAGCTGCAACGAACTTAGATGAATTATGCACATTGTATGACCTACATGGGAAAATGCAAATAGCAATGGAGACAAAACCAATGCAGAGCAATCCTAGGACTGCTGAGAGCAGTCACCATGCCCTCACCTCTTGAAGAGATTTTAGGACTTTTTTTTTTGGTTGTTTGTTGTTGTTGTTGTTGTTGTTGTTTTGAGACAGAGTCTCGCTTTGTCACCCAGACTGGAGTGCAGTAGCACGATCTTGGCTCACTGCAATCCCTGCCTCCTGGGTTCAAACAATTCTTCTGTCTCCACCTCCCGAGTAGCTGGGACTACAGGTGTGTACCACCATGCTTGGCTAATTTTTGTATTTTAGTAGAGACAGGGTTTCACCATGTTGGCCAAGCTGGTCTCGAACTCTTGACCTTAGGTGATCCACCTGCATTGGCCTCCCAAAGTGCTGGGATTACAGGCGTGAGCCGCCTCGCCTGGCCAATTTTAGGACTTTTGGACTTAATAATAATTGAGTAGAAATTTCTTGAATGTATTTTCACCAAATAGATCAGGGGTTCCCAACCCCAGGGCCTTGGACTGGCATCAGTCCGTGGCCTGTTAGGAACCAGGTGGCACAAAGGGAGGTGAGGAGTAAGCAAGTATTACCACCTGAGCTCTGCCTCTTGTCAGATCAGTGGCAGTGTTAGATTCTCACAGGTGCACAAACCCCATTGTGAACTGCCACGCGAGGAATCTAGGTTGCGCATCCGTTATGAGAATCTAATGCCTGATGATCTGAGGTGGAACGGTTTTATTCTAAAACCATCTCCTCACCCCCACCCCACCACCATCCATGGAAAAATTGTCTTCTATGAAACCAGTCCCTGGTGCCAAAAAGTTGGGGACCGCTGACATAGATGATATGCTTTCCAGATAGCCTAAACCCATGGTGGCAAGGATTAGAGCTGAATGAGCTCTCAATGAGAATGAGAGGAAAGAAATGGGATTAGGAAAACCATCAAGTCCACATCTAAGAGAAAATAAAGTTATGATCCAAGTCAGTCAGTCAAAAAACCAAGTCATTCAGCCTAAATCATTTTTGACTTGACACAGAAATAATTGGGCTAGGCAGGGTGGTTCATGCCTGTAATCCCAGAACTTTGGGAGGCTGAGGCAGGCGGATCACTTGAGTCCAATAATTCAAAACCAGTATGATCAACATGGCAAAACCTCATCTCTACAAAAAATACAAAAATTAGCCAGATGTGGTGATGCACACCTGTAGTCCCAGCTACTTGGGAGTGAGCTGAGATCATGCCACTGCCACTGCGCTCCAGCCTGGGTGACGAAGCAAAATTCTGTCTAAAACAACAACAACAACAACAACAACAAAACAAATGAATTCCCCCATCTATAAGTGGTAGAAATGGGTTAATCCTGACACTTTGCAGGAAACTCTGATTCCTATGTGTGCCTATTTTAATGAGATACAAATCAACCCCTTCTTGGAATTCTGTAACCCCTGGAGTACAGACAGTGACTCATCCATCTCTCCCTCTCACTTTTTCTTGTTCCCTTATGCCTCATTGTTGAATTTGCCCCCTTAGCCTAAATATATTTAGATAGAAGCAATGACTGGGCTTATTGTTGTGAAGTAATTGTATATATTCCTTTAATAATAAAATATCTAGTTTTGACTATGATAAAAAGGAACATCATGGTCTTGATAAATAATAAAATACCCATCTAATCAACAGTAAATTTGATTCTCAATGCTTCTTTTAAGGTAAGAGTTTTGGGCATACTAATAGGCTCAAGTCAAGTAAAGCCAAGGAAGTTCCAACAATGAGGCAGATAATTATCCCCCTGGCAAAATCCCAGGTCTCATACCAGTGTTGACTTGGCAAATCAGCCTGTATGTTTCAAGTGCTCATTAATTGTATGCCTTTTTAAAAATTGCTTGCTTAGTGCCTTTTAGCTGATAACTTGCAGGCACAGGCTTAAAGGCACAGCAAGAGAAATGGTGGCCATTAATAATGGTAACACCTGGATCGTCTTAACACATAAGGGGACTGTGTGTGTGTGTGTGTGTGTGTGTGTGTGTGTGTGTGTGTGTCTGAGACAGAGAGAGAGAGAGAGAGAGAGAGAGAGAAACGTGCCACCACACCAACATTCCGTTGTTCATGAATGGACCAGCTGCCTTCACAGCAGCTGTGAGCAAGGTGAAAGAAACCAGACTTGCTCTAAGAAGACCTGGGTTCTTGTTCTACCACTGCCACAAGATGTTGGTGACCCTGTCAAGCCTTGGGACTTCTCTGAGACTCTGTTTGATGTAATGAGGAGCTTGAATAAAATGGTGTTTGAGTTTCTGCCAGCATACAATATTCTAGTATATAATCCCAGGATTATTAAAGAGGCTCATAGTTTCTTTCTATCTTTCTCTAGCTCATCCCACTCCAGTAGAAGGTTTGCATTTCCCTAAGAGGGCTCTCTTCATCATTATGCTCTTGCTATCCTTGCTCCTGCACACCAAACTGGCTCTTCTAATTTCTTATATATACAGATTATATCATAATCTGGTTTATTTCTGAGCCAAGAAGCAAGTTGCAAAAACCCCTCATCTCCAATTCAGTCAGACTTGAGGAAGTATGACACACTCCTTAGGAGCCAGGATGTAGTGCCCTGTGCCAAGCACTGGATGCTTTGCTATGCTCCAAGTTGCAGGTCCCTCCATATTCTCATGCTCTGATAACTGGCTCTTAAATTTCTTCTCCTGGCTCCTCTTCTCTACCCTAGGCCAAACCACTGGGCTTCAGACTTCTCCCTATATATTGTTCAATTTTCTTATTATTAAAGTTCTACATGATCATGAAAGGAGATTTGAAAATTAAGAAATAGAGAAGAAACAATATATAATAATTCCACTACCCAGACAACCACCTTAAACTTTTTGGGTGCATCTGTGATAGATTGTTGCAGCACCTCCCTGCAGCCATATCCTCGAATATCCTTCTCTCTCTGCCTCTGGGTTTGGCCAATGGGACAATAGCAAAGATATCACAGCAGACTTTTAAAATGGTTATGACGGGGCTTGCCCTTTCTTGCTGCTCTTGGAATATACTGCCACCATGTAAACAAGCCTCTGAGAGCCTGTTGAATGATGAGAGATACGCGGCCCCATCACATCAGCCAACCCCTCAGGTGATGGCAGCTCAGGTGATCACCCGAGGTGATCACGCAAAGCCTCAGGCGATGGTAGCTGAACACAGACATGTGAGTGAACCTAATCGAGACCAGCAGAACCACAGCTAAGCCCAATGCAGAGTGCCAACCCACTGAATCCTGAGCTAAGTAAATGGTATTGTTTAAACCACTAAGCTAAATACATGGTCTTGCTTATACCACTAAGCTTTCTCTTTTTTTTTTTTTTTTTTTTTGAGAAAGAGTCTTGCTCTGTCACCCAGGCTGGAGTGCAGTGGTGCAATCTCGGCTCACTTCAACCTCCGCCTCCCAGGTTCAAGCGATTCTCCTGCCTCAGCCTCCCAAGTAGCTGGGACTACAGGCACGTGCCACCATATCCAGCTAATTTTTGTTTTGTTTTGTTTTTTGAGATGGAGTCTTGCACTGTCACCCAGACTGGAATGCAATGGAGTGATCTCAGCTCACTGCAATCTCTGCCTCCCAGGTTCAAGCGATTTTCCTGCCTCAGCCTCCTGAGTAGCTGGGATTACAGGTGCCCACCACCACACCCGGCTAATTTTTTACATTTTTAGTAGAGACTGGGTTTCACTATGTTGGCCAGGCTGGTCTCGAATTCTTGACCTCAGGTGATTCACCCACCTCGGCTTCCCAAATTGCTGGGATTACAGGCGTGAGCCACCATGCCTAATTTTTGTATTTTTAGTAGAGACGGGGTTTCACCGTGTTGGCCAGGCTGGTCTCGAACTCCCGACCTCAGGTGATCCGCCCGCCTCAGCCTCCCAAAGTGCTGGGGTTATGGGCTTAAGCCACCGCATGCCTGACCCCCACTAAGCTTTTATGTAGCAAAAGCTAATTGATGCAATAATCCTTTAGTCTTTGTATACATAGCAAAATCAACATTATACTGTATCTACTAATCTTTTTTTATTCCACAGCCAGTGACTGATGAATCTATATACTATCGTAGAGCCAGCTCTTTGTCACATGACATTTTCTCAATTATTTAATACTATTTTCCTCCTTATTTGAAGTTCCACTAGGGTGAGGATTTATATCTGTTTCGTTCAATGCTGTATTCCTGGCACATAGAACACTGCTGCAAACGGTGTTCAATAAACAACACTGTTAACTATAAATAATAGTGATTTATAGTTTTAAAAATATAGTTTATAAACTATGAAATATAGTTTATGAACTATAGAGTTTATAAATATATAGTTTATAAAAATATAAAACAATAAATAACAATAAATATTTCTTAAATGAATGATTAGAGGACATATTTTTTGATGGCTAAATAGTGTTATATAGAGATACTATCTATGCCCCGTTCTAAGTTCTTGTTTCTCTAAGTTTGGCATCTCAGCTTCACCCTAGGACTGGAACTCAAGTGAGCTCTTCTACTACCCAAGAACTGAAACTCTGCTCCTAAATCCGAGCTAGGAGATAGGGCTTTGCGTGTAATTTACAATCTGTGTCTTCTGTTGTCTTGTGAACTTCTAAGGATAAGAGTTGAGCTCCCAGAGTGCCTGGAACTTAGTGAACATTCAACCCAATGCCTGTGGATAACTGAAAAAATTAACCATGCACTGCAAAGGACTCCTCTGCCAGCAGCCCATATGTAAGTTTTTTGTTGTTCTTGTTTTAAGAACTATATCTTTATTGGAAACAATACTTATAATAGAGATTACTGGCTGGGTGTGGCAACTCAGGCCTATAATCCCAGCACTTTGGGAGGCCAAGGAGGGCGGATCACGTGAGGTCAGGAATTCGAGACTAGCCTGGTCAACATGGTGAAACCCTGTCTCTACTGAAAACACAAAAATTAGCCAGACGGGGTGGCATGCACCTGTAGTCTTAGCTACTCTGGAGGCTGAGGCACGAGAATCGCTTGAACCCCAGGAGGCAGAGGTTGCAGTGAGCCAAGATCATGCCACTGCACTCCAGCCTGGTCTGCAGAGTGAGACTCCATCTAAAAAAAAAAAAAATAGAGATTACAATAATATCGTGATGGAGCATATTTATATCCAGAAGAAAGAGTCATAATTAGGAAAAGTCACCAAGGAAAAAGTTTATTACATGGCTTTAATTCTATTTGGATCATTTTAGAGGCATGAGGAAATGAAGAAAGTAGGAAAATGGGAAACAGAAATGGGACATAGAGAGAATATAATACTCTAGTTTACAGTTTGTGATGGTCCATTATCTACCACAGAGATGAGCAATATCAAGTGTACAAGTTGGTTTAAATGTAATTAAAACATATAGATTAAAGCATGAACTTATGGAGTCTCTGAATCTGCTGTGATTCAGGGGGCTTCCTGATAAAAAAATTGACAAAAAGCATGAACTTAGACTAATGTCAAATAAAGAAGGAATATTAGGTCTGCCAAAGATTCTAGCTCAATTTATGTTTCTCTGTTGAAAGAAATGCTATGCCTTTGTGAAAACTGCCATTCTGTAAAAGTACTACTCAAGAATAGGACTCTGCTAAGGAATGTTAAAACTTGTGTTATTCACACACTCACATGTGAAATTCCAACACATTACTCTGATCGTAATAAACCTATGAGACTGGTTTAGACAAGCAGTCAGGCCTTGTTATATAATAAGAGTGTATGCATAAATTCTCATTAATTAATGTAATGCTGTTCTTTCCTTTTAAAGGATATTGGCTTAAGTTCTGACTTCAACCAAACATAACCCACGTACATGAAAATTTTAATTTAATCACTATATATATTTCTATTTCCAGCAACATTGCTTGTCATTCCATAACTACCAGCAAGTAGGAATAACATATATTTTAACTCTCTCTCTCTCTCTCTTTTTTTTTTGAGATGAAGTTTCACTCTTGTTGCCCAGGCTGGCGTGCAATGGCATGATCTGCAACCTCTGTCTCCCAGGTTCAAGCGATTCTCCTGACTCAGCCTCCCGAATAGCTGGGACTACAGGTGCTTGCCACCATGCCTGGCTAATTTTTGTATTTTTAGTAAAGATGAAGTTTCACCATGTTGGCCATGCTGGTCCCGAACTCCTGACCTCAAGTGATCCACCCACCTTGGCCTCCCAAAGTGCTGGAATTACAGGCGTGAGCCACCGCACCCAGTCCATTTTAACTTTCTCAGACTTATGAAAAGTCAGCTCTAGCAAGCCTTTGTTTCCAGCCAGGTGTTTTAACTGTTCTAGAACAGTTTAGGGGAGCTGCGCCACTCATCCCTCATCCTAGATTCCGGCAAGCAACTCCGATGGTATCTGATTTGTTTAAACTTCCTTGCAAGATTTCATTCAACAAAGATAAAAACAGGTTTTTATGTGCCAGTGCTATTAAAATCAAGGCCTTTCAATCCCTACCCCTCCTACTCTCTCCTATGACCGAGGTCCCACAACTGCAGACTGTACTTGATACCCTGACTGTCCACAAAAATGAAGTAGAGAGAGGCTGGGTCAGAACAGGTGGCAGGGAGGCCAGGATAGCACCCCTTGGCTGTCCATTCAGTACTAAGAATTGGAAGTCATCAGGAAGCATTTGTACAGCAGATACAGGCTGTTAGTTGCCTCTAAAATATTCAGTGAAATAACAGGGATTACAATAGCATTGTCAGGAAGCATATTTATATCCCAAAAAAGTCTTAGTTAGAAAATAACGACAAGGAGGAAATGCCTCTTCTTCCTTGCTAACAAAATTCCAATTTAGTTCAGGGCTTCAGTGATCCCAAACCTAGACCAAATAATGATGATTGGTCAATGTCAATCATGATCATCCTTTCTCAGCCTTTTAAAAAATAGATTTTACTTTTCAGAGCAGTTTTAGGTCCACAGCACAACTGAGCAAAGGTAGAGAGCATTCTTATACACTCCTTCTCCCCAACCATACCACATCCCACACCACAGTGGTGCATTTGTTCCAACTGATGAACCAACACTGACACATCCTTATTACCCACAGTCCATAGCTTACATTAGTGTTCACTCTTGCAGTTATAAATTCTATAGGTTTTGACAAATGTACAACGTCATGTATATACCATCGCAGCATCATATAGAGTATTTCACTGTCCTGAAAATTCTGTGTCCTGCTTATTTAACCCTCCACCCTCATAACCCCTGACAATCACTAATCTTTTTACTATTTCCATGATTTTGCCTTTTCCAGAATGTTATATAGTTCGTAATATATTCTCCCATGTCTTTTCATGGCTTAATAGTTCACTGAATAATATTTCGTTGTCTGGATGTACCACAGTTTATTTATTTATCCATTTACCTACTAAAGGACATCTTAATTGCTTCCAAGTTTTGGCAATTATGAATAAAGCTGCTATACGCATTTGCATGCAGGTGTTTGTGTAGACAAAAGATTTCAGTTTATTTGAATAAATGCCAAGGAGTGTGACCGCTGAATTGGATGACTCAGCTTTTAAGAAATTGCCAAACTGTCTTCCAAAGTGACTGTACCATTTTGCATTCCCATCAGCTGTGAATGAGAGTTCCTGTTGTTCCATATCCTTGCTGGCATTTGGTATTGTTAGTGTTTTGGGTTTTGATTATTTAAATAGAAGGGTAGGGACATCTTATTGTTCTAACTGGCATATCCCTAATGATATATGACCTTTATCTTTTCATATGCTTACTTGCCATCTGTATACCTTCTTTAGTGAGGTGTCTATTCAAGTCTTTTCCCAGTTTAAAAATCAAGTTGTTCATTTTCTTATTGTTGAGTTTTATAGGTTTTTTGTATATCTTGGATAACATATACAAATTATGTTCCTCCTTTATCAGATACATCTTTTGCAAATATTTTCTCCCAGCCTATGGTTTCTCTTCTCATTCTCTTTGCTTTGACAAAGCAGTTTTTAATTTGAATGAAGTTCAGCTTATCAATTATTTCTTTCATGGATCACGTCATTAGTGTTGCTTCTAAAAAATCACCACCATACCTAAGGTCATCTATATTTTTTCTTGTGTTATCTTCTAGGAGCTTTATACTTTTTTGTTTCACATCTAGGTATGTGGCCAATTTTGAGTTAACTATTGTAAAGGGTATAAGGTCTGTGTCTATATTTATTTATCTGTTGCATATAGATGTCCAGTTGTTCCAGCACCATTTGTTGAAAAGACTATCTGTTCTTTATTGTATTGCCTTTCCTTCTTTGTCAAAAATCAGTTGACTATATTTACATGGGGCTATTTACGGGCTCTCGATTCTGTTCCATGATCTGTTTGTCTATTCTTTCACTAATATCACGCTGCCTTGATTGTTATAGCTGTATAGTAAGTATTGAAATTGGTTAATGTCCGTCCACTGACTGTTCTTTTCCTTTAATATTGTGTTGGCTATTCTGGGTCTTTTGCCTCTCTGTATGAACTTTACAATCAGTTTATCAATAGTCATAAAATAATTTGTTGGGATTTTGATTAGGAATGCACGGAACCTATAAATCAAGTTGGAAAGAACTGACATCTCTTGAGTCTTTTTATCCATGAAAATGGAATATCTCTCTATTTAGATCTTCTTTGATCTCTTTCATCAGAGTTTTGTAATTTTCCTCATAATACTGTGTGCATTTTGTTAGATTTATATCTAAGTACTTCGTTTTTTGTGGTGCTAATGTAAATGATATTGTGTTTTTAACTTCACATTCTACTTGTTCATTACTATTGAGTTACTTGTTCATCTCCTATATTCATTTCATGTATAGGAAAACAATTGACTTTTGCATATAAACTTTGTATCCTGTAACCTTGATATAATTGCTTATTAGTTCCAGGAGTATATTTGTCAATTCTCTCAGATTTTCCACATAGATGATTATATCATTTGCAAACAAAGACAGCGTTTTTTTTTTCCCAATATGTATATCTTTTATTGCCCCTTCTTGTCTTACTGCATTAAGTAGGACTTCCATGTTGAAAAGCAGTGGCGAAACATATATTTTTGTCTTTTTCCTGATCTTATCAGGAAACCTTCTAATATCTCACTGTTAAGAACGATGTTAGCTGTAGGGTTTTTGTAGATAATGTTATTTGTCCAGTTGGGAAGCTTTCCTTGATTCTTAGTTTGCTGAGAGTTTTTATCATGAGTGGGTGTTAGATTTTGTCAAATGCTTTACATCATTGTGATTTTTCTTCTTTAGCCTGTTGATACGATGGATTACATTAATTGACTTTCACATGCTTTCTCTGCATTTTTAATGACTGAGTGTGGGCCTTGTGACCCAATCTATTCAACAAGGCCTTAAATAAAGTTCACTGGCTATGTGTAGGTGGATATGTTCTGGGTAATATTTCACTTTCTTGATAAACAGGAAGGAATATAACCAGCACTTGGCCTCCCTCTTTAATTTGGTCTTGAATGTGGATACAATCGCTGGAGATACAGCAGCTGTCTTGCCATTATGAGGGAGGAAAAGACTAGGAGAATTGCAGAGACATTAGCTGTACAATCACTGCAGTGTTGTTAGCAAATATCTACCTCTAGACATCTTGCTGTATGAGAAAAATAAACCCCATTTTGTTTAAGCCACTGTAGTTGGGTTTTATGTTAAACGCAGCCACATTGTTTTCAACAAATACCCCTGTCATTGCCACAATAAGACAGGTGGAAGTCATCAAAGAAGATCATATTGTTGCTTTGGTTCTGCAAGTGGTGTTCTGGTACCTAAGCTTGGGTAAGACTGACTAGGAAAAGGTAGTTGGCAGGGCCTGGAAGGGAGGGTTGCTGAGTGACACGAACAGGGACTCTGATTGCTAGGAAACCTCCCAGTGAGACCAGTTCCGAATAGGGAGATCAACACATGGCCAAGGGCAGGACCCACATCCCAGGGAAAGGGTGGAAAAGTATTCAATAGATGGCAAAATATAGTGATGAAGCAACATAGTGCAGTACAAAGCAGATGAGTCTAGGGGCCAAAGAAATGGGAAATTGAGTCCTTATTCTGCCACTTCTTCTTGGATGTATGACTTGGTGAAATTATTCCACTATTATTGGCCTCAAATATCTCTTCTATAATATGGGGAGAAAAATGGTCTGCCTCATAAAGTCAGTGTAGAAATTAAAAGTAATAATGTACTATATTTAAAGCTCGCAGTCATATCACCTTTGTTCCATTGCCCTTTTCACATGCTCAAAGTCAAAGTAAGGTTAGCAAAGAGATCAAGGTACATCTGTCAGAAAGACATAAATTGGAGTGAAGCTTAAGTGTTAGTGAGTTACACTGATAGAAGCTCTGTGAATTAGAGGTCTTCTAAAGTCAGCAATCAGGCTGGGCACAGTGGCTCATGCCTGTAATTCCAGCACATTGGGAGGCCGAGGTGGGTGGATCACTTGAGGTCAGGAGTTTGAGACCAGCCTGGCCAACATGGTGAAATCCCGTCTTTATTAAAAATACAAAAACTAGCTGGGCAAGGTGGCGGGTGCCTGTAATCCCAGCTACTTGGGAGGCTGAGGCAGAAGAATTGTTTGAACCCAGAGGGGGAGGTTGCAGTGAGCCAAGATCATGCCATTGCACTCCAGCCTGGGTGACAGAGTGAGACTCGGTCTCAAAGGAAAAAAAAAAAAGAAAGTCAGCAATCAAAAGTGTCTACCTGGATTTGACCACCCTTAAATGGGTCAAGGCTAGGGAGCAAAAAGCCCCTCCAAACCTAAGTGAATAAAGAAGTCAAGATATTAATATTCCCAGGGAGAAACAGAATTACTGGCATGTTCTTTGTACTGCTGGCAATAATAACCTGAATGTTTACAGTAAATATTTGTTGAATTAACAATATGTTAGAACACTAAATCTCTTTAGGTGTCCCTATAACAATATTTACTTGGCTTATAAAATCATTTCAGTATTTCTTTCCAGGTATAACTTGAGAAAATTTTTCTAGCTTCCACCCAAGAAGAGGTCTAAAATACATTAAAGAACAAACACCTTGAGAGTTTTGAACCAATGTGATATGATAGTTCATCACAACCAAAGTAAATTAAAATTATATTATTTTAGGAAGAAGCAAAATACAAAGGAGAGTTATGCAGTTTAACTCATGAAGGTATGTGGATTATAGTAATTGAAGTTGGTATTAGGGGCATGTTTAGTGAAAATTGCAAATATTTCTACAGAGTAGGAAAGATTTCCCATGACTGGATTTCCTCCAAAGTTAGATCTATTCATTCCTTAATCCAACAAGCAATTAGTGAGAATCTTCCATGTGCCAAGCATAGAACTGAAAGTATCTGGAGTATTAAAAAAACCCACTACACTACCATTCTAGTACCTATTCTTCCAGGACAACGGGTCCCAAACTCAGCACGCACAAGAACTACCTAGGTAGCTTTTTAAAAATGCATACTTCTGGCCGGGTGTGTGGCTAATGCCTGTAATTCCAGCACTTTGGGAGGCCAAGATGAGGCCAAGATGACCTCAGAGATCACCTGAGGTCAGGAATTTGAGACCAGCTTGGCCAAAACGGTGAAACCCTGTCTCTACTGACAATACAAAAATCAGCCAGGTGTGGTGACTCACATCTGTAATCCCAGCTACTCGAGAGGCTGAGGCAGGAGGATCGCTTGAACCTGGGAGGTAGAGGTTACAGTGAGCCAACATTGTGCCATGGCACTCCAGCCTGGGCAACAGAGCAAGACTCCATCTCAAAAAAAAAAAAAAAAAGCATACTTCTTGGGCTTACCATATAAATGCTGAGGGCGAGTCTAATAATCTGCATTCTCATAAAGTACTTTAGATGATTCAAATGCAGATGGATGTGAACCACACTGTAAAGCACATTATTCTACAGCTAGAACTTATAAACTAGTCTGAAAGATTTAAAATATGTGTATGTATGTTTGTGTGTGCGCGCGTGCGTGTGTGTTTATGACATCTAGATAACATAAACATGTTCAAGGTAATGCAAAATAATGGGTTTCTTTGCTTGGAAATTAGGGGATGTATGAAGTGGTAGGAAGAGAGGAGTTTTATCAAGAAAGACTTTGTTGAACAGTTAAGTTTGAGCTCCAAGATGAACAGGAGCCTGGAGACTTGCCAAGAGATCACCAGGAGACAGCTACACCTGGGAAGAAGAGTTAGCTAAGGTTGAGGAAAAGGGAAACCAGTTAACATATTGCCTTGAATCCTGAAGAGTTTAGCTCTGATTCAACAGGAGCTTAAGAAAGCGACTGGCATAATGACAGTGTGAACTGAGATTTCTTATCCTAGAGCCTCCAATTGGGGTGTTCTGGAGTGAGAAGAGATTCAAAGTGTCGGGGACATTAGAACCAGAGCAACTCCATCTTGAATAGGGGCTGGGTAAAATAAGGCTGGGACCCACTTGGCTGCATTCCCAGGAGGGTAGGCATTCTTAGTCCCAGGATGAGATTAAGATACAGGTCACAAAGACCTTGCTGATAAAACAGCATGCAGTAAAGAAGTCGACCAAATCCCACCAAAACCAAGATGGTGATGCAAGTGACCTCTGGTGGTTCTCACTGCTCATTATATGCTAATTATAATGTATTAGTATGCTAAAAGACACACCCACCAGTGCCATGACAGTTTACAAATGCCATAGCAATATCAGGAAGTTATCCTATATGGTCTAAAAAGGGGAAGAACCCTCAGTTCTGGGAATTGCCCGCCCCTTTTCCAGAAAATTCATGAACAATTCACCTCTTGTTTAGTATATAATGAAGAAGCAACAATAAGTATAAGCGGCTGAGCAGCCCATGCCACTGCTCAGCCTATGGAGTAGACATTCTTTTGTTTCTTTACTTTCTTAATAAACTTGCTTTCACTTTATGGATTTGCCTTGAATTCTCTCTTGCATGAGACCTAAGAACCCTCTCCTGGGGGCTGCTTTGGGAACCCTTTCTGGTAACGAAAGCAGGAAGCTGTATCTATAATCCAGACCAAGGCAAGATGGTCTAGAACATGTGAAAACAAGGAAGAAAAGCTGAGAGGCTTACAAAAGAGAGTCAAGCAGAATTCCAAGGTGTGGGCTTTGGTAAATGGGAGGAGAATGATACCATTTGCCGTATTGGGGAAAGTCATGAGGGGGCTGTTGATGCCAGGACCATAAGTGGTAATAGGTCAAGTACACAGGGTGACAGACCAGGATGAAGGGTGCCAAGGCAGAGGTAGGAAATAAAAATATCCTGGTTTGAGGAGCAGATGGATCTGGGATTTCCTAGGAAGTCGTGATCATAGGAAACTAGAGCTAGACAAGTAAACAGTCCCAATGAGAAAACAGAAGAATTCCACAAGCTGGGGCAAAGCAGTGATTGAGACTGAGCAGAAGGCCACAGGAATCAAGGACAGTCAAGAATTACAGATAAAAAATATGACTAGAAAGAAAGAGATCCTGATTCTGGTGGTAATTCTGTCTTATCCAAAAGTTCCCTGCATATTTCCTATTGAGATAGAAGAAGTCCCAGGGTCTGGCATGCAAGCAGAAGCAGGGAGTGGTGTAGGGAGAAAGTGGAGGACTGAAATGGAACCAGGGAGCGTGCCTACACTTGGAGAGGAAGAGGCCTGGGAATGTAAAATATGCTTCTCTGGCCTGAGTGTGGTAATGTCCTAACTCCTTTGGTGTGGTAATGTCCATTTCACTGACTTAGCAACTGATGGTCAGCCAAAGACAGGGGTAATGATGAAAGGTAAGACACAACCACTTCTTTCCAATATACCAGCCAGTCATTCCAGAGGCACCAGAAACACTGGGCTCTCAGTGGACATTCTTCGTGAAGGCAGATTTCAACATTATGCTTCAGTTTCCTCATCTGCAAGATAGCAGTAAGAATAATACCTAACTGATACGGCGGTAGTAAGTATTAAATATATCATATATAAACCACTTCATTTCCTGCCTTGCCCACAGTTAGCACTCAAGGTAAATTATTTGTTATTATTATCATTATTAACCTTGGTCTGGTGTTTTCTTTAGGACCTAAGCAATCATAGGCCACTACTTGGGGTCTTTCTGATACTTGTGAAAATTCTAGGGCTGGACATGTGGCTCTCGCCTGTAATCCTAGCACTTTGAAAGGCTGAGGTGGGAGGATTGCTTGAGCCTAGGAGTTTCAGACCAGCCTGAGCAACATAATGAGACCTCATCTCTACAAAAGAAGTTTTTTAAAAGTTAGCCAGGCATGGTGGCTTGTGCCTATTGTCCTAGATACTGGGAAAGACAAGATGGGAAGATTGCTTGAGCCTGTCATGTTGAGGCTGCAGTGAGCCAAGATTGTGCACTGCACTCCAGCCTGCGAAACAGAGCGGCACCCTATCTCAAAAAGCAAAACAAAACAAAACAAAACAAAACTCTGTTAGCTGTCAATGTAATTTGGGATGTCTTTCCAATAAACAGTGCTGAGTAGCTGAGACCACAGTTGTGTGCCACCACACCCAGCTAATTTTATTTTTTAATTTTATTTTTATAGAGACTGGGTCTTGCCCTCTTGCCCAGTCTGGTCTTGAACTTATGGGCTCAAGGCATCCTCCTGCCTCACCCTCTCAAAGTGCTGGGAACTACAAGCATGAGCCACTGTGCCCAGCCCTGGCTAATTAAAAAATTCCATCCTTGATGGGGCGCGGTGGCTCACGCCTGTAATCCCAACACCTTGGGAGGCTGAGGTGGGCGGATCATGAGGTCAGGAGATCAAGACCATCCTGGCTAACATGGTGAAACCTCATCTCCACTGAAGATACAAAAAATTAGCCGGGCATGGTGGCGGGTGCCTGTAGTCCCAGCTACTCGGGAGGCTGAGGCAAGAGAATGGCTTGAACCCGAGGGGGGAGCTTGCAGTGAGCTGAGATCATGCCACTGCACTCCAGCCTGGGCAACAGAGTGAGACTCTGTGTCAAAAAAAAAAGAAAAATTTGATCCTTCTGCCTCAGCCTCCCAAAGTGCTGGGATTACAGGTGTAAGCCACCACATCTAGCCTGAACTCCTACTTTTAATCATTATCAGTGCAATAGAGATTTAAGAAAAAATTTATATATATACACATATAATTATATATATTTTTTCTTTTTGCTTTGGGGGCTTGCTTCTTTCTCATGGATTTCAATTCAATATTTTCAATGGTTTCTTTTAGAGTCTTAACAGGCCAGGCACGGTAGCTCACACCTGTAATCCCAGCATTTTGGGAGGCCGAGATGGGTGGACCACCTGAGGTCAGGAGTTCGAGACCAGCCTGACCAACATGGTGAAACCCCATCTCTACTAAAAATACAAAAATTAGCCAGGCGTGGTGGTGCACATCTATAATCCCAGATCCTAAGGAGGCTGAGGCAGGATGATCGCTTGATCCCGGGAGGCAGAGGTTGCAGTGAGCCGAAATTATGCCACTGTACTCCAGCCTGGGCAACAGAGTGAGACTCTGTCTCAAAAAAAAAAAGAGTCTTAACAAAGACCTCCTAAGCTAAACTCAACAGAACAAAGCAGAGAGGCAAAGAGAATTGTAGCTAAGACAGGCCTGTCTGGCCCCTGTTGTCAGCACTTTTCTAGTACTGTATAGATAGATGCATGAGGTTAGTGGAGTTCACTCTCTTGAGAGAGGATGAGCTCTGCAGATGTTTGTGACTAGTGATTTTAGTGCAGGCAAAGGACTTGATCCTTTGAGAGAGATCTTTTAGTTCTACTACTTAGTTGCCCAGCCCTCTCCCACTTCCTTCCATCAGTGAACTTTTCTTTGATCTTAATTGTGTGCAGAAAATGATTGCAACTAGAATGACAGAATGCAGTAAACATTTGTTAGTAAAATTAATCTGATAAAATCAAAATTGTCTAAGTAACACTCAGTAGCTCTGGACAATTTAATTTCTTCTATGCAGAAATGTAATCTTTGCCATCTATTGTCTATTTTTGGATATAGATATGAATTGAGGGGTCAGGAAAAAACCTGCATAACCAAAATTCCACCTCAATATTTGGACACCTGACAAAGCTGCCCCCCTAACCAGTAATTATGTAACTGTGCAACTTACATAATTGAATCAATTATGCCTTATTCTCCTCCAAAACCTAAAAGCATAGCAAATGCAAATGTGAGAACTGATGACATTTTTAAGAGCTTTTAAAAAATTGCATAAACATATTTTAACATGAACAATTTCTTTGGCTGAAATAACAGCAGATACAATCTTTAGAGCAGTGTATATGCTATAATTATTCAATAGCTTTAAAATAACTTGGATTGCTCTATAAGTAGAGGCATTATTTTTTAATTGCAGACGAGTCACTTCCCAATGCCAAGCAATTAATCAGTGTTTCCTAAACCTGTCTGAAATGGGAACCACCTGGAATTTTTGTTAAACAAATTCCAGGGCTCACCCTAGACCTACTGAATTGGAATTTCTAGGGAAGGCATGTGGGAATCTGTATGTTCAACAAGTATCTAGGTGGATCTTATCAGGCAGATTGGGAAACACCGTTTGGATTTCTTTGACAGTGGCATTAGCTTCGTGGTTACTATTACACTGAGTGACCAGAATGAAGTTTCGTCATTGGAAGAACCAGGACATTAGGAAGCACTCTTGACTATGAACCAGTGCATGTTCTATTTTATGTAAGTATATCTTCCTGTTATTTGAAACAATTACTTCGTGTTTACATATACTCCCTTTATCCATTCAGGTACTGCAGAAAATTTTACTCTTTCAGGCTGGGCGTGGTGGCTCACACTGGTAATCCCAGCACCTTGGGAGGCCGAGGTGGGCGGATCACCTGAGGTTGGGAGTATGAGACCAGCCTGGCCAACACAGTGAAACTCTCCGTCTCTACTAAAAATACAAAAATTAGCTGGGTGTAGTGGCACATACCTGTAATCCCAGCTACTTGGGAGGTTGAGGCATGAGGATTGCTTGAACCCAGGAGGTGAAGGTTGCAGTGAGCTGAGATCACACAACTACATTCCAGCCTGGGCGACAGAGTGACTCTATCTCAAAAAAAAAAAAAAAAAAAAAAATTCCTTCAATAATAGGTTCAAGATTAAATCCATTACCACCTTGAAAAGAGAACATAAGGAGAAAAAAATCTCTTATTGAACACCTAGCATGCACGAGGCATGATCCTGATGGTTGGTTTACATAAATTATTTTCCTTAATCTTAACAATTAACTCAGGCCGGGCGAGGTGGCTCATGCCTGTAATCCCAGCACTTTGGGAGGCTGAGGTGAGTGGATCACCTGAGGTCAGGAGTTCAAGCCCAGCCTGGCCAACATGGTGAAACATGGTCTATGCTAAAAATACAAAAATTAACCAGGTATGGTGGTGGGCGCCTGTAATTGCAGCTAGTCAGGAGGCTAGCAGGAGAATAGCTTAAACCTGGGAAGCAAAGATTGCAGTGAGCACAGATCATGCCACTGTACTCCTGCCTGGGCGACAGAGCAAGACTCTGTCTCAAAAAAAAAAAAAAAAAACACACACACACACACACACACAAAAAACTCATGGCATAAGTATTTATTTCCATTTTATACATGTAGAAACTGAGACTTGAAGAAGTTAATAAATTTTCCCTAGATCACTCAGTAAGCAAGAGAGACAGGGCTTTAATCCACTAAGCACATGATCTTACGAGGATACTAGCCTTAAGAGTATAAATTGTAAGTTGAGGAATTCAAATTCACTGAACAGAATAATTATGGGATCATGTGTTTGAGAAATTTTCTTCTCCGGAAGCCAAAAAAAAATGGGAAGAAGAAGAAGGTGGCCAGCTGCAGTGGCTCATGCCTGTAGACCGAGGCTGCAGTGAGCTATGATGCTGCCACTGCACTCCAGCCTGGGTGACAGAACAAGACCCTGTGTCGGGGGCGGGGAAGAGGCAATTTCTCATATATTTAGAGTTAAACGAGACGGAAGAAATGATGGGAGATTTCAGAAAGTTTGATTAACTCACATAGGACGGGAAGCCTCTTTTCTTCTTGTGAAAAGAAAGAAATTTATAGTTGTCCCCTAAAAATCAACTATCCCAAAGAACAAATAAGAAAAGTAGATAAAATTGAGTGAGATATGTAATACGTGTAATATGTATCTGTGGAATTGCATTTTACTACAACTTATTCTCTTTCTTGTTCCCCTCGAGTAGTTTTTCTCGTTGAAGTGGATGCAGCCAGAAACAAAAAGGCCCCAGTTGGGCTTTCTTGTTTTGAAAAATCTTTCTTCCAAAATGTTTGTTTTCTTAGACTTGGAAGGTGTTGAAAGGTGCCAGATGGATAGCTCTGGAGATTGTGAGTACTGTGTTTATCTGCAGAGGATGTTATGTGTGGATGGGATATCCTGGGCTTCCCGTGCAGCCCATCTTAGGAACTCTTGCCCTCCTGGACAAAAGTTAATATTCAGTTGGGAATTTGGGAAGACATCCTCAAATCAAAGCAGACACTGGC
The DNA here is from genome assembly GCF_008728515.1 of Papio anubis. Classification (NCBI taxonomy): domain Eukaryota; kingdom Metazoa; phylum Chordata; class Mammalia; order Primates; family Cercopithecidae; genus Papio; species Papio anubis. The sequence goes on from NC_044985.1 coordinate 36,121,388, forward strand.
CGGGCTCAGTGGCTCACGGCCATAATCCCAACACTTTGGGAGGCCGAGGCTGGTGGATCACTTGAGCCCAGGAGTTCGAGACCAGCCTCGGCAACATGGAGAAACCTCATCTCTACAGAAATACAAAAATTAGCTGCACAGTGGTGGTTTGAACCTGTATTTCTAGCTACTCTGGAGGCTGAGGCAGGAGGATTGCTTAAGTCTAGGAGCCAGAGGTTGCAGTGAGTCAAGATCATGCCACTGCACTTCAGCCTGGGTGATAGAGCAAAACCCTTTCTTAAAACAAAACAAAACAAAGCAAAACAAACAAACAAACAAACAAAAAAAGCAGCCAGGTGCGGTGGCTCATGCCTGTAATCCCAGCACTTTGGAAAGCCCAGGCAGTCAGATCAAACAAGGTCAGGAGTTCGAGACCAGCCTGGCCAATATGGTGAAACCCTGTCTCTACTAAAAATACAAAAATTACCTGGGTGTGGTGGCATGTGCCTATAGTCCCAGCTGCTTGGGAGGCTCAGGCAGGAGGATCGCTTGAACCCGGGAGGCGGAGGTTGCAGTGAGCCGAGATCATGCCATTGCACTACATTCCAGCCTGGGTGACAGAGTGAGACTTCATCTTAAAAAAAAAAAAAAGAAAAAAAGAAAAAACACCATAAAAAAGCAGACACCACAAGTCAGCAGTATATTCCTTTGTTGCTGTCATTGTTGTCGATATCACAGGCTATAAGACCTTCCCATTCAATTATTTATAGGGTAGGATGTTAAGGAGGATTTTTTAGGGGGCAAAACAGTACACGATTGCAGGATGAAGGAGAAGATGAGAATCGGTGATAATGTTGTTTTCATTTTGTGATACATCTTTGTTTTATGTTGTCTTGGTTTTGCACGAGTTGCATCCAGAGCATCTCATATGACTTCTAGATGATAACTCATACAGTTTTTACAAATTCACAAATTCAGCTGCTTTTAAACTGGCCAATTGTTGGAGCAAGGCAGGGGATGGGTACCAATATTTAAGAGCCCATTCAGAAGGCCTCAATTTTTCACCTATTTTTTCCTCCTTTACCATTGGTTTATAATAATTGATGTGTCTGGATTCCAACAGAGAATCTTATTTAGTATATATTTAGTATATAAGCCATTTTAAAAGAAGCTTTAATACATTCTTTATATGTGTGTATTTACAAATATATTAAACTTACATAAATAAAATGGTTTCTATGTTACTATTTTCATATCATTAAAAAATGACTCAGATGGAATTTTGCCAAATTTGGAGCATATGTTTATGTGGTGTGATATACAATGTGGGCCTAAAGAAGGTGGTATCTCAGAGATACAGGTTAGATAAGAGCTGGAATTTTAAATTTTACAAATAGTAATTTTCTGCAATGGTATTGGAGAGGTTGGAATCTACCAATATTTTTTAAATTATAAAGGTAGCATTATTTAGTTAAGATGTAATTAAAATTCACAATGATGGCCAGCTAGGATTCATACCTGTAATCCCGGGACTTTGGGAGGCCAAGGCAGGTGGATCACTTGTGGTCAGGAGTTCCAGACCAGCCTGTCCAACATGGTGAAACCCCATCTCTAACAAAAATATTAATGCCAAAAATTAGCCATGCATGGTGGTGTGTGCCTGTAGTCCCAGCTACTCAGGAGACTGAGGCAGGAGAATCGCTTGAACCTGGGAGGTAGAGGTTGCAGTGAGCTGAGAGCCACTGCACTCCAGCCTGGCAACAGAGCAACACTCCGTCTCAAAAAAAAAAAAAAAAAAAAAAAAAAGAATGGGAACTTTTACTAGAACTCTCTCATCTAGAACTTCTACCAAAATAGCATCAATGAAATTTAAATCTCAACGAAAAGGAAAAATACTGGCCGGGCGCGGTGGCTCAAGCCTGTAGTCCCAGCACTTTGGGAGGGGTGTCGACGGGAAGGATCACGCAGGTCCGGAGATCGAGACCTCCTGGCTAACACGGTGAAACCCCGCCTCTACTAAAATACAAAACTGAAGCCGGGCAAGGTGGCGGGCACCTGTAGTCCCAGCTACTTGAGAGGCTGAGGCAGGAGAATGGCGTAAACCTGGGAGGCGGAGCTTGCAGTGAGCTGAGATCCGGCCACTGCACTCCAGCCTGGGCGACAGAGCGAGACTCCGTCGCAAAAAAAAAAAAAAAAGAAAAAAAAAAAAAGAAAAAAAACAAAAGGAAAAATACTAGATTGCACATGTCTAAAGAGTTTCTGTATTGGGAGGTCTAAGGAAATCAGATAGAATGCAGCAAAGGGATAAAGATATGAAAAATATGAAAGAATAATTAAGATAACATAAATAGAATTAGAAAAAAATGTGTAAGCTTCAGAAGGAGAAAAAAGAAAATGAGGAAAAGATAATATTTTTTAATTTTGAATTTTAATTTTTGTGGGTACATAGGAGGTACATATATTTATGGGGTACATGAGATGTTTTGATACAGGCATGAAATGCTTAATAATCACATCATGTAAAATGGGGTATCCATTCCCTCAAGCATTTATCATTTGAGTTACAAATAATCCAATTATACTCTGTATTTTACTTTATTTTATTATTATTATTTTTGAGACGAAGTCTTGCTCTGTTGCCCAAGCTGGAGTGCAATGGCACGATCTCTGCTCACTGCATCCTCTGCCTCCCGGGTTCAAGCAATTCTCCTCCCTCAGCCTCCCGAGTAGCTGGGATTACAGGCATGCGTACCACGCCCAGCTAATTTTTGTATTTTTAGTAGAGACAAGGTTTTACCATGTTGGTCAGGCTCGTCTTGAACTCCTGACCTCAGGTGAGTCCCCTGCCTCGGCCTTCCAAAATGCTGGGATTACAGGCATAAGCCACCGTGCTCGGCCTATACTCTTTATTTTAAAATGTACAATTAAATTATTATTGACTATAGACACCCTATTGTGCTACCAAATACTTTTTCATTCATTCTTTCTTTTTTTTCTCTCTTTTTTTTTGTACTCATTAACCAACGCTCTCGTGCTTCCACTACCCTTCCCAGCCTCTGGTAAACCTCCTTCTGCTCTCTATCTCCATGAGTTCAATTGTTTTGATTTTTAGATCCCACAAATAAGTGAGAACATGCAATGTTTGTATTTTTGTGCCTGGCTTATTTCACTGAGCATGGTGACCTCCAGTTCCATCCATGTTGTTGCAAATGATAGGATCTCATTCTTTTTTTTTCATCTCTGAATAGCACTCCATTGTGTATATGTACCATATTTTCTTTATCCATTCATCTGTTGATAGTCACTTAAGGTGCTTCCAAATTATGGCTATTGTTAATAGTGCTGCAGCAAAACATGGGAGTGTACCTATCTCTTTGATATACTGATTTCCTTTTTTTGGAGTGTATATCCAGCAGTGGGATTACTGGATCATATGGTAACTGTTTTAGTTTTTTGAGGAACCTCCAAACTGTTCTACAGTGGTTGTATTAATTATTCCCAGCAACAATGTATGGGAGTTCCCTTTTCTCTATAGCCTCACACCATTTGTTATTGCCTGTTTTTTGGATATAAGCCATTTTAAATGGGGTGAGATGATATCTCATTGTAGCTTTGATTTGCATTTCTCTGATGATCAGTGATGTTGAATACTTTTTCATATGCCCATTTCCCATTTGTATGTCTTCTTTTGAGAAATGTCTATTGAAATCTTTTGTCCATTCTGAATCAGATTATCAGACTTTTTCCTGTAGAGTTGTTTGCGCCTCTTATATATTCTGTTTATTAATCCCTTGTCACATGAGTAGTTTGCAAATATTTTCTCCCATTCTACGGATTGTCTCTTCACTTAGTTAATCATTTCCTTTGCTGTGCAGAAGGTTTTTAACTGGATGTGATCCCATTTATCCATTTTTGCTTTAGTTGCCTGTGCTTATAGGGTATTATTCAAGAAATTTTGGCCCAGACCAATGTCCTGGAGAGTTTCCCCAATGTGTTTTGATAGTAGTTTCATAGTTTGAGGTCTTAGATTGGAGTCTGTAATCAGTTTTAAGTTGATTTTTGTATATGGTGAGATAAAAAGGTCCCGTTTCATTCTTCTGCATATGGATATTGAGTTTTCCCAGCATCATGTGTTGAACAGATTGTCTTTTTTCCCAGTGTATGTTCTTGAAACCTTGTCAAAAATAAATTCACTATAGTTGTGTGAATTTATATCTGGATTCTCCATTCTGTTCTGCTGGTCCATGTGTTTGTTTTTATGCCAGTACCATGCTGTTTTTGTTACTATAGCTCTGTAAAATAATTTGAAGTCAGGTAATGTGATTCCTTCAGTTTTGTCCTTTTTGCTTAGAATAGCTTTGGATATTTTGGTTTTGTTGTGGTTCCATATAAATATTTGAATTGTTTTTTCTATTTCTGTGAAGAATGTCATTGATATTTTGATAGGGATTTAATTGAATCTGTAGATTGCTTTGGGTAGTATGGACATTTTAACAATATTTATTCTTCCAATCCATGAATATGGAATATCTTTTCACCTTTTGGTGTCCTCTCAATTTCTTTCATCAGTGTTTTCTAATTTTCATTGTAGAGAGCTGTCACTTTTTTGGTTAATTCCTAGGTATTTAATTTTATTTGTGGCTATTGTAAATGGGATCACTTTTTTGTTGGTTTTATGACATTCACTGTTGGCATATAGGAATGCTACTGATTTTTGTATGCTGATTTTGCATCCTGCAACTTTACTGAATTTATCAGTTCTAATAGTTTTTTTTTTTTTCTTTTTTTCTAGATGGACTCTTGCTCTATCCATCTGCTGCACTCTTGCTTCAGTGCAGTGGTGTGATCTTGGCTCACTGCAGTCTGCGCATCCTGGGTTCAAGTGATTCTTCTGCCTCAGCCTCCTGAGTAGCTGGGACTACAGGCATGTGCCACCACATCCAGCTAATGTTGTATTTTTAGTATAAATGGGCTTTACCATGTTGGCCAGGCTGGTCTTGAACTCCTGACCTCAAGTGATCCACCTGCCTTGGTCTCTCAAAATATTGGGATTATAGGCATGAGCCACCAGGCCTGGCCTTTTTCTTTCTTTCTTTTTTTTTTTTTTGAGAGAGACTTACTCTGTTGCCCAGGCTGGAGTGCAATGGTGCAATCTCGGCTCACTGTAACTTCCGCCACCCAGGTTCAAGTGACTCTCATGCCTCAGCCTGGTATTACAGGTGCACACCACTACACCTGGTTAATTTTTGTATTCTTAGTAGAGATGGAGTTTTGTCATGTTGGCCAGCCTGATTTTAAACTCCTGACCTCAGGTGATCCACTCACCTTGGCCTCCCAAATTGCTGGAATTACAGGCACAAGACACTGCACCCCGCCAATCAGTTCTAATAGTTTTTTTTATGGAATCTTTAGGTTTTTCTAAATATAAGATTATATTGTCTGCAAACAAGGATAATTTGACTTCTTCCTTTCCAATTTGGGTGCCCTTTCTTTCTTTTTTCTGACTGCTCTGGCTAGGACTTCCGGTACTATGTTGAATAATAGTGGTGAAGGTGGGCATCCTTCTCATGTTCCAGAGGAAAGGCTTTCAGTTTTTCCCCATTCAGAATGATATACTAGCTGCAGGTCTGTAATATATGGCTTTTATTAAATTGAGGTATGTTCCTTCCATATGCAGTTTTTTTGAGGGTTTTTATCATGAAGGGATGTTGAATTTTATCAAATGCTTTTCCAGCATCTTTTTGTCCTTCATTCTGTTGATATGATGTAGCACATTGATTTGCATATGTTGAACCATCTTTGCATCCCAGGGGTAAATCCCACTTGGACATGGTGAGTTATCTTTTTAATGTATTGTTGAATTCAGTTTGCTAGTATTTTGTTGGGGATTTTTGCATCAATATTCGTCAGAAAATTTGGCCCGTAGTTTTCTTTTTTTATGTGTCTTTTTCTGGTTTTTGTGTTAGGGTAATACTGACTTCATAGAATGAGTTTGGAAGTATTCCCTCCTCCTCCATTTTTTAGAATAGTTTGAATAGGATTGCTATGAGTTCTTTAAATGTTTGGTAGAATTCAGCAGTGAAGCCATGGGCTCACGGGCTTTTCTTTACTCGGAAACTTTTAAATTATGGCTTAAATCTCATTACTTGTTATTGGTGTGTCCAGGTTTTGGATTTCTTCATAATTCAACCTTGATAGGTTATATGTACCTAGGAATTTGTCCAATTCTTCTAATTTTCCAATGTATTGGCATATAGTTGCTCATAGTAGCCACTAATGATATTTGAATTTCTGTTGTATCAGTTGAAATGTCTCCTTTTTCATCTCTGATTTTATTTACTTAGATCTTCTCCTTTTTGTTCTTAGTCTGCTAAAGGCTTGTTAATTTTGTTTAACTTTTTGAAGAAGCAACTTATAGTTTCATTGATCTTTTGTATTGTTTTCTCCATTTTGATTTTATTTATTTCTGCTCTAATCTTTATTATTTCATTTTTTTCTACTAATGATTTTGGGTTTGGTTTGTTCTTGCTCTTCTAATTTTTTAAGATGCATTGTTAAGTTGTTTATTTGAAGTTTTTCTTTCTTTTTTTAATGTAGGCACTTATAACTACAAATTTCCCTCTTAATACTGCTTTTGCTGTATCCCATAGGTTTTGGTATATTGTGTTTCCATTATAATTTGTTTTAAGAAAAATTTCAATTTCCTTTTTAATTTCCTTATGACCCACTGGTCATTCAGGAGCATACCGTTTAATTTCCATGTGTATGTATTATTTCCAAAGTTTCTCTTCTTATTGATTTCTACTTTTATTTAATTGTGGTCAGAGAAGATGCTTGATATTATTTCAGTTTTTTTGGAATGTCTTAAGACTTGTTTTGTGACCTAATATATGGTCTATCTGTGAGAATGATACATGTACTGAGGAAAATAATTTGTATTCTGCAGCTGTTAGATGAAATGTTCTGTAAATATCTTTTAGGTTCTTTTGGTCTATAGGGCAGATTAAGTCCAATGTTTCTTTGTTGATTATCTGAAAGACCTGTCCAATGCTAAAAGTCGGGTGTTGAGGTCTCCAGCTAGTGTTACATTGAAGCCTCTCTCCTTCTTTAGCTCTAACAATATTTGCTCTATATATCTGGGTGGTCCAGTGTTGGGTGCACATATTTTTAAAATTGTTATATCCTGTTGCTGAATTGACCCCTTTATCATTATATAATGACCTTCTTTGTCTGTTCTTACAGTTTTTATCTTGAAATTTATTTTGTCTTATATAAGATAAAATATTCCTGCTCTTTTTTGGGCTTTCATCACCATGGAATATTGTTTTTCATTCACTTATTTCCAGTCTCTGTGTATCTTTATAGGTGAAGTGTGTTTCTTGCAGGCAACAGATCATAGGGTCTTCTTTTTTATCCATTCAGCCACTCTATGTCTTTTTTTCCTTTTTTTTTTTTTTTGAGATGGAGTCTCACTCTGTCACCCAAACTCCACCTCCCAGGTTCAAGCAGTTCTCCTACTCAGCCTCCTGAGTAGCTGGGACTACAGACATGTGTCACCACATCTGACTAATTTTTGTATTTTTGGTAGAGACGGGGTGTCGCTATGTTGGCCAGTCTGGTCTCAAACTCCTGACTGACCTCAGGTGATCCACCCGCCTTGGCCTCCCAAAGTGCTGGGATTACAGGCATGAGCTACTACACCCGGCCCACTCTATCTATTTTGATTGGAGAGTTTAGTTCATTTCATTAAATGTTATTATTGATAAGTAAAGACATGCTTCTGCCATTTTGTTATTTGTCTTCTGGTTGTTTTGTGGTCTTTTCTTCCTTCTTTCTTTCCTTCTTGTCTTCCTCTTAGTGAAGGTGATTTTCTCTGGTGATATGAATTGGTTTTTTTACTTTTTGTTTTTGGTGTATCCTTTATGTGTTTACTGGTTTATGGTTACCATGAGGCTTGCAAAAAATATAACCCATTATTTTAAACTGATAACAAAACTGTTTACATAAATAAGCACAGAAGCAAAAATAAAATTAATAAAGACTATGCCTTAACTTCATCCCCAGCCTTTTAACTTTTTGCTGTTTCTATTTATAATTTATTGCATTGACTATGTCTTGAAAAGTTGTGGTAGTTATTATTTTTTGTTGGTTAATCATTTTGTTTTTCCACTGAAGATAAGAGTAATTTACATACCACAGTTACAGTGTTATAATATTCCAGTTTTTTCTGTGTACTTACTATTATCAGTGAGTTTTGTACATTCAGATAATTTCTTGTGGCTGATTAACATCCTCTTCTTTTTGATTGAAGCACTCCTTTTAGCATTTCTTGTAGGATAGGTCTGGTGTTGATGAAATCCCTCAGTTTTTGTTTGTCTGGGAAAGTCTTTATTTCTCCATCATGTTTGAAGGATATTTTCACCAGATATACTATTCTGGGACAAAAGTTTTTTCTTTCAGCACTTTAAATATGTCTTGCCACTCTCAACTGGCCTATAAGGTTTCCACTGCAAAATCTGCTGCTAGATGTATTGGGCTCCATTGTGCGTTGTTTCTTTTCTCTTACTGCTTTTAGGATCCTTTCTTTGTCCTTAACTTTTGGGAGTTTGGTTATTAAATTTCTTGAGGTAGTCTTTTTTGGGTTAAATCTGCTTTGTGTTCTATAACCTTCTTATACTTGGATATTGATATCATTATCTAAGTTTGAGAAGTTCTCTGTTATTATGCCTTTGAAGAAACTTTCTACTCCAACTCTTTCTCTACCTTCTCTTTAAGGCCAATAAATATTAGATTTGCCCTTTTGAGGTTATTTTTTACATCCTGTAGGTGTGCTCATTGTTTTTAATTCTTTTTCTTTTGTCTCCTTTGATCACATTTTTTTTTTTTTTTTGAGATGGAGTCTCGCTCTGTTGCCCAGGCTGGAGTGCAGTGGCCGGATCTCAGCTCACTGCAAGCTCGGCCTCCTGAGTTTACACCATTCTCCTGCCTCAGCCTCCCGAGTAGCTGGGATTACAGGTGCCCGCCACCTCGCCCGGCTAGTTTTTTGTATTTTTTTTTAGTAGAGACGGGGTTTCACCATGTTAACCAGGATGGTCTCGATCTCCTGACCTCGTGATCTGCCCGTCTCAGCCTCCCAAAGTGCTGGAATTACAGGCTTGAGCCACCGTGCCCAGCCAGATCACATATTTTTAAATAGCCTGCCTTTAAGCCCACTAATTCTTTCTTCTACTTGATCAATTCTCCTATTAAAAAACTTATGTTGGGGCTGGGCATGGTGGCTCACGCCTGTAATCTCAACACTTTGGGAGGCCGAGGTGGGTAGATCACCTGAGGTCAAGAGTTCAAGACCAACCTGGCTGACATGGTGAAACCCCATCTCTACTAAAAATACAAAAATTAGCTGGGCATGGTGCAGGCACCTATAATCCCAGCTAGTCGGGAGGCTGAGGCGGGAGAATTGCTGCAGAGATTGCACTACTGCACTCCAGCCTGGGTCACAGAGTGAGACTCCATTTCAGAAAAAAAAAAGACTGATGTGTTGTGCACGGTGGCCCACACCTGTAATCCCAGCACGTTGGGAGGCTGAGACTGGCAAATCGCCTAAGGTCAGGAGTTCAAGTTCAGCCTGGATAACATGGTCAAACCCTGTCTCTACTAAAAATACAAAATACAAGCCTGGGTATGGTGGCACACACCCGTAGTCCCATCTACTTGGGAGGGTGAGGCAAAATAATTGCTTGAACCCGGGAGGCAGAGGTTGCAGTGAGCCAAGATCACACCACTGCCTGGGTGACAGAGCAAGAGTCTGTCTCAAAAAAATAAAAAAACAACAAAACTGATGCATTCTTCAGTATGCCAATTGCATTTTTCAGCTCCAGAATTCCTGCTTGATTCTTTTAAATTATCTCCATCTCTTTATTAAGTGTATCTGATGAAATTCTGAATTTATTCTGTGTTATCTTGAATTTCTTTGCGTTTCCTCAACACAGCTATTTTGCATTACCTGTCTAAAGGGTCATATAGCTCTGTTTCTCCAGGATTGCTCCCTGGTGCCTTATTTAGTTCATGTGAGGCCATGTTTTCCTGAATGGTGTTGATGTTCTTCAGTGTCTGGGCTTTGAAGAGTTAGATATTTATTGTAGTTTTCTCAGTCTGGGCTTGTCTGTACCCACCCTTCTTGGGAAGGCTTTCTAGATATTTGAAAGGACTTGGGTGTTGTGATTTAAGTTGTATCTGCTTTAGGGGGCATCCCAAGCCCAGTAATGCTGTGGTTCTTGCAGTTTCATAAAGGTACCACCTTGATGGTCTTAGACAAGATCCAGGAGAATTTTCTGGATTACTCAGTAGAGGCTTTTGTTCTCTTCTCTTACTTTCTACTAAACAAATGGAGCCTCTCTGTTCCGAACATCCTGGAGCTGGGGTGGTGTGACACATGCACCCCTGTGGCCACCACCACTAGGACTACACTGGGTCAGACCTGAAGCCAGCACAGCACTGGGTCTTGCCCAAGGCCTGCTCTAACCACTCCCTAGGGATGGCCCATATTTACTGAAGGCCCTGAGGCTCTACAATCAGCAGGTGGCAAAGCCAGCTAGGCCTCTGTCCTTCCTTGCAAGGTGGCAAGTTTCCACAGGCCCCAAGCAAGGCCAGAGGAGCCATCTGGGAGCAAGGGTAGAGTTTAAAACCTTAGAAGTCTACCTGGTGTTCTATGGTACTGTGACTGAGCTCGCACTCAAACCATAAGATATAGTCCTTCCCACTCTTCCTTTCCCTTTCCAAAGGTAGAGGAGCCTCATCCTGTGGCCACCATCACCACCACAGGCCCGTGGGAGTTACTGCCAGACTACTGCTGATGTTCCCTTAAAGCTCAAGATCTCTTTTTTTTTTTTTTGAGATGGAGTCTTGCTCTCGCCCAGGCTGGAGTGTGGTGGCATGGTCTTGGCTCACTGCAAGCTCTGCCTCCCGGGTTCACGCCATTCTCCTGCCTCAGCCTCCCGAGTAGCTGGGACTACGGGCGCCTGCCACCACGCCTGGCTAATTTTTTTGTATTTTTAGTAGAGACGGGGTTTCAACGTGTTAGCCAGGATGGTCTCGATCTTCTGACCTCGTGATCCGCCGGCCTCGGCCTCCCAAAATCCTGGGATTACAGGTGTGAGCCACTGTGCCCGGCCAAAGCCCAAGGTCTCTTATGTCAGACTGTGGTGAATGATCTCTGACCTGTGACTCGCTTTCAGGGCAGTGGACTTCCCTCTGACACAATGCAGGTCCAGAAATGCCACCCAAAAGCCCTTTTGGTGCTTGGGGAGGGAAAGAACATTTCAGCTTAGAATTGTACAATCAAATAAGCTATATTCAAGACTGAGGGCAAAAAGACATTGTCATATAAGTTTGCTGTTCAAAAACTCTCAGCGAAAGAAATGCTAAAGAATGTATTTCAGTAAGAAAAAAAAGTGAATCCAGAAGAAAAAAGTAGCATGAGAAAATCAAATGAATTTGTAACCATTTGGTAACTCTAAATAAGGATTTGCTATGCTACTGCTGCTACTACTACTATTACTACTACTACTACTACTACTACTACTACTACTACTACTACTGGCTAGTGTTAATAGGGGTTAGAAACAAAGAGGAATGAAGAGAATAGACAACATTAACATGGAAGAAAGAAGGGGAGAAATTTGAGTTAGTGTGTAAGTTCCTTGAAGAAAGAGAATAGAAAAAATGTTTAATTTTTTACTTATTTTTTGTAACAGCCTTATTGAGGTATAAACCGAACATATTTCAATTGTACAATCTGATTAAGAATGACATATGTATACCCTCGTGAAACCATCACCATAATCAGATTAATTATCATATCTAGCATCCCTAAAAGTGTGCTCACAACCTTTGGAATTCTTGCCTCCCAACTTGTCCCCACTCCCCAAACAATCACTGATCTGCTTTCTGTTTCTATAGGTTAGTTTGTATTCTCTAGAATTTTATATAAATGGATTCGTACAGTACCTACACTTTTTTTGTCTGACTTTTCTCATTCCACATAGTTTTTTGTTTTAGTTTTTGAAACAAGGTCTCACTCTGTTGCCCAGGCTGTAGTGAGCGCAGTGGCATATTCACAGCTCACTACAGCCTCGACTCCCTGGGCTCAATTGATCCCTCCAACTCGGTCTCCTGAGTAGCTGGGACTACAGGTGCATGCCATCATACCCAGCTAATTTTTGTACTTTTTGTGGAAATGGGGTTTTGCCATGCTGCCCAGGCTGGTCTCAAATTCGGGGGCACAAGCGATCTACTCTCCTCAGCCTTCCAAAGTGTTGCAAATATAATTGTGAGCCACTGTGCCCAGCCCTGCATAGTTAAGATTCCACTATGTTGAGTATATCAGTGGTCCATACCTTTTTATTACTAAGTAATATTTCACTGTTTATATGTACACCACAATTCACATATCTCTTCATTTATTGATTAACACTTGAGTTGTTTCAGTTTTTGGTCAAGTTAAGCTTCTGTGAATATCATGTAAATGTCTTTGTATGGTCACGTGCAACAGTGCTGGGAGCTGAGGTCTAATGTGAGGTAATTAGACCATGAGGGTGGAGTGAATGGATTAATGTTGTTATATGAAAATGAGTTCTTTTTAGAAGTTCAGCCACCTCTTGCTCTCTGTTGCCCTCTCTGTCCTTTCACCATGGGATGATGCAAAAAAAGTTCTCATCAAATGCTGGTGCCTTAATATTGAACTTCTGAGACACCAGAACTGTAAGGAAATATATCTCATTGTAGGTTTTTAATTTTTTAAGACAGGATCTTGCTCTGTCACTCAGACTGGACTGCAGTGCAAACTTGAAATCCTGGGTTTGGGCCATCCTCCTGCCTTGGCCTCCCAAAGTGCTGGGATTACAGGCATGAGCCAGGGTGCCTGGCCTCATTGTAGTTTTAATTTGCATTGTCTTAATGAGGAATAATGTGGAGCATTTTTTCATGTGTTTATTAGCCATGGATATATTTCCTTGGGCGGAGCATCTGTTCAAGTCTTTTGTCCGTTGTATTCTTATTTAGTTTTGAGAGTTCTTTATGCATTCTGGGTACAAGTCCTTTATCAAACATATAATTTGTAAATACTTTTTCTTAGTCAGCAGCGGATCTTTTCATTCTGCTAACTGTGTCTTTAGAATAGTAGATGTTTTTAATTGGATGAAGTCCAATTTATCATTTTTTTTCCTGCTGGCATACCTAAGAAATCTTTGCCTAACCCAAGGTAACAAAGATCTTTTCCTTTATTTTTTTTCTGAAGTTGTATAGTTTTGGATTTTGCACTTATTTCTACAATTGTGTTTTTTTGTTTGTTTGTTTGTTTGTTTGTTTCTGAGACGGAGTCTTGCTCTGTCACCCAGGCTGGAGTGCAGTGGCCGGACCTCAGCTCACTGCAAGCTCCGCCTCCCGGGTTTACGCCATTCTCCTGCCTCAGCCTCCCGAGTAGCTGGGACTACAGGCGCCCGCCACCTCGCCCGGCTAGTTTTTTGTATTTTTTAGTAGAGACGGGGTTTCACCGTGTTAGCCAGGATGGTCTCGATCTGCTGACCTCGTGATCCGCCCGTCTCGGCCTCCCAAAGTGCTGGGATTACAGGCTTGAGCCACCGCGCCCAGCTCTACAATTGTTTTGAGTTGTGTTGTAAATGGTGTGGGTATATATAAACGTTCATTTGTTGAATGTGGATATCCAATTTCTATACAACTATTGTTACAATCATTTGCTGAAAAGACTATCCTTTCTCCACTGAAATGCCATTGCACCTTTGTCAAAACCCATTGTCCATGTATCTGTGGTCCCACCTCTGGGCTCACCATTCTATTCTATTGATCACTCTATCTTAATATCAATATCATACTCTCTTAATTAGTGTAGCTTTATAATAAGTCTTGAAATCAGGTAGAATTTGTCCTCCCATTTTGTCCTTTTTTTGTTTTGTTTTGAGGTGGAGGCTCGCTCTATCACCCAGGCTGGAGTGCAGTGGCGCGATCTCGGCTCACTGCAACCTCCACTTCCAGAGTTCAAGCGATTCTCCTGCCTCGGCCTCCTGAGTAGCTGGGACTACAGGCATGTGCCACCACACCCGGCTAATTTTTTGTATTTTTAGTAGAGACTGGGTTTCACTGTGTTAGGCTGGATCATCTCCATCTTCTGACCTTGTGATCTGCCTGCCTCGGCCTCCCAAAGTGCTGGAATTACAGGTGTGAGCCACCGTGCCTGGCCTTGTACTTTTTTTTACAAGTTGTTTTTCCTGTTCTAGGTCCTTGCAATTCCACATGAATTTTAGAATTATCTTATCAATTTCTACAAAAACAAGTGTCTTATGGAATTTTATTTTGGAATACAATAAATCTATAGACCTATTTGGAGGGAATTGATGTCTTAAAAATAATAAGTTTTCTGAGTTTGGAAGTTTGGACACAATATACTGTAATTTTCAGTGTGCAGGTTTTGCACATCTTTTGCCCGATTTATACCTAAGTATTTAATATTTTTGATGCTACCATAAATGGCATTTTTAATTTCATTTTTTTAAAGTTTATTTCTACTATAGAGTAACACATTTGAATTTTGTATATCAATCTTCTATCCTGAAACCTTGTTAAACTCACATATTAGTTCTAGTAACTATTTTATAGATTCCATTAGGTTTTCTACATAAAAGATCATGCAATCTATTAATGAAGACAGTTGACTTCTTCATTCCAGACCAGATACTTTTTTTTCCCCTTTCATTCTTTTTATTTTATTATTATTATTATTATTATTATTATATTATTTTGAGACAGAGTCTTGCTCTTGTTTTCCAGTCTGCAGTGCAGTGGTGTGATCTTGGCTCATTGCAACCTACACCTCCTGGGTTCAAGCGATTCTTCTGCCTCAGCCTCCCGAGTAGCTGGGATTACAGGTGCCTGCCACCACGCCCAGCTAATTTTTTTGTATTTTGGGTAGAGACAGGGTTTCACTATGTTGGCCAGGCTGGCCAGGCTGGCCTCAAACTCCTGAACTCAGGTGATCCACCCGCCTCCCAGCCTCCTCAAAGTTAACAGGATTACAGGTGTGAGCCATTACCTGGCGCCTTTTCCTTTTTTTTTTTTTTTGACAGAGTCTTGCTCTGTCGCCCAGGCTGGAGTACAGTGATGTGACCTCGGCTCACTGCAACCTCCACCTCTCCCGAGGAGTTCTAAGCAATTCCTTGGCCAGCCTCTGGGCAGCTGGGACTGTAGGCATGTGTGCCGGCTTGCATTTTAGTAGAGGCGGGGTTTCACCATATTATTAACAGGCTCAGTCTCGAACTCCTGACCTCAGGCAATCTGCCCACCTTGGCCTCACAAAGTGCTGGGATTACAGGCGTGAGCCACCATGCCTGGTCTTTTTCTTTTTTCAATAGAGACAGGGTTTCTCCATGTTTCCTAGGCTGGTCTTGAACTCCTGAGCTCAGGCAATCCGGCTAATTTTTGTATTTTTAGTAGAGACAGTGTTTCACCATGTTAGCCAGATTGGTCTCCAACTCCTGACCTCAGGCAATTCACCCATCTCAGCCTCCCAAAGTGCTGGGATTACAGGCGTGAGTCACTACACCTGGACTTTTTCTTTTTTCAATAGAGACAGGGTTTCACCATGTTTCCTAGGCTGGTCTTGAACTCCTGAGCTCAGGCAATCCACCTGCCTCAGCCTCCCAAAGTGCTGGGATCACAAGCATAAGCCGCCATACCTGGGCCAAAGCTGATGCATTTTATTTTGTTTTCTCAACTTACTGTAAATGGCCAGAACCTTTAGGACAATGTTGAATAAAAATGGTGAGATTGGATACTCTTGCCTTATGCCTGATTTTAGGAAGAAAGCATTTAGTCTTTGTATTCCTTGGAGTTCTCCGGAGAAACAGAAACACACACACACACACACACACACACACACAAACACACACAGACACATACACATAGTTGTTGGGTTTTTTTTTTTCCTTTTGAGACAGTCTCGCTTTGTCGCCCAGGCTGGAGTTCAGTGGCACCATCTCAGCTTGCTACAACCTCTACCTCCCTGGTTCAAGTGATTCTCGTTCAGCCTCCCAAGTAGCTGGGACTATAGGCATGCACCACCATGCCGAGCTAATTTTTGCATTTTTAGTAGAGATAGGATTTCACCATGTTGGTTATCCTGGTCTCCAACACCTGACCTCAAGTGATCCGCCTTCCTCAGCCTCCCAAAGTGCTAGGATTACAGGCGTGAGCTACCATGCCTGGCTGGAGTTCATGTATTTTGAAATGCTGTTATTGAGTTTTATGTTCTTCTGATGACTTCACCTCTTTATTATTAAATAACCAGCTTTGGGTTTTTTCCTCACATGCATGTACTGATCTGTACTCCATTGAATACCGGAATGGCCACCTCTGAAGATCTCTGGAGATCTCTCTTCTTGCAGCTCCACTGGAAAAAAAAAAAAAAAGAAAGCCCGAGATAGGTATGCATACAACTTCCTAAACACACTGTGTGTGCTCAATCCCCCAGGGTAAGAAGAGCACTGTGCATGCGGAAGGCCTACCCTAAGGGAAGAATCATGGGAAAGAGAGATGGGATCTCACTGTTGCCCAGGCTGGTCTCAAATTCCTGGCCTCCAGCTATCCTCCTGCCTTGGCCTCCCAAAGTGTTGGGTTTACAGGTGTGAGCCACTGTGCCAGTTTGATATTCTTTATAACAAAGCCTGCAATATTTCTTCCCATACAGAATTTTCTGAAGATAACAAAGAGGCTAATTATTAATAACTGGATGCATACTATGAGATGAGAATTATATACATTCTTCTAGACTGTCAACTTCAAACAGAATTCAGAAAACTATGCCTGTAAACCAAATCCATTCATCTGCCTACTTTTATAAATAGTTTTATCGGAACACAGTAAAACCATTTGCAGTTTATTTACCTACTGTCTATAGCTGCTTTTGCACTGCAAGGACGGAGTTGAGTTGATATGACATAGACCATATGGCCCTCAAAGCCTGAAGTTTTTACTATCAGTCCCTTTATAGAAAATGTGTGCTGATCCCTGACTCAGAAGATACCATATTTTGCAAATTGTAAGTACAATAAAGTGATATTTTAACCTATTATCTATGTCACGTAACAAAACTACCTTTAAAACCTAATGGCTTAAAATGTTTTTAAAATGCAAAATTAGCTGGACATGGTGGCACACACCTGTCATCCTAGCTGCTGCTAGGGAGGCTGAGGTGGAAGGATCACTTGAGCCTGGGAGGTTGAGGCTGCAGTGAGCTGTAAGTGTGCCACTCCACTCCAGCCTGGGCAGCAGAGCAAGATTAAGGTCCTATCTTAAAAAGAAAGAAGAAAAGGAAAATGTCTATTAAAACTGTACTTAGCTTCCATGGACACTGAAATGTTAGAACATTTATCTTCTATGTGCATTTCGAAGCTATGCCAGGGATGGCTTGATCAGGGATTCCTCTACAGTGGTGTGATTGCTTTCAAAGAAGCTTTTCCATTATTCAGGACAGATACTTCTACAAGATCAGCTGTTTGAGGGATTGGAGCTAAGTTTTACTGGTATCTCCTCAGGTTCTAAATGTAAGGAACAGCTGTGCAGGTAAGTTCACTTAGTATCTTAGAAAGGCTAAGTGAACTTGGCCACAGAGTAGTAACCCTAAGATTTCTCCATGTTGCCCAGGCTGGTCTTAAATTCCTGGGCTCAAGCAATCCACCTACGTAGGCCTCCCAAACTGCTGAGCTTACAGGTGTGAGCCACTATGCCCGGCCCAGACATTTTCTTTTTTGCCAATATTTTGCACATGAGTTATAACAAATCATATATAATAATAATAATAATAAATGGAATATGCATTTTTAAATGATTGCTTGATTTTAATTTTGTGGGGAAGAGTGCTACAATTAAGGTAATATAAATGTCTTTTCTTTTCTTTCCCTCCATGCCTTCTCCCCCCAAAAAATTTCCTAAGATTTTGATGGAAGTTCTTATAGAAATTGTACAGTCCTATGGAGTATTTATTTCTCCTCTTAATAATCACAAATAACAGCCAAATATTAGAGATTCCAAACATTGAAATGGCAGGAAAGTTCTTTTGGTTCATAGATTTGCACACTTTGTCCTTGGCTTCCCTCAAAGTGTGAGCTTATGAGAGAGACTAGATGTGATAAGACTTAAAGGGAGAAAAAGGTCTTGGTTTCTGGCAGAAATATAGCCGCAGGGAGCCATAAATGTAATCGAAAAGGCTTTCTCAACTGCAGAAAAGAATTCCAGCCTTTTTATTCAGATGGGCAACCCTCTGGGTGGGCTGATTTTGTGAGTCAATCAGATCCAAAGTATATGTCTAGAGATTACAAAGGAAATAAATACATTTGTGGGTCAGAAATGTCTCACCTGGTGCAGACTGCTTTCTTTCTCACTCATTTTCATTAGTTTGGGGTGTGTGTATATCTAAAACTCCCTGCTTTTCTCTCAGATCAGTAACACATTTGCCACTAACTTTGATACAGCATTACTTTAGAAATACAGGTTACAGTTATTCAGAATTTTAAGTTGAATTTATTTATACTCTTTCCATTCTTTAAAGACTCCAAGTGGTTTAATAGAACACACATGATGTATTTGTGTGTATTTGTGTCATATGCTTTTGGAAAAAGTCACTTGTCAATTATGCAAATAGTTCTTGGGGTGTCTGCCATGTTTAAAGAATCTTGAAGTTTATAAAGATGAATGAAATGTCCTTGATGATTGAATCTTGGTGTACTAACTTGTCCAGAAACACTTGCTATTTAGTAAAAGCATAACAACATTACCTGCATATCAAAATCACCTGGGGAGCTTGTTAAACATACACCGGCCCAGGCTCCGGCTCTCGGCTTAAGGAGATTCTGATAATATGCAGAGCTCAAGGTGTGTGTAGTTTTAACAAAAAGCTTCCCAAGTGAATCTGATACACATCTAGGATTAAGAAACACTGCTTTAAACTAAGAAAGGACTAACTGCAGAAGTTCAGCCACAAGTCAACCAGATGTATGCCCTTAACATTCACATGAGCAGTTGACTAAAGTCTCTTATAAGGCTATTTCTATTTCCGAGGTTTCAGAATGGGTTGTTACAGTCTGAAACACACCCCAGAGGACAGAGTCAGGTCTAATCTTTTCTGTAAGACACCTTGCTCGAGACTGCTGTGAAGGAATAAGAGAGCTGCAGTCAAAGATCATCTCAAAGCCTCCCAGAACACTCTATAATTATATCCATCTCACATGAAACATGGGTGTGTAAATTTTCTCCTTCGCTAGATTGGCAAGTATTCCAGTACAGGGCAAGTCTCTTTTTTTTTTTCCTTCCACCAAGGAACACAATAACCCATACATAATAGGTGTTTGACAGGTGTTTTTTTTTTTTTTTTTTCTTTTAACTGAATTGAATCCTTACCCAGTTCCCAGGGGCTGACTATATATACCCATAAATTATACATTTGTTTATAGAACATTTCAATCACACCAAAGAACATATATATGGAAGAAAGAACAATGAACAAGCACCCATGGACCCCCCCCGCCACCCCCCGTTTATGAAACAGGACTTTGCCAATGCTTTTGAAGTTCCTTATTGAACTAGATCTTTTAAAAACAGCAACGATTTTCTGAATTTTAATCAGAAGGCATGCATTCCTTCATTCATTGATTGGATTCCGTCATGGTCAGACCTGCCTACCAAGTGTCAACATGATATACACAATGTAGGTATTCTACTGTTGGGGTGAGGAGGGTCAAAAGTGACATAAGCTATCTCCAGAGACGTACGGATCGCCCTTGCTGCAAATGGCCCCAACTCGGCCTGGCGCTCTGGAGCGGGCGTGGTTTCTGCGCGCGGACACTTTGGGCAGAAACTACGCGTCCCGGCAGTCCTCGGGGCGAGTGGGCGGAGCCGGGCCGGGGGCGGGGGCCGGGCGAGAGGGGGCATTGTGTAGGGGAGCGCGGAGCTGCATTTGTCTGCTGGAGGTGTTAGCCGATCGGGCGCAGCCGTGGCCGGCGAGGGCTGGAAGTGTCAGAGGCGGCCGCGGGCCCGGCAGAAGGCCGAGTAGGAGGAACCACGCGTCGGGGGCCGCGATCTCTAGCAGGGGGCGGTGTGCCAGCGGAGCACCATGCACATAGGCGCCCAGCGCCCCGACTACCCCTCCCGAGGAAAAGAGGCCGGGGCCGCGCTGGGGCGGCGGAGAGCATGAGGGAGGCCGGGGGGCGGCTTGGCTTGGAGCGCTGCTAGGGAGCGGTGCGCGCCGCACTCCCGCCTGGGCGCAGCGGAGGGTGGGGAGCCGGGCAGGTCGCGCCTGCGGGCGGGAGCCGACCGCCGGGAGCTGTTCTGATTTCCGACGCGCACGCTAGGGGCCCGGAGCAGCCCCCGGCCCCGGCGCGCCGCCGACATGGGCAACGCGGGGAGCATGGATTCGCAGCAGACCGATTTCAGGGCGCACAACGTGCCTTTGAAGCTGCCGATGCCCGAGCCAGGTGAACTGGAGGAGCGATTTGCCATCGTGCTGGTGAGTGCGCGGCGGCGGCCGGGCGCGGGGACCCGGGGCCCCCGGCCGGGCGGCGCAGCTGACCCCCTCCCCTCCCCTTCGCCCGGTGCCGGGAGCGAGCCTCCATTCCCGTGGGGTAGGCTCCCACTTTCCCCTTTGTGGCCCCCCAGCACTCCTCTTCACCCCCCTGGCAGTCCCCCGGGCTCAGCCTCTCGGGGTCCCGTGATGGGGATGGGGGCTCCAGGCGGGCTGCCCAGCCAGCCCCGAACCCATTGTCTGGCTGGAGAGGCACCTCACGGCGCGTGTGCCCGGGAGGTGCGGCGTGGGCGTGAAGGGAAGGTGGCGCGGGCTTGGGAGGAGGAGGCGGCGAGCCGCTTAGGCTTTTTTTTTTTTTTTTTTTTTTTAAACGAAACAAAACAAAACAAAAAACCCTGAGCCCCTGCGGACCATCCCTCGGGCGGCCAGCCCTGGACCTGCGAAGTCCCCGGCAGATGGGGCGCGTGTGGCCGGCCGTAGGCGCCGCGCCGGGCGGTGAGCGGAGGCGAACTTGGAGGGCGGACGTTGTCGTGGCTTGGCCAAGGGGAGCTTCCCCGAAAGGGAAAGGGGAGACCCACAGCAGTGCGGCGCCTCGGCCCTTGGAGAGGAGCAGGGGCGTCTGAAACCCAGGCTGGGGAGAACCTCAGCGCGTTCTCTCTAGACTTAAATCTTAAACCACAAAAATGTGCAGTTTTGCGGGGACGTGTTGCGAGCTGTCCTGACTGCACGGGCGACCCCTCCTCTCCTCTTGCACTCCCAGCCAGGTCCCCCGCTCCCTGCTGCATTCCGCTTCTCCCAGCTTTCCAGCTCCTCGAATCCAGGACTCTGAAAACTCCTCTCTTTCTCCCTTTCCTGCTGGGACTGTGTCTGGGCCCCTCCCAGCCGAGGCTTGTGCTGTGAGCTGCAGAGGGTGTGGCGGCTTGCCCCAGCCAGGATCTGGACTGCAGTTGGTCCCCAGACTTCCAGTTTTATCGTCCCAGCCTCTTCTAAGGGATGTTGGGAGGGACACAGGAGAGATTGGACGCATTCCTATTCCTCACACTTGTACACTTCTCTTTTCCTAGTTGGTTACCTCTAAACTCTACAAGACTAGGCAGCAAGGGAAACTCGTGATCCGGGCAGCCAACGATTGTCCCTGCCTGCGGGTTTTCTTCTTTTGTTTTCATGAAAACTTACAACTTTGGCAGAGGACTCGAGTTCTAGATCAAAAATCGGTTTTCTGAGGTCTGCTCAGCGACAGGACGTTCAAATTGCCTGCCTTCAGGCCTTGAAAAAGGGATGGTTTGGTATGGGAAATGATGTTCTGGATGGCAGGTTAGCTGTGTGCTTTTTAGGAGAACTGAGCTCTCTCTCCCGCCACCTGAAAACTCTGGTGTGGCCGTCGGGGAGATAGATGAGGTTGCTTGGGTTGCTTTGCATCTCCTGTGATCTCCCACAGCTGCTCCCACCGTTGTGCAAGATGGGACACTCAAATGAAACGGCCTAGGCATAATTCTTAAGGCGGCCTGGGTGCATACCTGACCTGCTTTACCAGAGACAAACGTTTTTCTTCAAAACCCTCTTCCTACTAGACATGTGGTTCTTACCTGCTGGCTCTGGCTTTTTTTCCGCCTGACGCTGGCTTTTTTGTTTTTCCATCCATGCTGTGGTGCTCTGTGTGTGTGTGTGTGTGTGTGTCTGTCTGAATACTTGTGGTGGAGGAGCCAGTGACACAGGGAAACCAGTGCAGCAGCCATAATAATAACAATAATGCAATTAAGTTCTGCTTGACTAAGATAGCTTTTTTTTTTTTTGCTTGAGCTTTCAGTTACCCTGCTGATTAATAACACATGGTGTGAATTAATCTTTAGAAAAATGATGTCCCATCATTAACATGGTGGATTTGTGTTCCTGTTAAGGCTAGCAGTTGCAAATATAGTATGTAGACAATTATGATTGTACATCCCAAGCTTCTTGGGGCAGTATTGTTGTGGCTACTTTACTTTGTGTCACTGTTACTGGGTGCAATTCCTTTTAAAATTGTTTACGATATTCTAAGCCTCTCAAACAAGAAACAAAAACAATACCAGTCTGACCTTTTTTTGAGTAGAGACAAAGTTTTTGGGGGACCATGTCAGCTTGGGAACACTCTTCCTAGGGATACATTTGGACCGTTGATGCGTTCCTTCTCCCAAGTCAGCGCCGCTTGCTCTTTGACAATCTGAGAGAGGAGCTGAAACCTTCCAAATCATCTCCATAAGCCAATAGAACTGCGCAGTGTTGGTGATTTCTCTTGTTGGTTTTTTTCTGGAGTTGTATGTGTGATAATCTCAACTTTGCTTTTCTTTACGAGTTGCTTAAGAAATCAGTTCAAACCATTTAGTTCTCGACATCAAGCTTGAAGGACAAGTTTTAGGTGGCAGATTTTTAAGTATGTATGTGGAGGACAATGGAAATTGTGTTGGCGTTATTGATACCAGTTCAACTTTCTTGTATAATAAAGATCATACGGGTGTTTTGGGAGGAAAACCAGATAGTAATACTGTACAGAAAAGTGTCCAAGCACCTCATTGTAAGTATGGCTTACATCAATAATTAACAGACTTTTTCAAGCTAGGAAAACAATTCCTCCCAACCTCCAGCTCTAGAATATTTAAGGCCTCAGGCAGAAGTAAATAAAAATTAAAATGACAGAAGTCTATTTTATTTCTTGTTAGGAAAGCCTTAAGAGAGAACAAACCTACTCAGTAACTATCCCCTCCCTCCCCATCAGTTTATATGGGTTAAATTGTGTGAATATAAAAAATTGGTGGGCATGAATGGAAATGAGAGAATAAAAGACTAATGAATTTACAGTAGAGGGGTGAACTTTGAAAAGTAATCTTTTTAATGAAAAAAATGAGTTCGTGACTAGCAAAAATTGGATCCCAGTCTTAGGAGTTTAATCCTCCCAAGGATAGGCATCTTCAGTATCATTATAGTAATAGTTATAAAACTTCTGTTTAAGGGAAAAGATTACTGTCTTAGTGTATACATTTAACCATTTGCTTCCCTCTACTGACCTTTCAGGTAGAGCTGGAAGGTGAGATACATGTACCTTTGTGTGTGTGTATGTGCAGTGTTTCTGTTATACTCTAACCTATGTATAATTTATATGGAAGTGTTTCATAAATTATAAAGTCAGCCACGTACTTCTATCTTTGTTCTTTGATGTAAGGATGTATATGTTTCATAGGTAATATTAGCCTGTGTTTTTGGGGGGATTCTTCACATCTATAATAGCCATGTGGCCCTCCATTGTATTTGTTAACCATTGTCTAATTTTGGGGGTTACATCAAGCTTGTCAACCCACTGCCTGTGGGCTGCATGGGCCCAACACAAATTCGTAAACTTTCTTAAAACATGAGATTTATTTCGTGATTTTTTTTTAAAGCTCATCAGCTGTTGTTAGTGTTAATGTATTTTATGTGTGGCCCAAGACAGTTCTTCTTCCGATGTGGTCCAGGGAAGCCAAAACATTGGACATCCCTGGGTTACATACACACACCCACAAATACTCCCATGTCCTTTATTTTTAAAGATGATGATAAGAAGGTGGTTCTTGGTGGATGTGGTGAACAACTGATGGTTTTTGTCTGAGAATACCTCTTTCTACATTAGACACTCCATAATATTCACTCATTTTTGGCTTGCAGTCACTGTTTACAACTTAAAAGGCACACCCTTGGATGCCTTTGTTGAAGAGCTATCCTAAAAATTCTTTTGTTGAGTTTCAGAGGAAAGGACAATTTTTAAGTCTCTGTCTTATCTGCTGTATCTTATGCAATATCAGGTATCAGGCAGCACTGCAAACAGATTTAAAATTATTAGGAAGTAATGGTTTAGGGCAGTATTATCTTATATTTGGTATCAGGAACTGCTTTGGTATCTGATTAATTTGAGTCCATTTCCTTCTCATTCTTTTCCCCCTTGCCCTGAGATTGAATGTGGTCATTTTGTTTTAAGAAGGAGTGGGAACATTTTCTGAGTATCTACTATGAGTAGGCCTTTTACCTGTTCTCATTTAATGCTCATAGTAACTAATGCTATCAGCAACATTATAGATGCATAAATAATGATTATCTAAGCTGGGCACGGTGGCTCACACCTATAATCCCAGCACTTTGGGAGGCTGAGGTGAGAGGATCGCTTGAGCCCAGGAATTTGAGACCAGCCTGGGCAACATAGTGAGATCCTGTCTCTATGAAAAAAGAAAACAAAGATTAGCCAGGTGTGGTGGCTTGCACCTGTAGTCCCAGCTACACAAGAGACTGAGGTGGGAGGATCATTTAAGTCCTGGGGGTCGAGGCTGAAGTGAGCCATGTTCGTACCATTGTATTCCAGCCTGGGTGACAAAGTGAGACCACGTCTCAAAAAAGAAAAAGATTACCTAAGTTGCCTAAAATTGTACAGTTATTAAATAACTGATCTGGTCTTTCAGCAGAGATTTGGATCTGTTCCCTGCTCCCTCTGGCCTTTCCTTCATATTATGCTTCCTTAGGCTTAGAACTGGGAAGAAAAAAAGGGCCTGGGACTAGCAGTAAAAACTTCCTGTCTGGTTAGTGCAAATTTCTGACTGGATAAAGTTGGCAGAAATTCTTCAGAAGTCACTGAAGTGAGGTGCATTTGAAGTTTCTTCTCTTTAGATGTCAAGCCTTTTGGCATCTTCACTGTGCTCTTCTATTTTCAAGCATGGAGTTAAAAATTGATCTGGCCCAAAAAGGTACTCTTCAGTTTTTCTTTTCAAGGCAGATTTGAAATACCTTGGTTGAAAAGTTTGTTCTCCAAATCAGAAGGAATAGACAACCTGTCAATGCAACGCATATACTCCATATATAATTACCTGTGAAAAGGAAAGGAAGGTCAAGTTGTGTTTGTTTTTTTTTTTTCTTGAGATGGAGTCTTGCTCTGTCACCCAGGCTGGAATGCAGTGGTGCAATATTGGCTCACTGCAACCTCTGCCGCCCGGGTTCAAGCAATTCTCCTGCCTCAGCCTCCTGAGTAGCTGGGATTACAGGTGTGTGCTACCATGCCCGGCTAATTTTTGTATTTTTAGTAGAGATGGGGTTTCAGCATCTTGGCCACGCTGGTCTTGAACTCCTGACCTTGTGATCCACCTGCCTCAGCCTACCAAAGTGCTAGGATTACAGACATGAACCACTGTGCCCCACTGGAAGGTCAAGTTTTAGCGTTTAAGTTTATTTCCCGCTGCAAGGCGTTGCTCCCTTTCAGCCACTTCAAGGAGAACACTTGCCATGAAGTCTGTTGAGCAGATGGGTGGGTGGGAGTGTAGTGAGGCCATCGGATGCTGCTGATTTGTTTTCTCACATTCTTTCTCCTGTTGTGAGGGAAAGAGAGTATGGGAGAGGGGCGGTGGAGTGTTGTCACGTTGAGCCATTACAGTTTCACCCTAGGCAGTAACTCCCTGAGCTGTTTTATTCTCCTAAGTGGGAATATATGGTTAGGGCTGTATCATTATCAGGATACATTTTTTCCTCCTAATAATACCAGTAAAAACTGTGACAATATATTGGGGTGTCTAGGATAGAAGTTGATCAAATGCAAATATTTGGCTCCAGGAAGAGACTGGCAACAGTGTAAAGTGATGAAATTTGGGGAGCGATGGTATGCGTGGCCTTAAATCCCTAAGTGATAAGAAGTACTTTTGCTTGTGGCCTCTCATTTAGCATTGGCCTGGGAGGCAGGAGACCTAGTTTCTAGAATCATATTTGCTGCACCAACTTGGACAAGTTAAACTCTTTCCTCTGGCCCTTGGTTTTCCTCCTTTGTGAGTAGGAATAGAATTTGGCACAATTGTTAGTATAGTCGTGAGATGATGGAAATCATAACACTCGAAAGCATAAAATTTCCAGAACATAATACATTGTGATTCATTAGTTGACGCTGGCTTTTGAAGAGCTTTCAGGTGGAAATGTGTGTAGGGGTGTTCTGTGTGGTCTAAAGAGTAGAATTCCCCAGGATCAGTGACTGAAAGTCATATGAGCATAGGGAAAAATATTCTAACACATAGAGTTGTTGAAAATGGATGGTGCGTTCTCCATTAAAGTTATTCAGATAATCTGTGTGAAAAACACTGGTGACTGGAAGGCCCTTTCCAGCCCAAGACGATAGAAAGTACATTATTGGCTTGAAAGTTACCCTCTTTGAGGTGAGTCTGCCACTTGCAGGTTCTAGACATAGAATTATAGCCCCTGAGAGTGGGGGAAGATCTCCTGGTAGGTCCTTCTTGGGCTCAAAGAAGAAAAGGATAAGTATGTGCTGATGTTTGTTCTGGAAATTCATTTGACTCTATGAGAACTGTTGCCTAAAGGGTTTGGTCTTAATGAACAGTGCTCTTCTTTTCATATTTAGAGCTTGGGGAATAGGGACAAGGTAAAGTGGGCTCTCTAGCCCTCAGGTTTAAGCAAGTAATAGATGTCAAAAAAGCAGATAATACAAGAAGCACTGATTATGGATGATTGCCCCTCCTTTGCAAGAGGGCGCTGTAACTGGAATCCTTTTAGGAGCACAGCATTGAATCCTTAGAAGGAACAGCCTAGAGGAGCTTAGGAGGGAATGTGAGTTACAAGCTATACGGTTGCTTGGCAGATCTCGTCTTGTAGAGCAACTCTTTATGGAGTGCCACCCCATCCTGCAGATAACAAGAAGTGTGTCCCCAGGCTTTGGAGTCATGGTTCCTTAGAGAGCCTTCATGTACCTTCTTAGTTCTCACCTACTTGAACACTGGGGACAGAGATAGCTCATTTCTTGTCTTCCCTTTAGAATTCCAGCTGTTCATACTGCAGGGTGATCTTCCTCGCTCTTTCCCAGTGACCCACTCCTCCTTTCCAGAAACCTGTCTTTCAACATAACGGCAAGGACTATGCAGTTTCCAACTGATAGGATATAATTTGGAAGCATTGTCTAAGGGAAGAGCTGTTAGGTTGGAGAGCTGCCTCTTGAACTGGGATTTCAACCAAGGCCCGCAGATGTGGACCAGACGGGCTTGGAATTCTGAAATTGGGCAACACTTAGCCCTGTTTACCAGGTATGATGATGTTCAATGTTGACACATAAAAATGTACTTTCTTTTCACTCTCTTAAAAAACAAACAGAAAAACATGACCATCAGTGTTCACTGGTAGGCACTTAACACAAACTCTGTATGATTTCTAGTCTTGTATAGTTTCTAGGACAAACTTCCTATAGTTTCTGTGATTCCATGATCTTCAGTGTTCTTGTGTAGCCTGTAACTGACTTTGGTGACTCTTGTTTCACATGTAACCTTAGTCCACTTTTTTCTTTGCAGAAGTTCTGAGGCATTTGTAAGCCCCTATAACTACATTGCCACAGAAGCTGAAAGCCTTGAGGTGTTTAGACCCTGTTATGTCCAGAAGTAATCTCACTAGACTGACTTCTGTAATCTCACCTGACTTATTTCTTCATCATTTTGGGAATGATGTCAAATATCAAATAGTTCATTTTTTTTTTTTTTTTTTGAGACGGATTCTCTTTCTGTCACCCAGGCTGGTGTACAGTGACATGATCTCAGCTCACCGCAACCTCTGCCTCCTGGGTTCAAGCAATCCTCCTGCTTCAGCCTCCTGAGTAGCTGGGATTACAGGCATGCACCACCACGCCCGGCTAGTTTTTGTACTTTTAGTAGAGGTGGGGTTTCACCATGTTGGCCAGGCTGGTCTTGAACTCCTGACCTCAAATGATCCACCCGCTTTGGCCTCTCAAAGTGCTAGGATTACAGGCATGAGCCACCACAGCCAGTTTAAATAGTTCACATTTTTGACCTTGTGCCTGGTGCTGGGACACTAAAGTGTGACTGATGGTGCTTTTAAATAACACATCTCACTAGTCTCAAGTCCTGCCTTGATTGAGGGTTTGCTCAGGGACCTGACTTCCTTTCCTTGTTTTTTTTTCTCTCTGTGGAAGTTTGGCAGAACACCTTATTTAAGGTAGGATAAGGGTATTGGTAACTTAAAGTAGTGGTTCTCAAACTTGGTTGTGCATTGACATCACTTGGGGAGCTTCAAAAAGTACAAGTGGGCCAGGTACAGTGGCTCATGCCTGTAATCCCAGTACTTTGGGAGGCCAAGACAGGAGGATCGCTAGAGGCCAGGAGTCCTAGACCAGCCTGGAGCAACATAGCAAGACCTATCTCTACTACTAATGAAAATTAGCCAGATGTGGTGATGCACGCCTTAGTCCCAGCTTACCTGGGAGGCTGAAGCAGGAGGATTGCTTGAGCCCAGAAATTTGAGGTTGCAGTGAGCTGTGATTCACGCCACTGCATTCCAGTCTGGGCAACAGTGCAAAACTGTCTCTTTAAAAAAAAAAAAAAAAAAAACCAAAACAACAACAAAAAACAAACCCACATTTGCCTGGGTGCCACTCCCAGAAATTCTGATAAATTTGTCTGGAATGTGACCTGGGTATCATTTTTTAAAAGAAGCTCCCTAGGAGGTTTGAATGTGCAGCCAAGGTTGATAGCCACTGTGCTAGATGTTTTTCCCCTTTTTCTTCCTAACACAAGGACCAAGCATATGAGTTAAAACCAGCAGAAAACAAGATAGTGAGTGTAACAGAAGAGGGCTTGTTTAAGAAGTTAAAAAAAAGTTGGAGAGATTAGGCAAAACTGAGAAGGTTGAGAAGAGTTAAACTAGACATTCGATTCGACTAAAAGCTGTGAGATGAAAAAATACAGAAGAAAAGGATCAAATCCTGTTGAATGGTAGACTTTATTTAACTGTTTAAGAAATGTCCACCAAATTATCATAATGAACATTTGTGAGAAAATTCTATACATAATATATAAGATTGAGCAGTGACGTAGAGGTATACTTCTGGAGTAGAACAATCAATAAATCAATTGCATTTTTGCTTAGGCCTCTATTCTGCAGCCTAATTGTTTGTTGGTTCAATGCAGGCCTTTTGCTTTGATCTCTGGTTTTACCACTTACAAAGACTTGATGAGCTTGGCTTCCTGTAGTGAAATTCAAATACACTTGTGAAATGTAAACAACATTCATTTATTAAGAATCCTATAATCAAGGCAAATTGGCATGCTTATATAAGCAATTAGCCTTGAGAATAGAAAGATAAATAGGATGCTAGGTCAAGAATGAGCTGATTGTTCTCAATGCAAGACTCTAGTTATTTCTTTATTCATTATAACATAAGCAAATAGACATTCCTCTTATTCATAATTTTTAGCATTTGTGGTTTGGGGTTTGAGGACAGGATATGTGGTTTTCTGGAACTGAGAGGATAGTAGCAATTATTGTTTTGTTTTCATTTAGAAATATAAATCAATCTTATAAGGAACTGTAGGTGGTTGATTTATGATTAGATAAAACTTTCTAGTAATAGGGAACAGGGCAAGAGAAGGTATGGATTTAGATGGGAATAGTAAAGGGTAATAGTTTTATTTTGGTGGGGAAGGTAAAGAAGATGACAATTTTACAGTGGCAGAAAGATTAAAAATAGTCTCATCTGCCCTCATTGAATAAGTTGAATAAAAAAGGAATAACTTTTTTTTTTTATTGACATAGAAGGAAGCAGTATGATAACTAATAGCAGGAGAAGTTGGATATGTCATGATCAGATTTGCACCATGGCAACACTCAGTTTTGGCCAGTGAGTTCAGTACTGCTGACTGTCTTAGTTGTGAAAGCTAGAGACCTGAAATGCAAAGGCAGTGAATTGGGTGAATAGCTTTGTTAGGTTCAGTTCTGGCCCTTTCATTCCCTGATATGGTCAGCTTTGTTGTTCTTCCGAAGAAATTTTCTCTTTGGTGACAATGGAGTATCTTGACTAATCAGGGTTCTTTATTCCCAAGGACTTCTGACTGGTGAACCTAGGAAGCCAAATGTCTTGGGACCAGGATGCCATAAACTTGGATTCCTTGGGCCTTACCATAAAGTCACTCTACTGCCAAATAATTCGGCCATCCAGATGTGAACCTGGAGAGGCCATTTAGAACTGTGTGGCCTCCTGGGCTTGTGCAGCCCTTCCCCTTGCCAGTGTTTAGACCCTCCAATGGCCTTTTATAGCAGAATGTTTGGTTTGGTTCTCAGGGTCCGCTTTTTGGAAAGCATTATTTGGCTTAGAAATCTCCAGATTGGGCTGGGCGTGGTGGCTCAAGCCTGTAATCCCAGCACTTTGGGAGGCCGAGACGGGTGGATCACGAGGTCAGGAGATCGAGACCATCCTGGCTAACACAGTGAAACCCCGTCTCTATTAAAAAAATACAAAAAACTAGCCGGGTGAGGTGGCGGGCGCCTGTAGTCCCAGCTACTCGGGAGGCTGAGGCAGAAGAATGGCGTAAACCCGGGAGGCGGAGCTTGCAGTGAGCCGAGATCCGGCCACTGCACTTCAGCCTGGGTGACAGAGCCAGACTCTGTCTCAAAAAAAAAAAAAAAAAAAAAAGAAATCTCCAGATCATTTGTGAATTTACCAGGTCTCATTTCTCATTAAACAATTCTTTAACATTAAACACCTATACTTTTTTCTTCTTTTTTTTTTTTTTTCTTTTTAGATGGAGTCTTGCTCTGTTGCCCACACTGGAGTGCAGTGACACAATCTTGGCTCACTGCAACCTCCACCTCCTGGGTTCAAGCAATTCTCCTGCCTCAGCCTCCAGAGTAGCTGGGATTACAGGTGCGTGCCTCCATGTCTGGCTAATTTTTGTATTTGTAGTACAGACGGGGTGTCACCATGTTGCCCAGGCTGCTCTAGAACTCCCAACCTCAGGTGATCCTCCCACCTCAGCCTCCCAAAGTGCTGGGACTACAGGCGTGAGCCACCACACCCGACCTATACTTTTGTTATTTCACCAGTAATTATCAGAAGTTCTGGCAGGGTATGGTGGCTCACATCTGTAATCCCAGTGCTTTGGGAGGCTGAGGTGGGAGGATCGCTTGAGGCCTGGAGTTCGAGATCAGCCTGGGCAACAGCAAGATCCTGTGTCTATGAAAATTAAAAAAAAAAAAAAAAATAGCTGACTTAGTGGCACACTCCCTGTAGTCCTAGCTGCTTGGGAGGCTGAGGTGGGAGAATTGCTTGAGCCCAGCAGTTTGAGGCTGAAGTGAGCTGGGATCATGCCACTGTACTCCAGGCTGGGTGACAAAGTAAGATACCCTATCTCTAACTACAAAAAACGTTCTACGATTGATTTCCGCTGATATTTCTAATGATAATGGAGAAATTTAAAAATTCTTTCTTCGTCATTTTTTAGAATGACATTGCCTGATCCTCCTTTAAAAAAATCTTTTCATGGCCAGGCACGGTGGCCTAGACCAGGCGCCATGGCTCACGCCTGTAATCCCAGCACTTTGGGAGGCTGAGGTGGGCAGATCACAAGGTCAGGAGTTTGAGACCAGCCTGGCCAACATGGTGAAACCCCGTATCTACTAAAGATACACAAAATTAGCCGGGCACAGTGGCACGTACCTGTAGTCCCAGCTACTTGGGAGGCTGAGGTAGGAGAATAGCTTGAACCTGGGAGGCGGAGGTTGCAGTGAGCCGAGATCGCACTATAGCACTCCAGCCTGGGCGACAGGACGATAGTCCACCTCAAAAAAAAAAAAAAATCTTTTCACAAAACAAACACAGTTGCAACCAACTCCCAGATCAGGAATCAGAATCCCTCCCCTCTTGTTCTTCAGTGGTGGTGAGACTTGGCTTCTGGTCTCCCAGCCACAGTTACTGCTCACCTGACCTTACTTTCTCAGCGGTCACACTTCATGTGGAAGAGAGTCGGCCACAGGATTGTACCTTGTGGTCTGACTCCAAGTGACTCTAACCATGAGGTTTCCACCACTTCCTTTGAGAGTGTTCCTAGTCCAAGGAGGCCTGAATATTAGGAAATACTGACACTGCAGCATTTTCCTGTTGCTTTTAATTATATCATTGATCACCTTAATGGTATTTTTGTTTGTGTGTGTAGTATCCCTGCTTTTCATAATACTGGGAAGAGGATATTTTGATTTGTGTTCCCAAAGTAAAGCATGAATGGGGAGGGATGGCCACAATGAAAATGAGCATTTGAAATTTTGGGCATTAATACTTGGAATTACGGACATATAGGTACAAAATTTATGTACTCCTTCTCAAGCTTAAGTTCTGGCCTTTAGCTTTTGTTATCTTTCTTGATGACTTTTGAAATATGAAAAGGTATAAGATTGTGAATTTCATGTTCTGGTTCAGTTTCCCATCACAACCATATTGTGTTATTCCAGACGTTATTAATAGATAAAATTTGAGGGGTTCATGGCCATGTTTGTTGGTCTCCCTTCCTTTCCCCGCTCTGTAACTCCTGTATCCCTCACAGCCTTCTTCCTGAAGCCAGCTGCAATGTGACCTGACCCATCTCTCTCCTCTTCTGTTTCTTTACAAGTGCCTAACTTGGAGTTTTCTTGTTTTGTTTTTTTCCTTTCTTTCTTTCTTTTTTAAATTCCTGTCCCCAGATTAGACCTATGCTTTCTCTCCTTTGTATTTTTTTCCCGGTGATTCCCCTGCATAGCATGGGCTCCCTTTGCTTCTCTGCTTACTGAAACTATACCAGCCTTCAAAGTTTTCTACAATCCCACTTTTTCCAAGGGTCCTTACAGGCCCACATTAGCTTGGGGGCGATGAGAAAAACAACTCTCCTTACTTTGATTGCTTTGTGGTATGAATTATCCCTTACTCATGAGGCACTTGATTAAATATCACTTTGAGTAAGTTCTGATTGTAAAATAGGGAGATGCTTTCATGTGTAGCTTTGTAGTTACTTATTACATTCTTAGCGTCTTAGTTTCACCTGCCAGTTCACACTGTGGGCTCCTGAAAGGCAAGGATCATGTCTTACAGGGTCTGACAGCTTTTACTTATCTTAGCCTTGGGAAGGGTCCCAGCAAATGATTGCTGACTTGAGAACAGTGCCCACTGAAAGAGGACTGGGAATTGGAGTGGCTGCTCTGGAAACCTATGTAACTGACCACACCAGGCTATTAATTGCACATAACTTGCCTTTGTGTTGAAATGACACTTGGTCATAGATTCTTATTCATCTTGGTATTCCCCTTATCACTTGACTGTGGTAGGTGTCGGAGAATACAAAACATTCAGAGACAACAAGTTGGCATCATGCTTCCCTGATTCCTTGTGAATTAGCAGAAGAGGAGGAGGGCGGTTTATATTGTTTTTGTTGGAGTGAGGAAGTTTAAATGGGCAGCGTTCTTTATTTTGGCATGTTAGTGCTTTGCTCTTTGCAGAGTGCTCTCCAATTTCTTCTGTGCTTCTAAGGGTTTTAAATAAATGAGACAAATAGCACATGAGACTGGATGGCTTGAAGTTATGTAAGAAGGTGGTGAAGTTTGTGGTCCAGTCCTAGGTCTTCATACTAAAACTCCAGGGTGCAGTCCACTGTAAACTAATGATGTTTATGAATTCTCTCGAGTTTTGTTAGGTGCTTTATATGCATTGTCCTTGATGCTCATGACGGCTTTTCCAGGGAGCTATTGTCTTTTACTAATGAGACAATGGGCTCAGGGTGTTAAGGTGGCCACTACGCTATCATAGGGGCAGGGTTTGAATCCAGGCCTGCCTCAGAGAGCCTGCTTCTTTCTACTGCACTACACTATTATGTTTTCTGAGTTAGCTATAAGGTGTCATTAAATGTATGCTTCTTGTTCGTTCTTCACATACCCTCTGTACTAAACTCATTAATTCATACAATAACCGCCTGAATGAGTCCAACTTGCGTTATATGCTGCAGAATCTGACCTTAATCTCAAGGGACTCAGGATGTAGCTGGGGAAACAAGCAACAATAAGCAACCCAAAGAGCTTCATAGTCAATATAGATGTAGATATGCTAAGGGTTTGGAGGGAAGATGCCTTTTCTGAGTTTTGAGTGTTCAGAAAATATTTCCTTGGAATAGGAAGTAGGTGAGATTCTAGCTCAGTCCCAACCGCTGCTGGGCTGCACTTTTCATTCTACCTTGTGGGTTTTTGCTCCTTTGGTGCTTATATACTTTATTTAGACAGTGCAAAAAATATTTATTGAGCACTTACTGTGTGCCAGGCAGTGTTGTAGGCACTGGAGGATGCTGTACTGAGTGGTACCGATTAAACGTCTGCTCCCAAGGAATTTACATTTTAATGGGAGGGTGCAGAGGGGGAAGCCAGACATGAAGGGGATGCACAGGTACAGAAATGGAGCATTTAGATGGTGGAGAGTGCCATGAGGAGAATAAAATGGGATATGTGAAGTGGTGTCATCCCGATAAGGTCTGAGTGAGGAGGAGCAGGCAGCCATCGTGATCAGGTAGGAGCCCTCAGGAGGGAGGAGTAGCCAGAGTGCGATTTGTTTCTCCCTTTGCTGGTCCAGGAGCAGTTTCCAGAGACCCTGGAGCAAATGAAGGGTCATTCCACAGCATATGGGATGTACTTAGCCCAGACATGGGATGTACTCAGTCCCAACAGTGCCCGTGGGACAGACTCAAGGTAGAGGCTCAGGAGTCTGTCCCCCCACTCTGTTGTTGACAACAGAGCCATTTCTTGTAGGTGGCTTTGGGTAGCCAGAGTTCTGCTTCTTGTTAAATTCAGGTGATTTTCTAAGAAATGAGTATTTTAGAATTGCCATTGTTCTAGACCCAGGGGACACACTGTTTGAGAATGGACTGTTTGATCAGTGTGAGCTGTGCCCTAAATGCAAGCCCTCTGAAGGCCAATACTTAGAATGACTTTCTTTGTCTGCTTGAAGCTATAGGTTGACCTAGGGCAGACTTTATTGCTGTTAACTTGCTACTAGCTTATAGCTCAGATTCTTTCCCTCTTTTTCTTTATTTATATTTCCTTTACAAAATTATTGTATTTTAAGGGGCACAAAGAAGCCTGGGCACGGTGGCTCACACCTGTAATCCCATCACTTTGAGAGGCTGAGGTGGGCCAATCACTTGAGGTCAGGACTTTGAGACTAGCCTGGCCAACACGGTGAAGCCCTGTCTCTATTATAAATACAAAAATCAGCTGGGTATGGTGGCGCGTACTTGTAGTCCCAGCTACTTGGGAGGCTGAGGCAGGAGAATCATTTGAACCTGGGAGGTAGAGGCTGCAGTGAGCCGAGATTGCGCCATTGCACCCCAGCCTGGGTAACAGAGTGAGACTCTGTCTCAAAAATAATTGAGTTCTAAATTTAACAATTCTAAAGTTAAAAATAAGGTGAAAGCTGTGTATGGTTAAAATTATCCCGAACAAACCTGAAGTTGCCCATGAAAGTACAACATGTTCAATTCTGTAGTGAAACAACCCTAGAAAGCAGTTATTATTTCTTTTAAATTTTACTGTAAGTTCTAGGATACATGTGCAGAACGTGCAGGTTTGTTACATAGGTATACATGCCATGGTTTGCTGCACCCATCAACCTGTCTTCTAGGTTTTAAGCCCTGCATGCATTAGGTATTTGTCCTAATGCTCTCCCTCCCCTTCCCCCTCAACCTGCGACAGGTTCTGGTGTGTAATGTTCCCCTCCCTGTGTCCATGTGTTCTCATTGTTCAACCCCAACTTATGAGTGAGGACATGTGGTGTTTGGTTTTCTGTTCCTGTGTTTGCTGAGGATGATGGTTTCCAGCTGCATCCATGTCCCTGCAAAGGACATGAACTCATCCTTTTTTATGGCTGCATAGTATTCCATGGTGTGTATGTGCCACATTTTCTTTATCCAGCCTATCTCTGATGGGCATTTGAGTAGGTTCCAAGTCTTTGCTATTGTAAATAGCCAAGTAAACATACGTGTGCATGTGTCTTTATAATAGAATGATTTATAATCTTTTGGGTATATACCCAGTAATGGGATTGCTGGGTCAAATGGTATTTCTGGTTCTAGATCCTTGAGGAATCGCCACACTGTCTTCCACAATGATTGAACTAATTTACATTCCCATCGACAGTGTAAAAGTGTTCTTATTCACAGCCTCACCAGCATCTGCTGTTTCCTGACCTTAATAATCGCCATTCTAACTGGCATGAGGTAGTGTCTCATTGTGGTTTTGATTTGCATTTCTCTAATGACCAGTGATGATGAACTCCTAGAAAGCAATTCTTGTGAGTGTTAAAGTTTGAGAACCTTTAAGCATGATTAAAGGAGAAGCCACAAAAGAAAAGTGGGCAATTCTGACTTAGAACTCTCAGACCTCTAGCAGTGACTGGAGGATGGGTAGGAATTTTGATATCTTCCTGCTTGCCAGTAGGTTTACACAATTCAAGATCAGAATAAGTCTTTAAATACATGTTAGTGGCTTTGTTTATTGTGAGGATTTTAAGGCAGCCCTAACGTGGGTTTAAATGTGGATTTCATGCATGTTAGTAATAATACAATATAGGTCACTTGTGTATTTCTTTAATCATTTCAGTAAACACGAGTGGTAGCTCAGGAAACCCGAAAGGTAGGTATGTCCCTGTCTCATATATGAGAAACTCAGGATTAGGAAGTTGAAAATCCTACTTGAGAATACATATTTCTAGTAGGTAATAAAGCTGAAAATCAAATTTCTCAACTCAAAAGCTGTGCTCCTGACATTCTGTTTTGACTTCCAGTGCAAAAATATTATGTAAATATAAGCTATGTGTATAATAAATATAAATGTTTCAAAGCAAATTGAAAGCTCTGTGATGGCAAACTCATCATCTTTTCAGTCTGTGTTCATTTTGTTATATACCCAGAACCAACAGTAACTACATATCCTTCAGAAAAATTAAAGATAAAATGAGAACTGGATGAATAAAGCCACTGTTCACTATTGAAATAGTAAAGGCCAAGTAAGCTTGTGATCAAATCTTTTTTTTTTTTTTTTTTTTCTAGTAACAGTTGTCCTCTGAAGGCTTTCTGAAGGCTCTCTTTCAGACAACTGTCTCTGAACCTTTGTTTTTTTAAATGTCCCTAGTAAAATGGCTGTGTTGTTACAGCTTGAAGGCTGTGTGGTAAGCCTTTTGCTCAGCCCTCAGTGATAACCCATAGACTTGGGCTTCCATGTGAGAAGAACAACCATTATGATATTGTGTTAGTAGGCCCTTGTGTTGGAGAGTGTTTATTTTTTAAAAAAACAAATGCCATATGATCTTATTTCTGTTTAACCAATGTTTTGCTTGAGTGTACCAAGCAAGGCTTCTTGAGATGCTGGGACACAAAGGTGAATTTTATTTTCCCTTTTGCCTTTGAGTAGTTAACTGCCTAGCAGATGAGGTACTGGAGGCTAGAGAATGAAGATTATAGGATATTTAAAGCATTTATCATATGTATGTGTGTTATGTTTATAATATGCTGTAGAAGGACATATTAAGGTTAAAGTTTCTAATATTTTAGATTAAGCTGATAAATCTAGACAACTTACTTTGGCTGAAGATTGTAATACATAATTGCATGAATTCTGCTCTGTGCCTGAATGCTTAGAGATTTGAGTGTGTGTCTAGGTATATCTGTGCAAACAACTTGGAAGAATCTGGTAAAAAGAATCTGGTAGGAGAATCTACCCCAAAGGCAGTCGACTATAAGCCTTACTTCTCTAGGTTGCAAGCATCAGAAACTAAGTATATGTCCCTATACTCACTTTGTTAGAAAGCCCGCAATCTTTTCTGCAAAGTCCATTCAACAAAGCTTGTTTATGATCTTGGACTTTGGAATAAATCTGAGTTTGAATCAGGATTTTCTGCTTACTAGTTGGTTGACCTCTCTCAGCCTTGGTAGCCACATCCGTCATGAGCTCAAGAGCTACCTTTTTGACTTGTTGTGGATATTAAATGATATTGCTTAGTACAGTCAAGTTGTGGCACTCAGGTAAGCACTTCACAAGAAGTGGTAGTTCTGATTATTTTGTACTCTTTTAAAATTTGGCTTTGTTAAAGCACTGGCTTTACAGTCCAAGCTATGGACTTTAACTGGATTCTAGTATATTTCACAGGTGACTTTAGTTAAATCATCATCAACTTCAGATGTGAAGAACAAGTGAAGCAGGGCCCCAGAACGCTCAGAACTGAACTGATGGTGGCTTGTATTTGCTACTCTTGCCATAAGATTGTACCTACTGACCTGTAATACATCAATGTTTTCAAAGTTCTGGTCCATGTGTGCAGCCCCACTTGGATATTTTATGTTGACTCTTGTATATTTTGTTCTTTCTAGAAAAAGAGACCTAGGTGTTTCAGGACATTAGGCTATTCCATTTCCGAGCCTAATGGAAGTGCTAGTGTTTTCATAATTGGAACAGACAGCTGCCGTGCTACATGTGATGCTGTGACCACTGAGCAGCTTGTTCACAATGAGAAAATACATTGAAGTTGTGACCATCTGAGCCTTGAAGAAACTGCTGTTGAAGTTTTGTTTGGCTCCAGCTCCATCCTGGGATGGATGGAGTCATTGGACTTTATTCTGAATTCCAGTAGTGGCAAAAAAAAAAAAAAAAAAAAAAAAAAAAAAAAGAAATTGTGTAACTTGTATATAGATGGTTTTCTGTTTGATTAAGAGCATTGTTCAATAAAAGCTGCATTGTTTTAAATCAAGAATACAGTGCCATCTGACTTGATCTAGGAAGCAGAGAAAGAAGACATTACACATTACATTCCCCAGTAAATCCCTGCTTTATTTTTTCCAGAAGGTTCTATATTAATCTGTTTGGGTTGCATCCTGCGTGATCTTGCTGAATCAGACAGAGCTAAGCTTATGAAACAAAGGCCAGTCCCAAGTCAAATAAAAACATCACCACCATCCAGAAATGAGAGCCTAGAATTTTCTAAAGATGCACACGTCTTTCTTACTATCTGGTGAGGAAAATTGCTCATTTTTCTCTCAGCTGATAAATGTCACTTTTGCCCTAAATTTTTAGAGTGGCAATCTACTTTTTAAAGTTAGATAAAAGAATATTTGATAGCACTGTCTGACTAGTCTGAGATAAAATTCTCTGTGTTCTCAGACCCTTAAGGGTTCTTAAATTGCGTGGGCTGAAGCTGTGTGCATGTTTTTCTTGGTGCCCTATTTCCATATCAAATAGCCTTAATTTTTGTATTTTAGTAATGAAGGTATGAACCCATTCTGTCAGGCTTCTTATGCCATTTATTGTAGCCTTTAGTCAGCTTAGAATAGCATGAAAGGAAGTAATAAGCCAACTCTAAGAAGGTCCAGATGAAAAGGATTATAATATGGTACAAAAGTAATAGCATGCCTGGCCCAGCCACGTGACTCATTTCTTTTGGAGTATTCCTTTTGACAGCTTTTTTGAATCACACATCAATCACAATGCTGGTATTTTTGGCGGGGTGCTAGACTTTCCTCTAATGCTCATGATGGTAACTGCCAAAAGTGAACAAAGAGGAGAATTATAAATGAAACCTAACAGCATCACAAACATTTATTTTTTTCTTGAGCAGAAACAAAATTGGGAGTTAGATGGTATCTTTTTCATTGCCCCAAGAAAACCACTGCTTTATTCCAATGAAAATGAGACCTTGATGGGTCATCCCCCAGTCTTTGGCAATAGAAACTATTCGTCTTGTCTTAGTTTCCATTCAGGAGTTTTCCTTCCCAAACCTTGTCCCCTGCTTTAGGAGTAATTTTTTTAGGGCTTTAGGTTTTTCTCATGTCCCAGTGACTAAGCTTGCTTTTGGGTGGTTCTCTGTGCTGCATGTAGTCCTTCTGGGAAGAAACTCCCATAAACTCGAAAGGAACAACAGATATGCAGGGTGCATCTAGAAATGAAAATTTGACCCTTTGTCCCTTTCCTTTCCGTCTCTCTTTCGTACAGGCCTTCTTTCCTTCTGTGCAAACAGACCCTTGTCATAGTCGTAGTCCATCATGCTGTTAAATGATTGCCAGCACTGCTCTATGATGTGCTGTAATTTCAGGGAGCAGTTTGCTTTTCTACAATGTGTTGCTCTGTAGCATGTGTATTTCACTACTGAGTGGTAGTTCTAATGGACATATTCTTAACAAAATAGTTCCAGCATCATAGAACACTAGGTTAAAATACATACCCAAAGAAATAAAATGTTATAGACACAGTCCAAGCTCGCTCTCTCCTGACTTCCTTTCTCCCTCTTCAGAGGAAAATTACCCCGAATTGGCACATCTCATTCCTATGTGCTCTTGTTAAAAATAACTTATGGTTTGCTTCTGAATTTATAGAAATGGTACTATAATCCATATGTACTTTTGAATCTTTATACATTTGATTTGAGAAGTATTTATGTTGATGCATGTGGCTTTAGGTCATTTATTTTATTTTATTTTTTTGAGATGAAGTCTCGCTTTGTCACCCAGGCTGGAGTGCAATGGCACACGGCAACCTCTGCCACCTGGGTTCAAGCAATTCTCTTGTCTCAGCTTTCCAAATAGCTGGGATTACAGGCGTGCGCCACCACGTCTGGCTAATTTTTTTGTATTTTTGTATAGATGGGGTTTTACCATGTTGGTGAGGCTGGTCTTGAACTCTTGACCTCAAGTGATCCACCCACCTCAGCCTCCCAAAGTTCTGGGATTACAGGCATGAGCCACTGCGCCCAGCCTGGCTAGAGGTCATTTAATTTTTAAATTATGTTCATTGAATAAATGTGCCATAAATTACAATTGATCCTCATTATTTGTGAATTCTGGATTTACAAATTTGCCTATTTGATAAAAATTTATCTGTAACCCCAACATTAATACAGTGCTTTTATGGTCACTCACAGACCACAAAGTGGTGAAAAATTTGTCACCAAATGTGCAGATTCTCAGCTGAGGTTGAACGAGATGACTCTGCTTTTTTGTTTCAGCATGCATACTGTACCTGTGTGTCCTTTTTGCTTTGTATTTAGTGCCACGCTTTTTGCACTTTTGTGCTTTTTTTTTTTTTTTTTTTTTTTTTTTTTGTGATTTTGCTGTTTAAAATAGACTTGGAGCATAATGTTGAAGTGCTGTCCAGTGTTAACTAAGTGCAGGAAGGCTGAGATGGTGCCTTACGGAGAAGATATGTATGTTGGTAAGCTTCTTTCATGCTTGAGTTTAAAGAGCTGTTGGCTGTGAGTTCAATGTTAATGAATCAACAATATATATTAAATAAGTTTAATATAGATAACAATAAATATTAAATACCTTTAATATATAACTATTAAATAAGTTTAATATATATAACAAAATGTATTAAATAAGAAACACATAACACAGTTTTATGTATTGATCAGTTGACAAAAACATTGCAACCAGAGGCTCTGGGGAGCCTAACCCTATATTTCCGCTAGAACTAATGGTTCACTGGTCAATAATTCAGTGTCCATGGTGACTTTATAGACCATAACTGTGATGGTTAATATTGAGTGTCAACTTGATTGGATTGAAGGATGCAAAGTGTTGTTCCTAGGTGAGTCTGTGAGGGTGCTGCCAAAGGAGATTAACATTTGAGTCAGTGAACTGGGAGAGGCAGATCCACCCTCAGTCTGGGTGGGCATCATCTAATCAGCTGCCAATGTGGCCAGAATACAGCAGGCAGAAGAAGATGGAAGAGCTGCCTCACTGAGTCTGCTAAGTCTGCCGGCCTTCATCTTTCTCTTGTGCCCAGTGCTTCCTGCCCTCGAACATCAGACTCCAAGTTCTTCAGCTTTTGGACTCTTAGGCTTACACCAGTGGTTTGTCAGGAGATCTCAGGCCTTTGGCCACAGATGGAGGGCTGCACTATCAGCTTCCCTACTTCAGAGGTTTTGGGACTGGGACTGGCTTCCTTGCTCCTCAGCTTGCAGATGGCCTATTGTTGGACTTCACCTTGTGATCCTGTAAGTCAATTCTGCTAATAAGGCCGGGTGCGGTGGCTCACACCTGTAATCCCAGCACTTTGGGAGGCCGAGGTGGGTGGATCACCTGAGGTCAGAAGTTTGAGACCACCCCTGGCCAACATGGTGAAACCCCGTCTCTACTAAAAATACAAAAATTAGCTGGGCATGGTGGTGCGTACCTGTAGTCCCAGCTACTTGGGAGGCTGAGACAGGAGAATTGCTTGAACCTGGGAGGTGGAGGTTGCAGTAAGCCGAGATTGTGCCTGCAGAGCAAGACTCTGTCTCAAAAAAAGAAAAAAAAAATTCTGTGAATAAACTCCGCTTCATGTATACATATATCCTGTTAGTTCTGTTCCTTTAGAGAACCTGATGAATACAATAACTACTGCAAATAATGGGAGTCAACTATTTCTTGCCCTATTGATGAACATATGAGGTTATTACAGGTAATGTTACAATCGAAATCCTTGTTTATGTCACCCGATGCACAGGTATAAATTTCTTAAGGTTATATATTAACACTTAGAAGTGCAATTGTTGGGTCTTGGGCATATTCAACTTAAGTGATTACTGTTGAAGTGCTTTCTAAAGTGGCTATATTCCCTTGATGTAGTTGATGTTAGCAGAATTCATCCCCACAGTGTACACACATTGTACCTACATATGAAATTAGCAAAATTTTTAAATCACCTACATGGCACTAGATGTGACTATTAACAGTGAGCTGCCATCTAGGAGCCTACAATATATTTCCAGTGATAAGTTTTAC
Source organism: Papio anubis (assembly GCF_008728515.1). Lineage (NCBI taxonomy): Eukaryota > Metazoa > Chordata > Mammalia > Primates > Cercopithecidae > Papio > Papio anubis. The sequence continues at coordinate 36,164,531 of NC_044985.1, forward strand.
AAACATAAATAAACTTATTAATACTTGCCATCCATTTTAAACTTTATCTTTGAGAGAAATACAGATTGAGATTGTTTGTGGAAAGCTTAATAGCAGTTAATATTTATGGAGTCTTTTTTTTGTGTGCTTTTTATGCAACTAATCTTAATAACAACCCAATGAGATACTGCAATTAATTCCATGTAACTGAAGAGGAAATTTAGGTGCAGAGTTTGAGCAACTTGCCTAAAGTCACACAGTAAATGACAGAGTCAGGATTTGCATTTGAGTCCCTTGGCTCCTAAGTGCCCAATCCTAATTGTTGTGCTATATATTCCTCATTTAATTTCACGGTTGTAGCCGTGACCTAAGAGGTAGCTTTTTTTTTTTTTTTTTTTTTACATAACAGGTAAAAACAACTAAAGGAAGTAGGAGAGTCAGGCATTAGGAAGTTGAGTGTGGAGTTGATTTTTTTTAAGCTGGGGCGGTGGTGAGACAGAACATACAGAGGATCATCTTGGCTTCAATATTGATTATTCAATTTGTCTTTGATCTTTTGGTGGGAGAGATTCTTAATATCCCTGTGTTTTTCACCACCCTTTACAAAGCCATTGAGCTATTTTGGAAGAAGGGGAAAATTTGTATATTCTGTCTGTCCTGGTTTATTTGCTCAAATGAGGGCTTCTCTACTTCTACAAGAGTGTTTTAATCTTCACTACTTTTTGAGGGCTTTTACTGTGCGATGTTTTATGTGTATTTCTCAGAACAATCCTACGGTATCTTAGTATTTACTTAGCAAGTAGTTGAGGGATTTTGGCTGGCCACTCTGACGTCATTTGAACTAGGCACACATTCAACTACTCTGCCCTCTTCTCTTGTTGAAGATAGTGAGAGTGGAAAGCCTGGAGTAGATACAACTTGGGAAAGTGACATCCTTCAATAACAAGCTTGTAGGCTGTAAACCACAAAGGACGGCTTATGGAAATGGAATATCACTATTAATTTCTCATTATCCTGTCAGAAAAGAGAAATCGCAACTAAAGCATAATAAAGGGGGTTTTTGAAGCCACAAACCGTATCATTGCTCCTCAGACGTATCTTACTTGTTGAATAGTAAGGTGAATGAGATTTATGAGATGTTCATAGTAAGATGAATGAGAACAATTGTTTCTCCATTTTTTAGAATCAATTGTTTCTTTTACTTTTTTCGTCTCTTTTTCTTTCTTCCTCTCCTTCTCTTCTCTTCCCTTTTTTTCTTTTTCTTTTTTGACAGAGCCTCACTCTATTGCCCAGGCTGGAGTGCAGTGGTGGAATTACAGCTCACTGCAGCCTCTACCTCCTGGCTCAAGTGATCCTCCCACCTCAGCCTCCTGAGTAGCTGGGACTACAGGTGCCCACCACCATGCCCAGCTATGCTTTGTTTGTTTGTTTGTTTCCTTATTAACAGATGGTCTGTATGCTATCTTCTGAAAATAAATACTCATGGCCTACTCTGAAGGAATTAAGATTATTCTTTGAATAATTGACTGTGACCGGTGCTAAAATATATTTTACATTTATGGCCCAGTATATTAAGTTCTATAAATTCAAAGGAAATCAAAACAAGCTTCATAAAACAATTCTTATCTTTGTACGTGAATGGTATTGCATTTTCTATACTGTTCTATTCTTTTAAAACATGTTGGTCTGACTTATTTTAGATGGAAAAGATGTCCTACATGATAATTAAATTCCATAATTTATTTGTAATACAATATTGAAGCAAGCTGGTCAGATATAATTTAAACTCTTTGCTCATAAAGCTCACACTGAAGAAAGTATTTACTGTTTGGATTTGTTTATAAGACTTCCTTAAATCTTGCTGAGTTGCCAATATCTATTTCTTGTAGTAATTGATAAGATCGAAAACATTTGCTTTTTCAAATTTTTGACTGCATACTAAACAGTGGGGAATAATTGAGACCCAAAAGGATGCTGAGATAAGGGCTAAATTTTAGCAGACATGTTAATATATTTGGGTCTATAGTCTCATTTTTTTTCCAGATAAAAGCATTTATATGGAAAATACTACATTTGTAAAGGGATTTAAAAAAAATTCTTTGATAACTTCTGATGTATATCTCGAGTTTTGCATATGTTGTGAGAATCTGGATAATGATAGTAATCAATTTTTACAAACTTCTGTTTGCAATTTAGTTTGATATCGTTAACTTAATTTTTACTCACTTGAAAACTTCCAGTAAAATATACCTGAAAACCAGAAACACAGGGCAGCCTTTTGGGGTGTGTGTTCTAAATTGCGGCTGATTTCTGGGGCTTTTTGTATTGTTTCCATATACTCTTTTACCTTGCCGATAACTTTATAGATAATTGTCCTTGTTTATTGTCTGTTTCTACCTACATCTGTGCCTCTTGACTTCAGTGGCAAAATAGTATCACAACAGAAGGTGGTTTGATATTTTGTTTCTAGGTGCCTACATTTTACATGGTAAACCTCACAAGATAGTATCATTCTCATAAAATCATCCCTTTTCTTGGTTTTAGCTTTCTGATTAACAGTTTAACTATGAAAGCTGGAATGACTTAAACTCAGGGGTTTTAATCCCAGCTTTGCCAGCCATGCCCTTAAGATCCCCTGCATTTTAACCCCACCATCTGCAAACTAGATTAACTATCACTGTTACCATCTTAGAGCATTGATATGGGATAAATCCTCCAAAGGGCTTTTGAGGGAAATGTTTTATATGTAATGTGGGATGAGGAATATGAGGAATTACACTCTATTTTAGTCTTGTTACTATAAAGTTATCAAATAGAATATAACAAGTTACACTCAATGCTAATGCCAAACATACCTGTAAATACTTTTTTTTTCCATTAGTACACATAATATATTCTCATTGTAGAATATTAGAAAACAACTAGGAATGGAAGATAAGAACATTTCTGATTACAATGCCCAGCTATAAGCACTGTTAATATTTTGGTGTTTATTCTTCCAGTATGCTTTTGTTTAGCTACATGCATCCACATCATGAACATACATTTATATCTTTAATTAGAACTTTTGAGTGTTTGCAAAGTGTTATACTAATGAGCATTTCACAGTTTAACTAGTTCATTATTGTTTGACTCTTGGGATGGTCACACACTTGTGTTCTGAACATACTTGTAACTGAGTCTTGGCACACATTCTAGATCATTTCTTAGGATGATATCAAGTACAGTGTAAGGAGTGGTGAAAAATAACAAAATGGGCACTAAGAGAATTAGATGTAAGTTTTAACTTTGCCTTTAATTGTTGCTGAAACTTTTAAAACACTTTCTTCCCTGGGCTTCGTTTTCCTTCCTGGTTAACAGAGGTAAAACGGGGTAACCCCTGCAGGGGATTTAATTCTGACTGCAACCATTTGGGATATTTTACAGATAAGGAAACTAGGACTGAAAAGGACTCTAGTGTCCACTTCTCTATTTTTTTTTTTTTGGTAGTGCAGAAGGTCCTTAGTGCCCTGTGGTGCTTTAGAGTCATAGTCATAATCATCCATAGTCATTGATTATTGATTAATGGTGTCTGAAGCTGATTGTATTTTGACTTAAGGAGACCCTTTTATTGACAAAATCTCACTAACTTATTAACTTTAACTGTTTCCTTCAAAATCAGGAATCCCAGCAACTGATGACTGGATAAACCAAATATGTGGTGTATATTCATACAATGAGATATTATTTGGTCAGAGAAAGGAATGAAGTGCTGATGCATGCTACAACACGGTGAATCTAGAAAACATTACGCTATGTCAAGCCAGTCACAAAAGATTACATATTACATGATTCCATTTATGCAAAATGTCCATAATAGGCAAAACTATATAGAGGGAAAGTAGATTAGTGGTTGCCTAGGGCTGGAGACCCTGGGAGGATTGGAGTGGTTGATAGCTGAAGGGTTCAAGGTTTCTCATTGAAGCGATGAAAATGTTCTAAAATTGGTGGTGATAGTTGCATAAGTCTGTGAATATACTAAAAACTGTCGAATTGTGTGCATTACATGGGTGAATCATATGCTATAGGAATAACTCAATAAAGCTGTTGCCCCCCAAAAACAAAAAAACAAAAATCCCAAAATAATCACACTGCAAATGATTCTGAAAACCTTTTGTTTCAAGTTTCTAGATGTTTGGATTATAACTAAATGGAAACTGGTCATATTAAACTCCTTATGTGTTGTTAGTTTGTTTCCTGAAAATCTTAGTTTAAATCCCAATGTAAGAGGATGACTGAATTCTGTTTTCGTTTGGAGTTTCCTTTGGGGACTTTTACTAAGATACTTGCTAATTGCAACAATTTATGTTCTCTCTCTCTCTCGTTTCTCTGTTTCTGAAGTGCTTTGTAGAATGATCAGATTTTGGTAGCTTCAATGGTAGGCTCAGTGAGTTTTCTTTTCTTTCTTTCTTTTTTTTTTTTTTTCCTTCCCTGAGACAGAGTCTTACTGTCTTGCCCAGCCTGGGTTACAGTGGTGCGATCTTGGCTCACTGCAACCTCCGCTTCCTGGGTTCAAGTGATTCTCCTGCTCCAGCCTCCCAGGTAGCTGGGATTACAGGCACTTGCCACCACGCCTGGCTAATTTTTGTGTTTTTAGTAGAGATGGGCTTTCACTATGTTGGCCAGCCTGGTCTCGAACTCCTGACTTCAGGTGGTCTGCCCACCTTGGCCTCCCAAAGTGCTGGGATTACAGATGTGAGCCACTACGCCCAACTGCAGTAGGCTGAGTTTTCTCCTTGGTATCTGGCACCTGCTAGACAATACTGTACAGGACCATTTTTTGCTTATAGCAGACCCCAAATAACTTAGAGTTAATTCGATTCTTTTGTTATCGTTGTTGTTGGTGTTTACATTGGAATTCATGGCATTGAGTTTTGTTTTATTTGCCCAAGTATATTCTTGAGTTGCTCGTGAAGTAGTTGCTTGAGAGGCTCAGATACTTCTCTATTGGGACACTTCTTCTCCTAGATGTATTAATTACAGACAAGTGGGTTGAGCCAGAGAAAGCAGAAGGAGGGGTAAGAATTGGGTCTCTTGGAAATCCAGACTACGTTTGGTCATTTTCAATGAAATTTTCACATCCTTTAGAAGTTTCACATCCATTAGGAGGTTTTCTTTGTTTTTGTTTTGTTTTTTTCCAGATCCATAGATATTAAGGTTAAAATGAAATCAACAAATTTTGTTTTTTATTTACAGAGACCTGTAGGATACACATGGAGTTACTAAACCTAAGGGGTGAATGGAAAGAAAAATGTTGGCAGTTCTGTCTTAAGTCTTTCTTGCCTGCCTTTGCATGTTGTCATGATAGTGGCCCGAGAACCAGGCTTTTAAACCCAAACATTAGTAAACCGTAAAACATATCTTGAGACAGTCAAGTGCAACAAGAGCAAATTGGGCAGAATTTCCGAAGCAAGTCCATGACCCGTACTTCCAGTACATTAATCTACTTAGATACGCTTTGGGTACTTTTCCTGGCAACATGATAAGTTGTGCAACTAGTGATTAACTCAGATCTTGGAATTAGCCTGTGACTTTGATCTTAAATAAATAAGTTTCCTCAGTAAAGTTTTTGTTTAGTATCTGAAATCCAGCTTTTTTCAAGAAAGCTTTTAGCTGGACTATCTTCTATATTGAGAGTGAGCATTCAGAATTCTCTCTCATGAGTGAAATTTGTTAATAAGTTCTTGAGAGATTGAGAAGTCTTATCCTTCTATCTAGAACACCCCTCCTGCAAACCCTAAATAATGCCTTAGGTAAGCTGAAGATTCAGAAAATTGAGATATAACATGAAGTAAAAGTATTTTTGAAGTCTTTTCAATCCATCTGTGTATTGCACACCTATGTGCCCAGCACATAATATGTGATTATCCATTTAGTGACTATGTATTGGGTGACCATGGTGTACTGGGTACTGTATTAGAGTATAAAGAGATGAAAAGACAATGTCTTTATATAGTTAATGCTGTAATAGAAATATGTACTAAATGGAAGCCTAGAGGTGATATATGCTCTTTGGAGGCAGAGACTGACAAGGAATTATAAAAGGAACTGAAGGAGAGTTGACTTGAATTGGAGAGTAGAAGATGAATGTAATGGCTTGGAATTGAGAAGTGGGGAGCAGTTTGGGGAGGAAGTCATTCTAGGGAAAGGCACGGTGGTATGGTGTGTTTTGAAAGACTGCATATAGTTGCTATGGCTAAAAGAATATAGAGTCCCTGTGGATATGGCAAGAGAAGTTGTGGTCAAACTTATGTTTTAGAAATGTTATTTAGGAGTAATGCTGGGATGACTTAGAGTGGACAAAGACAGCCCAATCAAAAGTCTCCTGCCATGGCCGGGCATGGTGGCTCGTGTCTGTAATCCTAGCACTTTCGGAGGCTGAGGCAGGAGGATCAGCTGAGGTCAGGAGTTCGACAGCCTGGCCAACATGGTGAAACCCCATCTCTACTACAAATACAAAAAATTAGCTGGGTGTGGTGGTCGATGCCTATAATCCCAGCCGTTAGGGAGGCTGAGGCAGGAGAATCGCTTGAACCTGGGAGGCGGAGGTTGCAGTGAGTTGAGATCGTACCATTGCACTCCAGCCTGGGCGACAGAGCAAAACTGTCTCAAAACAACAACAACAACAACAAAGTCTCCTGCCATAATTAGACGGTCAGCAGCTATGAGGATAGATAGGATAGGTGTCTGGAAGAATGAAGAAAGGGAGACTGAGAGTTGGTGCCTCAAAAGAAAGGACAGGACTTGGATTCAAATTGATCCTTGTTTCCATCAGGGACTCCTGAGATTCTTATGAAAACCATGGCCAAGTGCATATGCGTATACATGTAAAAATTAACATGTAGTAGCAGAAACCCATTCACAGGCTTTCAGAGGTCATGGATTCCAGGTTTAGAGCCCTTGATCTGTAGAATGATGGAGAGAAAAGAGTCAATAACTCCATGTTTACTAGAGCCCAGAAATTTGGAAGATTACTGATGCAGCCAACAGATTGGGCCAGTTGGGTCATAGCAGGCAAGATGAGTTCAATTTTGGATGTATTGAGATTTCCCCATAAGAATGAGAACAGTGTATTTGTCTCTGTTGAAGTGCTTATTGAACACCTGTGCTGAAGATCTCCTGATGCAGGATTAATTATAATAACATACACTTGACCAGATGCAGGGTCTAGATACACAAAAATAAATATTAATCCTACTAGAGCTGTAGCTTGAAATGTAGTATACCCTGGTTTAAAATGCTCTGAATGGCCAGGCACAGTGGCTCACGTCTGTAATCCCAGTACTTTGGGAGGCTGAGGTGGGTGGATAGCTTGAGCCCAGGAGTACAAGACCAGGCTGGGCAACATGGTGAGACCCCGTCTCTAGAACATATACAAAAATTAGCTAGGCTTGGTGGTATGTACCTGTAGTCTCAGCTATTCGGAGTAGGGGGCTAAAGTGGAGGATTGCTTGAGCCTCAGAGGTTGAGGCCTTCATCTGAAGGATGAAGGTGAGCCGTGATTGCACCACTGCATTCTAGCCTGGGCAGCAGAGTGAGACCCTGTCTCAATAAATAAATAAATTAAATTAAATACTCTGAGCAATGGTTTTATTTTGCTTGTTTAGTTTAGGAGGCTACCCTCTTATTATGTGTGTGGTTGGTTTTTTGTTGTTGTTGTTGTTTTGTTTTTTCAGATGGGATCTTGCTCTGTCGCCCAGGCTGGAGTGCAGTGGCATGATCCCAACTCACTGCAACCTCCGCCTCCCGAGTTCAAGCAATTCTCCTACCTTAGCCTCTCGAGTAGCTGGGATTACAGGCGCTTGCCGCAACGCCTAGCTAATTTTTGTGTTTGTAGTAAAGATGGAGTTTCACCACGTTGACCAGACTGGTCTTGAACTCCTGACCTCAAGTGATCTGCCTGCCTTGGCCTCCCAAAGTGCACATTTAGTAAGCATTGACATTGTTAATCTTTGAGTGGAAACAGCTGGAGAATACTCCAAATAAGGCTGAAAAAATGTGGGATTATCACTTTTAAGAGGGTCCTGTTTCTATGTACTTAATGCTTTTGCACTGAAATGTTTGATATTTTAATTGACAGAGTTCTTAAGCAATATTTTTGGCATCAGAGGAGTCACTTAGATAATTTCTAGGATCCCCATGAGCACCATTGTAATTTGTAGAACAGGTTGAAAGAGGATTGTGACAACAGTCAGTCTTCAGGTGTGTGAGGTCATCTTGTCTCGCTTCCTCTCTACCAGGTTAAAACCACACCTCAGGGCTCCAGGAAGCTGACTGAGCACCTAGTCCAAAGAAATTTTGCATTCTGGTTTTTTCCAGTGTTTTCTTGTGATTTTCATCTTTAAGCTAATTGTTGAGTAGGGCTTATAGGATTTGCTCTCTTTGGGCAAGCTTCCTCATCAATACCAATGGCAGTAGTCATGCAGTCCTGTCGTGACCATGTTCAACTGAATTGACAGCTAGTATGTATCACGCCACACCAGTCTGCGGTTTTGCCCCTTGTAAATGTTGGCTTCATCTGGGAAATTGTTAGAAATGAAGATTTTAGTTCTTGTTCTTGACCTCTTGAGCCAATCTACATATTAACAAGATCTCACACGTGACTCACATGTGCATTAAAGTCGGAGACTTACTGGAGTAGTTCAGGAACATGGCCTCTCAGAGCCCTTTTGCTGAAGTTCAAGGCTTTTTCCATTTATTTTCTCCTCAGAAGTGATGAGAAACATCTGTTCACTATCTTTCATGCAGTATACATTTTCATGTCATTAAAGATAATGATTTAGGTGCCTCTAAGCTGTCTCTTCTTCAAGCTAAATAACTGAAGTTTGTGTGATCACTTTCTTCATAGAGAAGATGATCTTTTAGCCTTTCATCCTGTATTGCTTTTGGTCTCTGTTTCCTAGATAATTTTTAAAAAAATGTCATTTCTGAAATGGGCAGAATACTCTTATCAGACTATGGTTGCTACTAAATAAGCAAAATAACCCAACCCATGTATTTTTTAAGATCTAGGGGCATTTGACTAAATTTTTTGTTTTATTTGAAAAGTTTTTTTTTTTTTTTTTTTTTAATAGCAGTAAAAATAGCAACTAATTCTTCCTTGAGGGGACTTCAAATCCAAAAAGTACCTACTCTCTTTTCTGAAGGATGGAATAAGTTGACCAATGGTCTTTGGCCTTCTTTTGGGTTGGTACTTCAGGCTAATTTTACAATAGAGGAAGGAATGATGGAAAGAGGGAAAGATGTAAAGAGAGAAAGGAAAGAAGGAGGGAGAGAAAGGGGGAGCTAAGGGAACCAGATTAGTAAGTCAAAGCAGAAGAGACTATTGAAAGTCACTCATATGGGAAATGAGAGGTTTATTTTTGGTTATTGCTTTACAAATGTTTTGGTTTGGGGATGTGAAGGAGAATTCTTTGAACTATTAACATTTTTTTCCTCCTGACTTTTGAATGTCAGACTTTTATCCACCTTTTGCTTATAGGAAGAGTTCAATTTTGCATGGAATTACATCTGTGGTTTTTGTGTGTGTATGTTTTTTTAAGGCATCAGGGTTATATCTGAATCATCATTTTTTGCATGTTTTTAGTCTGGACATCTTTTAATTCAGTGCAAGTTGTAGCTCTAAATGAGATGCTCCTTATTTTTCTGCAGTAAAGCATCCACCTGAGACAGGGACAGTAGTCTGGGTGAAGTATCTTCTAAAGTGATTCTTAAAATCATACTTCCCACTTTGTTTTAAAGGAAGAATGTTTGCGTAGTGTCAAAACATTAAAAGAGCTGGAGAAACCTTGGCATATTTAGCATTTATTGTATCATCGTGTCACAACAGGAGGAGACAATAGTGGCTAATTCACTGATTGCTTCCTATCACATTTACACAAGGTTGTAGGGTCAGCATTACCTTGCTGGGTTGTAATTTAATGAACCCGAAAGGTTTCTTTATCTTAAATCCAGATTAGTCACGTGGCTGATTGGCAAATAAAACTTGGGCAAGTGCTTGCTATGCAGTTAAATTACAGTCTGTTGACCTTAAATATGGCTTTCATTAAACAGTAATGTACTTGCCTGATACCCTGCCTTTGATATTTCATTTTATTGAGTTTGCCTGTATCCCTGCTAATCCTCAAAATTTGCGGGTCTGGTAAGACTGTTGGCTGAATGAAGACGGTAGAGGTTTATTGGTGCACTCACTGCGTGCTAATTGTCTAGGCCACTGACACATGCAACTTAGCCTCCGTGGCTGGACATGTACATAGTTAACAGTAAAGCATTTCTCTCTTTCCCTAGACCAGGACCGTAGGGTCTGAGTTAGCGTGAAAGAATGTAAGGATGTGGAAATTTGAACCTCAGGGTTATTCTTACTGCTGCTGTGTTTCCCAGAAAATAGCCATTGACTTTTCTTCTTTCTTTCTAACATGGGGAAGGCATTTATAGCATAATGGAGTATTGTTGGATTATTTATATGCGTTTCCTTGGGTCTTTTTGCTTTTAGAGTTGTGTTGATTTGTACTTTGCTGTGTATTATGTGTGGGGAATAGGGTATGAAGCCTATAGGGAAGAAGGGTGGATGGAGAGGCACTAAAAGTACAGGGATTTGACTTATTTTAACAAGAAGAAATTCTGATGACTAAAGATAATTTGTGAACACCTAGTTATGGCTTCACACCTTTTGTCTTAGTTCAGGCTGGTATAACAAATGAGCGTAGATGAAGTGGCTTAAACAACAGACTTGGATTTCTCACGGTTCTGGAGGTTGTAAGTTCATGATCAGGGTGCCACCCAGTGTGGTTGGGCTCTGGTGAGTGACTTCTTCCGGGTTGTATGCTGCTGACTTCTTGTATCCTCACATGGCAGAAAAAAAACTAGGAAGCTCCCCGGGGTCTCTTTTTATAAGGGCACTAATCCCATTCATGAAGACTCTGCTCTCATGACCTGTTTCCTCCCAAAGGCCCCACCTTTTAATACCATCAAGTTGGGGGCTAGGATTTCAACAACTGAATTTAGCAGTGGGACACAAAAATTCAGTCCATGCCTCTCTTCTAATAATATGAGCTTTTATTAGCATTAGGTGGACTACATTGATTGAGTTGATTGGAAGTAGATTTTCAGAAATGACTTCCAGTATCTATTGATACTATAAACAAGGTGGTATTTCATTAGTGATAGGACCTGTGTTGGTCCCTTAGGAATGATGCATTATTTGCAGAGAAGAGTTGATCAAGGTGAGTCCTGTTACTTGAACCTTTGTGAGGGACAAAGTAAAGAAACATCCCAAAACAGGAAATGCCACACTTTTATTTCCTGAGGATTGAGTTCATCAGGAAAGGTTTATTATAATAGTTATCTATTGTGTAAACAATAACAAACTACTGCAAAGCTTAGAGGCTTAAAGCTGTGGCAAATATTTGTTATCTCCCAGTGTCTATGGGTCAGGAATTTGGGTGGTTCTGCTTTAGGGCCTCTCATGGGGTCACAATCATATGATGGGTTGACCCGGGGCACAGGGATTTACTTCAGAGATGTCTCGCTGATATAGTTGGTAAGTTGCTGTTGCCTAATGATGTGAAGCCTAAGTGCCACTCCATAAAGGTATTTCTTTTTTTTTTTTTGAGACGGAATCTCACTCTGTTGCCCAGGCTGGAGTGCAGTGGCCAGATCTCAGCTCACTGCAAGCTCCGTCTCCCGGGTTTACACCATTCCCCTGCCTCAGCCTCTGGAGTAGCTGGGACTACAGGCGCCCGCCACCTCGCCCGGCTAGTTTTTTGTATTTTTTTAGTAGAGACGGGGTTTCACCATGTTAGCCAGGATGGTCTCGATCTCCTGACCTCGTGATCCACCCGTCTCGGCCTCCCATAGTGCTAGGATTACAGGCTTGAGCCACCGCGCCCGGCCCCATAAAGGTATTTCTATAGACTGTTTGCATGTTAACACAACATGGTACCTGGGAGCAATCTGAGACAGCAAGATGGAAACTGCAGTGGTTTTTATTCCCTAGCTTAGGAAGTTCTATACCATCACTTTCCAATATTCTGCTGGTAACACAAGTCAGCCCTATTTATCATGGGGGGACTAGTCAAGGGCATGAATATCAATTGGCTAGGATCACTGGAGGCTGGTTGTACCACAAAGGACACTTGATTGTCTTTTTATTTCAGTTGCTTTCTCTAATATTGTCAGTGCTATGGTTTGAATATTTGTCCCTTCTAAAACTCATGTCGAAATGTAATCCCTGCTGGGCACGGTGGCTCACGCCTGTAATCCCAGTACTTTGGGAGGCTGAGGTGGGCAGATCACGAGGTCAGGAGATTGAGACCATCCTGGCCAACGTGGTGAATCCCTGTCTCTACTAAAAATACAAAAATTAGCTGGATATGGTGCCATACGCCTGTAGTCCCAGCTACCTGGGAAGCTGAGGCAGGAGAATCGCTTGAACCTGGGAGGCGGAGGTTGCAGTGAACCGAGATTGTGCTACTGTACTCCAGCCTGGGCAATAGAGTGAGACTCTGTCTCAAAAAAAAAAAAAAAAAAGAAATGTAATGCCTTAGTCCCTAATGTGATGGTATTGATAAGTGGGGGCCTGAGGGCTTTGCCTTCATGAATGAATTGATCCATTCATGGATTAATGGGTTATCATGGGTGTGGGACTGGTGGTTTTCTAAGAAGAGGAAGAGAGACATGAGCTAGCAGACTTAACCCCCTCACCATGCGATGGCCTGCACCACCTCAGGACTCTGTAGAAAGTCCCCACCAGCAAGAAAGCCCTCACCAGATGTGGGCCCTCTACCTTGAACTTCCCAGCCTCCATAACTACAAGAAATAAATTCCCTTTCTTTATAAATTACCCAGTTTCAGGTATCTTATTATGAGCAACAGAAAATAAATGGCGCCAGGTGACACTACAGCTTCTTTAAGCTCACATGTCGGGTGTAGTATATGGAAGATAAGAGTCCTCAATTTGGCCGGGCGCGGTGGCTCAAGCCTGTCGTCCCAGCACTTTGGGAGGCCGAGACGGGCGGATCACGAGGTCAGGAGATCGAGACCATCCTGGCTAACACGGTGAAACCCTGTCTCTACTAAAAAAAAATACACAAAACCAGCCGGGCATGCAGGTGGCGGCCTGTAGTCCCAGCCACTGGTGCTGAAGTGCAGGCAACGTGTAACCCGGAGGCGAGCTTGCAGTGAGAGCTGAGACCCTGTCGCACTCCGCGCCTAAGGCAGAGCGACTCCAGCTCTCTAAAAAAAAAAAAAAAAAAAAAAAGGGTCCTCAATTTGGTGGGGGAGAACTACACTTACGGTAAGGATTTCTTTTCTGTTTAATGAAGTATTTAATCAATACAAAATACGCGCTGGTTTGAAATGCATTATTAGCCTGTTACCTTTGTTGAGCACTAAGAGTACTCTGTAGGTAGGTAAACTATAGTTAGAGGTCCATCTAAGGGGAGTCTAATTTAGCATTTGTGTCAGATTTGTGTTTCATAATGTGGTGATTATATGGAAGGTTCTTTTGGAAATTTGATTAGTTGCCTGCCTTCGGATATCTACATAAATTGCATAGCATGCACTGTGGGTGCATTCTTTATATGGTTCATGGGAGGAGTTGATTTATTTTTAGAGTTTGACATAGGGTTCTTTGGGATAAAGTTTGTTAAAAAGATCCTGTGGTGATGCGTCTTCATCTCACCTATTTATTCTTGGGATGCTCTCTGTGTATTGGTGGAGGGTTTTCACCGCATCGTGCTCACGAAGGGCCTCGAACTCCCCCTTTGTGCTTTAACCTTGGCAGGGTCTGTGTGGCTGACCTTGCACTTCTGAGAACTTCTCTGCAGTTTCCTTTGGGCGGCCTGAACATTGGCTGTTTAATACCAATTAAAAGCAAGGGCTGTTCCTCTCAATGGATTGCTATTAATTACAGCCTGTGTTCCAGTAATCTGAGACAGAGCAGCTTCCTCTGGTTTCATTGAAGACTATTTTAGCTCTCTGCTTTGGTTGGCTGATAAAATCTGAGAGGCACATACTGATTTGGAATAGGAAGAGTATTCTGACCCTAAGGAGAGGTATCTGGGAGTTGGAAGATGTGTGCTCTGTTTTTATTGTGAGTGTCTTTGGGTTAGGTGGGGCATATAAGGGAACATGGTGAAATCAAACAGCCCTGGACCCATGTCAGAGATCAGGGTTCTAGTTCCAGCCTTAACACTAATAGGTTGTGTAACTTGAAACTAATCATTTCATCTCTCCCTGTACCAGTTTACTGATCCATAACATTGAGGGTTTAAACAAAGTTATCTTGATTGTCCCTTCTGTGTCTAAACTTTTGCTAAAAATTGGTTACTGTTCGTATAAATGATATGAAATATTATGAGACTATTCAAGGTTAATTCTTTAACTTGAGATTTTAAGAATCAGTTTTGTAAAATAAGGTTTTTGGGCATTTAATGGTATGGGTGAAGTCTGGTGGTCCCTGATGATTGGTTTAGTTTCTGGGAGATTTTCTCCAGGAATAGCTGGGGAGAGTTTTAGTTTGTGCCAGAATGTAGATAAAAGGGTAGATTTGGATTTGGTGTTTCTGAAGCATTTTAGTTCAATGAGATTTTGAAGGAAATCCCTGGATAGAGATTATAGTCATCCCTTGAGTTCTGGGGGATGGGTCTCAGGACCTCCTGTGGATTCCAAAATCCATGGGTGTTCAAGTCTCTGATATAAAATGGCATAGTGTTTGCATCTAACCCACGCACATCCACCCTTACACTTTAAATCACCTATAGATTACCTGTAATTCCTAATGCAATGTCTACACGTCACTTCATTCTTGTGGATTCAACGTAGTACTTGGCATGTGGCAAATTCAAGTTTTGGTTTCTGGAACCGTGTGGAATTTTTTTTTTTTCCTGAATATTTTCTATCCCTGCTTTGTTGAGTCCACAGATGTGGAACCATGGATACAGAAGGCTGACTGTATTTTTTTTTTTTAAACTCTCAGAAATCTGGGATATATGAGTTCAACTCGATTCATGAAGCATAATTTGTTACTTTTTTTTTTTTTTTTTTTGCACTAGAAATCAGAACACATTAATGGTTGAAGGTTTTTTGGCTTTTTTTTTTTTTTTTTTTTGAGACGGAGTCTTGCTCTGTCGCCCAGGCTGGAATGCAGTGGCCGGATCTCAGCTCACTGCAAGCTCTGCCTCCCGGGTTTATGCCATTCTCCTGCCTCAGCCTCCCGAGTAGCTGGGATTACAGGCGCCCGCCACCTCGCCCGGCTAGTTTTTTGTATTTTTTAGTAGAGACGGGGTTTCACCGGGTTAGCCAGGATGGTCTCGATCTCCTGACCTCGTGATCCGCCCGTCTCGGCCTCCCAAAGTGCTGGGATTACAGGCTTGAGCCACCGCGCCCGGCCCGGTTTTTTGGCTTTGAGAAGAGGCCAGGAGGTGTTGTTTGCATACAAAATAGTAGATTTTCCTATGTGTTGTGATTGGTTATGTGGGCAGAGGAAAAGAATATTTGAAACTATGATTGATCTGTGTAATTCTAGGCATATAGAGGCTTTGCTTCTAGGTACTTTTCGCCTTCAGACTGCTATTAAGGGTAGCAAACATCTCAGTTATGTATGTAATAGCATTAAATGAATGTTCTCAAATGAATAAAGAGGCTTAATAACAGGTGTAGCATTAAAAGAGAGGCTGCAAAGTGGAATCCTTCACCCTAAGTTCCAAAGACTAGCGTGGAGGAATAACCGCTCTGGGGTGGGAGTGTTCTTTTCTCAAGTGCTGAAAGGGAGATGAACTATCCTGCTTGGCCTGTGGGGGAGGATCATGGTTATTAGGGTTGGGTAATATTTTTGTTACACATGTGTAGAAGAATGTCATTAATTGTGGCCTTTAGCACGTAGATTTTCTTGATCAGATAATACCTTGACAACTTCAGCCAAGTGACTACTAGTCTTGTGTCAGTTGTAAACATGTGTTTGGAAGGCAATATTGTACCAGTGGGTTTTTTCAGTCAGGATGTTTGCGGTATATATCAAATGAAAATGAGGCAGATAATGGAAAACTCTTAATTTTAATGGCTTAAAAAAATTCTGCATTGAACCTGAAAAACTAGAGACATAGACTAGCTGGGAGGTACTGTGAGAACCTGCTTTACAAATGATTTTCTGTGGAACCCTGTCACCACCATTTGCTGAAACCTACTTTCCATTTGAATATACATTTAGATAAGGCCAATTGGCTGCTAGATCATCGTCTAATGGGCCTGTGATCCCACATGTACCACTAGTACCACTCTCCATCCTGCTCAGACCATATGAGAGGGTCCCTAAGTCTCACTTTCAGGTGGGCTCAGCCAGTGGAAATCAGAGAGGTGTGAGTTGCTGGTATATATTTTGTCCCTGCTCCCTGCTAGGCTGTCCTGATGCATTTAGACTGAGGTGGTCACTGCTTTTCACTGGTGCTGTTGAACTGGAACTGTAGTTTCCCACTGGTGAGATGTTGTTACTACAGTTTTTCACATACATGTATATTTCACATACATATATTTTAATTTTTTACATTTATTGTTTATCCAGTGAGTTAAAGCCTTAGAGGACTGAGTTTAATTTTAGTGCCTAAGAATACTACTACCTTTTCTTGGAGGAAGAGCATTGAAACCGTAAGTTTGCAGTTACAGAAGCAGTATCCTTTCTTTGGAGCACTGAACAGGTGTTGGGGGCCAGACCGTTCAAGCCCTGTCCACCATTCCCTGCTGAGCAGCTTCTCTACCAGCGGTAGCTCTTCAGCCTCTGAAAGCATGGCGGAGGCCTGGAGTAGGGCCCTGCTAACCTTGAATGCTCATGCCTGGCAGGTTATGAGGATTAAGTTATGTAAGATTGTAGGTGCTTAAAATAGGAGTTGGCATAGAACAAGTACTCCTTGATTTTGATCTGGTCTAATTCATTCATATTTAGGATGAAAAAATGGTAGCAATGTTAAGTTTAATTCAGATGACAAGACTTACTAAAAGGTCTTTCTGATACCTCATCTATACATATAGTATTCTACTCTGTGTAGATCATCTAAAATTTCTACAAGTTGGAGATCTTGGCTTTTGTGTTTTAAGGTTACGATAAAAGACAGTGAAATCTGCAGCTGAATTTAGGGAAGACTCCTTGAAAACATCATCAGTTGGCTTTCTCATTTGGAATACAAATGGACGGTTGTATCCTCCTGCCATTGCTTTGTTATGATTATCTAGGAGTTTTCTTATTTTTTAAAAATGTGACTTTATTGACATTTCAAGTACTATAACATTTAGCCATTTAAGCTCTCTCTCTCTATATGTGTGTGTGTGTGTGTGTATATATATATATATATTTTTTAAATTTTTAAAATTTTTTTGAGACAGTCTTGCTTAGTCTTGCTTAGTCCTCCAGACTGTAGTGCAGTGACGTGATCTCTGCTCATCCCAAACTCCACTTCCCAGGGTCAAGCAATTCTCATGCCTCAGCCTCCCAAGTAGCTGGGATTACAGGCATGTACCACCACATCCGGCTAAGTTTTGTATTGTTAGTAGAGACGGGGATTTCACCATGTTGGCCAGGCTGGTCTTGAACTCCTGGTCTCAAGTGATCCACCCCCTCTTGACCTCCCAAAGTGCTGGGATTACAGGCATGAGCCACGGTGTCCAGCCACTATAATTGATTTTTAGTAAATTTTTTGGAATATACAGCATTTTATCTTTCTATTCATCAGTTGGTGGACATTTAAATTGTTCTTACTTTCTGGCTGTTATGAATAATGCTGCTGTGAGCATTCTTGTACATGTTTTTGTGTGGACATATGTTTTCTTAGGAGCTACTCTTACTTTGTTGCTAGCTGAGGCTTCTAGGACTGGGATCCTTCGAACACTGCATGTACCTCTTGGAGGAGAGGAGGATTCCTCTGAAGTCGGAAATATCCTCCCTGGAGATTTCTGCAAGCAGTTGGATGGACTCTTTCGGGCTGAGGAAGGAGCCTTGAGCCAGGGATGTCTCAGGAATGTGAGAGTTGAAGCACAGCTGTGCAGTGTGGCCTTAAGCAATCAACTTGCCAGCTGGCTTATCTGTAGGAAAAGGGTGATGTTACTGCTGAAAATTGTGACCTCCTCCAGACACCAGTGGTGAGGATTAATTAGTAAATGTTGGCTGTGCTAAGCTTTTCCTTTGGCTCTTCTTTATTCTCAGAGGCAACCCTGCTTTTTAGGGTTGAAGGTAGTAAGATCTATAAGAAAAAGCTGGAGAAACCCACCTTGTCATTGCTTTCTTGGGAATTAAGGGTTATCTTGTGCTTGGTTAGGATACCAGTTAGTTTCCAGCATTCTCAGTGGAGGTAATCAGATCTTGGAACCTTTGAGGGCATGTGATGAAGCAAACAACAAAACTCTGAGGATTAGAGGACTGATAGAGACCCTGTGAAGGGTTCACCTGGAAGGAGGCAGTATGGTTGTGTGGAAACAACTTGCTCTGTGGAGTCGCATAGATCTGGGATGGAATCCTGGTTGTGCCAGCCTCTCTCGAGTTACTGAATAGGAATAGTGATGGCCACTTGGCAGAATTGTGGCAGGGATGAAATATGACAGCAATTGTAAAGAACCTGTCACAGTGGCTGACATACTGGAGATTGTTTGTGATTATTCATTTCCTTTTTCATCTGGTTGATTGCTGAACTTCTAGGTGAACTGCCATCTTGGAGAGAGACTGGGATGGAGGGCAAGCCTCCCTTGTAACTGTTGGTATTTATTTGATTTTGGACAAGACTTCCGTTTCCTTCACTAGATCTTGAAGGTTTTTTAGTATCAAAATTCTCAGATAAGCATCTCATCTTATTTTTAGACAGGTAGGAGTTAGTCTATCCTCTTTTAAAGAGTTCTTGTTGAAAGTTAATGCGTTTATTTTTAATCTTCTGTAGTTTCCTGTTCAATATGGTAGCAAACAGTCACATGTAGCTATTTAAATGTAAATAAAAAATTCAGTTTCTCAGTTGCTCTAGCCACATTACAGGTACACAAGAGCTACATGTGGCTAGCAGCTACTGCATTGGACGGTATATAGGATAGAACATGTATGTCATCACAGAAAGTTCCATTGTACAGTACTGCTCTATGGAATAAGACTCTAATAAGTGGGAGTTTCAATAGAAGCTATTCTTGCATTTGTATGAATCTGTCTGTGGCTAGAACTCTGGCATCCTATTACTTGGGATTGCTAAAATAATTCATACTTGCAGTAATGACCCACTGAGACCTTTGTTTCTCAAGTTCTGAACTTAAAAGATGGGCTGGGTGCGGTGGCTTACGCCTGTAATCCCAGCACTTTGGGAGGCTGAGGCAGGCAAATCGCTTGAACCTAGAAGTTCGAGACCAGCCTGGCCAACATGGTGAAACTCTGCCTCTACTAAAAACAAAAAAATTAGCCAGGCATGGTGGCTCATGCCTGTAGTCCCAGCTACTAGGGAGGCTGAGGTGGGAGGATCGCTTGAACCCGGGAGGTGGAGGTTGCAGTGAGCCGAGGTTGTACCACTGCATTCCAGCCTAGGTGACAGAGTGAGACCCTGTCTCAAAAAAAAAAAAAAAAAAAAGTTAAAAGATAAATTCAGCCTGTGTTTACCCTGCAAACAATCTCACCAGTGCTCCAGACCTCTACCAAGTCATAGCGATTGCCTTGCTTTGAGGTGGAAGTTTATATGCAAGTATCTTTTTAAGTAGGACCATTTAGAAAGAATATGTTTGAATTGAGTTTGCTCTAAGTAATGTTTAACACTTTAATATCGTTTTCTCTTTATGGGAATATCAGTTAACAGCATTTATACTTTATTTTCAGAATACCAGTGGTTTTCTTAGCTCTGGAAGTACTGTATCTTTAGATCCTAGTGTAGACTTAAATTAAAAAAATCTGTTTGGCTGGCTTCATCTGGATACAAATGACTACGTATTTGTAATAGGCACTTGATTTCACGTTTAACTTACTTTTCTGTTTTTCCTCTGTATTTTGTTTTCAGAGCATTGAGTTAGCAATCGGAAGAACTCATGTTTATTCTCTTCCAAATCCACTTCTTGCTTTCTTACTTATTAAGCATTGTCTGCGTGATTTACTTAGGATACAAAAAATGATCACAATGTGGTTTTGGCTCCGGAGGGCTCATGTGAAGTGGTCCATGACCTGTCTGCCTTATTGCTTTGTTGATGGGTTTGATAGAAGGTTAAGTGTGAAATGCTGTGTAGACAGTTCATTGTTACACAAACATCTAAATTATTAGCCTCCTTTTTAATGAGATAGATGGAAGTGTGGGCTATGAATGAGGTTCTTCATGGCGTGAGTTTTCTGGTGGGATTTTTCAAGAGTGAGAAGAGGTGTGCCTTGAAGCAGTTAAGTAGGAGAACCTACTCCAGATACTGAGAGGGATGGCTGGAGAAGGACTGAATAGACCAGCTACAAAAAAAAAAGACGAAGAAGAAGAAGCCGGGGCAGAGGAAGGGGGTGAGTGCCGGGTATCTTTCTGATGACTGTACTGTGTATTTTCTAATATTCTTTGAAAACTTTGAGATCAGCAGAGAGGCTGAGCCCTGCTGATGAGGAAGGGAGATTTGTTTAGAGACCGATAATGATACTTTAGGGTGCATGCAGTGTGTCTGTGTACTAGGCAGGTGCCATGTAAGTCAGAAGCCACTTTCCTGCTTTAGAACAGGTGCTGGGATGTGGAAGCTGAGGATGCAAAGTTATCGCTCTGTGTTGGTTTATTGACCACCTCATCATGAGTACTTCTACTTCATTAGTGATCTCTGATATGACTGCTGGATAGTCTTCTGGAAGTAACTTCCTTTAAAACTACGGCGGTTTGTGGTGAAGAAAATTTATTTTCAAATTGTATTATTGCTTTTACCTGGTCTCAGAGATCTGGGCTGTCTTGATATAGGCCAGTGCTTAACTAAGCAAAGTGTTATGTCAGAATGTGATTACTATTCCATTATTTCTTCATCCTTCAATTTTGCTTTAATTTGCAAGTACCTAATGTTTTTAAGAGTGTTATATATATAATTTTCCCCTAATTTTAAAACCCAAATACTTTAACAAGCTGCTCAACATGAAGAAGGGAATGGTTTGCATCAGTTTATGAAAGAATACCCTGTTCCCAGGTTGGGTGGGTGCCATGTCAATAGCTTTATTATGTATGGCAAACACAATGCTAAGAAAACTTATTAGAAACTGAAGTCTTAAATGCTTGGGAGATTATAATGTGTTCTGACTTCAAAATTTTAAGTTAAATTCCACTACTATTTTCTATGACTATTTTCTGCAGTCTACTTTCTGTAGTCATAGAAAATAGCCGTGAAAGCTATAGAAAGCTGTAGAAATAGAGAGGTGGGTGAGAATTTATTAAGGTGCCTTCAAACATATAAACTAGAAATAGATTCAGTTATATCAAAGATAGGCCTAGATGTGGACGGAATAGTGAATGTAGTTTCTACTGCTACTCTTTCAACATGGATCTGTCTGGTTAATTGATACTAGTCATTCTCTGCTGCTATTTTTATAGCATTCATCACATTTTAATTTTTGTGGCCATCTCCTCCTGGGCTTTGAGCAGCCAAGAATAAGGTTAGTTCATCTTTGTATCTCTTGCATCTAGCATGGTGCCTGGCACATAGAAAGCATTCAATAAATACTGTAATGAGTGAATGAAACATTTTTTACAAATGTGTTTGAACCAAAGGCAGCCTATTGTTAACCTTGGTGAGCCTTGGAAGGCGTTTTGCTTGTGGTGATGTAGCGACTGAAACATTTTGTAAAAAGTGAAAACACCTTCAAATGATTTCTCTCTTTCTGATCTTTATTAAGACAGCAGCGCTGTATCCACACCTTCCTAATTGTGTGTAGTCACTTCTTACAAGTGCTTGCCATGCTTGTGTCCTTAAACTGTTTCACAATTCTGGCATTGAGAAGCCAGAGTGAGGTGAAGGAGTTGCTCGTTGTTCCCCATACACCGTGGATTCTCCCAGCTCTGCACCTTGGCTCAGGTTTTCCCCTTTAGCTAGAATGCCCTTCCTCCTTGGCTTTGGCTGTCTCTTAAAGGATTACTCACTGTACCCACCCTTCTAGGCTGAGCTCACAGCTAACATATGTAATCTAACATTTGAGTCAGTCGAGAAAACTCTTATTTTCCTGCTCTATACACCCAGTATAGTTGGTTTGCAGGTGTCTGTGGAGTTTGTTTTATACGGTGCCTGTTGGGCTAGGGCTGCATTATAGCTAGCATCTGTAAGACCGTTCCAGTTTAAGAGCATGCAGGGTGGCGACAGTGAGATGAGACCGTCTGTATCAGCTTATGGCTTTTCAGTTTATGGCAGGTTACTTAAACTGAGCCTTAATTTTCCCATAAGCAAAATGGGAACTGAGTATGACTAAGTAGGGAAATGTATATAATGCCTAGGAATGGCTTTTGCTAGGTGCATAATAAGTAGTTTCCTTTTCTTCTGTTTGTTTCAAATGATATAAAAGAAGCCTTGTTTTGAAACCAAGAGTTGCTAATCTGACCAAATTTCATGAAAGGATGTTGATCACAACATATTTGTCATCAGAGTTTAGTAACACCTGACTAATTTTCTGTATTGCTTTGGGATTTATTTAAGCATGTGAGACTGATATTATCTAAGGTTTTAGTTGACAAAAGATGAATAGCCTGTGAGGTTGAAATTATGAGAGCAAAAGACTTTGGAAAATTTCTGCCATGGCGTATTTCATACATTTCAGCTTGGTGTCCAGGGTTTCCCTGAGCAGAGGAGTTTGTGATATATGAGCTCATAAATATCCTTGCCTGTGCCCTCTTCCAGAAGGGAAAGCCAGATCTCCAGGGATGCTCACTGTTGGGGAGACAATGAGAGGAGCTTCTTGTTTGAATATCTTTGTTCACAGCAGAGATCATATTTGAAGTTCTTCCCTTCAGCAAAAAGAGCAGAATGGAAAGTGGTTTAATATTCCTGTCGTTAGGGTTTCCACTCTGTGTGGGGTCATGAGAGTCATAGTCTTTATTCTGGATTCTGAAATGACGGTTTGTTTTACTTTTAAAAATGCATCTCACAGGGAAATAGAGAATTGTTCCTGTGAACTTCCTGGCTGCTATACTCAACACAGTTGCTGTGGCAGTTTTTAAAAGGAAATTAAAATGCAGTAATGCTTTAAATGTACTGCTTTAAAAAACTCGATAACTCTTGATTAGTCAGCATAGCAAACAGCAAAGCAGAACTTCTTTTTTTTTCTCTTTTTGAGATAGGATCTCCTCCAGCCCAGGCTGGAGTGCAGTGGCACAGTCATGGCTCACTGCAGCCAGGCTTGATAGATCTGCCCACCTCAGCCTCCTGAGGAGGCTGGAACTACAAGCAGGCACCATCACACCCAGCTAATTTTTGTATTTTTTTGTAGAGATAGGGTTTCACCATGTTGGCCAGGCTGGTCTTGAACTTCTGGGTTCAAGTGATTTGCCCGCCTCAGCCTCCCAAAGTGCTGGGATTACAGGAGTCAGCCACTGTGCCTGGCCTAGAATCTTTATATACCAGTTTTAACCATTTTGTTTCACTTTTTGAAGCACTTAATAGGAGGTAAATGTACTTATAAAAGTAACATACTTAATAGAAACACACAATAATGGTACGCAAAGAACCAGCTCACTCGTAGATTGTGCTCCATTTTTGTGCGGAAGTTTTTGTGCCAGCCAATTACATTTGCTTCTGTGGTAGATTTCTCTTCACTGGGTCAAAGGAGAGGTGTCATTAAGGAAAGCACATGTGTCTTTTGTTTCCTCTGGGTGTTCTGATGTGAGAGAGCCTGGATTCTTCAGTGCTTCCTGGTGAGAAAAGCAGAACTTAAGAAGGGCTGAGAGAGGGTCCACTTGCCTCCACAGACCTCCTGATGCTCATAGAGGCTAAAGAGTCACTTTCGGCTTCAACTTTTAACTGCATTATTAGGGCTGTTAATGTATTATAGACTTGAACTTTGCCACGAGAGTAGGTCTCAAGTGGTCTCACCATATACACCAACATCAAGAAAGGAAACGATGTGAGGTGATAATGTTAATTAGCTTGATTGTGGTAATCATTTCACAATATAAACTTGTATCAAAAAATCACATATACCTTTAATATATATAATTTTTGTCAGTCATACCTCAATAAAACTGGGGAAAAGATAGAAGTGTGTCCATAACATTCAATAAATAATACAGTCATGAGCCACATAACGTTTCCGTCAAAAATGGACAACAGTGGTCCCACAAGATGATAATAGAGCTGAGAATTCCTATCATCCAGTGACATTATAGCTGCCTTAATATCATAGTGCAATGCATTACCCACGTGTTTGTAGTGATATCAGTGTAAACAAACCTGTGCTACAAATGCAGAGCTCATACAATTATGCTCAGTACATAAAATACTTGATAATAAACAACTAAGTTACTGCCTTAACAAAATAGGAGTGTGGTGAGGGAGAGACCAGTAAATAGGGCAGAGAGAGAGATAATAATTGTTTTAATTTCTGGGTGAGATGCTGATGTTAAATTTACCTCCCTTGGAAACCCTGGAAGGTGGATAAAGCAAGAGGGCTCTGGGAGTCTAGTGGAAACTTTGTAGGTGTAGACACTTAAGTTAATCCTTTTTTTTTGTAGTTTAGGGGGCAATAGTGTATTAGGCTCTAACTTTGGGTTTTGTGATTTCCTTTTATAAGATAAATTTAGTTTTCTTTTTTGGAGTTTCATTGTTTATTGTATTGACAATTGTCTTCATGCAGCATGTTGCAAGCTTAAAATGTTCCGTAAGAGTAACCCGGCATGGTGGTGCACGCCTATAGTCCTAGCTTCTAGGGAGGCTGAGGTGGGATGATTGCTTGAGCACAGGAGTTCAAGACCAGCCTGGGCAACATAATAAGACCCTGTCTCAAAAAAAAAAAAAAACAAAAAATATTTCATAAAAGATAGCTGCTATTAATAATGGTATAATTATAATAATGTCTTACTGTTATATATCCAGAATGGTTATAGCAAACTTGGTGCTCTTTGAAAATTACCACAACAGTTAACCTTGGAAACCAAAGAAATCCATTGAGGAAATCCTAGCCATCCCCAAACTTAGAGAAAGTAAGTTAAGGCATTTATTTAATCTTTAAGGGTGTTATTTATGGTGGAGAAATGAGCAGAAGTCATCGTCAGTTTGATCATTAGCATCTGTTTTATTTAGAGAATTTTGACATCATAAACTAGGAATTTGTAAAACTCTGTGTGCATATTTTTCTACGTCTGGGTAGCTACCGTATGTTCTACAGATCTCATCCCTTACATTTCTAGAGTTGTACTGTAGGAACTATGTCTAGTAAAAATCTCACTCTTGGCTCACATGCATTTGGAATTACCCTTTCATATAATAACAAAATAGGGTATTGATTTCTGTTTTTCTGAATGCTTACTTTGCGTGTATTAATCTTTTTAAATTTTCATAGCAGCTCTGCAAAGTAGGCATTTTATCTTTGTTTTCCAGGTGAGGAAACTGATTCTGAGGAGTAAAATAATTTGCTCAAAGTTTTGTGATAGTGGCAGTACTCTGGTTGGAACCAAGGATTGGCTGACTCCAAAGTCCATTTTCTCTTTATTACTTAAGGTTGTACTTACACATTTTCCTGAATTTATTTTTATCATGACTTGTCCTCACTCTAGAGTCTGCATTACCAGCCCCTGTGGTCCAGCAGAAGTTTGGGATGTTGAGGTCGGGCTTGGGCATTGGGGTGTAGACATCGGTATTGCTGGCCAGGATAGGGGCCAGGCCATGGAATGACTGTGGGTAGAACTCAGCTGGTGGGGAGGTATGGTCCATTTGATGGCTGACGTTAGTGAGAGGGCAGGAGAGTCCTCTTGATCAGTGACTAGTTTCCCAGGACAGAAGCAAAGCCTTCCCTCAGGCTTCCTGAGTGAAAGAGCATCCTTCAAACATCCCGCTGAAAGGTGGACTAACTTCTCCTCGGTTCAGTGGAGGCAGCCTGCCTGGGTCCCTTGAGTGCTCTTTCATCCTGGGGCATCTTGGGATTTAGGAAGCTTGTATCTGAATTTTGGAATGCAAGGGCTTCTGGTGGGGGCCATTATATTTTCAACTAAGATTGGCCTTCCCTGGTCTAGAGCCTGCACACCTTTCTAAAATCTCTTTTTCAAACTCTCTGCTGCTTCATTAAAGTAAGAAAAAATAGCTACACTCTAGATTTGGTTTCTTGTTTCTTCAGTGACATTTTGTCTCCTCATCCTAACACAGTTATCAACTAACCTAGTAAAGTAACCCATGTTAGTGTAGCTAATATCCATAAATGTATTAGAGGAAGAATTCTTTTTTAGCAGGAAACTCCGAGGCCATGCTGCCTATCTTTGTCTAACTCCTTGGTGACTTTAGCAATGAGAATTTTAATCCAGAGGCTCCAGGGAGACACCTGCCCCACAGAGTGTGGGATTGCTCCTGTATTCTGTTAATGCCTATTTGTTAAAAGAGTTAACAGTGAGCCTTGAACCACGAAGCAACTCTTTTTGGTGCTAAAAGCACACAAGTGCCCAAGAATGCAGCAGCATCGAAACTGGAGATGAAGTGATTTGCTCTTGACGTCAGTTGGCAGGTACATTCTCTTACAGAGAGTAAAGATGAAATAGAATCCCATTCATAGAAGACAGTTTGTAGGGAGGGAGGCTGGGGATGGGAAAATGAGCTCAGGCTCAGAGGCCTTTTATGTCTTAGTATTCTCACAAATATGCTTCCAATAAAAACAATTTGAAAGGCAAAATATAAAATTCTTCCATTTAGGAGCACCTTGCTGAGATCTATGGTGGTGGTTTAAACTGTGATGTGATTAGAACCATGCCCTATGAGTGTGTAATATGTTGTCGACCAGATAGTCATATAATGCTCACTGGTCCTGGTGAGTTTGAATTAGGGAGCTGGGGAAATCTTGGCTGAGAAAAGGTAGGATAAGGCAAAAGTATATCTGCTTGAGGGGCAAAGTTGCATTCAACTAATTTGGTCTCAGCAAAAGTTCGCCACAGAAATCTGTCAGTGTGTATTGCTTTTTACTATTAATTGGGGTTTTAGTCACATGCTTTGTGGTTTGTTCATGAAGCTTTTATTTAAATGACTTATGAGAACTATCAAAATGTTTGCTCTGAAGGCCTAAATTATGTTCTTATGCCATGGATTTTTTTCAGATGATCAACTTACCCACGTGAAAATGCTTGAGCAGGTTGGCTGCCAAATTGTAACGAAAGGCTGTCAGCAGTGCCTCGATTTGTCTTTCTCTCACCTCTCCTGGATATGCTGTCTACTTCCTAAGTCTAAGTGGGATATACTCAGTCCTGCAGACAACATCTGTGCTTTGGCATCAGCTTCCCTGCCTTTCTTGGGAGCTTTAAAAATAAGAGTATCAGGAAAGGTTCCATGGTTGGTGACAATAGAACATAGGTTAGTTTTGGGCAAATGAGAAAATGAGCTTGTCTTTCTCCTAGCATACCCTGCTGAGATTTATTCCCAGCACCATCAAGGGGGCTATTGTAGAATGCAATCCCCAGTCCTCTCAGTGAAAGGGGAGAATTACAAAGTACAGAGTCTTATCCTTTCACTGTAATCCTGGGTGCACACTTGGATTCCTTATCTGTAAGTGGGAGTGTGGTCCAGACCTCATTCAATGTAAAGCTCTTACAAAGACCCTGATTTTTTTAAGGGAATCTCTGCTGTTGCCACTTGTGTTGTCATCTTCTCCCTGAGAATGTTTTACCATATCGGTTAATAAGTTATGTGATTTTAATTACCTCTTCACTTGGAGGAGTCAGTGCCTGTGGTAAGTTGTTTGACCATTCATTCATTAACTCATTCAACAAACTCCAGGCTTTAGCTGACCACTTTTTCATGAGCGGCTTTCTTTGCTTGTTCTTTTACTTTGATTTTCATGCTTTTCACCTTGTATGTGTCTATCCGTTTTCCCTCTAGGACTTTCATGACCCTACTTTTTCAGCAGTTCATTGTCTGTCTGATTTGATGTTATTGCTTTGAAGCCTGGAGATTTCTTACACAGAGGTGTTTTTCATTGACCTGGATAAACTCAGAAACAAGTTATTGCTGTCTTTTGGCATCCCCCCTCCCCATTTATGTGTTATTCACCATAGTCTTATTAAATATGTTAAGTAGTGATGCCGGAAGAAGTAGATTCTGCTTTCAAAATGTTTTTAATTTCTCTCAACAAAGGTAGAGAAAACCTTTGTTGCTTTAGGAGTCTAGGAGACTCCCCTGGGCAAAGTTTGCTGTTGTTTCTTCCCAGATTTCCCTCCCCCCTCACCATTCCTCCAAGAATCTTGAGGAACGATGATTTAAAAGAAAAAGGGTCATGAGGGAGGACTGGCTCATAGATATTTCATGAAAAAGTGTGGCTTGTCTTGGGGTTAAACCGTTCCTGGGAAGTAGGAATGAGCTCTTCATTGCTTTGTAGGCAGTCACAGCATATAAATACTGTAGAAGATCTGGGTTAAAAACCAAAGCCCATGCTGTTATCTATAGTGTGCTGTTGCCAACCTCCCAGTAAAGTTTTAGTTTAACAGGCCACACTGTGGCTGATAATGATAATTTTGTGTTATCCCTATTGGACGAGTGGCTAGCCTGTTTCCACAGTAGACAGATGCTTTGCTTAATGACAGACACCAGCCCAGAGCCTTGCTTTGTAGTAGGCCTTTGATAAATGTTAGTTAGATTTAATTGCTTGCTGACTTGTTGAGTACTGAGTGTGATTAGATTAAGCCTAATATGTTGTAATTAAGAACTATCAGTCACAAAACAAATTTAATTTTTTTTCTAAAAATCTATGAAATGCAAAAGTTATAATTATGACTTATCAAGGGGAAAATTGTGACTTATTATACTTCATTCAGTAACTGAGGTTTGGTTCATTTCTACATTTGAATTTGAACTCCATGTCTGGTTGTTTTTTAAATGTGTGTGTATGTGTGTGTGTGTGTGTTTTTGGTGGGAATTGGAGTTGGGGTCTCTCTCTGTCATACGGGCCAGAGTGCAGTAGTACAATGATAGCTCACTGCAGCCTTAAACTTTTGGACTCAAGCCATCCTCCTGCCTCAGCCTCCTGAGTAGCTAGGACTACAGGCATGCTTCATCATACCTGGCTAATTTTTTTAAAAAAAAATTTTTTTGTAGAAGTGGGGTCTCACTATGTTGCCCAGGCTGGTCTTGATCTCCTGGGCTCACACAATCCTCCTGACTCGACCTACCGAAGCACTGGGATTACAGGTGTGGTCCACTGTGCTTGGCTGCACATTTTCTTTCAACAGTTTTTTCTGTCCTTTGTTGAAAGGCTTCATTGTCCTGCTGATAATTAGGCTATTATAATAAGAATTAGGAAGATTCTTCTTTATCACCTGTTCTTAGATGACAAAGATTCTTAGAAATTCTTGCTGTGTTTATTTTGTACTTCCTGGTAATGTAGTTTAGATCTGAAAAGACATAATTGAAGTTAGCTCTCACAGAGGAGGAAAATACTTGTGTACTAAGGATCAGTTTAAATGACTCAAGATAAGCAATCAAAGAAGTGTTATCTTTACCATTGTATTAGTCTGTTCTCACACTGCTAATAAAGACATACGTTAGACTGGGTATTTATAAAGTAAAGAGGTTTGACTCACAGTTCGCATGGCTGGGGAGGCCTCAGGAAATTTGCAATCATGGTGGAAGGGAAAGCAAACACGTCCTTCTTCATATGGCGGCAGCAAGGAGAAGTATGAGCGGAGTGGGAGAAAAGCCCCTTACAAAACCATCAGATCTCGTGAGAACTCACTGTCTTGAGAACAGCATGAGCCTAACTGCCCCCATGATTCAGTTACCTTTTATCAAGTCCCTCCCATGACATGTGAGGATTATGGGAACTACAATTCAAGATGAGATTTGGGTGGGGACACAGCCAAACCATATCAACCATATTCTGCCTAAATTAGACGTCTGTCTCTAATCACAGCTTAATTATTCAAGTACCCACAGATTCTTCTTTTAATTGGTGATTTTCTAATACCATTGCAGGACCTTCTGATTGATAGTTTGTGCACAAGTTTTCAAAAAGAAGTTAGTGTCTCTTTTTAAGAGAAATTCGTCAACTACAGTGACATTAGAACCAGTGATTAAAAATTACTGAAGTCACATCTGTGGATGTCTATGCCTGTCTACTTTTTGTTTATAGAACTCATGACTATTTAAATGAAAACAGTCACCTCAGTCCTCACTAAAAACAATGATTATTAAAAATATAAAATTTAAGGTGGCTACAGAATGGGGCAATAAATACCAGAGAAATGGAGTCATGAGTAAAAGTATTAATGTTCTTAAGGCTTCTTTTTGATTAAAGTCTAAACATTGTTTTTCAATTCAGACTTAACAGGGAGGATGCTGCAAATGAAGGGAGCATTTTTTTCTATAAAGGCCCACACAGTGTCTTATGGTGTCTTAGTACATTTGGGCTGCTGTACAGTAACAGAATACTATAAATTAGGTAGCTTCTAAAAAACAGAAACTTTTTTCTCATGGTTCTGGAGACTGGGAAGTCCAAGATCAAGGCATCAGCAGATTCAGTGTTTGAGGGGAGGACCTGCCTCCAGTTCAGAGACAGCCATCCTTTCGCTGTATCTTCACATGGCAGAAAGGATAAGTAAGCTCTCTGGGACCTCTGTTTTAGGGGCACTAATCCCATTTACGAGGGCCCCACCTTCATTATCTAATCACCTCCCAAGAGCCCCATCTCCTAAAACCATTACATTTGGGGGTTAGGTTTTGACCTATGAATTTTGAGGAGACACATTCAGTTGATGGCAGAGGGAGATACTTGGTCTTCAGATACTTAGATTTTTAACTCTGAATTCTTGGGTACCTTTTAGAGATAAGGACTGATTTAGACTAGAGTCGTTGGGCCCAGCGCAACTCGAAGTAGCAGAGAGAGCGCGGGACTAGAGCGCAGAGCTCGGGACGTGCATCCCAGCTGGCGCGATGGGCGGAGAGCAGGAGGAGGAGCAGTTCGAGGGCATGTTGCTGGCCATGGCTCAGCAGCACGAGGGCGGCGTGCAGGAGCTTGTGAACACCTTCTTCACCTTCCTTCGACGCAAAACAGACTTTTTCATTGGAGGAGAAGAGGGGATGGCAGAGAAGCTTATCATACAGTCAGCAACAACCATCAGCTGGCACAGAAGGCCCAGTGGGAGAAGAGAGCCCGGCAGGAGGCTGAGCGGCGGGAGAAGGTGGAGCGGGTGGCCAGGGTGGCCAAGGAAGCCAAGTCAGAGGCCTCAGGGTCCCAGATCAAGGAGCTAACTGATGAAGAGGCAGAGAAGCTGCAGCTAGAGACTGACCAGAAAAAGGATACAGAGAATCATGAGGCCCAGCTCAAGAACGGCAACCTTAACTCCCCAGGGAAGCAGGAGACTGAGAAAGAGGAAGAGGAGGAAGATGAGAAGGACAAAGGAAAACTGAAGCCCAACCTAGGCAACGGGGCAGACCTGCCCAATTACCGCTGGACCCAGACCCTGTCGGAGCTGGACCTGGCGGTCCCTTTCCACGTGAACTTCTGGGTGAAAGGGAAGGACGTGGTGGTGGACATCCAGTGGTGGCACCTCCGGGTGGGGCTCAAGGGGCAGCCAGTGAACATCGATGGGGAGCTCTACAACGAAGTGAAGGTGGAGGAGAGCTCATGGCTCATTGAGGACGGCAAGGTGGTGACTCTGAATCTTGAGAATATCAATAAGATGGAGTGGTGGAGCCGCTTGGTGCCCAGTGACCTTGAGATCAATACCAAGAATATTAACCCTGAGAATTCCAAGCTCTCAGACCTGGACAGTGAGACTCGTAGCATGGTGGAAAGGATGATGATGTATGACCAGAGACAGAAGTCCATGGCGTTGTCAACCTCAGACGAACAGAAGAAACAGGAGATTCTGAAGAAGTTCATGGATCAGCATCTGGAGATGGATTTTTCCAAGGCCAAATTCAACTGGCCCCTGTTTTTACCTCCTTGAACTCTTGGGGCTGAGCTGCAACCATCCAACTTTTTTTCCCACTCTTCTCTGGCCCTTGTGGGCCTCAGGGATTGGGGCAGGCATGGGACTGGCCCATCACACAGGTCCCAGGGCATCAGGAGAAAGGCTGGGGTTTGGGGTCTTGTCTTCCCCAGTTGGCCTACTGTTACACATTAAAGCGATTTGCTTAGCAAAAAAAGAAATAAGGACTGATTTATTTCCTCATTTGTGATGCCAAATTGTAAAGATTAAGGTAATTGTTCTGTTAAGGTATGAAAATACGCCACTTTTAAGAGACAGAGGCAGATAGGATATTGGCAACCTTCACACCCTAGTTTGAAAGGTACTGGCCTTTCTTGCCTGTGCTGAGGCATGAATAAATACCTCACTATTGTGGTTACAATAGTAACCATACCTTTGTTGTGTTTTATTTCTTCAACTACCATCTGTTGTTGCAGCTTTTAGCTAAAGCACGGCTTTGCAAACTTCCACCTTAAGTCATAGCACTGTGTCTTGGTGAATTGATTATAGAGGTGGAAGTTAGTATCTTAAATTTGATTCAGTCACATATGCCTTTTGGGTGACTTCACTTTGAATCCTCAAAGGATGACTTAGAAAATGCCAAATAAACACCCTGGCAACTGGTAATGACCTTCTGGGAGATTCTGACAGATTGAGGTTTCACAACAAACACAGATAAAAGACAGTTTTTCAGAAAACAATGGCAAAGGAACTGAATAAATAAAGCATAACTGAAGGCAGTAGAGGTAGTTGAGTGGAAATGCATAGAGAGCTGGGAGGAGTGGAGTTCACCAGCAAATGTATCTTGTGTATCTGGCTGGGAGGTGTAATTGGGATGGAGAAAGGAAAGGCAGCATGCAGGAGGGCATGTGATAGGAGTAGAGCTGTGTGCCAGGGGTGGCAAGTTGACTCTCTTGGATGGTACCAAGAATTTGTCTTATTGTAGTTAGACAGAGTTAGTTTTTGTTCTGAATGAGACACTGACTTTCCCTTATTTCCCGATAGGGGTTTTGAATATACTGACTTGAAGCAAGAACAGTTATTGGAACTATGGTATCAGATTTCCTGAAGGTAACATTATTCATTAAATAATAATGTTGCTCTTTGAGCCCTTAAAATTGGCCTTTTTCTAGACTCCTAAACTCTTTATGTTCTTAATGAAATAACGCTGGCTAGAGCCCTTACCAAACTCTGACCAGAAACAGTGAATTAGAAGATACAGAAGACTGGGAGCTAGAAATTGATTTTTTTTTTTTCAAACCCATATTGTCTCGAAAACATCTACCTTAGGATCTATTCGCATCCTTAACCCTGCCAACCCCTTGATTCATTTGCAAGATTGCCACCCTCCTTGCTCTTTACAATAATTCATTCTTTAATTTCAAATTTTGGTGCTATTTTCATATTGTTTAAATGAGGTTCACCTACCCAACATGGTAGCTATTTGCCTAATATCTTTGTTGTACCTAAACATTGTGGAAAGTGGTTTCTTTTATAAATTTAAAATGTTTAGCTTTTCAAACCCCTGTTTTCTCATCTTCCTTTGTCAGAGTTCTGTTTGAGGTGAGCAAAACCACTTGGATCCTGATTTAGTGGATGATTTTGGTGAAATTAAGACTTTGAGATTGACTTTTCTCTCTCCCCACTCACCACAGTGGGAATGCATTTTTCATCTTTTCTGTGGGGTGATTTGGAGAATGACTGAGATGGTTATTCCTTTTTTCCTCCTGTTTCAGTCTGTTTTGTGCTGCAGTGACAGAATACTTGAGACTGGGTAATTTATAAGGAACAGAATTTTATTTCTCACTGTTCTGGAGGTGAGTGGGACGTCAACGATCGAGATGCCAGCATTTGGTCTGGTGAGGGCCCTCTTGCCGCATCCTTATCTGGCAGAAGGCATAAGGGCAAGTCGTCCAAATGTGGAGTGAAGCCTCTTTTATAAGAGCCCTAATCCCATTGAGAGGGAGAAGCCATCGTGGCTTAATCACCTTTAAAGGCTCCACTTGTAAATACCATCACTTTGGCAACACCTACATTTTGGAAGGGACACGTTCAAACCATAATACCTCCTCTCACCTATTGTCTGCCCTCCTTTTGGGAGTGGGCAGTGGTGCTGACTGAAAGATGCATCCTCCAGGCTTCCTTGCCCTCTGGCTTCTAACTGGATTGGCCAAGGGGGAACTTGAGGAGAACTAAGAGTGGGAGGGGAGAGAGCTGCCACTTGCCACATCTCTGCTCTCTGCTGCAGTTTTGTCAGTGGTGTGTCCCACCAAGAAACCACTCTTGCCTGGTGGGTCCTCTTTCAGGTCTCCAGCAGGTTACTTTCCTCTCCTTGATGCTTCAAGTCACTTTCTACCCGAATGCCCCTGTGGTACTCTTCACCCTTCCCTCATCTTTGTAAATAGTCCTTCGATCAGATGTCTTCATTGGAACTATGTGAGTTGCCTCTATGTAGTACATGTAAGACACTGTTGATTAAAAGTACAGGTAAGACACTGTGGTGTCAACACTTTCACATGAGGAAACACATAACGCATTAAATGTATGTGATTATAAGATACGTCTTAATTTCAGATACATTAATACTTAGAAACAACACCCGTGACTCTCAAAACAGAGGGAAACCTATGAAATTGCTACTGGTTTTTCATTGTATTAAAGATACCATAATAAAGATCTTTGTTTATAAACTTGCCTATATTTGAGATTATGTCCATAGGATAGGTGAGAAGAGAGTTATAGACATTTTCTAAGACTCGTTTCTTTTTGCCGCATTGCATTCTAAAAGGGTCAGACGTATTTAGAGTGCCACCTGCAGCTTCTTAGCTCTTGTTTGACTGTCCAATGTGTGTTGACTTTTCCACAGATCTTTCCTAATCTGATAGGCCAAAGAGAGTCTTTCCATTTGGCGGTGAAAGTGAACATTTTCTATTTTTTCTTGTATTTTTCTTTTTCTTTAAAAAAATCTCCTTCGCCTATTTATTTATTGGGTCTTACTGTTTTTCATATGCATGAGCTCTTTGTGTGATAGGTCAGGGGTTAGCTAACTTTTTCTATAAAGGACCAGCTAATAGACATTTCAGGCTTTGTGAGCCACACAGCTTCTGTAGGGTGAAAGCAGCCTTAGACAATAAGCAACTAATGAGGATGGTTGTGCTCCCATGTGGACACTGAGATGTAAATATTATATAGTTTTTATATGCCCTGGAGTATCATTCCTCTTTATTTTCTTCAACCATTTAAAAATGTAAAAACCATTCTTAGCTCACGGGCTGTAGAAGAACAGGCAGTGGGCTGGATTTGATTAGTGGGCCATAGTTTGCTGACCCTTGTAATAGATGATAACTCATTTAATCTGTTTTGACTATTTTCCTCACTTCCTTTTTTAGATAAATTTTTTAGGCCTACAGAAGTTTAAATTTCTTACAACATCAAATTTTAAATTTCTGGCCATTTTTGTCATGATTCTGAAAGTTAGAATGTTCTTACTAACGATCATATCCAAAAATACACGACTTAATTTTAGCTTTAGAGACATGTTTTTTAAAGAATTCGCCTTTATTCATGTGGAATTTATTTGTGTATAGTGTGATTTGGAGGTCTAAATTTAATTTTTTTGCAAGCAGCAAACCAATTGTGGATTGTTTTTGAGTCCTCCTGGTTAGTACCGGGTTCACTAACTGTGCTTTGGGTACCTTTGATCCTAGATTTACAGCATGATAATTTTTCCAGTTTTCATTTATGTTCAAGAAGTATGGTACCAACCTGTGACATGAGTTCCTCTTAGTTCTTCTTGGCTCATCTGTTTCCATGTGAGCTGGCATTCACAGGAAATTCAGAACTCTTATAGGCATAATATTAATAGATACATGTGGAAAGAGTTGTCCTCTGAAAAAAAAGTTTGAGTTTTTTTTTGAGACAGAGTCTTGCTATGTCACCCAGGCTGGAGTGCAATGGCCTGATCTCGGCTCACTGCAAGGTCCACCTCCCGGGTTCACACCATTCTCCTGCCTCAGCCTCCCGAGTAGCTGGGACTACAGGCGCCCGCCACCATGCCCGGATAATTTTTTTGTATTTTTAGTAGAGATGGGGTTTCACCGGGTTAGCCAGGATGGTCTCTATTTCCTGACCTCGTGATCCACCTGCCTCGGCTTCCCAAAGTGCTGGGATTACAGGCGAGAGCCACCGCGCCCAACCTTTTTTTTTTTTTTATTAAATGAAGAATGACAACTTGATCTCCCACACTAGGAAAGAAATGTGCAATTAATAGTTTATATTACACAACATTAACTGTTGGGTTTTTTTTTTTTTTTTTTTTTTTTTGGCCTTTGGAAGATATACTCAAATTTGTGATAAGTAAAATGACTTGCTTATCACAGGTTACCATATAAGATTGGACAAGAATAATCTTTTATTTCTAGTCTTTTAGGTTGTTGAAATGACCTAAAATGTAATTTGAGGATAAGCAAAACCCTGATCTGCTGAAAATTACAAAACCAAATTTGCAGGAATGGCTTTCTTGCTCCTGAGACTGAAAAATTTGTCTGCTCCCAATTCAGTTGACTCTAAAGAATAGATAGCATGCTTTTATTTTCTGACAGCACTAACAGTTATTCCTGCTGAACCAGGAATGCTGTTAGTGTCAAGGATGGATTTGCCTTAACTCATTTTTCCACAAAGCTGTAAATTTAAAAAAATCTCTTAACGTTTCTTTGTCATTCTTTGGTTCACAGTAGATAGTCCTGCTGCAGAAGTCCCGCTCCGGTCAGCCTGTATTTCCAGTGAGAGTGTTCTTTCAGAATTGGAAATGGCTGTATGTTCAACTGGGTTGCCATGGTGCTGTGGGACATGCGGTGGCAAACCCCACACAAGAGTTAAAGGGATGAGTAGTGCTTAGGGTACAGATTACAGAAAGTACAGCTTGCCATCAAGTTCTAGGCAAGAGATAGAACTAAATGTCTTAATCCGAAGAGGAAAATCTTCATTCCAAGGGACATTGAGTTTAGATGAGATTCGTTGCTAGATTATGCCCCAGATGGCCTGTTAGCTTTTTTAGGAAACTTGTTCCCATTTTGTGTCTCCACAATGGTTCTCAGCTACTATCTGGACCAGTCCCTTAAAATTAAAAGTTAAATTAGTTGTGATGTGATTTGAAATTTGAAACCTGTGTTTTTGTTTAGCTAGACTACAATGGTGCACTTAGAATCTTTGTTCAACTTCCCCACCCAATATGAATTTGGAGAAAAATAGGAATGACTAAAAAAATCAACAGGCTCACATGAAATTGAGAGGATGGTTTGGAAATCTCCTTGAATTTCTTTTTGTAAGCCAAATTTATTTTTATAAGCCTTTAACGGAAGACAGTTTGTTCTTTGGATAATTGGCTCAGGCTTTATCCTCCTCTTTCAAATATGCTTCAACCAAAGGCCCAACTGTGAGATGAATAGGATAAATGAAGTTGGGAAGTGTGTGTGTGGGGGGAGGGGGAAGGCAAAGCAGTCATGTGGAATCTTTTGTTTTGTTTTTAAAATAATTCTTAAGAGCTGCTGTCTTTCGACAGAGTCAGAAAGTCGTTGCTTAAGCGTATTTGTCACTTATAGAGAGTGAATGGGATTCTGAAGTCTTTAATGTGGTTCTGTAAATATAAGCCTTGTTGTTTAATCATGGCATTTCTGCAAAAATGAACTCCTGCACCCACATCCCTCCCCTCTCCTTTCTTTTAGTGTCTTAGAACTGAGCTAAGCATTTGAACAGTCATTGCTAAGTGTTTCCACATTGGGGGAACTAGAAGGTCTTGGCTGGATAGAATTCTGATTTTCATGGGAGGGAATTGGTTTTCCGTTTTCTGCCTTAGAAGTCATATAGTATACTTGCTATTTGGGCTGAACTGACTTGAAAAGTCAAACAGGAATGAGTCTAGCTACTAAATTTAGAGAACTGACTCGTAATTTCTTGATCTAATACAGTGGGCAGTCTTGTCATTGCCAGTTCTTTATTTTCAGTGTTTGCCAAACCTAGAATGAAATCCAAGGCTGCTGCTTAACCATCTATAGCTCTGGTAGTTCATTTCTACTTCTGCTCGTTTCCGAAGATAACATGTATTCAGAGAGCCTGTGAGGTCCTGGCTTAGAAGAGTCCTGCATATCAGGGCAAACTTCCATGTCTCTGGACATCTTTCACATTTCAGACATTGTCTTATTTCTTTTTCTTTTCCAGTTAACAAGTATGTTTTTATTTAAGTCAGGCTTTAATTCTCCCCTCTTCCCCGTCTCCCCTTTTCAAGGGAGATTTAAAATAAGTGGGAAATTACTTTTTGTATAGATATTCTTTTGTCTTAAATTCATGCTCATGTGACTTTCTACTCGCCATTTGGAGTAACAGTTATTCAAAGAGCATTACCTAAATTCCATCATTTAAAAAAAACTTATGTCCCCCCCCCCAACCCTTCATCATTATTTTTAAAGCTCTCAAAATGCCTGTCTTGCTTAAAGAATCATAAGACTATGGAAGTGGAATGCACTTGGCATGTTGTTCACTATTCCATGAATTTGTAGACTAAATATATTATTTCTGTGGCTCACCCAGAGGATGTTGTCATCCTTTAAAATTGCAATTAGCATTATTGTAAAATTGGCCGATGGAAAAAGATCTATTAAGGTTATGTGTATTTTGGATTTAATGTTGCTTTACCTAAGGATGTTAGGGTTCACCAAATCCTGCTTTGCCTGTGATGTACATGGAGGAAAAGTGAGAAGAATTTTTTTTTTTCCGTTAATAAATGAAAGAACTTCAGTGTGAAGAATTTTAAAAAGTCACAAGCACAGATGGTTCACCTGGGTAATTTGCAAGGAAACTGGATGAGCATAATGTAGGCGGGGGAGACTTAGGGAAATTATTAGGATAATTCAGTTCCTTTCCTTTTATCTGTCTGAGCCAGTTAGGAAGAAAAAAATGAGGTTTTTGGATGTCAGAATTACCCCGCTGGAATTGTTCATGTACTTTTCAGAATAAAAAACATCAAAAGGGAGAAATTAAATTTTCTGGTATGATTTAAGAAAATAAACAAAATGAGACATGCTGGGGAAAGTGATAGGACACTTTCAGGTTGTGACCCTCAGGGAGTTTCCTGGCCAAGACAGGTGGCTTGGAGTTTTCCCCTTTTCTCCTTCTCTCCTCCCTCCTACTTTACTTTTCTCCCTCTCTTCCTCCTTTCTTTTTTTCTTTTATTTGCACACCCAGCAGCATGGACCTTTCCTTCTTTTGGTCCTTCTATCCATCAGGGTCAGGTCTTTCAAGATACGTGGACACAATACCACTAAATCCATAAACTTCTGATTTCTATGTCATTCTTCTCTGTGAGCCAGTGTTGTCATTGGTTTTAAAAAAATAAAAGCTTCAGCTGGACGCCGTGGCTCACACCTGTAATCCCAGCACTTTGGGAGACCGAGGCAGGCGGATCACCTGAGGTCTGGAGTTCAAGACCAACCTGGTCAACATGGCAAAACCCCATCTCTACTAAAAAATACAAAAACTAGCTGGGCGTGGTGGCAGGTGCCTGTAATCCCAGCCTTGGGAGGCTGAGGCAGGAGAATTGCTTGAACCTGGGAGGTGGAGGTTTTGCAGTGAGCCAAGACTGAGCCGCTGTACTCCAGCCTGGGCAACAGAATGAGACTCCATCTCAAAAAAATAAATAAAAATAAAAGCCTCAGCATGTTGTCCTCTGGCCTGCGAACTTGCTGAAGTATTATTCCCTATTGTGTCCCCCAGGCTATGTTGCTGTCTAGCCTGTGAATAAGGCAAATTCCGTATTATGGAGGTAGTGGGCTGTGTGAAAAGATCACAGATTTTTTATATGATGAGTTATACAACTTGAGGCTAAGTACCTAATCTGTAAGTTCTCAACTGTAAAATAGGAATGATACCAAGTGCAAGGAGATGTGAGAATTACAAATTCTCCTGTGTAAGATGCTTTATATATTGCTTGATATACTCGGTAGATCCTCAAGAAATGCTTGTTTCTTTTCTGCCAGGTCTCTAGTAATTGGAATTTTGGATGACTAAATTAACATTCAGCTCATTTTTTTGAGCGATTAACATATAAGGCTTTTCTAAGTCCTGAGGGAGGTAAAACATGAATGATAGGTAGCATTTGCTTGCACAGGCACTGTTTTAGCCACGTGTACATTTTATCTGGCTTTATCTTCGATACACAGCTATGAGATACGCACCATTATCTCTAGTTTATTGATAAAGAAATAGTATAGAGGATTGATTTATCTGAGACCGCACAGCTAGTAAGTGATACAGTTGGCTGAGGCATAAAGAGAGAAACTGATACCATGTAATACAAAGCATAACATGATACTTATTTTTAAAAAGGGTGAACATGACCAGATGATTGAGAAGAGAAGGCAATTGTATTTGGTTTGGGTAGGAAAATTAGGACAGGCTTCAGGGAGAAGATGCCATTTGAGCTGGGCATGGCAGGAATTGAGTATGTTGTGGAGAGGTAGACATGGGAGCCGAAGAGAGAATGTGGTGGCCATGGAGACAGGAACACTTGGGTGCTGCCCCAGAGCAGCAGACAGCTTCACTGGCTTTCTGAAGAATACTGGATGTGTGACAACCAATCCTAGAAGCTGCCCCTGGACCCTGAGCCGTTGCTGGGATCCCAGACCTGAGGTCGGGTTTGGGCCGAGGCTTCCTCTGCCCAGGGTTGCCACGTGGCAGTGTTGGAGGCTGTACATTGACAGAGAAGTGAAACCAGAAGGCAGGTGACTAATCCAAATAAAAGTTATGGAGGAGTAGAAGGTGTCAGCACAGGATGAGGGAGGATGTTTGAAATGATGGTTGAAAGGGGGATGCCTAGAGAAGTTTCTGAGCCCCGGATGGTCTCTGCTGTGCCTTTTTAATAGATGCTGGTCCCTCTGGACATGGGTGAAGAGCAGCTTATTAAGTGTTTTCTTCATAGTATTGAAAGGAAGTAAGAGACAAAAGCCTGGATGGGGAACCTGAGGTGGAGTGTTGTACACATGGAACCTACCTGCCAGTGTCAAGGTGGAGGTGGAAGGATTTGACAAGTTTTTTTTCTGGGGTTGGGGGTGAAATAGTGACATAATGAAGATTATGCTTGAGGAAGATTGATCTGCCATTTGTATGGGGATGGATTAGGTCATTTAGACTTTAGGGAGGGCACTTGTGTTGATGCCTTTACACCTTGGTGCAGAATTCGTAAGGCTTTGCAATCGATTCGATTGGGAGGCTGGGAAATGAGGAAGCAGTTAAAGATGACCTTAATGTCTTTAATAGTGTTTCTGTATGTATTAGATATTTGGGTGAGTTCTATGTGGCAGGCAAAGTGCTAGCTATTGGATGAAGAGTGCTGAGCAAAACTGTGTGAGTAGATAGGTGGCGAGGAAGTAGAATGAGAGTGGCTCTTGGGTTTTGAACCTGGGTCATGGGGAAAGTGGTGTGACATGTACTGAAACAGGACAGGCAGCAGAGGAGTCGACTTAGAAGCCCTGATGATGCATTTTGTTTTGATGAGTTGAGTTTGAGGTTGATCACGGCAAGTGATCAATCGTAAAATTAGACATCTTCGACAGAGATTGGAGACGGCAATAGATAGAAAGTGGGTTGTAAAACAAAGAATGTGCCAGGCACAGTGTCTCATGCCTGTAGTCCCAGCACTTTGGGAGACCGAGGTGGGCAGATCACTTGAGGTCAGGAATTTAAGACTAGCCTGGCCAACATGGCTAAACTCTGTCTAATAAAAAATACTGAATGTGGTGGCACACGCCTGCAGTCCCAGCTACTCTGTGGGCTGAGGCAGGAGAATTCCTTGAATCCAGGAGGTGGAGGAGGTTGCAATGAGCTGAGATTGCTCCCCTGCACTCCAGCCTCGGTGACAGAGCCAGACTTGGTCTCAAAAAAATTAAAAATTAAAAATTAAAAAAATAAAGAATGCTCTTGTAGAGATTCAAGGGAAGCAGGCAGAGGATACGGCCTTATGAGCAAAACTTAAATTTTAGGGGGCAGAAGGAAGATGCTGCAGAGTGTGGAGGAGGAATCAGTATTACTAACTTATATTTTCCTACCTACCTGTTTTCTTGTGCAGTTTGTCTCCTTTATGGCTTTAGAACAAGGTTTCTTAACCTTAGCCCTGTTTATGCATTTGGGACCAGATAACTGTTATCTCATAGGTCTGTCTTGTGCTTTGTAGGATGCTGAGCGGCACCCGGGTCCCTGCCCACTGTATGCCACTGGGTAACAATGAGTAGCACTGCCTCATGATAGCACTGCCTCTTCCCAATTATGTTAACCAAAAATGTCTGTAGACTACTGAATATACCCTGGGGGACAGTCACCCATAGTTGAGCCCCCCTGCTTTGGGGTAATGATTTTGTAGTTTTCTTTCTTTCTTTTTCCTTCCCACATATATCCTGTCCAAACCACAGCCAGGGAGGAATTGGAGGCAGGCAATGCCAACAAAAGGGTTGAACCTTCATTTGGCTGCAAGCAGTTTGTGACTCAGTTCTCAATAAAGTTAAGTGTAGGAAGATGTTGGGAATTATCCTGTGAAACAGTTTCCTGTACTGGGAGAAGTGTGAACTGGTAAGACTATTTCACTGTAGCTCTCAACAGGCCTGGGCCTGTGACGTGACTGCATTTATGGACATTGGGGTGGG
This sequence comes from Papio anubis, assembly GCF_008728515.1. NCBI lineage: Eukaryota > Metazoa > Chordata > Mammalia > Primates > Cercopithecidae > Papio > Papio anubis. The sequence goes on from NC_044985.1 coordinate 36,207,324, forward strand.
GTGGAGTGGAGGGAATTTTAGCTCTGGAAGTTTGGGGAATTTATCAGTTTCAAAAAGTGTTATTTTACAGAAGTGTCTATGTAGTTCTTCAATACTTTTAGGAGAAGCTATTAATTTAAATGTGTCCTGTCAAAGAAAATAAATGTGTGTCCTAATAAAGGTCCCTAGAAGTTCACGCCGGACATCTCACCCCTCCAAATGAAGTGACACAGGAGGTGTACACCGTCCTAGTGGTTTCTGCATACCCAGCATACTGCCTTTTCACCTGGTAGATGCCCATGAGTTATGAATTGAAATCCCACCTGTCATTTATGCTTGAAGAATTCTTCCTTTTTGATCTCGAAAGGGGAAGGAGAAGTGCTTGGAGGCAAAAAGCTTTAATCTGTGCAAGATATCAAAGAATAAGTTCATGACTGTGTCAGCGGCATTCACAGTTTCATTTGAAATCTTTATTTAGAGATTGGCCATGGATTTGGGTGTGCTTGTTAGGTCAGTGGAGGGGAGGCTGTTGATTCAGGTTGGGGCTTTTTTCCATTTCTTAGAGTTCTCCAGGTGCTCCTCTCCTGCTTTTGAGCCTAAAGTTCATTTCTGACAGGTGTTTGATGAAGTGGTTATTATAATCAGTTTGGCCTAATACACTATTCATAAAACTTGAAAATTGACCAAAAAGAGAGAGGCGGAGGAAAAACCGAACTATTTTTAGGTAGTTTCAGATGTTGTGTTTAATATTTTAAAAGCCCATAAATGCTAAGGGTTGTTCTCATCTGTAAATAGTGGTGAAACATGAAAATATGAACAGGTGTGCTCTAAGTCAGAGGGCAGAGTGGAGGGGAACCTGCATGAACTATCTTTCCTTAGCAGGCCAGGCACATTCCCTGCTGTTTTTGGGGAGCGGGCTCTAGGATCCTTTCCCTCTTGGAAAAGAGCAGAAAGTGCCTATTGGATCTCTGGTCACTGAATAAAACTGGCCTACCCTCAGTGTGGCCCGGCTCTTAACAGGAGCAAATTGAGACCTCAACTGAATTCTGCCTCAAGATCTTTCTTGATGTTTACTGGTCCATGAAGACAGGAAAGCGAGGGTAGGAAGGTGCGAGGACAGTTGCTGCCAAAATGAATTTGCCAGGTTCATTCATCTGCTCTCCCTTGCACACAGCTGTCTCATTCCTTCCTGTTCGACTTTTAAAAAAATGAACTTTTTGTTGTAGTATGGTTTCAGATGTATGGGAAAAAAATGAGACTACAGTGCAGAGAATTCCCACACACCTTGTATCTAGTTTCCCCCGTTATTATCTTAAGTTAGAATGGTATGTTCATCACACTCAGTGATCCAATACGGATACCTTAGAATTAGCTGAAGTCTGTGCTTTCTTCACCTTTCCTCAGCTGATACTTAATGTTCTTTTTCGGTCCCGGGATCCCATCCAGGATGCCGCGTCACATTTAGTTGTCGTGGAGCCTCAGGCTATTTTTGGTTGTGACAGTGTCCCAGACTTTCCTTGTTTTTGATGACCTTGACAGTTTCTAGGAGTGCTGGTCAGGAGTTTTGTAGGATGCCCCTCAATTGAGATTTGTCTGTTGGTTTTCTGTGGCGATTAAACTGGGGTTGTGGACTTCGGGGGGGAAGATGACAGAGGTAAAGTGCCATTTGCATCACATGTCACTGTGACCTATCACATGCTGATCCTGAGCATTTGGCGGAGGTAGCGTTTGCCAAGTTTCTCTACTGTAAACTGTTAAAAAAAAAAAAAAAAAAAAAGCCCCACAAAACTGTAAAAACAACAACCAAAAACCCAAACAGCTCTGTCCTCTTCGGAAGGACGTCACTGTGTACAGTGTACACTTGAGGAGTGGGACGTTTAGAGAGGAGGATCTATTTAAGTTATTTGGAATTCTTCTGCCTGGGAGATTTGTCTCTTCTTCCCCATTTACTTATTCAGTCATTTGTATTAGTGTGGACTCATGGATGTTGATTTTATCCTTTGGATTAGAATCTAATACTGCTTTATTTTGTTTGAATCATTTCAGCTTTGACCATTGGGAGCTCCTTACTTGGCTTCTGTGTCCCTTTATTGGTATACACTCTTTTTTTTTTTTTTTAATTTTTTTAGTACTTCCTTTCTGGCACTACAGAATACCTCTTTGACTTTTTATGTGCCTTTGTGATGCTTTCTGCCTGGTGTTGGAGTAGTGACAGATCACATACTTGGTGGCCTGAAAGCAAAGGTTTTGGTCTCAGCTCTGCTGGCCAATTCATGTCACCTTTGTGACCCTGTTGTCTCTAAAATGATCTTTAGCTAACCAGAATTGTAAGAAATAAATGTAGGGCTAGGCACGATGGGTCACACCTGTAATCCCAGCACTTTGGGATGCTGAGGCGGGTGGATCATGAGGCCAAGAGATTCAGAACATCCTGGCCAACATGGTGAAACCCCCTCTCTACTAAAAATACAAAAATTAAAATTGGGTATGGTGGTGAGCCCCTGTAGTCCCAACTTCTTGGGAGGCTGAGGCAGGAGAATCACTTGAACCCAGGAGGCGGAGGTTACAGTGAGCTGAGATCCCGCCACTGCACTCCAGCCTGGTGACAGTGCGAGCCTCCGTCTCAATAAATAAATAAATAAATAAATAAATAAATAAATAAATGTAAAAGGACTTCACACATTTGTTATCAATCCATGCCCCCCCTCCTTTTTTTTTTTTTTTTTTGATGTTGAAGCACATCTTCAGACTTCCATCTGAAGTTCCTTATTGGAACTTCCATTAAGGCAGCTGAGTGAACTGTTCAAAATCCTACTGCAAACCATAAAAATCAAAGACCCAGAACCAGGAATCAGGAGACCCATGTACTAATTAGTCCTGATTATCACTGACCAGTTTCTAGATCTCAAGTCACTTTACTTCACATGCTTATTGAATGAATTAATGCATCTTCAATGAATGCAACTGTTACTGTGTGTCATCAGTTTGTTCAATTAAATACATGTCAATGGACAAGGCTTTCCTACATAAACATTTTGTTTTTTGGTTATCTTGTATCTCCTCACATTCCATAGCATTGCGGTGGCTCACAGGCACTTAACAGAGAAAGGGGACACCAAGCTGAATTTAAATAGAAAAAATAATGAATATACATCATCTTTGGGGATAGTGTCATTTTCTCTTTCTTCCTACAACTTGAGCCCTTAGAATTACTCATAATGGGGTGCTTATGTCATCTGATTGCCAATGATGATTGAGTGAGTGAATGCATGTTTGGAATGACATGGAATTCTGATGTAGGTAAGGGATTCAGAAGGATTATGTTTAGATTATTTTTTTTGCAGAGTTTTCCAACAGGGTCCTAATAAAAAATTGGTGGTGGTGGCGGTGGCAGTGGCAGCAGCATTAAACACAACAAAGGCAGAACGGATCCTTATTTGCATCATTCAATCCAGTGGATGCCGTTAGCTGCCGTCCTAGAGTGGGTGTGGAATAAATTATATATATAACATTTTTTTGAGAAGAGGAGGATGAGCTGGTCACATGTGGCACTTTCTTACATGTTAAAATAACATGAGATGGAGAACATTGTGTGTTGATGTCTATCTACAAGTTGATTTTTGGCTTAAGATAGGCAGAGCCTCCCTGCCACAGGCCCTGAGTACTGCCGGCTGTTGCTCATCATCTTCCTCCAGTTTGAAAAACTGACAGGGGTTCTTACCAGTCTTTGTTAATTCCTGTCTCTGGAAAGAATGGTTGGTAAAGGCACATCTGTATTCTGACGTGTTGAGAAAGAAAGGATACATGCTTGGGAACAGACATTGAGGCTGTAAATTGTTGGTGGTCTTAACTGGTATTGGGAGGCTGTTTTGTCCATGGCATCTAGCTGCTTGTATGGACTCTGGGGTTCTAGAAATAAGTTTTTACTCCTTTGGCTGTAATGAGCTGGGCATTATCATTAACTGGAAGGCTAGATTGGAAAGGTTTGGGAAGCAAAGGTCCTTCTGACATTCAACGCATCTTCCTTTCTGGTCTTTTTTGGAGCAGATTTTTCTTCTGTGCTCTCTAGGAAGCTGATGTGGTTCCTGTCCTCCAACTGACCAGTACCTAGAATGTCAACAGAATGACTCATGTCCCCAACATCCTGTCCTTGTTCTGGAGAAAGGGAACTGTTTGCCTTTGGAAAACACAGTGCTTACCTCTGGAAAAACCCCAAAGCAAGCATTGCTTCAACACAGTTTTCCTTAAAGCTCTTGTGTTGTCTTGTGATTTTTTTCCTTGTGACTTTTTATAATGAAAGTATTGGTTTTCATGTGTCTGCCTTGCATGCCAGGTGATTGAGAATTAGGGAGCTTTAGGTGTTGGAAAGGACCCTAGAGACCAACTGGTCCAACTCCTTTTCATGGCTTTGGAAACAAAGGCCAAGTTGAAGTAAAGTGACTTGAGATCTAGCAACTGGTCAGTGATAATCAGGACCTGGGTCTCCTAATTCCTGCTTCTGGGTCTTTGATTTTTATGGTTTGCAGTAGGATTTTGAACAGTTCACTCGGCTGCCTTACTGCAAGTTCCATCTGTGCAGAATGATATTGATATGGGTGGATATTTAAAACTACATATATTATAACATAGTAAAGTCTTTAAGAACACATGATATACATTGAGTTGTTATTCAGAAGCTAGGGGGATGTAGAAGAGTAAGAATTCTTCTGATTTGCAGTACATTCTATCATAATTTAGCCTTAAGACAGATTTTGGGCAAGTTATATATCTCTTGTGACTACTCAAAAGGAGGCTGGATTAGATTAGTATTTCTTTTGTTGTTTCAGGCTCTGAAATGTTATGATTCCCTATGTCTATAAATGTATGCTGCACATTTTTTTCCTTCAGTAGTATAGAAGGTCTGCAATGTGGGCAAATCCTTATCCTTTATTTCCAGTATTATAGAAAGAACATGGGTTTCATGTAATTTACATTGATGTTTTTCTTGTCAAAGAGGGAACTGAGATAGTTATCTCCTGTGTTCAGTAGCATCCTGAGTGAGGAGAGAGAGGTATAGTGTAAGCCTGAACTTGAGCAAGCATTAACACTCTGTTAGGTTACAACTGGTGTTAACAGTAGAGAAAAGAATCAGAGGGAGAGGAGGAAAGAGATTGGTGTGTGGGAGCTATGGCCCATCATTTTATTATGGGCTTCTTCCCCTTTTGAGTGTCTTACATGATGTGATTGAAGATATCTGATAGCTCCATCAAGATAGTACCCTCAATTCCTTCTACAGCCCACACTTTCTCCTCCTAGACTTGAATTGTTGTGATGGTAGCATAATTTTTGACAAATGGTGTTTGTGTGGAAGTATAACTTTTATCTGAGTTGAGTCATTGTTTTTGCCACCATCACCTCCATTTTACAGATGAGCAAATTTAGTCTGAGAGAATTTAGGTTACTTGCCCCTAATCCTATAGCTGGCATAGGAAATCTCAAACCCATCTTTCTGGCCTCAGAGTTCCTACTCTTAACCATATGACCTTCCAGGCACCACATACTGTTCCACTTTAATTCTGAGATGTTTCATTTACATTTTGTTGTTACTGATTTAGAAAAGTTTATTGTTTTCATTTTCTCACATTACTTCCTGGTGCCTGGCATAGGACTATAACAGAAACATTTTTATAAGTGATTTAAAGGTAGTGAATGTGATGAACTGGAAAAGAAGAAAAAAGCTTCCTGAGTCACCCAGTCTTCTTCATCCTGGCTCTGTCACTTTGTCATCTTAAGGGGAAAGATTAACTTCTCTAAGCATCAGTTTTCTCACCTGAAAAAGTCAGGAAAATACTATTTTCCATACTGGGTTGCTGGGACAATTAGGAATACAACATCTGAAAACTTTGCATAGTGCTTAGTACATAAAAGGTAATTAATGAGTGTTTGCCATTGTACTTACGTTGAAGTTAAATTAACATCTTAAAGAACTGTAAAATATTTTTCACTGTTTTTTTTTTTTCTTTTTTCTTTTTCTTTCCCTGTGAGGCTTGCGAATGTCATTTACTCTAAATGCCTGCTACCCTCAGGGAGTTCTAGTAAGAGGGTGAACATAACATCAATGGAATATGAGGAATTACTATTAGCAGATACCATTTTTGTTTCCCTTTTCATTTCTTTTTTTAGTCATTTGGGAGAAACTTCCAGCCCTGGGCGATGCGGTGTGTCAGCGTCTGCCTTTCTGCCGGCTCCTGACAGCGCCTCCCTTCGGGGCCGGGGTGGAGCTCTTCATGCCTGCCTCCTCCTGCTCACATTTCTTGGTTCACTGGAAAAGTCCCCAAATCTTTTTGTCTGCTCAGTTGTGGCCTAGTAGCCAGAGTGGCTCATGGATTAAATGGAGAGGAACCTATGTTTCTTCTCTTGCTTTTCAGCATTTTGGCTGAATTTTGAATTTTTATCTGCCCCATTGAGTCTGTTGGCTCTGGCTGCTGCTGTACCAAGCCCTCTTTCTGGTGTTCATAAACCAATGAAAGTACTATTTCATGGCCTGGGTCAGGCTTGTTTGTTGGTTTCATCTTAATTAGAAACAAACCTCTTTATCCTCCCTTTTCTTCATCTTCCAGGGAGAAACGGATTTTCTAGGCAGAGCAAATTAATCATAGTGGTGTCTTAATAACAAACAATCACCATTGCAGTACCTGGCACACAGTAGGTACTCAGTAGCTGAAAGAAACAGTTCCTGTAGCTCTTTCAAGGTATCCAGCATTTTGTGCAGGTAGGCTGGGGGCTGCTGAAGGATCTGTTTGTAAAGGATGAGAATTAGCTTAAGTAACTTGGGTTGGAAAAATCACTGTGCCTTCTGAGTGACATATGGGGGCGGGAAGGTGGCAGAGAACAGGGTTGGAGAGTTTCTCTGGTAGGTGGATTAGTGTTGTTCCCAGCTCAGAATAAGGTGCATATTTGAAAGTTACTTAACACAGAGCCTTGGATTCTGCCTGTATGATAATAGACATTGAGTAGTTGTGATAAGTAATCATATGTAGCACTTAGGTCTTTTTATCTTCGAAGAACTTTTTTTAAAAAATGCTTTTAAACACAGTGAATTCTACGTTGTATTCTTTATCATAGCCCTAATGTTCTCTTCCATGTCCTTGTCGTATTATGTTTCTTAGGACAAGTGAGTAAGCTTTGTCAATTGGTTTATAAAACATTTATGCATTTAAAGCCTCTGGGGAGTGAGAATTGAAATTACAATATCTGGGGCGTCATATTTGGTGGCAAACTGCTGTCTTAGCATTTTCCTCCCCGCTGTCTGTTTTTCCCAAGCTATAGCAAAGATTCAAATGAAATTTAGGAATTGTGTGTGAGATTTAGTTTTTCCTTGAAATACAGATGCTTCTAGACTTATGATGGCGATTTTTTTTCTTTGCCCTGATAAACCCATTGTAAGTTGAAAATATTGAAAACATTGTAAGTCAAAAATGCATTTGATATAGCTACCCTATGAAACATCCTAGCCTAGACTATCTTAAACATGCTCAGAGCCCTGACATTAGCCTACAGTTGGCAAAACCATCTAACACGAAGCCTATTATAATAAAGTGTTGAATAGCTCATGTAATTTATTGAATACTGTACTGAAATTGAAAAAACAGAATGGTCGTATAGGTACTGGAAGTACGGTTTCTACTGAATGTGTTTCGCTTTTGCACTATTGTAAAATTGAAAAATTGTAAGTGAGGGACCGTCTGTAGTTCTGTCAGTATGGGTGAAATGCTTGCTGTGTGGTGCATTGAGTTCTAAAGTCAATCCTTAGCAGATACTTTAAAACAACAAACAACTAGAATCCTGGTTAATAGGGAAGAGGGTTTGCAATTGGCTTCATAAATTTCTTCTCAGGCTTTTAAAGTCGTGAGTCAAGAACCTCCGATGCAGTGCTCGTAGGTGCATCCTTTCCTTCCTCACCCCATATTTCATTTATGTGACAAGACCCTCCAAAGATGTCCAGAGAAATAAAGACATTATAATTCCAAATGATTAGCTCAAATCTGACTGCCACATTCAAGGCTTAAAAAAAATTCTCGGCCGGGCGTGGTGGCTCAAGCCTGTAATCCCAGCACTTTGGGAGGCGAGGCCAGTGGATCACGAGATCAGGAGGTCGAGACCATCACAGCTAACTACAGTGAAACCCGTCTCTACTAAAAATACAAAAACTAGCCCGAGTGAGGTGGCGGTAGCCTGTAGTCCCAGCTACTCGGGAGGCTGAGGCAGGAAGAATGGTGCAAACCGGAGGCCGGAGCTTGCAGTAGAGCTGAGATCCAGCCTGCACCTCCAGCCTGGGCGACAGAGCCAGACTCTGTCTCAAAAAAAAAAAAAAAAAAAAAAAAATCTCAATTGCTGTGAGGGATTAGAAAAATGGCAGCTGGCAAATATGTCTTCAGTATAAAGGTAGTAAGATACCACTTATTCTTTATATAAGTGTTTTTTTTTGAGGCGGGTCTGCGGCTCTGTAGCCGGAGGCTGAGAGATGCAGTGGCGGGATCTCAGCTCACTACAACTCGCCTCGAGTTCCACGCTCTCGGCCTCAGCCTCCCGAGTAGCTGAGACTACAGCGCTCGCCACCTGCGGCAATTTCTTAGTAGAGACGGGGTTTCACCGTGTTACTTCAGGATTAGTCTCTCCCGATCTCTGACCTAAATGATCCACCCGTCTCGGCCTCCCAAAGTGCTGGGATTACAGGCTTGAGCCACCGCGCCCGGCAGCAATTTTTTTTTATGAGGATATGGAGAAAGGTAATAAAATCATGGTCTCTGCTGTGGGTAAAACTAGTTTGAGAGCCCCTCCCCCACTGCTTTTTTCAGAAATGTAAAAAGGAAGTCCGAAGCAGAGAGTTAGTTTCCCTGACTGGGGGAGGTTAAGGAGAGGAGTGTGATTGAGGTCATGGGGAAGGCATGGTAAAGTTTCACAGTCTTGGGGATAAGTTTCTCATTTGATATGGGATATAATTGAGAGTTACATCAAATGGAGTTGCCATCAACATGACTGCTAATGGTGACTCTGGGTACCAGAGGACATGGCATCGGAGTACAGTTATGCAGTAATCGGACCCTGATTAACGATGATGCTGATGATGGCATTGATACTTTATGGAGAACTTTGTATGTGTTTTCCTCCATTTAATCCTTACAGTCACCATTTTCAGATGGTAGCTCAGAGTAGTAGATACTTTTCCCAGGGTCATATTACTTAGGGGCAAAGCTGGGATTTGTAACCATGATGCAATACTGCACCTGGTGGATGTAGTCAGGGTTATCAAAATAGAGAAAAATTGACCCAAAGATGTATTTCAGAGGCAGAAACAATAATAGCTTAGTAATAGTCTAGGTGTGTGAACTTGAGACAAAATGAGTAGGAAAAAAATGGTTTTTAAGTGACAGTTTTGGAAAAGAAGCAACGGGAGTGGCAGGAATGAACAATACAGCTCTGTCTTGGCCATGTTTATGGACTCTTTTTCCTAGAGAACAGCCAATAGCCTTTCATCAGTGTTGATTTCATCTTTCAGCCTTCAGAAGACAGCTGTCACTCCAAGTGCTTGCTGTGGATGTGGAGCACAGGTTGTAAACACAGTGCCTTTGTGCCAGGCTCCGGTCACATGTACAGGTGTTGACTCTAGCAGCAGACCAGTACCTACTCCCAGTGCAGCTCAAATTCACACATCACACCATCACATTGTCTTCTCATTTAGCCAGTGAAATGATTGGTGTCTCATCGCAGCAGTACAGTGATAGTCACTGATTGACAAGAACTTCTCTGGGAGGGACTACATTTATTCTAGTTTCTCCAGATCAGATCTTTAGAACCAGGAGAGGAAGTCTGTTCATGGTCAGAGTTCTTGCTGAGTCGATGTAGTATTCTGAAAGCTATTGTGCCAAGGCCCCAGGATTCTCAGACCTGACTGAGCAACATGTAACTGATCTGATTTCTCTCTGACTCAGAAGGAATGCTAGCTAAATCTTGAATTTGGTACTGTGACTTCAGTAGTGGACCAGTCAAGGGGCTCATATCCGATGGATCACCATCCCTTCACCCTCACCCCACCGATGTCTGTCTGTGCTTGGCTTTTCGGACTCATGGTGAATGCTTGAACCTTCTTACTCCCTTAACGTAAACTTCTTATTTTTCTGGGTGATAAGGTGCATCCTATCCCCATGAAGGATTTCCTTGATTGAAATAAGACTCCCCTTGGGAGAGAAATATAAATGTCATGAGCAGAGTGGCCTGACGGCAGCTTGCTGACTTCCTAGAGGGGTCGTTGTGGGAGGAGAGCCCTGCTAGTTCCCTTTGCCCCAGATTGTATCCCCTCTGTGCTTGCTGCAGAATCACTAAGTGTACTGGCAGCTCTTAATTACTTCTAGTTAAAGAAGAGCAAGCCACCTGGTCTCTGAATTACTTAGAGCAATAGTCTTTAAAAGAAACATCCTCCTTTCCCTCCCTCTTTGCTCCCCAGCAAAAAATTTCCTATTAGAAAAAAGATATGAAGGCATTGGTTAGTTTTCACTTCCTTTCCTAAGGGATATTCAGCTAAATATGCTGTCCTGAGAGAATTTGATAGAAGCAGATAAGATTTTTGATAAGAGTTGAAGAGAAATTCTGAGAAGGGAAGGTTAATTATACTCCCTAATAAAAACCTGAACAAACAACAGGCATAATTGGTTGTGTATTTGGGGTTGTGTCAGTGAAGTGGAGTGTATTCTACATACCACAAGTGGGAGGAAGAATGCTGAAAAAAAGAGAAGTAGGTGCTTGTTCAAGACAGGAAATACACCACTTCCCTTAGGAATCTGCCCATAGGCCATCTTTGCTTATATTATCCATGCATTTCATTAGCAGTACACTTCTGGAATGAGAAGTGGTATATGAAGTTGGTTCTAAAATCCACTCCTCCCATCTCTTTCCTAAGAGACAGTTAACCCACTTTGGGCTAAGTCAAGAGCCAGCCAGCTATTTTTGCCCATCACTGTAAGTAGCATTACAGCTCACCTTAAATATTGGGGAAAAGTCCTCATCATTTGTTCATTCTATTAGCTAGGGCCAGGTGTTGTCACTGTCTCTAGCTCTACTTCCATTTCACTCCCATTAAATCTTAGCAAATTCCTAGCACTCTGAACAGTGTATTTTACTTGAATGACTCCTATGTGACCAGACTTCTGGGAGCTGAGCACATGGTACCCTTTTATTGGGTGTCATAAAATAACCTTGATACCCTTTGGACATTCAGCTTTCCTTTGAGGTTGTAGCTAATTGTCTGATGAACATTTAAGTGGGCAGGGCTGTGTGCTAGCTCTACTGTGTAGCTTTTGTGATCCAGGGAGGTGTGACCTCATTATGGTATTCCCATAGCTGAGATCATAAAAGTATCCCAAGTGTCATTTGGAAGCCAGACAGTAGGTTACAAACTCATTTTGGGTTAATCTCCCTCTCCCTAAGCTACTTCATCTCCTTGAATGCTGCTAACTATAAGCTTTTATTTTTCCTTTCCTGTGTTATCACTCATTAAAGCCTTCGCTGACCTGTATAAATGAGACTGATTTTTTTCCTCTTAGTATTGTCTTTGAGCACTTGGCAGGTGGCATGTGGAGCCAGAACCTGCTGAAGGTTGCCCTTGTGTATGTTTTTATAAGCTAAATGAGAGGCACAGAAAGAATAGCAAAAGATCTTTTTCCCTAGGGTAGGAGGAAAAAGGAGGATCAAAAATTTGCAGTTTATATATGAATCTTGTTGGAATGCCGTTTAGAGGGAATATTTTCTGATTCTGTCTCTTCTCCCTTCAGTCTTATATTTCCTCTTCCTTTCTTCTGTATATGATATATATATATATGTCAATTAGAAAAAAATTGAAACAGGGCCAGGCACGGTGACTCATGCTTATAATCCCAGCACTTTGGAAGGCAGGGGCGGGCAGATCACTGTAGCCCAGGCATTGAAGACCAGCATGGGCAACATAGCAAGACCCCATCGCTTAAAAAAAAAATACAAAAATTAGCCAGGTATGGTTGGTATGGTTGTGTGCACCTGTACTCCCAGCTGCTTGGGAGGCTGAGGTGGGAGGGTCGCTTGAACTCAGGAGGTGAGGCTTCAGTGAGCCATGATTGTGCTGCTGCACTCCAACCTGGGTGACACAACGAGACCCTGTCTCCAAAAAAAAAAAAAAAGAAGCTAAACTGAAATGGAAATTATTTCCATATCTTTTCTTAACCAAGTAGTCAAGTATTTCTGTTTCTGTTGCCATTAGTTTGGACCATATGAACTTGCTGCTGTTATAGGTCAGAAATGGTTGAATAGCAACAATCTCATGGCTCAACCCGTTGAACCATTAACCCCAGGAGGGTTAATCAGCTAACCCCTTTCTAACCCAGCAGATAGAAAACTATGACAAAACTATTTGACTCTACCTTCCTTCCTTCTTATCTTCCTCATCTTGAGGAGTTAACAGATATACAACACAAAAGATATTGTTGTAGGAGATTGGCAAGTCAAGGTGACAGTTTTCGGGGGTGGGCAGGCAGCAACAGACACTAGGACACTAGGACAATGAAACCCAGATTTTAAAACAAGGATACAATAGAGCCAGCCTCTGTAGAAATTAGTGTATTTATTCACCAGTCATTGTGTTTAGTTGTCTGAGCTACATTGTATTGTCCTTGAGGAGCAAGAATTGTGCTATTTTTCATTGCATTCCTGACTTGCTTAAAAAAACTGCTACAATCTACTGTATGTAGTTGATTGATGCCGGGAAAGTTTGCTGCACCTAACAATGGTCCTTCTCCATGAAACACTCCATTGATACTTTTAGAACTCATTACTGCTAACCAAACAGTAGTGGTTTTATTACTATACTAATGGAGCCTGGTACTTGGAGGCTGGGGTATGGGGGAGGAGGAGAAGGTGGGGCACGGAATGTGGGTAGGACTAGTGGATCCCTTTCCACAGTTAATGGTGTCCCCCAGAAAAGTAGTTAGGCAGTTTCCAATAAAACAATGTGATAATCTAGATACAATGCAGGATCTAATGTGCATATGCAAGGATGCACTAAATGAATTAGCCCTAACAGGGAGGAACAAGGGCTTTCTAAATAAAGAATCAGCAAGACAGCGGAGTTTTCTATGGCCTTCTCCAATAAAGTGATTTGCTTTCCTGACACTGCATGGAGGCAAACAAATGAGTTGTGAAAGATACGGATACCGAGGGACACAGCACCATGATAGGCTTGGCAGACTCCTCCTTGTGGGCAACAAGACAGACCCATGTGGTGACTTTTATCCTCTTGCATGCTTTTTGTAATGTACTTGAGTTGTTCCTCCTCCTCACTGTCTTTGTCCATTTAAAAAATATTTTTGTTTTTGGGTTATTTTAATTGGAGTAATACATCTGTTTACCATAAATGTGATTTTTGATGTACATGAGCTTATGTTTGCCATCTTACAGTTTGTTTTCTATTTGATCTACCTGATTTATGTTTTTTTCCTCCTTTTTGACTTTGGATTAGGCACAAATTTGCAGTCCATTTTTCCTGTCTTTGAGCCTGCTAACTACACAGTATTTTACTCTTCTCGTGGTTATCCTACAGATTATAGGATACATCCTTGATTTACTGCAGTCTAATACAGACTCTTTCACCTCTTTGTTTTTGTATATTCCTTTCCTTTGGAAAAGCTCATGATTCTTAATGAATCTCACTGGGGGTGGAATGGTGTTACCCTTATTTCCTACTTGATCTCTCTCACAGTAGCTCTTACTTGTGAACCTGTTTGTAACTTTCATCAGAGTTATTGTCCAGTATCACTTGCCCTTGGACATGTGTTAGTCAGAAGGGGATATCCTCACTGCTGAGCTGTGAGCTCCCTAGAATAAAGATGGAAGCTTTCTGGACTCCCCTTGAGGCTGCAAGCTCTTCCATAGCAAGGACTATCCTGTCTCTTTCTAGTATGACATCTGGCCCACAGTAGCTCCTCAGTGGAGATTTGAATGACCAGGTCCACCTAAACCAGATGCCAGGGCCAACCTCAGAGTCAGGGTGTGAGCTGGAGAGTTTGAGCCCATTTTAGGTAAGCTCAAGTCTTTACAACCCTGCAGCTTCTGCCAGTCCTTCCTAGCTGTTTCTTTTGGATGAAGATGATTCTTCTTTTCCTGACTCTGAGGTTGCCCTGTTTCATGAGCATTCACATTAACTGTCAGCCATACCGGTGGACCTCAACACTCACTGGCTGCTACCTGTAATACTCTTACAAAAGACTTAATGAAGTGATGGAGCCCTTGGGTGTCTAGCAGCTGCCGTTGTTTGTCAGGGGAATGTGAGATATATGTGTGGAAAGATCCCTGAGTTTCTCTTGGACTTATCAAAATATCACAAAATTCCAGTACAAAGTATCTTTCCACAGATTCAGCTATGCTGTGGGTCACTAATACTTGGGTCATTTTAAGCTGTGATGCAGAAGCCTATAGCAGAGGTATAAATCTTCTTCATGGCAACTTTATGTCAGTTCTCATACATTTAAAAAAAAAAAAAAAACCCAGGGATTGATCATGTTAATGTGAACACCCACTTCTCAGTGATGGAGGAGTTTTTGAATCATGCAGGTTCTTGGCTTGGAGACAGCATGGTCCATACAGAAGCAGCTTGGATTTGTCAAGACCTCAGTTCACCACCCAGCTCTGCTGCATTTTGAGTACCTGTGGGTAAATGACCTCACCTCCTCAGCCTTATCTGTACAATAGGGATGATAACACTCAGCTTACTTCACAGGCTTCTTGTAGGGAGAAGGTTATATATTGTTTCCTAAACCTGTTTTTGAAAATGGTGAATCACTCTACACACATGATTTGTGTCTTCTGTTTTCTCCTGCCTAATATTTTCCATTTTGGCAACTTAGAATCTAGGCGTACCTCAGGTAGAGCCTGCTGACACTGGTTTATTTTTGAGGTGGGTCATACTAATATTGAGTTCAAGAGAATTTTTCCCCCCTCTGAACTATGCTATAGTTGGTATCTACTCCTAGGACATTAAGTTTGTTCCAAATAAGCCAGTTTTGGGCTCCATGCTATGCCATAGAAGTCGGAGGAGAGATAGTGCCACCTTAAGCATTGTAAACTTTCAGAGAAAAGTTTTCCCAAGATAAATTAGCAAGTTGTTTCTTCGACAAAGGCACACGGTTGATGTGAATTGATTCTCTGAAGAAATATTTACCATAGCTGCTTCTGCCAAAGCGAATGTGGTCACCAGGGCAACAATGGCAGCCGTCTTTATCCAGACAAGTGCAGGAGCTGAATTCAGATGCCCCTTCCTAGGGCTGCCAGCTCATGTGGAGTTTGGCATGGAGGAAATGGATGTTCAGTGCTGGCCTCACTGAGTTTTGGAAAAACCCCACTTATTGGAGCATCTGCCAAGCATGGATGGAGGACGGCTTTTCAGGATTGCAAAACTACTTCTAGAGAGACCGGTGAGTAGAGGGATAGTATTATGGACACACTGCTCATTTCCCAGAGGTGCTGTTGAAACTTTCTTCGGTTTTAATAAGGGAAGAGGCAGAAGTCTTCTCATCTTACCAGAATGCCTATGAGAGCTGGAGGTTGCTGGTGAAAGAGGATACAAAGATACCTCCTGGGACAGAGCAGGGAGGGTGGTGTACTTACCACATTTCTGGAATTGACTTAGGAAGTGGTGTTCACTTCTTCCATCAAAGCAAAACTAGTAGCTAATAGTAACTACCGAGACTTTTTTTTTTTTTTTGTCTTCAGCTTTTAAGAAGAATGAACTGACTTTCTAATTTCTATAAGAAACTGCACCAGAGTTTATCCCCCACTGGAGAGGGTTGCTTAGATGGTTGGCAGAGCTTCCATAACATCTCAGTTTCTCTAACGTTTGAAGTAAAAGACCAAAGCTAGAATCAAATATGTTACTTCTTTCCATTGCCCAGCTGCAGCTTTTACAAATGCATCATGGTTGAAAGTGCCTGAATCTAGAGTTATCCATGCTGACTTCTAGCCAGGCCGGCCCAGTGGCACTTCCACAATTTGAAGGAGACTTTCAATGAAATTAGATTGTAGCTGCTATATTTAACTTTTAATTATACCCTATTGGGATGTTTTACTTTCTCAAGTGTCACAGCCAAGGCATGAAAATATGGGTCAAGTAGGCAAATGGAGTTAAAAATACAACAACATAACAAACTCTAACATCTACCAGTTGCGTCTCAGGTAATTAGAGCAGCCTGTAGTGAATAACCTGTGTGGATGTTTCACTGCTTGGGAAGAATAGTCCCAGTGTCTTCCAGATTAGTGGACTGTTCCAAGGAGGGCTGAAATAAGTTTCAACTTGAATTTGTAGATGTGGATAGTCAAACCTTAACAATACAGGCATAGGTTGTCCTCTGTGGATATCTGTGGTGAATTACAATTCTGTGTTGACATCTACACTATTACTTATTCTAGTCTCATTAGGGAACACAAAGTCACCTAAACAAACCATAAGGTAGCATAGACATTCAAGTCTGACATGTGCAAAGTTTCTTAAGCTAATTAGAAAATACATACATTTATCTATGAATGGATGAGCCTTTCTGTTCCTTTAGGGCCAGTGATTGAGAGGTGTCTGTTGGAGGTTCGTGTTGAACTTGTGCTTGAAGTCTTCAGATACAAAACTTCAAGGTTCTGGTTTAACTAGAAGACTTTGTTGAATGATACCGATGTGGACAGAAAATTCCTTGGCTTTCTGTCAGCTGAATCTGCTGACTTGTAAGACTGTTGGGGCAGGTTAACAGCCTTGTTGGTCATTGTGCTGTGCTGATGGTGGGACCTAGACTACTAGAGCATTGTGAGGTTGGATTTGCTTACACTGAGGTGTTCCTGTGATCTTTGCACATCACCCAAGGTAATCAGGGCCTTGAGGCTTAGTCTGAAAGGCTGGCTTTCGAGGCAAAAGATCAGAAGGAAGAAAACGTGTTAGCACCTGATGTATCTTCTCTTTTGCTCTGCTTACATCTATGGTTGCTGCCTGCTCCTCTGACATGTAACTCACCTCCTCTGTGCCTCATATTGTTAGTGCTAAATTTCCCACTGAACCCAGACTGTTATTTTGACCTGTGCTTTTTTTGTGCACCAGTAAGTGTGTGAGTAAATGCATTTTTACTTTATTTTTTTCTTTTGAGACAGAGTCTCACTCACTCTGTTGCCCAGGCTGGAGTGCAGTGTCACGGTCTCAGCTCACTGATCTCACTGATTGAACCTCTGCCTCCTGGGTTCAAGCAATTCTCATGCCTCAGCCTCCTGAGTAGCTGGGACTACAGGTGCTCACCACCATGCCTGGCTAATTTTTTGTGTTTTGGTAGAGATGGGGTTTCACCATGTTGCCCAGGGTGGTCTGGAACTCCTGAGCTCAGACAATCTGCCTGCTTTAGACTCCCAAACTGCTAGGATTACAGGCATGAGCCACTGCACCCAGCCAATGCATTAATTTTTAAAAATTATAGCAACTCTTTTGGAAGAATTGGAACATAGAAAAATTACCCCTTAGTCCATTGTATTTTATATAGTGATTTTCCTTTTCACTTCATTTTTTGGCCACATTTTTAATTTCTATTTTTTGCTGTGGTAAAACATAAGATAACATTTCCATCCTTGCCATTTTTAAGCATACAGTTCAGTGGCATTAAGTACATTCATATTGTTGGTGTTGCAATGATCTTCACCATCTGTGTCCAGAACTTTTCATCTGCCCAAACTGAAACTCTCTACCCATTAAACAGTAACTCTTCATTCCCCCCCTCTTCCCCTGGTAACCACTGTTCTCCTTCTCAGTCCCCATTAATATGCCTATTCAATGTAACTCATACTTGGAATCAGGGAAGTTGTGTCCTTTTGTGTCTGGTTGATTTCACTTAGCATAATGTTGGTAAAGTTCATTCTTGTTGTGGCATTTGTCAGAATTTCTTTTTTAAGGCTGAACAGTAATACTCCATTGTATGGATAGAAACCTCGTTTTGTTTATTCATCTATTGATGGACATTTGAGTTGTTTCTACCTTTCAGTTATTCTACATAATGCTACTATGAACATTGATTATAAGTATCTGTTTAAGTTTCTGCTTTCGGTACTTTTGAGTATGTAACTGGAAGTGGAGTTTCTGAATCATATGGTAATTCTATGTTTAGCTTTTGGAGGAAGCATCATACTGTTTCCACAGTGGCTGCTGCACCCTAGCAATGCATGAGGGTTCCGGGTCCTCCATATCCTTATATCCCTGCAAAAGATATGTGTCTTTTCTTTTTTTTTTTTTTTTTTTTTTTGATAATAGTCATTCTAATGGGTGTGAAATAGCATCTTTTTGTGGTTTTGATTTGTACTTATGCATAGGTTTTTTTAAAACTGTGTTTAAACAGAGTGTATGTATTTTTCATCCTTGATCAGTTAATATTCTGTCATGTTCTCTTTTTGCCTTTCAAAGCACTGTTTTTTTTTTTTTATTATATATGGACAAATTATAGTTGTAAATACTTAAGGGGGTACAAAGTGATGTAATGATTTTTGAACTCAATGTGGAATGATTAAATCAAGCTACTTAACCTATTCACCTCAAATATTTGACTTTTTTTTGTGATAACATTTGAGATTTTCTCCTAGTGATATTGAAATGTACAATATGCTATTATTGTATTTACCATGCTGTGGAAGAGTTCTCAAAAAAGGAAGAAATTCTGTCATTTGCGACAACATGAATGGAATTAGAAAACATGCTAAGTGAAATAAGCGAAACACAGAAAGGCACCACATGTTCTCACATATGTGGGATCAAAAACAATCGAATTCATAGAGGCAGAAAGTAGAATAGTGGTTACCAAGGGCTGGGGGAAATGGTGAGATGATGGTCAAAGGGTACCAAGCCTCAGGAGGAGTAAATTAATTTATTTTTGAGACATGAAATGACTAATTTTAATTGCTTTTTTCTGGGATCCATCCTGAAGTTACCAGTTTTCTGAAGAAAAGCATTTGAACCAATAATCCAAATGTGAGCTTCACTATAGAAAGGAGAAGCACAGGGCAAAACTGTGTATAGGCACCCCTGAGACCACCCCAGGAGGACTGCTGGGCTCCCTGTGTCCTGTTTTGGAACTCTGGGGAGCTTTATCAGGGAATACACTTGCTGGAAGTTGCAGAATATGGGAGAGACTCTGATTGTAGCAGGCAAGTTTCTGGTGAGACAAAAATGGATTAGACCAACACTAATGCCAGGCATCAGAGACAGCAAAATCATCCAATTTATCATCCTCCCCCCAAGGCTGAGAGGTTTTTAAGTAGTTTGGAAAAACTTGGATAAGGAAAGCTTGAGAATAATTTAAAAACTTGTCCCCTGCAGGCCAGTTTGCTAAAAGCCCAGTTTTACCAAAAGGCTAAAGCAGTAATTAAAGCAAAAAGCCTTTGAAAAGGAATCTTGAACTACCCCATTAACAGAGATTACAGGGTATGGTTAGTAAACACCAGAGTATTTAAAAGAGAGTAGTGACACAGAAATGAATGCCTTGTGAAAAGATGAATTTGGTCACCACAAATTATAGAAACTTTGAGAGTATACAGAGAATGCCTGTAAGCAAAATGGAACTGTTCGTAGAACCGAGTTAAAAAATGTTTTATATAGAGTTTCATTTGTAAACATGATTTTTAAGAGTACAAGCTGAATATTACTTAAAATGCCAGGAGGGAAAAAACTCACACTCCTTTCCTGGTAACTGCTTTTGAACCTGCAGTTTTTGGAAAGAAGCATCTGTTTCTGAGTATGATCTGAAAGCACTGACTTTAATAAGGTCTTTCTCTGAGAATTGATGCTTGTCTTACAAGGCAGAAGTGACAAGGATGGTACTCAGCACTGGGGCATGTGGTATCAATGGTGAGCTCATCTGTGTTACAGGAAGGAGCTGACCAGCCACATCTCAGTCCAAAAATTGCCAGATAGATGCAGCACTAACCTGCCTCCCAGGTCATCCCAACTGATTAATGTGGAGACCTGCAGACTAGAGCGAAGCGAAAAGTGATTTGAATGAACCTGAGGGACTTCATCCTCCAGTATGAGGTTGCAGGGGGTGACTTCTGTGATGGTACCTTTGTAAAGTTATTACAAACCTACTGGTGGAAAAACCTTGACTGAGTTCCACTCTGAATCCTGGTTGTAGAAGCAACATGAAATTGAGCACAGGAAAGACTAGGAATAGGAAGAACTGAGTTTCAGACTCAGATTTGCCTGTTATTAGCCTGAGATGTCTGGCGTTGGTTGCTTAACCTTTCTGCAAGATTGTATTGAACCATCCAATGCATCTTGTATGTGGGGACATTTTGGAAACACATAATACTGTGTAAGCATTGTTATTAGTAGGTAAAATGGTAAAACTGAAATGAAAGAAGAACACCCTGCCCAGCCCTGCCACCCTAACAACTCATTTCCTCTTTTGGCATTTCTTAGGGTTTTCTTGTCAGTGGGCACAGCACTTCTGTCAGTATCTTTGGCTCCGAGGAAGTCAGTGGAATGAATGACTTCAAGGCTTTGAAAAATAAATTAATGGCTTATTGTGGGCAGTGACTTGTTTTATCCCAAAGCCAGTAATGTGAGGTACTTGAACCAACCACAAATTAATTCTTCTACTATATTTGCGACAGTGTTAGGGTTACAGGTATACCGTAAGCACCATTGCCATATAATTCTGTTTCTGGATAATTGATAACGTGCGACCGTGTTGGGACAACAAATCAGTGCTAACCTCTCTGGGGAAACTCAAGTGCAATTGTGAGATGTAAATCTCCATCCACAGGCTCTGCAAAGCGGGGAATAGAGGAGTGGCTGCTTACTGTGGGAAATGCACAGACATGACTAAGAGTAGAGAGTTGTACATTCTGCCTCCCAAAACTCTTCCTCATATGACTTTCTCCAAAGCCTTCTCAGAGGACACTGAATTCACCTAGGAACTTTGAGAAATGTGAGATGATTCAGTTCTGCTGGCAGCAGTGCCTTTCCTGTTACTGATTATTGGCTACCCTGGAGCTCATCTCCTTTGTACTGAGTCATGTGCACACAGAGAGAGATTACCAGGGAGTGATGTTATAGAAATGACATAAGTGTGGCGAAAAGGTTTGGTTCCCTTATTTTGCATGATGATCTCTCAGTGTGCGTTTTATTATGTTTATATTTAAATGTAAAGTAATTGCTATTACTGCACTACTGTGTTTGATGCCTACCCTGTGCCAAACATTAGGTACTTTATGTTTATTATCTCCAATCCTAAGTAACACCTTCAAGCTAGGTGGTTTTATTGCTGAGGAAACTGGTGTGGATAGGTCAGAATAAACTGTTCTAGGCCATTCAGGCTGAATTTGAAATCATCTCATCACCTTTGTAAATCTCACAGGGCCTGAGCTCTTTAGGTCAAACCTGCTGCCTCCCATGTTCAGGGAATAGGCTTAAGAAGTTCAAGGAAAGTACTTGCCTGTTGAGGCATGTTTTCTTAGTTACAAAGGGCTTAAATTGTTTTGTGGGTATGTGGAACATTCTTCCCAGAAGCTGCAAGCCTCCTAGGGATTCCCTCGTTCTGTGTTTTGCCCATTCTTTAAGTCACGGATGCCCAATGTGAAGAGGTCACATATGTTCATGATGCCCCGTGAGCATCACTGTCATGCTATTGCCGGAAGGGGGACCAGGAATAGGGATTGGCATCCTGGATTTTGTGACTAAATAGTTGATTTATTTGATAAATGGTTGTCTCATTCTTTTTTTGTTAATTGTTTTATTGAGGTATACTTTATATGCCATAAAATTCACTCATTTTAAAGTATAGACCGAAATGATTTTTTTGTGGGGGAGTTTTCCTTGGGAGACAGGGTCTTGCTCTGTCACCCAAGCTGAAGTGTAATGACACCATCTTGGCTCACTGCATCCTCTGCCTCCGGGCTCATCTCAAGCCATCCTCCCATCTCAGCCTCCTGAGGAGCTGGGACTACAGGCATGCACCATCACGCCTGGCTAATTTTTGTATTTTTTGTAGAGACTTGATTTTGCCATGTTTTCCCAGGCTGGTGCACAAGCAATTCACCCGCCTGGGCTCCTAAAGTACTGGGATTACAGGTGTGAGCCACCACACCTGGCCTTGAATGATTTTTAGTAGATTTACAGAGTGGTGCCGCCATTGCCACAATCTGATTTGGAAATACTTCCATTGCCCCAAAAGAAACTTTGCAACAGTTGTCTCAGTTTTAAACTGCTCTTTTAAGGTACCCTTCTCTGATACGCTGTCAGGTTCTCCAGCTGGCTATGAAGAGGAAGAAATCATCTTTAAAAACTATTTAAGTAAAATTTTTTAATTTTAATTTTTGTGGGTACATAGTAGGTGTATATATTTATGAGGTACATGAGATGTTTTGGTTCAGGCATGGAATGTGTAATAATCACATAATGTAAAATGGGATATCTATTCCCTGAAGCATTTTTTTTTGTGTTAAAAACAATCCAGTTATATTATTTAATTTTAAACAATATAGCATTCACCATATGTCAGGCACCGTTCTAAGTGCTTTATGAAGATTAACTCATTGAATCCATTGATTCCTCATGACACACTTTGAGAAAGGTACTCTGAATATTTGTAAATTACAGATAGAGAAACAGAAGCATAGAAAAGTTAAATAGATTGACCAGTGTCACAGAGCTGGTAATGATGGAGTTGGGAATCAAAATGTGTTATTCTAAGCACTCTAAAGCACCTGATGAGACCAGAAAGAATGGGGGAACCAGTAGCTAACTAGATGGATGGAAGGCATCAGGAAGAGTAAGTCAGTACCCTCTAGGAAACAGCCAGGCCTTCAGATAGCCCTAGGTCTCAGATACCTTAGTATGGAATTAAATAAGATCCGATAAATCCATCCCGGTGGACTGCATGGCATTTGTCAGTAATCTAGGATTCCTCTGTCCATTTACCCTCCTCTCTTTTGCCTTGGTATCATAGGGAGCAAAACATGCTTCGATGGACTTTTGCTTTCTATATTGGACCTCAAAGAGCTACAGTGATGTGCTTTTGAGGTCCCTTACCTGAGGGGGTTGGGGATTGGGGGCATCTGTTCTAGTCAAAAGGTCTTTGGTGAGGGTCTGAAAAGCCTGGTCTGGAATGATCTGTGGGAGGAACTGGGTCCATTGCCCCATGTCCTTAGCCCACCTCCTTCCTCTTCTTTTGCAAATGGTCGTCTTATGGTTGGTGGGTCTGCCCATTAACCTTGCCTGTTTTGAAGCCTGGGACCATTTCTTTGTTTAGGGGGATGGCCTTTTGATCTCCTAGTGTGCTAGGATTCTGGGGAGGGAAGCTTATGAGACTGGTATCGTGATTAAGTTCAGCTGTTCACTAAAAATTACCTTTCTCTGAATTTGGAAGATAGCAACCATGATAGTAATTCCTTCTTGGCCTCAAAGGGAAAATGACCACTCTAGTTTTTGTTTAGCATTCCCCTGTCCTTAGGGCACAAAAACCTTGTGGAAGTATTGGGTGGTACACATGAAGGAACCCCGTGCTGGATGTCTGTCCACCTTTGTGTTTAGTAAATATAATGGATTAGCGCATTGGGTGGGAGGAAAATTTGACTCTTCACACTTAATGTGTAATGTACTTGGAATTTATTAATTGATTGATTTGCTGCTTGTGTTTTTTGGGTCTACCATCTTTTTTTTTTTGAGATGGAGTGTCACTCTGTCACCCAGGCTGGAGCGCAGTGGCATGATCTTGGCTTACTGCAACCTCCGCCTCCCATGTTCGAGTGATTCTCCTGCCTCAGCCTCCTGAGTAGTTGGGATTACAGGCGTGCGCCACCATGCCCGGCTAATGTTTGTATTTTTAATAGAGACAGGGTTTCACCATGTTGGCCAGGCTGGTCTCGAACGCCTGACCTCGTGATTCGCCCATCTTGGCCTCCCAAAGTGCTGGGATTACAGGCATGAGCCACCACTCCTGGCCCGGGCCTACCATCTTTTTATTCTGCCAAGTTATGCCCCTCCATTTGCTTCTGGCAGACTTTCATCCAGTTCAAGGCCCTTTTAACTTGTCAAAGGTCACAAGAAGATGCTCAAGAGGGAATCAGAGTG
Organism: Papio anubis; assembly: GCF_008728515.1. NCBI lineage: Eukaryota > Metazoa > Chordata > Mammalia > Primates > Cercopithecidae > Papio > Papio anubis. The sequence goes on from NC_044985.1 coordinate 36,231,439, forward strand.
AGTATGTGGAATGCAGGGTATTCTGTCAAAACCGTTAGAATATATTAAAAATTGGAAAATGCCAAAGCTTGAAACACCATGTCTGGTATAACACATTGGGTGCCCATAGGAACATTTTGATCAAACTATGGCGTTGATACAAGGGTGCTGAGTTTGTGTTGTTAATTCACTTTTAACTCTTCATGTATCATTTTTGTTCTAGTTGGAAACTGGAAGAAATTTTTGGAGCTGAAAAGAACTTTAGCAAACGTTCAAAATCAACCTCATTTTACATAAGTAGGCATTGAAACCTAAGAATGATCAAGTCAGTTTTCCAAAGCCCTATAAAGAGTTAGATGAAAGGAGCAGTCCAGTTTTCTGGGTTAATTTTCTGGTGCTTTTTCATTCTGAAAATTCAATATGGCTAAGGACGGGTCTATGAGATCTTACTTTCTAGGTAAGAGTGCTATGTGCTACTTCAGTAAAGGAATTGGAGACAGAGTTATTTGAGATGGAGTAACTGCCAAGTAGTCTTATAATTTCCCTCCATTTTGTCCTGGTGGTTAATCCTAAATTGGACTTCAGGATTCTCAGTGCAGTGTAATAAAAATGTTAGTAAAATCTCTGTATGTGGCAGTTACAGAAACTTTTTTTAATTACATAGTATTTTTCTGACAATTCTGTTCTTAAATTTCTTTGGCTTTATTTTCAAACAGAAACCAAAAATAAAAGGAAATGATTGGTAGTCCTTCTTATACGTGTACTAATTATACTGCTTTTTAATAAAAAAGTATTATAAAAAACGTCCATATATATTAATATACCAGAACCACTTAAAGTTTTACAGTCATGTTTATACCAGGTATTTTTATTGTGAAACATGCCCCAAACACATCTTGAGTGGAGGTTTAAGTATGTCTTGTCTATAACATTGGAAAGAGATAAGAGCCTTCCTTTGGTTAATAGAAGTCAAGGTGTAATGCCTTTGCGGTTTCCTATCTGTTTCTAATCAATAGTTCTTGGCATTTTCCAAATGTCTTCCTCCATCCCGTCTCTCTGGTATGAGCACTTCAGGAAACAAACTGTATTAACTTTGGCCAGAATACATAGAGAGGGTTGCAGGACCTTTTTTTGTGGAGGATTCTCTGACTTTGTAGGTTGAGTATCTCCTCTATTAGCCTTTGGGTATACGTTGTGATAGATTTATGGTAGGTATAAATCATTTCCAGGATGATGAAGATGTTTTAACGTCTGCCTCATTGTGTTATGTAAAAATATTTAAGTGTTACGGCATCTGAGTAAATGGAGATGGGTGATAGGGAGAAAGGGAGCGAGGAAGAGAAGTTCAGGGTTCTTTAGGCCACAATGGACCTTGAGCTGTGTGTCATTTCGCTGTTTATTTTTGTGTGGGTGTCTGTGGCTGAAATGCTCTCCAAAATATCTGTAGGAATAACAGCTGTTATTAGGAGTAAGTCAGACAGGGTACTTGTGTATTTAGAAGACCTTTTAAGCACTGGTAGCAGCCTAGACAAGTAGCCAGTAGAAAGAGACATAAGATAGTGGCCCCTTGGTTGTGGTTGCCATAGCCCTTAGTATGTTTGACCGCTTGCTTAGAGTTGTGTTCCAAACGCAGGAGCCATGTGGCCGTGTGCTTTCAGGCATTGTTTGTATATAGAGTTCTTGAAAATTCATCTCACTTCTCAGGTCACAAGATGAATACATACTCAGCCTTGATGTGAAATGCCATCTTTTGATCATCAGTGCAGACACAGTGGTTCGGACTTCATTGGTCACAGGTGGGGCCCAGATACTGATTTTTTTCAAAGCTCCTCAGATGATTCTGATGGGCAGCTGATAATGAGATTTTTTTTTTTTTTTTTAAGGAACGCAGAAGCATATAAAGCAACAATCTGTTTTGCATATATGCAGTGCGGGGTATTTAGAAAATCTGTTTATAGCCTATTCCTATTGTCAACTTGAATTACCATAAGGAAATATATTTAAAGTTTAGCCTTATCACCTGTTTGCATTAGGCAGTGGTCTCTAAGAAGCCTAACAGATATTTGTAAGAAAAGCAAATTTTAAGCACAACTGATCCATCTAAAGAAATACATAAAAAATCAAGCATTTGTGGCCCATACTCTTCCTGCTTTGCCCCTTGGTCTCTACCTCATGGCTCAGATGGCATGTAATAGCGAGTCAGTGTTTTTGTATTACAAAATCCCCTTCTGACTCCTGGTAGGAGAGAATTGTATCAACCTGGTTTGTTTCTTCTTCTCTATGTTGGAATGGTTAGGAGCTGGGAAGTCATTCTGAGTAGGTCCCAAACCAGCATAAAATGAAAATCAGTGCTGGTATCCACTGTGTCCTAAAAGATACTTACGGGAAAGAGGGAAACCAGATGGGAAGTTTAAAAGCAGAGAGAAGTTAATGCTTTAAAATCATTGTTTGGCTGGGTTCGGTGGCTCACACCTGCAATCCCAGCACTTTGGGAGGCTGAGGTGGGCAGATCACTTGAAGTCAGGAATTTGAGACCAACCTGGCCAACATGGTGAAACCCAGTCTCTACTAAAAATAAAAAATTAGCCAGGCATAGTGGTGTGCTCCTGTAGTCCCAGCTACTCGAGAGGCTGAGGCAGGAGAATCCCTTGAACCCTGGAGACAGGTTGCAGTGAGCCGAGATCATGCCACTGCACTCCAACCTGGGCAATAGAGTGAGACTCCTCCTTAAAAAATAAATAAATAAAATGAAATCATTTTATGATTTTTTAATTTCCATTTTTTTTTTTTGCAACATAATATCTCTCTTAAAAGTGAGACTAAAAGTTTCAAGGTAATATGTGAAGTGAAAACATTTCAAAAGGGTAGAACATGGGAAGATAAGACTTCCTCCTCACCATGTCAGTTCTCTTCCCCAACATTAGTGTTTGAGATAACCCCTATGAAGCTTCTTATAAATCCTTCCAGAATTGTGTATGCAGTCAAGCAGGGCCCATGGGATTGGATATATGTATTGTATTTAGATTATAGTAGGAATGACTCCCCCTGGGGTTGTGCAGTGCACATACCCTTGGCCACATGTGGTCACCCTATATGCAGAGTATACTCTACCTTTAAAACAATACAAAATAGGATTACACTCAGTGTACTGTGCTGTACCTTGTCTTTTTCAATTAACAGTATATAATGGAAACTTTGCCATTGTCTTTAAAGGATATTGCCACACTGTCAAATTGCCACATTCCCCCTTTATAAAAGGCAACACCTGTTTAAATTACCAGTGGTGTATGAGAGTACCTGTCTCAACCCATTCTTGCCAACTTTGCATTTTATCAGATTTGAAAAATGTTTGCTGATTGGTAACGTATTCATTCCAAAAATGTTTTAAGTGACTTCTGTGTGCAAGGCTTCATGCTCCATCCTGCAAAACAAAAGCAAATCAGAACCATGCTTTCTTCTTTTCTAGATGTCTGTGGTTTAGTGGCAGTGAGGGACAAAAAAAGCAAACCACAATTTACAATTATTTTATGTACAAATTTATCATGGAAAAAAAGGGGCAGCTGTAGTAAGCCATTATGGTTTAATGTAAAGTTGAAAATGCCATAGAAATATGGCTTATTGCTCTTTGTGTTGCCTGTAGTATTTTTCTTCTCATTTTCCATTTAGTTTCTTGATGTCTTCTAGGTTAGCTTATTGCATAATTGAAGAGCCTTTTTCGTTTTGATGCATCAAATATATGGTAGATAGCCAACTTTTTAAGGGCTCTCTTTTAAAAACCTTCCTGAAATGATACCATTTTACTCTTTTTGAAAGGACTTCTATAAAATATCTAGGGAGGTTGAGAAGAGTCTAGTATTTTGAAATAAGAATTTATTTCTAACCGTGTGTTTTGACTAATTGTGTTCTATAATTCTGTGATGTGGCTATTGGTCTTAAGTCATTAGTGACTTTGGATAGAGATAGTTCGAGTGGTGGGGTAGAAAGTGTTTCTAGTTATAATGTGTCACATTCCTCAAGGTCTAGTCTAATGTCTGATGCTGTTTTTCTGGTCTGTCTAGAGATTGATCTAACACTGCTGCATGAAAATAGTTAAAGCTTGCATGTTCTCACTTACAAGTGGTAGCTAAATGATGAGAACACATGGGCGCATGGTGGGGAACAACATACACTGGGGCCTGTTGTGTGTGAGGAGGGAGGAGGTGAGGAGGGAGGTGGGAGGAGGGAGAGCCTCAGGAAGACTAGCTAATAGATGCTGGGCTTAATACTTTGGGTGATGGGATGATCTGTGCAGCAAATCACCATGTTTACCTATGTAACAAACCTGCGCATCCTGCACATGTACCCCCAAACTTAAAATAGAAGTTGGAAATTTTAAAAAGCCTTAGAGGAACAGAAAAAAAAAAAAAAAAGAAAATGGTTAAAGCTGAAGACAGCATGCAGTGTCCAACCAAATGTGTCCATGCAGAGCTGCCCCTTCCTAGGCCGGTGCCCCTGCCTTACGTTGTGTGTAAACTCTTGATCCTTTTCTAGGCCTAGTGAAGGGTCTAGCTGTGGGGAGTGGAGCGTGAACTGGGAATAACTTCCTGCCTCTAGCGATTCATTTTTCTTTTCAGCACCATTTCAGAGATAGAGGCTTTACTGAACTTTGAAGAGAGAAAGACTAAGAGCTTAGTATTTCAGTGTGCCAGCTATTGCTGACTTGCAGTAAAGAACTGTTGCCAAATTAATGTGGTTGGTATTTACTGACAGATCCCTTAGATGGCCTTCTTCTTTTGTCTTTTTTTTTTTTTTTTTTTCTTTTCCCTTCTAAGACTTCTGTGGCATCTATCTTCAATTGGTCTTCAGTTTCGGGGAAACGCTCTTTCATTTTTAATTTCTAAGTTTTTAGAAATTGATGCTGTCAGATGTGTCTGAATTGACACAGTATGATGGGGATCTAAGACCTCCTTTTGTCCCTGGGGCCTATGAACGTTACACTAAGCAGGTTTGAATTTCTGTGCTGTAGTTTTCTTCTCTGTAATATGAAAGTGCTGGCTAAGTAATCTGACATCTTGTTTATTCACCTCAAAAATTCTGTGCATATATTGCATTTACATATCTATGTTGGATTTTTAAAAGATGTGGCGTAGGTGATGGGTTGATAGGTGCAGCAAACCACCATGGCATATGTCGTTTACTTATGTAACAAACCTGCACATCCTGCACATGTACCCCTGAACTTAAAAAACAAAACAAAACAAAAAAAACCAGTGGCAGCAGATGTGTGCTCTGAGCAGTTGGTTATGTTGAAATCTTTATAATACTGGTTTTATCAAATTATGACTCACTATGCTTTCACTTGCAAAATAAAGTGGTTTTCATTTTCTATGTGGAAGTTAAGAGACTGTACTCTGCTTGAGTTTTGGAAATGAGTTCTCATGTTAGTCCATTTTAGAACTTGCGACCAGGCTATCCTTTGTCTCTTCCTTGACAGAGAGCACTGGGTTGCCAACGTGCATTTGTGTGCACACTCACCTTTTTTCTTCTCTTTATTAATGTTCTGTTATAGGCAAAATGAACATTGTGCTGAAGGTATGTTAATTCATTTAGTTGGGAATGAGTGAAATATCATTTTCTGATGGCCGTCTGAGCCAGACCTATGGGGTATGTTGAAGACATGAACATTGCAATGCAATTTAATGTTTATATAGCTGCTTTTACTTCCATTAATCTCTTTCTTTAAAGGTTGATTAAAGATTTATTTCAGGCCAGGCATGGTGGCTCACACCTATAATCCTAGTATTTTAGGAGGCTGAGGCGGGCAGATCGCCTGAGCTCAGGAGTTCAAGACCACTCTGGGCAACATGGTGAAACCCCGTCTCTACTAAAATACAAAAAATTAGCGGGGCATGGTGGCGCGTGCCTGTGGTCCCAGATACTGGGGAGGCTGAGGCACCAGAATTGCTTGAACTCAGGAGGTGGAGGTTGCAGTGGGCCAAGATCATGCCACTGCACTCCAGCCTGAGTGACAGAGTGATACTTGTCTCCAAAAAATATATATTTACATATTTATTTCAGCAAATTCTGGAATTATGCCCTCCCCACCCCCCTTTTATTTTTGCTGATTGATGTTTAAAAGTGGACCTTTAAAAAATGTAATTCCAAGATTGCCTTGCATCTGGTTTGAATGATTGTGTTTTGCTTTACAAGGGGCAGAATGACTTTTGGGGCCACATGCTCAGCCGACTTTTTGTTTGCTGCTTTCTGCAGGGATCTGGAGAATAATGGTCCTTTTTAAGGCCAATTGTTACTGTCTTTCTCACACAAAGGAAAAAAGAGACGACCTTTAGGAAACACTGCTTTAAATCATCTTGCTTGAATATTAATTATCTGTTGCTTCCTCCAAAAATGGAGAAAATAGCCCCCACCCTCATAGGCTTATTAAAAGGCTCAATTATGATAATGGTGTGAAAACTTTGAAAATTAGACTTCAGAGATATTGAGTTAATCTAGGATTATTTATCAATATCTTAGTAACCAAAAGTTTAAAAATGTGTTTTGTCTACCAACTGGGCTGCATGTGCACGGTTAATCCAAAAGGCTCAGCTTTTCAGCAAATGGAGAAAGATTCACTTCTTTGTGGATCACGTGATGAGATGAAACACATTTCATTGTAGCTGCTGAAAAAATAGCAACATGTTTTTGAAACCATTGTGATTTTGTATTGCAGTCACTAAACATCAAATATATCATTTTTATGTTAAGGTGCCCTAATTTGTGTTGTTATATAAAACTTGGAGTACTTTGACTAAATAGGAGAAATTAATGTGCCATGTATCTGTTTTAAAGATGAAATCTGAGCTCAGCATGAGGCTCATGCCTGTAATCCCAGCACTTTAGGAGGCTGAGGCAGGAAGATCGCTTGAGTCCAGAAATTGGAGACCAGCCTGGGCAACATAGGGAGACTTCATCTCTACAAAAAATAAAAAAAAAATAGCCAGACATGGTGGCACATGTGTATAGTCCCAACTTCCTGGGAGGCTGAGCTGGGAGAATTGCTTGAGCCTGGGAGGTCAAGGCTGCAGTGAGCTGTGATCACACCACTGCACTCTTGGCCTGGGCAACAGAGTGAAACCCTATCTTAAAAAAAAAAAAAAAAAAAAATCTGAAAATTTAAATCTGAGAAGGATTCTGAATATTTTTGAGAAAATATTTTATTCCTGTCTCTGTTATCTGTGTGTATATGTAGATACACATACAATTTTATGAAATGTGGTTTATGTGATTATCATCAGTATTTGGCTAATGTCTATGTAAAAGAAAAATGGGGCCCACATGCTGAATATGTGTTTTTTCCTCATAAATAGGGGACTGGTGGTTGGTTGCTTTTCTTTCTTTTTTTTTTTAACGGGCTCAGATGATTCTGTCTTCATCTCCACTTTGCTCCCATTCTGGCACTGCCTGTGTGGACTGAGCATGTGAAAGCTTGACATCATGATTCAATCATTCTCTGATTTTGCAATAATTCAAAGCAGAGCGGAAGCATTGTGAGAGAATCATGCCAGTTTTCTTAAGGTCTGATACACCCATCCTAATTTACAGTATTGTTCTACAGATGCACAAGGAAACACACACGCACGCATACACACACCCCAGTGAGACATCTGAAGGGATTTGGCTGCCTCCTGTTCCTTTCCTGTCTCCTCCCTTTGTTTCCAGATGCATCAGCAGATGGCCGTCCAAAGCTCTAAATTTGTACCTTGTGTGACCTTTAGCCTGGAGAAAGGCAAATTTATTCCAAGGGTAGACTTCCCTGCCATTGCAAGTAGACCTTTTGTCAGTCGTTATAAATAAACTCAAGTCTTTGGATGTTCCTTCTGAGGTTGAATTGGCATAGGAGGCTGTTAATTAAACTGTAGCCTTTCTTGGGACTCTAACACATTTTAAAGATGAGTAAGACAACATTGGAGGTGCTCCCTGATAGTCCTGCGGTGTAGAATAATACAGGAGAAGCTCCAGGATTCATGTCCTGAGAGCTGGCTTCAAAAGAAGTTTTCAGGTTGCATAGCAGGCATGGGCGTGAACTTTGGAGTCAGGCAGAGCTGGGTTTGAGTTCTGCCTCTGCTCTATACTAGCAGTGCTTACCTCATGGAGCTGTTAGCATTAAATGAGGAGGTATTTATCTGTCTTTTCCCAGAACTGATCCAGGACCTAATAGTTGCTGAATAAATGGTAGGCCACTTAATTTTATACCACAAGAGCACATTCTTAAATCTTTGTTCAAGGACAGGAGGCCCTGGAACTAACTAATGAAGGAAGGGGAAATTGCTATGTGCCACCAAGCAGAGGATCAGAAAAAGAATACGAGAATAATTTTATTAGCACTTATAATTCACTGCCTTATGTGCGTTTCAACTATTGCAAAATGACAGTATGCAAGAGTGTAGGTTGTCTTACAGACAAGCTACAAGCTACAAGCAAGACACTTTTGTTTGTGGCAGCTCATTTTAGGGAAGAAGTCATCCAGGTTACCATGCGTTTGTAGAGCAGAAGACTTAAAAGTGGACAAAGGAAGTTGACATTATTCTGGATGATAGAAAATCAACCCAACTTCTCTTCTCTTTCCATCACCGGACTCTGGGTGAGCTTGAAAATGGGAAGTCTTTTTTGCTGTGTAGTGAGTCAACTCTTAATATAGTCTACTGTGGATATCAGGGTTGGTCTGACTGTAAGGTTGCATGCCCCTTGACACAGTGCTTGGGTGAGAGATGACAGAGGAACAGCTGGACAAAGTAAATGGGGTGAGGATAATGGCCTGGGGGTCCTTGGGGAAAACTTGTCACCACCTTAGGTTGGCTGTGACTGTTTACTAAACTGAGCTGTGATCAGAGGCTGAGAGATAAAGCAGGCCAACATTTCCTTTTCTTATTACTGCGTTCTTCTAGTTCTTCCCCCATAATTGGCCCCAACCTTCTAAAGAAAAGGCTCTGTAGACAGCAGTGGGAGAAAATCAGTCTGATATAGTCTGGAGAAAATCTTTGTCCTGCCCTGTTTTCCTGTAGCTTTGAAAATCTCAAATGCAAGGCCAAACAATGAATTATTATTAATATGATAGAGGAAACTGGTACTATTAATGTCATGGAAGGAGAAAGCCCATTTTGAGTAGGAACAGAAGGACATTTATGAGGGGAAAGTGTGCTGGGTAGGGCAAAACTGAGTAGTAGAAAATTTAACTGTAATTATTCCATTGAATTTTTTTAGAGGAACTCTTCAAATTGTTGGAAGTTGCTTAGTAATTAGCATAGTAACCATTTACAAAATACACTCTGACCTAGAGCAGCAGGGAAGGGAGTCAGAGAGACAAATTTTGTGCAGACTGTCAGCTATAGCAGGAAAGTACTCACAATGAATTTCCACGTTAGGTCAGGCCCATGTAAAATTTACAAATGGCAGGGGGTATGGAGGAATAAAGGCATGGGCATTGCATATGACCTGGTGGCCCTTTGAAAACTGTGTTTGGGGTTTATGTTTCTAGTTGCAGCTAAATCTGAATTTGAGATTTTAATCCTTTGGAACGAAACTAGGTCTAAGAATTAGACATTTGATCTCATGCATCTTATCCAGCACACAGAAACTCGAGTGCTTCCTTGACTTTGACATAATCTGGATCCCAGCTGGTGCTGATTTTAGTTTCTGTGAAGTGATTAGTGATTAGGTGGCACCATGGTAAGGCAGGGTGCTGTGGTGGCGGGGTCTTCCCTCCATGCGGAAGGGCCCTTGCAGAACACAGCAGTGAGTGTTTTAACCAGCCTACTCCTGCTTGCCCCAGAGGGCTGAGAGTTGGTTTTTAGGTAGCTGATTTGTTTGTTATTGGCTATAATTAGGCAGGTAGGCTTAGCTCCTTTAATTACTCATGCTACTTTGCGGAAGGAAGCGTAAGCTGCTTATTCAGAGTTCCAGGGCCAGGACTTGGGTGGGAATTCTTTGGCAGGGCCAGCTGCAGAATTAGCATTAATGTGATACTAATCCCTGGGATGGCCCCTCAGAGCAGTGTACCCAGATGTTTGTTTTTCACATCCAGGGTCCACAAACGTGCTCAGTAGTGTCCAGTAGGCTCTAGCACTCAACATCTAGATGGCATGGTTTATGGCCAAGGAGCTTTTAGCATTGGTCAAAGTCTCAAGCAGAGGGACCAGAGATACAGTCTAGAAGGTGTTCTTATATTTAATGTCTCTCTGGAGGCATTGGACTCAAATGGCCTAAATTTTTTGACTCAGATACCTGTACATACATGTACACCCCTCACCTTGCTGTCTTCACACACTTGTTGAAGGGAAAATGAGGCCAGGCATGATGGCTCACTGCTGTAATCCCAGCACTTTGGGAGGTTGAAGTGGATGGGTCACTTGAGACCAGGAGTTTGAGACCAGACTGGGCAACATAGCAAAACTCTGTCTTTCAAAAAAATCTAAAGGGCAAATGGGATGGATTACGTAAAAATCATTCAGAAAATAATTTGTTTTGTATACAGCAAAATTATCTATATTTAGATATCCCATGTTGGTTATTATACTTGGGCATCTCTTTTTCTTCTGTCACTTGTGCTTAAGATTTGTCTTCACATATGGTAAATACCTGCATACTATTATTGATGAGATGGCTTTCCATGTAGTTAGTGGGATGTACACTGATATTAGGATATTAGGAAGAACCTCAGACCAAGTATAAATGGCTAAAAAAAAAAAAAAAAAAAAGAAAAAGCCCTCACAAGTGATGGTGTATTGGTAAAAATGGTAAAAAGAGAAGAGAGGGTCTCTAGAGCATCTCTCTTGAATATAGAGATTCTAGCATTTTAATTTTGTTCAAGGTGGGATTGACAGATACAGCTAGTTGAATTTTCAGGAAGAGAAAAATAGTTTAACAAACCAAATTGCTAATCATGTTCTCAGCCAGTTGCTGTAATATTTTGGTGTTTTATTGTGTGATATTTTATAGGAGTTAGAGGGATCCTAATTGTCCCTTTCTAGAAATATGTCAGGGTGCAGAGATTTACCAGGTGGCCCCCACCACAATACTACCTTGACCCAGCCTGGACTGCTGGTTAGAGCCCCAAAGATTGTTCCCTTCATTTTAGGTTTTCTCTACGGTGCTATAGCATGTATATATAAAATGTTGTTTCTGCCACCAAAAGACCTGCTTAGTTGTTTTTTTTTTTTTTCCTCTCATTTCATTCACTGAAGATACCTCAAATACAAAACACCATGCAGTATTGCAATCCCATGCTTGATAAGTTTGGGACTTTTCCAACTTCCTCCCCCCATTGCTTTTTTTTTTTTTTTTTGAGAGGGTCTGGCTCTGTCACTGAGGCTGGAGTGCAGCGGCACTATCTTGGCTCACTGCAACCTCCACCTCCCGGGCTCAAGCCTGCCAAGTAGCTGGTGCACACTACTCTGCTTGGCTAATTTTTCTAATTTTGTAGAGATGAGGGTCTCACTCTGCTGCCCAGGCTGGTCTTGAACTCCTGCAATCTGCTGACCTCAGCCTCCCACAGTGCTGGAATTAGAGATGTGAGCCATCTCTCCTGGCCTACACATATTAATGTAAAAGTTGGGAACTACGTGGTATCTAGTATAAAACATCTCAGAATTTCAGTGGCCTATTGTGAATCTGACCTAAAAGCTCAGTATAGATGTTCTTGGTAGGTGGGCTGCATATTTCTCTCTTTTTGTACCTTACTATCCCCTGGGGCTTTGGAGTCCTCGGAATCCAGCTGACCTATGGAAAAGAGAGGATGAAAACTCTCCATTTTGCCGCCTTTGCCTGGAAGTGATGTATATCACTTTCTCCGGTGTTTCTGGTAGTGAGAAATAGTCTCAATAACCAATCTAGTAATTGATAGAAATGGTCTGGTAAATGTAGTCCTTGGTGGAAAGCTGCTTCCCAGTGACAAGTTCATAGTAAGAAGGGGGAAGTGGGAATTTTGGTGGACAAGTAGCCCCCTCTGTCCATGATATTTATATGTTCCAAGAATCTAGATTGGGCAGTATCTTCGTTTGGGTGGAAATAACAAAAATACCATAGACTGGGTGGCTTCAACAACACATTTCTCACAGTCCTGGAGGGTGAAAATCCAAGATCAAGGCATTGGCATGGTTTGCAGATAGCTGCCTTATTGTCTCCTCATATGGTGGAAAGAGAGACCGCTGGTTTCTTCATCCTTTTATTAGGGCACTAATCCCATTTAAAAGGGCTTCACCCATATGACTTAATTGTTTCCCAGAGGCCCCTTGTCAAAATACTATCACATTGAAGATTTAGAGATCACCATATGAATTTGTGGGGTGGGGAAAGGGGACAAAAACACTCACTTCATAGCAGATGGTATGGATATTGTGGAGCTAGACATTGGATTTGCTGCTATGTACCTGACATGGAGCAAATATACCTCTTGGGGTATATTTCACCACTGGCCATGCCTGTTTGCATAGCTTGTTGTCAAGATTAATTGAGAAAGAATGTCTGATAGTATATTGAGCGAGAAACTTACTGTAACTGCAAAGCAATGGTAGAATAATAATAATGCACCCCCTCTGCAGTGAAAAAGATGCTGTAGCCCAGCAATAATGGTATTGACTCATGAAACCACTTCTGACCTGCAGCAGGTTGCTGGATTGATTTAGTGCTGCTTTTTTTTTGGAAACAGTCTTGATTATGCTTTTTTACAGTCTATCAGTTCGTGTGAAACTGAGTATATTTTACAGTCTATCAGTTTGTGTGAAACTGAGAGCAACGATGGTGACTCTCATAGCTAGGATACCGTGGTACCTTGATAAGAATTCCAGATTCAAACAACAGAAACAAAAGTGACACAGTAGTCCCCGTCTTGGGCAGTCTTCAAGCACATCTCGAAGAGTTATATAGTTGGTCTTTGAATATGACTGCCTTTTGGCTGTTTCTTCAATTTATGTAAAAGAGGCCAGTTTGAGGCCATTCACTCAGTACTCTATCACTCACATCTGTTGTAAAAGGCATTAGAATCTGTGGAGTAAGGAAAAAACAGAGCCTTTATGAAATGTGCACTTGAAATGAGAGATGTTTGTCTTAAGTTTGGACATGATAAATAAGACTTACATGGAAACTTTGGAAGCTGTTTTAGTGAAATTTGCCCTTAAGGTCTTGTCTTCTCTTATTGCAAAATGATGAGGCAGAATGCCCAAATGTTAGCATTTGACATGTGAAGAAAAGGAAAAATTGGATAAAAAGTGGAGAATATGTTCAAATTTCTCTAATACAAGCATTAGAGAAAACAAGAAGGCCTATTCAGCATTGGGTTTAAATAGGGAATAAATAGGAAATGGTGTCATGCATTATTTACTCACTGTTTTTCTAGGGACAGTCATTCTGGAATCAAAATCAATTGGTCAGCTTCACCTGGTAGCTAGAAGTAAAAGCATGGCAAATTCAGATGCCCTCAAGGGCCACACAGGTAACCTTAAGTGGGTGATGCAGGTTCTAAATTAGAGTGGCGAGTGGAAAGGTCAAGTCCCTGGAGGAAGAGGGAGAAAGTAGATATTGAAGCTTAATACAGAAATACAGGATCAGTGTTGTTACATCTATAGACTTTTAAAGGAGACTGAAATATATATATATTTTTTGAGACATATGACACTTAATGTCAGCTCAGGTGTTTCGAGATACTGTGTAGGTCAGTGAAAAATTGTCTGCTAGTCTTAATTTTCCTGAGAGCTGCCTGTCTGTGGCGTCTATTTTAGTGGCCAGGGAAAGCAGGTTTGCTTCTTGGCATGGGATAGACAGGTAGGGCTCTTTGGTTTAGCAACATATTCTCTGAGTAAACAATCAGGCTACATTTTTGCAGTCATAGCGTCAGGGGGCTGATGCCATTTTTAATCACTTATAAAGCTCTAGGGGCAAATGGAGAAGCTACTGTTAATTGGTATTCTTTCATAAACTAAAATTTTATTTACTTTATAAAAATGCCATAATCAGTTGCCGGCACTTATGTTTCTAGTACCCGAGATTAGGAAATCCACAAAGATGGTTTTAACCAATTTAAGATCTCTTCAGTTACTTGAAAAGAAAGTGGAAAAAAAAGACATTCAGATTCTTCGCTGGCCTGTGAAGTGGAAGGAATTCAGTTTAATTGTGTGTGTGTGTGTGTGTCCATAGCTAATTTTAATGCAGGTTTAATGTCCCTTGGAGAAAAAGGTTCCTTGGTGTAGAAAATAATTATGTAATATATGAAAATGGTCAAAAAATGAAATATAATCAAGGGGAGCTGTTAATAGTCTTGCATGTCTTTTAAAAAACTGCTAGTTTTATTGAAAATTTATCAAACGTAACCTTTGAAAATAAGACAGGCTGTTATTTTCAAGGCTCAAGGTTTATTTTTCCCAAGAGAAGACAAGTTTTGTTGGATATGTGTATGTTTTGTTTTTTTTTTTTTTTTTTTTTTTGAGACGGAGTCTCGCTCTGTTGCCCAGGCTGGAGTGCAGTGGCCGGATCTCAGCTCACTACAAGCTCCGCCTCCCGGGTTTACGCCATTCTCCTGCCTCAGCCTCCCGAGTAGCTGGGACTACAGGCGCCCGCCACCTCGCCCAGCTAGTTTTTTTTTTTTGTATTTTATAGTAGAGACGGGGTTTCACCGGGTTAGCCAGGATGGTCTCGATCTTCTGACCTTGTGATCCGCCCGTCTCGGCCTCCCAAAGTGCTGGGATTACAGGCTTGAGCCACCGCGCCCGGCCATGTTTTGGTTTTTTAATCAAGCCCGGCTTCATTTTCTTACTTTTATGTAATGGATATATGGTAATTAAATAAGAAAACAGATTACATAAAACAGTTTTTACCTAAAAGATTTGTTGAAACCTGAAAGCGACCTTTGTAAGTCACCATCTTTTTCTGAACCTTCATCCATAAATTGGGAACAGTTTCCTCTATCTTGCAGATTGTTCTTTAGCATTAAATGAGTATCTATATAATGTGCCTGTTGCAATACTTCTACGTAATAGGAACTCATTCCTTTCTTTGGTATCTTAACCCTGAAGACATCAGGGAGGGTGCTGACTCCCCATACTGATCCTAGCTGGGGAAAGAATATAGCTTGGGCTACTTTTGTTTTGGTGTTATATTTAAGTTAGTTTGGTCTAGTATGCTGTGTCTATGGTTCTTAGGCATCAGCATTTACCACTTTTATGAAACTCTCTGTAATATATAGCCATATAGCTTAGAGTGGTCTCACATTAATACATTTAAAAATCACATTTGTAGATTGCGGACAGAAAAGTCAGGACCTTAACCACTAGTAGAAAGCAGGTAATCAGCCTGCGTGTACTGCCAAGTGGACCTCTCTACTGAGAACATCTAATGATAAGCCACAAAATGAGAAGTGGACTTGAAACCCCTTTGGATCAGCCTGCCTTAAGTAAATGGAAGAGTTGGGACTTTACTGCATGTTTATTATTATTTTATTTTTGGTAGGCACCAGGTCTTGCTGTGTTGCTCAGGCTGGTCTGAAATCCCTGTTCTCAAGTGATCCTCTTGACTCAGCCTCCCACAGTGTTGGATTACAGGTGTGAGCCACAAGGTCTGGCCTTTACTGCATGTTAATTTGGCATTTCAGCAGCCAACTCAGCTGGGAAGTTGCTTGCTTGTTGGGAAGACATGGACAAGAGAAAAGTTTGATAAATGTGCATGCTGTGACTTTATGCTTGCGAAAAACCAAAATCTCACAATTGTCAGTACAGCCATAAATGCCAACATCTACTTCTGCTTCTTGACAAATGCATTGCTGATAAGGACAAGGGAAATGGCCCTCTTGACCATGTTTAGGGTCAGGAATTCTTCCCTTTGCCTTAGAATAAAAAATGGTGTTTTCTTGGAACATAAGATTGAAAGTGTCTTTACCGGATTCAATTTCTGTGACATCAGTTTTAGAAGCCCTCCTTGATGTATATGGGTAGTTCACAACAGTGAGTAACTTTGTGGTTAAAAAACAAAGAAGAGTAAGTTGTTACAGGTAGAGGCATGCAGACAACACATGCTTATTAGTGCCGGAAGTCCTTATCCAAGAGTCTGCATGCGGAACACAGAGGTGAATTTCATTCTGTTTCTTTGAAGCATTTTCTTATTCTTTTCACAGGAAAATGAGGGAGGACTTTTGTGGGAGTGATGAGAACCCTACTTATGAAAGATTGTTAAGTTCTTATTTAAGTCTGAACTATGACTAAATCTTGCCAGCCTATCAGATGCAGTTGAAATGTGAACCTCTGCAAAACTGTGGGGATCAAAGAAAAACTGCCTTCACCTTGTCTTTTTCAAAGAAGGGGATATAGGGAAGGCAAGATCCTCTTCATGACTTTTTGGAAGTTTTTCTTTGATTTCTATAGTCTTAACATTGGTCGACTACATAATATGTGCAGAGCACTAAGTGAGTTTATAGGTAATGAAATTTTAGACTTGGAGTTGACCTTAATGGTAATTTTATTCTACCTGCTTATTTTGAAAATGAGACAATTAAGAGTAAGTTTACTGCCTCTTTAGGAAGTTAATCTATTTAACAGCTACGCATCTTTATAAATATTCTTGCGTTTTATGATGTAACAAGTGATTGATACTCACAAGCACACCCAGCACATTCAAATACAGATGATCTACCTCTGCTAGATAATAGTGCTAGAGAATAGTGGTACATTTTCTAGGAAGAGGTGGGATTTAAACCCATTTTAGTAAAAAGGGGAGGAAAGACAGATGTGGTGGTGCATGCGTGCAGTGCTAGCTACTTGGGAGGCTGAGGCAGGAGGATTTCTTGAGCCCATGAGTTTGAGGCTGCAGTAGGCTATAATCATGCCACTGCACTCCTAGGTGACACAGAGCAAGACCCTGTCTTAAAAATGGAAGAGAGGAGGCCAGGCGTGGTGGCTCAAGCCTGTAATCCCAGCACTTTGGGAGGCTGAGGCAGGTGGATCACCTGAGGTCGTGAGTTCAAGAGCAACTTGACCAACATGGAGAAACCCCATCTCTACTAAAAATACAAAATTAGACGGTCGTGGTGGCGCGTGTCTGTAATTCCAGCTACTCGGGAGGCTGAGGCAGAGAATTGCTTGAACCAGGGAGGCGGAGTTTGCAGTGAACTGAGATCATGCCACTGCACTCCAGCCTGGGTGACAGAGCGAGATTCCATCTCAAAAAAACAAAACAAGACAAAACATTGAGAGAGGGACTTGGAGCAGTAGAGTTAAAGTAGATGAGAACTGCGATAGGAAATGAGAATTGGTGGTGTGTGATAATTTGTGGAATCAGATATTGAGAGTGGGAGTTCCTACCACAGTGTGTCTGTGTGTGTTTGTTTTTTAAAATAGGAAATGGTGGCTAGGGGAGTTTTTTGTGTTAAATCTGTGTTGTTGGGGAGTTTTTGGTTGGTGAGGGGGGGACAGGGTGACCAGATGAGGAACCGATAAAATTTAGACACCTGAGAAAGAAAGGGAGGAAATGGACTAACATATTCTCAGGTAGTTAACCTCTCCTCAGCCTCATCTACTGGTCTACTGAACGTTATCAGTTCCCTTAATGAGCCATACTTCTCACTTCTGTCCCCTCCCTCCCTCCCTCCCTCCCTCCCTCCCTTCCTTCCTTCCTTCCTTCCTTCCTTCCTTCCTTCCTCTTTCTTTCTTTTTTTTTTTTTTTTGACAGAGTTTCGCTCTTGTTGCCCAGGCTGGAGTGCAGTGGCACAGTCTTGGCTCACTGCAACCTCCTTCTCCCAGGTTTAAGTGATTCTCCTGCCTCAACTTCCCTAGTAGCTGGGATTACAGGCATGCACCACCATTCCTGGCTAATTTTTGTATTTTTAGTAGAGATGGGGTTTCACCATATTGGCCAGGCTAGTCTGAAACTCCTGACCTCAGGTGATCCACCCACCTCGGCCTCCCTAAGCGCTGGGATTACAGGCGTGAGCCACCACACCTGGTCCACTTCTGTCCTTTTTCATATGCTATTTCATTTACTAATAATACCTTTCTCCATACCCCCACCCACAGGTTGAGTTATTGTCTGTTCATTTGTGTGTTTAGACTTTATTCACCCTTCATTTTAGGGTGGTTGTTTCTATAATACATAAATGATATCTACAAATTTGACCTTTAATTTAGGAACAATGACAAACCACTGAAGGCTTTCCAATCAGGAGAGTGATGTGAGCAGATTTATATTTAAAAGCAGTGGTTCTCAAGCTTTAAGTTGCATCAGAATTGTCTGAAGGGCTTGTTAAAACACTAATTACTGGGCTCCACGCTCAGTTTATGATTCAGTAGGTCTGGGCTAGAGCCTGAGAATTTGCATTTCTAATAAGTTCCCAGGTGCAGTCTGAAGATCATACTCATTTAGAGGGATCGCTCGGGCTGCAGCAGGAATGAATGGGCATTTGTGGGTGGTTGGGCAGGACAGGAGCAGGGCAAATGACCTGAAAAATGTATCACTATTTCAAGTAAGAAATAATGATGGAGAAAAGTGAGTCTGTCCAGAGATACTTATAGATGGTACTTGATTAAAGACAAGAAACGAAGGAGGTGAAGCCCGGGGTTTCTGGCGTGGGGAACCAGGTGGGTGGTGGTGCCTTTCAGTGAAATAGGGAGCACTCAATGACCAGATTTTCTGAGAGAGGTCAGGAAGTGGGACAGTGATGTGATGGTGTGTGTGGAGACCTGCAGTTCTGTCGGTACGCTAGCCTTCACCTCAGTGGGGAGAGGCTCCTACCACTTTGGGAATCATCAGGTTGGGACTGATAGTTAGCCCGTCAGAGTAGATGGGATTAGCTAGGAAGATAGGTAAGAAGAGCACGTGGGACAGAATGCCAAGGGTCACAACTCATTAAGGGAAACTAGAGGAAGAGGAGAAGCAATTGTTAGAGAGGGTCACAACACCAGGAGTGTACAGTGCTATTGTGGAGACTAAGGGGAAGATGTGTTTAGAAGGGAGGGGAATAGAGCTGGGTGTGGTGGCTCACACCTGTAATCCTAGCACTCTGGGAGGCTGAGGTGGGTGGATCACTTGAGGTCGGGAGTTCAAGAGCAGCCTAACCAACACGGTGAAACCCCATCTCTATGAGAAATACAAAAGTTAGCTGGGTGTGGTGGCCGGTATCTGTAATCCTAGGTACTCGGGAAGCTGAGGCAGGAGAATTGCTTGAACCTGGGAGGCAGAGGGTGGAGTGACACAAGATCACATCATTGCACTCCAGCCTCGGCAACAGAGTGAGACTCCCTCTAAAAAAAAAAAAAAAGAAAGAAAAAAAGGAGAGGTGAGAACCAGCATCAGTTGCTGCTGGGGAATGCCAGGAAATTAAGTACTAAAGAGGGTTCAGTTGAGTTCACAACATGGAAGTCCATCATGCATTCACACAGCGTGACTCAGCCTGGTTTGGGCCAGGCTCTGCGCTAGACACTGAGGGTTCATCCATGACTGAGATTTTTTCCAACAGCTTGGAAGAAGCAGGAGGCAGCCAGCAGTGGGTTAGGAGGGTCAGGACAGAAACTGACTAAGCAGTAAGTTCCAGAAGCCTGGAAGGAGAGAGGGCAGCGGAGTAGAGGGTAGGGTAGCTGGGGGATTTACATGGTGATGATGATGATGATGATGATGATGGAAGAGACTTGAGTGTTTAAATGGAATAGGAAGATTTGGAAGGGAGAGAAAAGCTGGAGTAGAGGCATGTCCATGGGAGTATGGGATGGGAAGGAGACCACAGCCCAGACCCTGCATGGGTGGTCTGCATGCCTGTCCCACAAGAACCAGCTTGATGTTAGTCCGATTTGAGGGTGCTTAAAGGCCCCATTCGGGTTTGCCTCACTTAGGTGCCACATAGCCTTAATTTCCAGCATTAAAAATTTATTCCTTTGGACTACTTTCCTTTAGAGATGTGCAAGATATTCCTGGGGCAAGCAGGATAACACATTACAGAAATAGACTCTAACAAGCAAGTAAATACTTAGCTCCCCTTTATCCTGATGGAAGGTAGTGAGCTTGCGGTGCTCAGGAGGAAGAGACAGAACCCTGGAGTCTGTCCTAGCCTGCCTCGTTTCAGTTCTGATTTAGTGGCGACAAAAGGCCCTGTATGATTTTAACACAGTTTTGGCAGCCGTTTCCTTGAGATCAGTTCAATAATGGTATTAAAATATGATAGAGTCGATTGAATGTTCAGCAAACCTGTGGGTAACGCAGTGTCCTCTGCTCCACCATGTGTGAGGTTACAAATGAGGTCATATGACCATCAATATTAAAATGTCACTGGTGATTGTGCCCACTTAGGTGGTAGGCAGGATCTCTGTCCTCTTCATGACTCCTCTTGATTCTCTCTGAGGGCATCATATGTGGTTCACAAACAGTTCTGTCGTTCTCCTCCTCTGGCAAAGCCACTTGGAGGAGGTATCTTGCTGCTGGCACTGTGGTTTTCCATGAAGATGGAAAGCATCTGCCCAGGAGTCTCTTTGAATCCCAAGTTACACAACTTTCAAAGAGCCAGTTTGTTCTGATACTGTTGATCCTGACTACATCAGAGTCTCAATTCTTTAAAGAAATGGAGCCTTTTACTCTCCAGTCTGTGTTTCACCTGTGTGGCTAACGTGGGCAACAGTGTCTTCTTCTTCCACTGTCTTCCCCAATTCTGTGATGCTTTTCCCTGTGGAAACTGAGCCATGCAGTAGACACATGAGAAAGGCCCTAGAGATTCTGCCAAAGTCAGAATCTCACTTTTGGTGAGTACTCCCCTCCTCCCAGAATAAGAGAAGCCTTGTATTCTGTAAATTAAACTTCAGTTTAAATGTCCTAGATCACTACTGTCCAGCGGACCATTTTATAATCCGTGCCGAGTAACCACTAGCTGTTGAGTTAGTGAGTGTTGAAATGTGGCTAGTGTCACTGGGGAACTGAATTTTACATTTTACTTAATTTTAATTACTTTAGAGTTTAATAGTCACAGGTGGTCAGACAGTGTAGCTCTAGACCAGTGGTTTTGAAGTTTTATGTATCGGAATCAACTGCAGGACTTGTTAAAGCATAGATTGCTGGGCCCTGCCCACCCCAAAGTTTCTGATTCATTTGGTCTGGGTCGGGGGTTGAAAATCTACATTTCTAACAAGTTCCCAGGTGATGCTGCTAGCCTGGAGGGAGCCACATTTGGGAATCGCCACTGTAGTCTTTGTTCTAGTATTTAATTAATATGCTAACTCACACGGATAGAATTGCCATCAGCCAGTCGCCAGGGTTCTGGGTCAGCTGGTTGACAAGCAGCCTAGTACCTCCCTGCCTTTCCCATCCCTAAACCACAGTGAGTTCTTTTTTCCAAAAACATTACAGCTCATCTTTAAGGCTGATTCATGATACTTTCTAAACAGCCACAGTAGCTGAAACATTGGACTACTGGGGAAATTCCAGCCTTGAACAGACTTTGGTTTTTCATTCCAGCTTTATTAATGTGTTCTCTAATCTTATAAGAAATTAGACCATGTGTGTGGTGCATGTAGGCTGTGAGTAATTTTATTTCTGCCAAGCTCATACTTGGCATTATATTCAGTGATTTCTGTGTCCATGCTGGCTAGCCTGGGCTCAGAGGGACTGTCCCTAAAATCATTTTTTAATGAGTAGTTTTTTAACCAAATGGCAAAGTCATTTTTAATACTTAGAAATACGGTCTAATAAATTTTTTTTTAGAATAACAGAGCACTGTCTTATGGGTGATTATTTATACAAAGGTCTTTCTCAGAAACGTATTGGAGTATTTACAGATGAAATGACATGCTGTCTGAGATTCCCTTTAAAGGCCTGGTTGGGGGAGGGTAGCTGAAACCAGATTGCAAAACGCTGATGATTGTTGAAGTATAACATGGCGGTGCAGTATATACTGTTCTTTCAACTTTTGTGATTGTTTGAAATTTTACATAGTAGGTTAAAAAAAAAAAGCATGCTCTTAGAGAAACTAAATATAGCATCTTTGTGATGCTGTATTTACCAGGTAAATAGTTGGCATTAAAAATGAAAAGTAGTTTGTTGGTTTTGTTTTAGGAAATTCAACTGGATAATGAATGTAATGGATGATCTAAAGGAAATAGAACAGCAATTGTTTAAATGTAATAGATTATAGACCATTGTTAAGGAAGAATCTGAAGATAGGCAAAGGACTTCATATGTGTGTATGGTGTTTAAGTAGAGGAAATACACCCCTACTGATTTTTCTGTATGCCATTATAGATATCTCTTCTTAACAGTTTGCAGCACAACTGGTGATCACTGTGATGTGTCAAAGTTTTATTTGATTTGGACAAAGGCAAAAATTTTATAAATTTAATAAAGAGGCAGCAAGGAGGGAAGGAAGTGGTAAGTCGTACCACTGGAGTTCATAGGCAGCTGAACTTTTCTGGGTGGCTCAGTTTAGCTTTTTGAGTAAAGAGATGATATTTACCCTGAAAGAGAAGAGTTAAAAAAAAAAAAAAGGACTTTGTCAGTCATCTAAAGGTTGTGTGAATAAACTCACCTTTTTTTTTTTTGAGACAAGGTTCTTATTTTGTCGTCCAGGCTATAGGGTGCAGTGGTGAGATAATAGCTCCCTGCAGCCTTGATCTCCCAGGCTTTAGCAATCCTCCTGCCTCAGCTTCTCAAGTAGTGGGGATTATAGGCGTGCAGCAGCACACCTGGCTAATTTTTAAGAAGTTTTTACAGAGATGAAATCTTACTGCGTTGCCCAGGCTGATATTGAACTCCTGAGCTCAAGCCATCCTCCCACCTCGGCTTCCCAAAGTTTTGGGATTGTTGGTGTGAGCCACTGTGGCCAGCCATCAACTTATTTTTGATTTAGAAAAAAATCTCAGATTTTCTTCAGCAAGATGGTAATCGAAGTTGAGTATTTTAACTTTCTTTGACAATTACAGGAAGCAAAGAAGTGGTTTTATTAAATAGCAGTGAGCTTCATGCCATTTTACAGTATGTAACCGAGGCCCACGTTTTCCTTTTGATGTAGTCAATTTGTTACCATCTTTTTCCACTTTGAAATGTCTCTTTAAATGCATTTTCACCCCATATCTATCTCACATCACCTTCACCCCCTAATGCAATCCCTACCACCCTCTGCCTAGATTACTGCTGCTCATAGATTACTTCACTGGATAGTCTTCCCTCAAGTAGTGCCCTTTCCCTTCCCTTTCCTCCAGGCATTTTCCTTTTCTTTGACTGTCTTCTGTCCTTGGACCAAACGATTTAGCATCCATTTGTTCTTCCTTGTGTGTTGCTTTTTGTTTGCCAGTTACATAAAAAGTATGCTTTTGTATTACCATATGATATGACAGTAGGTATCTAACAGTGCTGGTGTTTGGTTGAAAATATTTGTAAAATGTAACAAGACCTCTAGTCTCTTTAGTTTTTAATACTTACCTATAATTTCATAGAGAATAAATTTTTCAACGGTGGCATCTTCATTGATGTATTACTCACAAGCCTGCATGCAGGTTGTACTCGTGGTTGTAGATGAGTTTCCACATGTTTTCTCCTATACCCACTGAATTCATGGAAACATATCGGACTGTATATGTAAGGGAGTTGCTTAAAGATTTTGGCAGTATAGGTTTTTGCACCTGCATTTGCTGATTTCTTAAAAAAAAAACAAACAAACCAAAAAACCCATAATAACAGAAGGCTGTTCTGTATCTGTTTGTTTCGGCACTGCTGAGTGTTTAAGTATTTATTGCTTTATTTTAAATGTTTGGATAATAGTATTGGTTTATAGTCCCCTTTTAGGGAGTTGTTTCTAAGAGTGTTCAAAGGACATGGTGCCTTTGACTCTTGATGGAGTTTGAGTAATGTTCATACAAGAGTAACATAAAAGAATCCTCCAGTGACCTGAAATTGTTGTCGGGATAAGCATAGACTGTCCCCTCAGTTCAAACCAACAGACTGAGGAACTTGTTCATAAAACTCTCTTCTTTGACTTGGAAAGACAGGCTAAACGTGGAGTAAAACTCCTGGAGGTTTTCTCTTTTTTGAACTGTCAGTATGGCATAAAAGGAAACCTTCAGTAACTTGAGAATACTATCTGAACCCAGATGCACTCATCAAAGCATTTGTTGAACACCTATGCATTAGGCTCTGTAATTCTAGTGAAGCCTTGCACCATTTTCAGCATTGAATTTAAAAGTAGGTCAGTGACCACAGTGAGGTAAGAAAAATATTTTTTGCAAAAAGAAAATCCTTGGAGAGTGCTGCTTTGATAAGACGTTTAAGCTTTCCCCCAGATAGCTGATTACATGCGTGTGTCTGGATTTCCTACATCTCTCATGCTCTTGTCCCTTGAAGAGTCTCTGAAATACACAACTGTTTAGTGCTTTTAAGCCATGCACTCTGGGTTTGTCGAGAAGAAACCAAAAGACCTGTGCCTGGCAAAGCCATGTTGAAGCCTCTAATGTCTAATGTCTTTTGGGTAAGATGGCACTCAGTAGTAAAGACCCAAAACACTGAACTCACCAAGCAAGCCCACCGGAAGGGGTGTTCAATATTTCTCTTTTTGTAAATGCTTTTGTACCTCTTATTTGCTAGAAAGGACTAGACGATGTCTGTTTTAGACACACTTCTTCCCTTTTTCTCCCTCTGGTTTCTCTCTCTTTAGTTTCTCTTTCCTGAACTATGGGATTTTTGTTGCATGATAGCCTCTTCGATGTGTGATCTTCGTGCTTAATATGCAGTGATATGCAGGGAACAGATTCTGGGACTACTTTGTTCCTTTTTTTTCTCTGCTCATAGGCCTTGGTGTATGAGATTCCTTTTCAGGATTTTTCTACCATCTGATGGATTTCTGCAAAATTAATTAACAGTGTAAAGTTTCTCAAATGTTTTTCCTGACCTCTCCCCTTAAAATAGTCTGTAGTTTTATGGCAGGACTGGGGGGGTCTCCCATCCTTACAGGGAAGCACCAGTCAAGGTTCTCATGGTAAGTGCCTCTTTGAGAGGTTTAAAATTACATGCTTTTAGCTTCCAGAGAGGAGGGAAAACCTTCCCTTTAGGTCCATATCATTTGAGAGGAACTTTGGGGTTGAATAGGCTAAATGTTCCTGCTTGTGGTCTTGTTTTCACTGCTTGGTTACCTAGTGCAAACAGATTTATGTAAGAGTTGTGGCTTTTTAGAATACAGACAGTCGTCAAAAAAATCCAAAGACTTTAGGAAATGGAATTTGCCTGTAGAAGAAGCTTCTCGGATACCAGTGTCAAACAACTTTGCGAAAGCATTAATGTGGCCACATGTTTGACAGACTACATAAACTTCCTACATTTTCCCGGAGTGGCCTAATGAGTTATCACCACCTTTATACATTCCATCCTACGTAGAAATCTTTCCTCATTCAAACAGATTTCAAGGAAAAAGGTCATGCCCTATTCCAAATCTACCTGTTGCCTCTTCTATATTCTCTTCCACTTTTAAGTCCTCTGTAACAATGGCTCTTGCTGTCACCCACATAGAAATATTCCAGTTTTTGAAATAGGCCTGCAAGGAGTTTCAATCACTGAGAGCTTAGGGAATAAAAACTAATTTTAATGTTTGCATTAGCAAAACAATTAGACAAATATATTGCAGAAATCATACACATTTCTAAACCAAATGCATAAAGCCTGTATTAATCAGAACTTGTAGTTAAGCCTTATTTTTTTCTTTGCTTTACATTAATAAGAAAGAGGCAAGACACAAGAAAAACTGAAGGATTTAACAAATCAACACCAGTTTCCCTTCTGAGTAACATAATGAGGTGAGGACAGAGCCAGCTCAGTTCTCTCCTTCTGCAGTGTTCCACAGTGAGCGTGGAGACAATAGTACCTTCAGGTACTACAGGCTTTTCATGTTTTGTAATTACAATAGTTAGAAATGTAGTAATACATTTCAGTGTTATATTTAAAGATGAAAACAAAAAAGCTTTTCTGATTTTAATTAGATTGTTTATTCGAAAAACCATTCATTCTCCTAAAATTTTTGTTTAAAAAAAGATTGGCTCATCTTCATTATCCAGACTGCCGCATATACCACGCACAGCCAGAAGCTGCCATAGTTAGAGGGGCCAGGAGCAGAGCCATCCCCAGCTCCTCCCCACTCCTCCCTTCTCACTAAGTCAGCCCCATGTGGCATTCCCTCTTGCTGTCTGACCTCCCATCGCAGACTCATCTGCCTGACTTCACTGTCTCCTGCCCAAGCTCTCACAAAAGCTCATAGCCTCTTACCTGTCCACTCGATCCTTAAAATCATTGGCGGTTGTCATCTTTACAAACAGGACAAGATCATGAGGTGATGTCCCTGCTCCATGTGTCCATTACCCATGGCGGTAGATTTCGAAGGTTCTTCTGGGATGTGGCAGGTCGCTGGGTCTCCACGTTGTGCCCTTCTCCCATCCTCAGTTGGCACAGCTCTACTTTTGTTCTGCCTTCTACGCTTGGAGTAAGATTTTGTTGAATAAAACATTCCAGGTTGTAGGAAAGTTTGAAAACCATGGGAGGAGATAACTGCTAAAATGCTGTGTCTTTCCTTGTATTCTGTTGGAGGTGCTACTTTTGAACTCTTGGCCTTCGGTTTTTTTTGTTGTTGTTGAGACGGAGTCTCGTTCTGTTTCCCAGGCTGGAGTGCAGTGGCACGATCTCGGCTCACTGCAACCTCCTCCTCCCAGGTTCAAGCGATTCTCCTGCCTCAGCCTCCCAAGTAGCTGGGATTACAGGCTTGCGCCACCACACTTGGCTAATTTTTGTATTTTTAGTAGAGACGGTGTGTTGCCATGTTGGCCAGGCTGGTCTTGAACTCCTGACCTCAGATGATCTGCCTGCCTCAGGCTCCCAAAGTGCTGGGATTATAGGCATGAGCTACTGCACCCTGCCTGTGTTCACATTTCTGACACTTCTTCAGCTTGAGGGGTCCATGCTAATTGAATCCTTATTGTGACCAGTGTTTTTGTGCATACTAATGTGTTTAATCTATACCTGATTGACATTGGTACTAATATCAGCACCGTTTTATGGATGAGGAGACTGAGGCACAGAGGTTAACCACCTTGCCCAGGGTTCTATAGTCAGTCAGGAGCCAAGTTAGGATTCAGAGGTTGAAAGTCAGCCGGCTTGCTCTGGAGTCCACTCTGAAACGCTAGACTCTCGCAACAAACTGGATGCATTAACATAATTAGGTAGCTTTTCCAGACTTTTGAGTGGAAGAAGTACAGCCACTGGATTCCTCTTTCTACAGACTTCAGTTTCGATTGTGGGCTGAATGTGCGCTCACATTTTGATAAGCCCAGGCCTGTGTGGGGCAAGTTTGGAGGGAAAAGAATTAGAGCAGGAGAGAATACACTATAGAGAAAAGAGAGGAAACAGGTCATTTTCCCCAAACCCAAAAGAACCCCAGCCCATGGGCTCCCTGGCCTTGATCTGAAGTCTGGGAGCCATTCATTTGTATGCCCATTTGATTTCTCATGCCAGGACAATGCCACAGTCACTTTGACCTAATTGTATGGCTCCCCTGTTCCCTTCACTCTTTTCACTCCAAAGTGAATACATTTGTTGCTTTGGCAACTCGAGGTATTAGAACTTTTTTCTTTCTCCATCCCTGAAAGACAATTGAGGGACTTGCGTGATAGACTGTGAAGAAAAATCTGATTTTCAGGAATATGACTTATCTAACTCTGAGAAGCTGGGCAGAAGGTGGCCTTCTTCCCTGATGACTCCTTCCTGCCTCTGCTAGCATTTCAGAACAACAGAAGCTTGCCTGGGTCTTTTCTCACACGAGTTTTGGTCCTGGAGTCACCATTGGAAGTCTAGTCAGGGTTGCTACCTTACTGTTGTGGGCAGAAACCACTACACAGTGGGTTGAAGGAGCAGAAACTTCTTTGCAAAGGCGAATCAATGTGGGTTGGTAGGAATTTGCACCCCCCCCCCCCCAATTTTCTTAAAAACACTCTTGTAATGGGACAAATGTGACCGCTCAGAGGTTCTCACAGGGGCCTTTTGGAATATTTTCATATTCTACCATCTGTGGGAAGTGAGAGGCTTTTAAGTATGTGTGTGTGTTGGTAGGGAGCAGTAACCGAGCAACTCCTTTGCTGGTGGGAGGGGATGCCATGGGCCAAGGGATTCCTTTGCATACCTTTGTCAAGGGCCAGATGGGGAGGGCTGTCGTGCCAGGTGAGATGCAGTTAGCCATGGAAGCAGCAGTGTTTGGATCTCCAGCTCTCAGTCCAAGTATAAACCAGAGTTAAGCCTCGGTGTGGTGCTGGATTAGAAAGAAAATATGGCTGAATGGCCAGGCGTGATGACTCACGCCTGTAATCCCAGCACTGTGGGAGGCCAAGGTGGGCGGATCACGAGGTCAGGAGTTCCAGACCAGCCTGGCCAACATGGTGAAACCCCATGTCTAATACAAAAATTAACTGGGCATGGTGGTGAGCACCTGTAATCCCAGCTACTCGGGAGGCTGAGGCAGCAGAATCACTTGAATCCTGGAGGCCGAGGTTGCCAGGAGCCAAGATCGCACCACTACACTCCAGCCTGGGTGACAGAGCAAGACTCTGTCTTGGCTCGAGGGGGTGGGGGTGGGGGTGCGGGTTACAAAAAGAAAGAAAGTATGGCTGAATGAAAGGTCAGGAGTGGATTCTGGGCCCTGACTGACCCAGTGTGATTAACAGGCTCCTTCATTAGGAGCAGTCTGCTCAGAAATACCCTTCGCGTATATATTTAAAAGAGCTTTCTGTGTCATGTTTGAACTGTGACTTATTGGGGATTATTAACACTTGGTGGGGAGGGGAAGGAACAAAGAATCCTCAGCCCGTGGTCTTAGCGGAGGGGACGATCCAGTGTGTGGATTGCCAGGATGCTTGTTTTGTTCCCTTCCTCCCCTGCTGCCCAGCCTTCTGGCTGTATGACTGCTTATTCGCCTCTTTGTTAGAGGAAGAAACAAAAGGAGTTCAGATTCAATGCTTGCTTTTGCTTTTGGGTTAGCAGCCTTCGTTGAAGGTTAGCTGAGTGAGAGAGGAGAGGGGAAGGTAAAGACTGAGCTATCTGTTTAGGTTATTGACTAGTTTAGATTGTATGCCATTCTGCCCCTTTCATGCTGTATGGAGGGCAGAGCCATTATGACAGAAAGTGAAAAGGGAGATTGTGTATAACAGAAAGCCAAGGCGTTAGAGCCTAATTGGAAACAATACGCGCCCCAAATGTGCTGTCATGTCCTAGCCAAGAACATGGTTTCAAAAACATGAGAAATAAGGATAATGAAATGAAAAACACTTTAGAAGGCTTAAATAGCTCAGGTACTGTGTTGTGGGGGAAATGAAAATTAAGCATTAGAATTGTGTGTTTTTCTGGCTGGGCACGGTGGCTCCCTATAACCCCAGCACTTGGGGAGGCTGAGGTGGGCGGATCACTTTCAGGAGTTCGAGAACAGCCTGGCCAACATGGTGAAACCCTATCTCTACTAAATATACAAAAAAATTTAGCTGGGTGTGGTGGCAGGTACCTGTAATCTCAGCTACTTGGGAGGCTGACACAGGAGAATCACTTGAACCCAGGAGGCAGTGGTTGCAGTGAACTGATACTGCACTACTGCATTCCAGCCGGGGCCACAGAGCAAGACTCCATCTCAAATAAAGAAAAAAAAAAAATGGATTTTTTCTTCGCAGTTGGGAAAAGAATATGAAATAAAGTGACAAATACGGCTCGTTTGATTATTTTCTTAATCTTTATTTTTTCTCTTGTATTAAATTTAAGACTGTAGACTTCCCACTAGATCTTAGAGACACTAAGGTGAAAATCTTCACACATTAAGTTGAAAATATCTCTTTGGGTGGGTGTAATGTTTCACTTGTGAAAGAACTGTTAAAATCCTGCTGGATCACGGGTAGCATAGGGTGCAAAGGCACAGAAAAAGCTCGTTTTTACTGAAGGAGTTTTAGAGCCTATGTCAGGTGACAAACTTTGTCTATTTCTGCCATCTTCCTGGAGTATTTGCTCCACTGTTGGCTTGCTGTGAAGGAATGTGGGCAGAAAGGGATGCTGGGAGCTCTTCATTAAGATCAAGGCCTAGTTCTTCAAGGACTGCTGAATGATTGGACCTTTCATCAGCATGCAGGAGGAAGGGATTGAGAGTGGCTGTTCATGCCATTGATTTAATTGGTCAGAGAAAGGGCCAAAGAAGGGACAGTAACCTCAGAGAAAAGCATTGGCTGCTTGTAACTGTTCTTAGTCTGGTCCTCAGGGCACTCCTGGAGGAGCTCCAGAAGCTGAAGGGAAGCTTGCATCAGTGCTGCATCAGGGTGGGAAAAGCCCATCCTGGTACCTTACTTTGAAGTAGAGATATGATTGAGAGGGTCCCCAGGCCTTTGTGAGGAGTCCTGGATGGAGGAATAAACTGTGCCACACAGAAGTCCTGGGGATGTTCAAAGCCTGCCTCAGAGGTTTTCTCTTCAAATGAGCATCCCTAGAGCTGGGAGACAGCTCTTCTTTCCTATAGAAGCTGAGAAGGGGAGGTCAGGCAGGGAGGGTGAGGGGAACACCAGCACCAGAGGGCAGACAGAAAAGAAGAAAATGAAGCAGATGGGAAGTACACTTAGAAAGGGTGGGGATAGGGTAGGGGCTGGCTACTTAAAAGGCAAGAGGACCAAGGCCTTGAGAAAAAGCACATAAAGAAGGAAATAGAATCAAATCAGATGAAGTCCTTTTAGGGGAAGGATGATGTTAATGAAACAAACAAATCAACAGAATGAGGAAAAGCACTGGCAAAACCACCAGAGGAAAGTTCCAGCCAGCGCACAGGAGGGAGGAAAGCTCTTGTTTGAAATGGAAGGTGATGCTCTAAAGGAGCATTCAGCGGGTTGGAGCAACATTTAGATATGGGGGCCAGCAAAGCTTCCCTTTTTTTACTGAGCACCTACCATAGGCTGAGTGCTGTGCTAAGACTTAACAAAATAAAGATGAATGCAACACAGTTCTTCATGGGACTCATAGTGGATGACAAACATAAGCAGGTAGCTTTTAAATGTTACCATAATTGTGGTGATATGGATATATATTTCATGGGATATCATATTTTTCTTTTGTTTTTTGAGAATGAGCCTTGTTCTGTCACTCCACGTAGAGTGCAGTGGTGTGATCATAGCTCGCTGCAGCCTTGACCTCCTGGGCTCAAGTGATCCTCCCACCTCAGCCCCCTGAGTAGCTGAGACCAGAGGCAGGTGCCGCCACACTTGGCTTATTTTTAAAATTTTTGTAGTGATGGGCTCTCACTATGTTGCCCAGGGTGTGGTCTTTTAACTCCTAGCCTCAAGTGATCCTCCCACCTCGGCCTCCCAAAGTGTTGGGATTACAGGTGTGAGCTGCTGTGCCTGGCCTCATATTTTTCTTCATTGGATGATGCCCACAAAGTTTCAGTGCAGTGTATGTCTTGACTAATGCATTCGAATGTAAAGGCAGAACATTCAGTAAATGCAAGAAGGGAAGGTTTGAGTCAGAAATTTTGCCCTCTCTAAGCTCCCTGAAGGTGTAAATTTCTTTGACAAACTCTTACTTTGATCAAATTTTCTTTCCAGCTATCCTCTGACTAGAAAGAGGAAGAAGACTTTGTGTTAACTTAATTTTTTAGAATTGTAGATTTGGTAGATGAGGTTGAAAAGGTAAATAAATGAGCACCTTGATCTCTTACCTGTTTTAGTGAGTCAGAAGCAAGAAGAGTACTAGAAAGTTGATTATTGATTGATTGATTGATTGATTGATTGTTTTGTGGAGACAGTGTTTCACCATGTTGCCTAGGCTGGTCTTGAATTCCTGGCCTCAAGCAGTCTTCCTGCCTTGGCCTCCCAAAGTGCTGGGAATGTAGGCATGAGACACTGTGCCCAAGAATGTTGAATTTAACACATTGTCTGAAAACTAGATGAGTGGCTTCTTGCTTCTGAAGAACGTGATGTGCTGCTTGATTCAAGACTGGTTTATAATATGCCCTTCAGTTTACTCTTCTTTGTTGCAATATGGAGAGAAGTGGTGTATTTTGAAAACATTTGGGGCCGAGTGCAGTAGCTCACAGCTGTAATCCCAGCACTTTGGAAGACTGAGGCGGGCGAATCACGAGGTCAGGAGTTCGAGACCAGCCTGACCAACATAGTGAAACCCTATCTCTAATAAAAAAAAATACAAAAATTAGCCGGGCGTGGTGGTGCCTGTAATCCCAGCTACTCAGGAGGCTGAGGCAGGAGAATCACTTGAACCTGGGAGGTAGAGGTTGCAGTGAGCCAAGATTGTGCCACTGCACTCCAGCCTGGTGACAGAGCAAGACTCCCTCTTAAAAAAAAAAAAAAAAAAAAAAAAAAAAAAAAAATTTGCTATGAGGGAATCCCCTTTGGGGGAGTTTCATGATTAAAATATTTTTTAGTGACCCTATACTTGCTACCAATTCTGGTTATGATAATGTGTAGCTTTTAGTGCCCGAAGAATGGAGTTGACTGTTAAACAGTCTGGTAACTATTGGAAATAAATTAGAGTTGTGGGCAAGAAGTAAAGAAAGTCATCAGAGCTGGATAAGGAATTTGGAGAGCTCAGAGGGAGATGATAAAAAAAAAAGTTGAGAAATTAAGATTTGTTTGTTAGTTTATTGAGTGTCTACTATGGTAGGATCTAGCAAAATAAAGATGAATACAACACTTCTCCATGGAACTCATAATGATAATGGGTGACAAACATGAACAGATGGCTTTTAAACATTCCCATCATTGTGGTGATATGGATTTGCTCTAAGACTTACCTTGTTTTGAGTCTGTGAAGCTGATGTTAGATGAAGATGTGCTAACTAGACTGGTCTGTAACTGTCCCTTCTTCACACCTGTGACTTTAAATCTCCAAAGTAGTGACACTTGCCACACAGACTTCAGAGTCCACATTCAACTTAAGAAATCTCTCTCAACTTTGTAGTGGGTGGATGTGGATCTGAGATTACGGTGTATAGCAGAGAAGTCCTTGGTAAGAAAAAAATGACCAAAGGATGTATGTTTTCTATTGCTACGGGAACAAATTACCACACATTTAGTGGCATGAAATAACACAGATTTATCATTTTATAGTTCTGCCAGTCAGAAGTCCAACATGGGTCTCACTGGGCTAAAACCAAGGTGTTGGCAGTGCTGTGTTCCTTCTGGGGGCCTCTAGGGGACAGTCTGTTTCCTGGCTATTTCCAGCTTCTAGAAGCCACCACCTTCCTTGGCTTGTGGCCCCCTTCCTCCATATTCAATGCAAATAATGTCAGGGCAAGTCCTTCTCATGTTTGCATGTCCCCAGTTTTTTGGCCACAGCCTCAGAAGGTTCTGCGTCTATGAGGACTCATGTGATTAGATTGGGCCCACCCAGATAATCCAGGATAATCTCACTTTCACGAGGTCTTCAACTTTAATCATATCTGCAAAGTCTCCTTTGCCATATACGGTAACATATTCATAGGTTCTGGGGATTGGGATGGGGATATCTTTAGGGACTATTATTCTGCCTACCAAAGAGTAGGGGCTTGGCTCTTTCTGTAGTGCCTGTGGTACTGTAACTCAGTTGAATGGGCCTCTAAATTAAGTTTCCTTCAGATTTCTATACCTGTGCCATAATTGCTAGACAGCCCCATTTGATATATTATTCCCTGACTCAGAAATACTTCTTGGCTCGGCACTCAGGGAACTCCACAGCAGGGTCCTTACCCCTTCTTATCTTAGTCCAGAACAAGAACTCTATTTTGGTTGGATGTATGTACTCGCCGTTGCCCTTCATTCCCTGTTCTGTTGACTGCACATTTCTGACTCCCTGCCTGAGTCATTCCTTCCAAACCAGAATGTGCCTTTCCCTGATTTCTGCCCATGATTTCTATGAAATCCTGCGATATTGGCCATCCTCACTCCATATTTGGAGTTTATCATAATTACTTAGTACTACTATTTAACTTTCACAAGAATGCATTTGCTCTTTCCATCTATACCACCATCCTAAAATACTTGGTAAAAAGTCAGTCTTGGGATTTACTCTCAGAGACACTGATTACATGTTCTAGTATGGGGTCAAGAAGTTTGGCATGAAACAGCCTCTGTGGGTGATGCTGGTATAGGCAGCCCCACATGATGCTGTGTAGGAAACTCCTTGAGGGAGGATGATTGACCTGTCACCCAGAGTGACAGGCATCATGTTTTGCATGTAGGTGGAGGTTATTATGTTTCTGGGCAATGATACTAGTTTTCTGAACGCAAGTTTTAATGGAGAGAGTGTGTTTTGTGGGACGTGTGTAATAGAGTTAAGGGCACCAAACTGTGCACCATCTTTTTGGAGCCAACTGCTGAGTGTGAAAATTCAAAGGTGGACAGAGCCAGTCTATGTCCCAGAGTGGACATGGTAAGACAGTACAATTGAGAATTGGTAATAACCATTATAACGGCAAAATCACCAAACCTCTAGATTTTTTTTTTACGTTTACTTTTTCTGTGTTTCGAGGACCTTGTGCAGATTATCAAAGGCAGAAATTGTGTCATGGAAGAGATTTGAAAAAGTGGAAGATGGCCAATTTTTGAGAACATGTGGAGAGAACTCTCTGCTTTCAGTGCTCATTGTGATAACTAGTTCTTCTTGATGACTGGAATGCAAAGAACACCCAAAGATCTGAATTCCCACTGAACCAAGCATTTTTGGAATGAGTCTTTCATGAATATGCCATGATCTTGATTTCTGCTTTTGTTAAGATTCCAATGGAGCCTTTGTTATTTTCTTGAGTCCCTGAAGAGTTCTAGATTCCCTGAAGAGTTAAGTCTAAGTGATTGATTGATTTTCAAAATTGATTTTTGCCTTTTTACATTATTTTGTGATCTTATAGCATAAAATAAAACTTACTAATAGGCATATTAAGCAAAATGTTTTTTGTTTCTTTCAATTTTGTGCCTTTTATTACTTTTCCTATCAACTTTTTAGAAGTTGAAAGGGAAGACATCTGTTTTCATTGAGAAGAGATCTTTAAAAAAACGAGCTATTTCAGAGTTCCTGTTATAATAGGGTTCTACCTATTGTAAATAAAGGAAGTTAATCTGGGCCAGATGAGGTATTAAAAATAACAGATAGCTGTGTGAATACACTAAAATCTATTGAGTTGCATACTTTAAATTGGTGCTTTATGTGGTATGTGGAATGTATCTCAACAAAGCTGCAAAAAAATACGTAAATAAATAAAGTGGAAAAGAAAAAAAAACCCAGATGTTTCTCTGAGCTCCTGGAAGCTGTCACAGTGGTGAGACACTTGTTTTAGAAATCACCAAAATTTTCATTTGAGTCCCTAGTCACCAAATAAACGTAGCAAATGTTTTTGTATTGTTATCTTTTGTTGAAAGAAGAGCTATTCTAAGATAAATCATGCTAGGCACTTTAATAACAGTGTTTGGTTCAATTTAAGTCAGTTCTCCATGTAACTATTAAATATAAATATTCTGTGAATCAAGTAGACTGTGAAAATTCATGTCCTTTTCTCAGTGGGCTCATTTATATACCTTGTGGGCATGTTATCTTCATTTGGTGGTCTGCTGATATCTGATTGAAAGAACCCAAATGGGACCAATAGGGACAAAGAATAGCATGTTCTATCCATGTAGAACTAAACTGAAATATTGGTAATTAATGTGTTTTTTTGGTTTCACATGTTTGAATTTGTTTTTAGCAGCCATTATGTGCTACTGTGTCCTGCCAGATAAAAGACTGAAGAAAGTTATCTTCCAAGTTCTTACTGTATGCCTCATTTCTGGATGAAAAACTGATTTGGCACAAAGCTCAGTTAAAATTCACTACAGTGTAATTTTAACAAACTTCAGAGTGATCAAAGTATTATGGCCTTGTAATGAATTGAGCCAGTATTTGTTGAATATCTTTCTTGCCCACCACCGCCCTCTTCATAGAGCAGGGCTCCCCAACCCCTGGGCCACGGACCTGTTAGGAACCAGGTTGCACAAGCAGCAAGTGAGCAAAGCTTTGTTTGTGTTTACAGTGCTCCCCATCACTATCACTTGCGTTACTGCTTGAGCCCTGCCTCCTGTCCGATCAGCAGCAGCATTAGATTCTCCTAGGAGTGTGAATCCTGTTGTGAAATGCACGTGTCAGGGATCTAGGTGATACGCTCCTTGTGAGAATCCAAGGCCTGATGATCTGTTACCATCTCCCATCACCCCTGGATGGGACTGTCTAGTTGCAGGAAAACAAGCTCAGGGCTTCCATTGATTCTACATTATAGTGAGTTGTATAAGTATTTCGTTATATATTACAATGTAATAATAGTAGAGATAAAGCGCACAATAGATGTAATGCACTTGAATCATCCCAAAACCATCTCCTTGCCTACCTGCTACCCTGGTCCTTGGAAAAATGATCTTCCATAAAACCGGTCCCTGGTAAGAAAAGAGTAATATAACCTTTGCCTTCAAAGAATTGATAATTTGGAACAGAGCTGAAAAACAGAAATATGTGAACCATATGATGAATTTTAAATTTTCCAGTAGCCACATTAAGAGATAAGAAAGAAAAAGTTCACTTGGTTAGATAGATGGTAGAAAAAATATGAGAAAAGAACACGGATTTTGGAATTATTTTTAATATATTTTATTTAACTCAGTGTATTAAAATATCATTTCAACATGTAATCAATATAAAGATTACTAATGAGATATTTTACTTTTTTTTTTAACATATGAAGTCTTCGAGATCTGGTGTATGATTTACTCCTAATGCACATCTCAATTTGATGTTGAATTTTTGTTGGAAATATTTGATCTGTATTTAGATTATAAAATGTAGAGTCAAAAAAGTAGATTCACATACCAAATTTGTTCCGGTTATACTTAAAACTTTTTCAATAACTGATTAAAATCTGAATTAAAAATTAATTTAAATTAATAATGTTAAAAATACAATTCTTTCTTCACCCTAACCATATTTCAAATGCCAGTAGCCTTGTGTGGCTGGCAGCTACTGTATTTAACAGCACAGATATGGATGCTGAGAGAAGACTTTTCTACCTTTAATGCTTAAATAATCAAGGTGGTATATAATT
Source organism: Papio anubis (assembly GCF_008728515.1). Lineage (NCBI taxonomy): Eukaryota > Metazoa > Chordata > Mammalia > Primates > Cercopithecidae > Papio > Papio anubis. The sequence goes on from NC_044985.1 coordinate 36,268,499, forward strand.
ACAAAAAGAATTTTATTCTGCTTTTGTATAGGATAGTTTTGTGCTACGGGCTAGCCCGAGCTTCACTGTCTAATAGAACTTTCTGTGATGAAAATGTGCAATGTTGGCACAGTCCAGTAAAGGTAGTCACTAGTCCTACGTAGTTTTTTTTTTTAATTTTTTGAGACAAGATCTTTCTTTGTTGTCCAGCATGGAGTGTGGTGTGCAATCACTGCTCACTGCAGCCTCAGCTTCCAAGGCTCAAGCGATCCTCCAACCTTAGCCTCCCAGGTAACTGGGACTAGAGGTGTGTACCAAATACCATTGTATAAGTATTTCGTTATATGTTACAATGTAATAATAGTAGAGATAAAGCGCACAATAGATGTAATGCACTTGAATCATCCCAAAACCATCTCCTTGCCTCCCCGCTACCCTGGTCCTTGGAAAAATGATCTTAAATGGCTAATTCTTACATTTTTTGTAGAGATAGGATTTTGCTTAAGTGATCATCCTGCCTCAGCCTCCCAAAGTGTTGGGATTACAGGTGGGAGCCCTTGGGCCTGGCCACCCACATAGCTTTTGAAGACTTGAAGTATGGCAAGTACAACTAGGAACTGAGTTTTAATCTTGTTTAATTCAAGTGTAAGTAGCTATGTAGGGCTAGTGGCTATCGTCCTGAACTAGACACTCATAAAGGAGCCACAATTTGAATTAGTTTAGGCAGTGAGAAAATAATAAGACATTAGGGGAATAGCTTAGACCAGTGCTTTTCAAACATTACTGCACACTGGAATTATAGGGGGATTTTTAAAAAAGACCTCTGATTGTCTGCCACTCCCACACATTCTGGTTTAATTGATGGAGATGACCTAGTCACTAGGATTTTACAAAGCTCCCCAGCTGATTGTGATGTATAACAAATTTGGGAACAGATCTACGCTTGTATTATAAATTCTCCACAAATATATTTCCTTGCTATTCATATTATATGTAAGTTTGCTAGGAACAAGAACAAATAAAGAAGGAACCAAATCAATACCTTGTGTTTCCTAGGTTCCTAAGACTACTACATGTACTCTTAGTTGATCATACCCTGTGCATTAGATGGGGTAGAAATAATCCCACTTGGCTAATAAAAAGAGATTCAAAGGTTAGTTGACTTGCTGAAGGTCACATAGCTGGGGGGTGATGGAGTCCTGTCTTAAACCTGGATCTCATGTTTCTGCTACCACATAAGCAGTGAAATATAGAATATCCAGCTTCCTCCAATTCATGGCTTGTTTTCTCTCTCTTCATAATAGAGCCCTTGTGCTTGGATTTATAAAGAATGTTTCTTTTGATATTTAGGGGGAAAAAAATCTCATTAACAATTGGATGTTTGTAGTCCAACAGATTCGTGATCCTCTAAGGGGCACTGTGTTGGGTGTTAGGAGTTCTCTGCTCTCTTCCTGGTACAACATATGATCTTGGTGACCTTGAGTGAGCCAGTAAGCACATCGGATTTCTCATTGTTAGAACAGGAGTTATCAAACCTGCCTGTTCTATCTCTTAAAGGATTGTTGTCAAAAAATATCACTGCCCTGTAATGGAGACCAACATTTATACTTCTGCAGTTATACTTGTCCCTGAAATAAATTTTTTTCTTACCTTTTTTAAATAATAGTTTTTAAAATTGAACCATTTTCATATGCTAGATATGAATTAATTCAACCCTCACAACAGCCCTGGGAGACAGGGCCTATTACCCCTCTCTTGGTGTTGAAGAAATCAAGGTTCAGTGACTTGCTGAAGGTCACATATCTTATTAGAGACAGAGCTGGGATTAGAACCAAGGTGGTTTTGCTTCAAAGCCTATGGTATTATCTGCTCCAGAGAACGAAATCATACCTTTGTGGCCTGAGTGCAATTTGCCTTTAATAGCATGTTTACTGCCTTCTGCATTACTGGTACCAAGAGGTGGCAAGATTTCACTAGTGACTTTGAAGTTTCCCTCTTAGACTTATAATAGATGGTGGATATTTCCTCAGTCTTAGATAAAATAAAAGCATTTTCAGAAAATATTGCTATTCTTGTGTCTCAAATTTAGGAGGAGTGAGCTTGCCATGCAAAGGTAGCTTTCAGACCATCCCCCTTCCCCCTCCCCTAGTTTTTCTAGTAGGTGTCCTAGAGCTCCCAGTACTACTCAGCCAGGATTTAATTTGAAATGAGTTAGTTTGTAATAAATTGAATGTTGTTTTTTATTCTCCCTGGCTTTTCCCATTTGGAGAAAAATACTTCAAACCTAGAATAGTTATCTGCTTTGTTTGATGGTTAATTTTCTTTCTTCCTTTTGTTTGTGTGTGTGTGTGTTTTGAGATGGAGTCTTGCTCTGTCGCCCAAGCTGGAGTGCAGTGGCGCAATCTTGGCTCACTGCAACCTCTGACTTGCATGTTCAAGCAATTCTCCTGCCTCAGTCTCCTAAGTAGCTGGGATTACAGGCATGTGCAACCAGGCCTGATTAATTTTTTTTTTTTGGTATTGTTAGTAGAGACAGTGATTCACCACGTTGACCAATCTGGTCTTGAACTCCTGACCTCAGGTGATCCGCCCACCTTGGCCTCCCAAAGTGCTGAGATTACAGGTGTGAGCCCCCGCACCCAGCCACTGATGGTTGATTTTCAAATGTGTCTTCCTCCTTTCCTTTTCTGTGGGTGCCAACAAATAGAATAGTGGGTTCGTTTGTTATTCTTAACTCCTTTGGCTGGCTCTAAACGTGTTCTCTTTTTAGCCTTATTTTTCTAAAAGTTCAGTGCAGAAGTTTCTTGTTTGGCTCCCATTCTTCAGGGTGTGATAATTCCCAAGGTCTCTGTCTAGCTCCTCAGGAACGCATCCCCCGATGAACTGAAATTTGTCCACTCCAGTGAAATTGTTTGGGGGAGAAGGGAGCAGAGTACACTTTCAAGATGTTTCTCCCAGCATTTGTCTGTTGATGAGCTTTTGTAATTTCCATTTCACTGTCCTTGCCCCAGAGGATAACCCTGGATCTCAGTGTAGACCAGATTGAGTGTAAAATGAGTTAGCACAAATGAAGTGGAAACAGATCAGCGCGTGAGGAGGAGGCTCAGACGCTAAATCCTGAGTTGGGTAAAGTTGAAAGCATTTCCCTCAGAGCCTCTCTGGGAATGCTTGTCCTGTTTCTCAGAGAAATAAGCTACTGTGTGCATGCTGTTGCTGTTTATGCCTTTGACATTTGTGCTTAGCAAAGTGGAGGGTTCTATGGGGGATACCAAAAAATTGCCCTAATCTCTGTCTTCAGGGATCTTATTGAGAAGGGGAGATGACGTTATTACTAGACATCCATCTAGCTTCCCTCTGCTAGGCACGAGATGTACAGAGGTTTAAAAAGAGCCATGAATGCTAACTTCTTGGCTTATAGCTTAGCAGGGAACTCAGCCACGACTTGTAATACAGTGGAATCAGTACTACCATGGCAGCATCAACAAGAAACAAGTGCGATCTCATAGCTCTGAGCAAGTGGTGAACTACCAGCAAAGTCGTGGAGGCTTCATAGAGAAGGGGAGTTGAGCAGAGTTCTGAAAAGACTCCCCTCGGACTAGTGGGACAGGGCATTTGTGCAGGCAAGAACACCCTGCGCAAAGGCACTGAAGTGTGAAGCAGCCTGGTGTGTTGGTGAGTGCTCCACAAGAGCCGTGTCAAACCTCACTTCAGTGTTATTTTGTGTGTTACAGGCAGGAGGTTCAAAGGAGCCCGAGAGCAGGAAGGCTGACCAAGTCAGATTTGGAAATACTCGGCTGGGATGTTCCTGGTCAGTGGGCTATTTGGGCAAAGTGGTTACGTGGGACAAAGGCACAGGGAAGGAATCCATGGAGGGAAGGGGAGAAATGGCCCCTTTAGTATCCTTAGTGGGGCTTTTGGATGTGAGTCCAGGTACCGTGCTATAGTTTAATTGCTTTGGCTTCTGTTTCTTTAAGGATATATTGCACTTAAACCCCAGTAATTATTCCAGATTTTGTTAGTGCATATATCCCCATCCCCCACCTGGCTCAAGCTAAGCAGTTGGCATAAGTAGGAAGAGAAGGCTCAGAATTGTCCACTGGAAGTACTTGGCTTTTTCTTTGGAGACATCAGATTTCTTCCATGGGGAGAATGATGTCAACACACTTATCTTAGCATCTTGCTTCCAGGGCACCTGCAGGCTTGCGCCTAGAGCAAAGGAAAGGGGTTCCCTAAAACTTCCTTTCTGTTTTGGGAACATAGAGATGTGATAGAATATCCCTGATAAAAGCATCAGTCTATGGTGGAGATGAGAATTTATGACCAGCACCAGAAAGTTGCTAGAAAGGTTGCTAAGTGGAGAATTATGGTTGGTTATTTTCAGGAAGCAACTTAGTGTTGTGGAAAGAAGCACTGGACTAGGATTTGGGAAATTGGAGGTCTAACCTTGATTTTACCTTAACTAATAAGATGATCTTGATTTTTCTGAGTCATAGTTTCCTAATAGGCAAATAAGGAGACTGGTTAGGAGACTCAAGAGCATATAGCAGGCGTGGTAAACCATGCAGCACTTCATAGCGTGAGGACTGTCTGAACCCTGTCACTTGGCGCCTCCATCCGGACACCACGTGTGCCCTCCTGCCCGCCGCGGGGGAGGACATGCTGCTGATGGGTCTGGGCTGTGCTGGCCTCTGGGTGACTCATTGGCATTTTATAAACCACCTTATCTTTGAAGAAAATGTTTTCCACTACTAGTAAAATTTCTTTTTTGTTTGTTTCTCTTCAAAGTTTTCTTAAACTGAGCTGACTTCAGAGAATTAATTGGAATTCTCTTCTTTCTCCTTAACCACCTATAGCCCCCTTATCCCCAGTCATCATTGTAGTATCTCTAATTGATCGTGGATATAATGTGGGCTACTTTGGATTTGAGTAGTCAAAATCAGAGTCTGGCTAGTAATTGGGTTTGAAGAAGAGTTGAGCTGAAGTCGTCTCATGAAACAAAAATGGCAAAAGACCATCCTGTTAACACTGGCCTTCCTCTGTCTTCCTTCATAAGGTCCCTCAGGCTTTCCTTAGTATTAAGGAGCAGGGGGAGAAGACAGTGGCGTATACTGCCCTTTAAATGTAGCGTTTCTGAACTTAGCTCTCCTTGTACTTTATGGAGTGAGTTGTCTGCCTCTCTTAACTAGATCCAAAGAAACATGGCAGCCTCTGCAGTCCCCATGAAGTGCTGTGAGTGGGATGCCAGCAATAAAGTCATGTCTTTCTATGGATTTTTTTGGTTGGTGTTCTAAGGCTTGCCGCTTCTCTTCCTAATAAGCCTGCACCGATTGTGTCCCTAAAGATTTGAGGCTGCGAAATATTCTTCCTTCTTCCTGCCTCCTCCAGCCTGGGAAGCTTCACTTATAGCCAGAGGGCTGAGTGAGGTACAGCTACTCCTACAATGAGGCAAGCCTTAGCGTTCTTGGCTTGCTTCACTGTGTTTCTGACACTGCCTTACCTTAACCCTTGAGTAAGCGCAGTTTTCCGGGCAGAATCTCACTTCTCCTTTCTTGCTGGTCATTTGGCTCTTTTTTTTTTTTTTTTTCCTGATGAGAGCTGGATCTTGCTTGTTTACCATCTACCCCAGCACCTCATTCTTTTTTCTTGGAAGTGCTGACATATTCCTCTACGTGCTGAACCTGTTCAGTAATTCTTGTTGGATTGTCATTCCTTTGGCAAACTGAAATGAAACACACAAATCTCAAAATAGATGTAACCAGACTCCTCAAACTTAATAAATACCATATGTACTCACACTAGGAATCTCGCTTGTCCCATTTCTTAACGGGTACTTCACCCTACTCTCCTGCCTCCTGCTTCTTCCTTTGGCCCCTGTTTCCTACAGATGGAAGGCTGACAGAGCTTTTCCCCTGTGAATGCTGCTGACTTTACCAGCAGCTCATCCTGTGTAGTTAATGCTGCATCTTTTGATGCTGTGCCCTCTGTTCGGATAGTATATGCTGTTTAAGGAACTGTCTGTGCTTGTATTATTTTGTTTGTGGAGGATGTAAATGGTATAGGGTTAATTCTGATTGCCATCTTCGTAGTGAGCTAGCTGTGGACTTTATCAGTATGTACACAGCATACGCATGTGTGCACATGATAGGTTGTGCCATGGAGTGCTGCTTTCTTCCGAGAGCAGGCCTGGTCAACTGTTGATACAAGCAACAACATTTGTTTATTGAGTTCTTAATCTGCCAGGCACTGTGCTAAGCTATGTGTGTTTTAGCTCATTTAATTGTCAAAATAACTTGGTTAGGTAGGTACTGTTGTCATCATCACCCCATTTTAGGAGGACCTGAAGCATGGAGTGGTTAAGCTACTTGCAAGTGATCAGAGGATCTGGATTTTTCAAGCTGGGCAGTTGGCCTCCAGAGCTCAGGCTCTTACCCATTTTTAAATCACGGCTCCTAAATTGCTAAGGCAAGTGATTGAACCAGGAATTGGCTTAGCCCCTGAATGACAAAGCATAGAGTAGTCATGGCTTCAGTGTAGCAGTGATACCTTTATTTGAGGGATTCTGAAGAATTCTGACTTTATTACGGCCCTTGAAGCCTTTGATTAAGAAACTTAATTCCCCTGATACATAATGAGATTTCTGTCTTGTTTCCTCAAAAGTGAGTGTGTATAGATCTAGAGCTGTGCTGTCCAGTGCGGGAACCACCACCTTTGAGGCTGTGGAGCACTTGAAATGTGGCTAGTGTAACCTAGGAGCAGACAGTTTAAGTTTATTTCAGTTTAATTAATTCACATTTAAAAACAGTTCAGTTATTGGAAAACTTTTTCTGTGTTTGGAACAACTTGGGTATGTGGACCTTTTTTTTTTTTAAATTATGTATTTTATGAAATCTAAACATCAAGTATATCTGCCGAAAATGTAGCATATCAATTAGAATGTGCTTTTAGTAAAAATACACAAGATTTCAAAAGCTTATTTTGCATTTTTTCCCCTACTTCATTAATAATTTTGTGTTGGTTACATATTGAAATGATATACCTTATTTAAGTCAATATATCCAAAACATTATTGAAATCAGTTTCTTCTTTTTACTTTTTAATGTAGCTACTAGAAAATGTAATTCCATATGTGATTCTCATTTTAATTCTTTTAGACAATGCTGTTTTGGAGCTTAGGTGTGAATACTCCCCTATACAACAATACGTTACTGAAGCAAATACTCAAACGATAATTATTGAATAGGTGATTTGAGGGTGAGAGCTGGCTAGAGAACTCATTCAGTGGGGAGAGCTAATGTAACCTGATTACTTTGTTGAAATTGGTACTTATTTTAGGATATAAATGGAGTAATAATGATGCATAATAGACTCCACATAACATACACAATGCTTTATAGCCCTTTCTGTAAATTACCTCTTTGACTCACAATGTGATAAAATGAAAGTGGAGAAAATTAACATGAGCCAATTACTGTTGTTCAGGATGAGTTTCCTGTTTCTGCCATGAGCTGGAATACACTGACGCTGTTGATTGGTTTTTCTTCCTTTTGGTTTGGATTTTGCAGTTAAGCATATGAAGCCCTCCGGGACCGGCCTCCTCCTGGCTTCTTTTGCCTTCTTGCCTGCTGCTTACCACTTCCCTCGTGATCTGAGAACCCTTTGCATACATGTTGTTTCAGCTCTCCCTAATACCATGTGTAACACCGAGGAGGAAGTCAGTGCCTCTGGAATCAGAATTAAGTCTCTGTGTTGCCTTGGGACACCCCATTCCTTGAGAAGTGACACAGCTGTTGTCACCACCTCTCATTATCCACCTACTTTTGACTGCTTTTCTCTAGCCTCCTTGGCTAGTATCCCTTTTCCCACGTGCTCCCTAAAAGTTTGTTTGTACCCACAGCTGCACCGGTCTTCTGACTCATGTCATTTCTTTGTCATTCTGCATGTTGCCTGAGCCTTCCCATTCACTCTTAGGACTTCAGCTCCCCTTTGCATGGGCTGTCCAGTGGTTGTCAAACTGGGGTAGAAATGCTGACCCTCCTGTGTCCTTATGCTCCCGTTGGAGGGGTCGTCAATTGAAAATTATTTGCTTAATTGAGCATGCAGTTAAGAATCAGGAAATACATGTTCTGATCTTTTTCTTCTACATTTTTTTCTGGCTATAATTTTTTTTTTAAAGAAAATTATGTCTCTGTCCTTCAGTTTTCCCACCTTGTAAAATGGGAGCAGTATGTGCATCCTAAGGCTGTTCTGAAGAAGCATTATGCTGTCATGGAGAAACACAGTAAATCTATGGTGTGCTATATTTGGCTGTATTCTGCATTTTAGAGTAGTTAACTACCATTGGATTTGAAATAGTACATTAAACTGAAACACTGCATTTATTAATGAGGGTAATTTATTCCTAGGAAAGCTTTTTAAAAATGAATGTCTCATGTATTTGTTGGTTTCCCCTTTCCTGAGCATACCCTCCCTGCTTTGTGTCTGTGTTATTTCTTTTAAAATTTCAAATAGATTTGAATAACTTAGCTTAAAAGATAGCCTTTCCCCTCCCTAACAGAGGACAAAGGTGGCTATTTTAGAGGTGGGTGATATTTGAGGCAGAATAATGCAATGTTTAGGGCATACACATAGGAAGTGGGAAGACCTGAGTTCTGGTTCTGTTTCTGCCTTTTCAATCATTTTGTGAGCTGAGCAAGTCCCGTAATCTCAGATGATGTGTATGTCCCTTAGCACAGGGCCTGTTCTCTAGTAATTGCTCAATAAATATTGACCATTATTTTTGGTTGTCTTCTGAGAATATCACTTAAAGATTTAGATGAAAGTATTTGGAAGGTTGCTGTCTATGATTTGTCAACAGTGGCTGACAACTAGGACACAGGAAAGTAGAGAAGAAGCTGATAAAGATGAAAGGCTCATCTATAGAAAGATATTGAACATTTCTTGTAGATTACACAGTGACAGTAGATATTATACCCTATAAGAAAAAATATGCTTAACCCATTTTCCTTTTACGGTCATAATTAGTAAATAGTTGCATCAGTAAAGGTTGACAGTATGGCCTTCTCATGTTGCCACTTCTAGATCCACTTGTAGGCTTAATTTTGGATCATATGCAGGATTTGAATTGTATTATGGAATCACAGAGATTGTCATGGTGATATGCAGTTCCAGGACGGAGTGAATCATATGTTCTGGTTATTACATGAATGAGAGACCCAGAGCTCAGTTAGCCAATTTAACATCTAGACAAAGGTACTGTGGCTAAGGGATTAAATACAGTTCTCATTTGAAAGGGGATCAGAGCAGGAACTTTGTAGTTGTGTGTTCTTTTAATAAAGGCTATTAATTTAGGTTTTTAAAAAAGAATTGGCCTCCTACCACCAGCTAACTGCCATTGCTCTTTATTTCTGTTAGTATGACCAAGACCTGTTCTGTGGAAGTGTTACAGGATGTTTGGCTTCACATAAGAGACCTCCCTTTCATGTCTAAAGAGGCAAGGAATGTAATTTTAGGTTCTTTGGAAGATCTAATTTTCAAAACTGTGCCATTTAAAAAAAAAAAAAAAAAAAAAAAAAGCAGAAAAGTCCCGTAAGCTGTCGTTTTCTTAGTCTTATCTGAGCTGCTCTTAACGTTTTGCTCTTTGTACCGTTTGAACAGCCAAGGAATATTAGTTTAACTCCTAGGTAATTTGGGACCACATTTTGTCTTTTGGAAAATGCAGTAACAAGTCAGTTTTTTCCAAAACAAAGTGAGGCTGTTCAGCCCTTCATTTTGATCCTCTGAGGAGCGAGGCTGTTTAGATTGAGCAAGTGAGATGTATTTATTCTTCTGGACAAAGAAAGCCATATTATTTACCAGAAAGCTCTTTAGTTTCCTGTACCTTGCACTTGACTGCAGGGTGCCTTAAAAAAAGCAAGGGACCAAAAATAAGCAAAAGAATGAGCTCTCAGTAGAGTCCACGTCCGGGTGGGCGTCCGACGCCTGGTGCTGTAGCAGCCCCCCTCCACAAGTGGAGCCAACATTTGTTTCCTTGTGGTTAGATTTAGAAACTTTTAACCTTGGCTTCTCACACTCCCTGAGCTTTATAAATAGGAACCTCTTCATATACTAGATCACTTGGAGGCCTGTTACGAGTTTGTTTGGGGTTCTGGATGATGGTGATGTTTGGGAAATAGTGTTGTTTGCTAATAACATTGCCAAGACTTTTCTTTGGAAATGGAAGTCCACCTTAGTGTGTTTTTTTAACCCAGTGTTTCTCAGGTGTAGAAGCATAATAAAAGCTTTCTGGGGAGCTTTTGAACATTTCAAATACCAGGCTATACCGTGTACTGACTATTCACAGTTTCAGTAGTGCGACTCCGGTAGCAGTATTTCTTAAAGCTCCTCATTCCAGCAGTAACCCAACACTAACAGCTGATCACATCTGCTCTAATCTGAGGCTGGACTGTGCACTGGCCATGAGAAGCTTCCTTTCAAATGCAAAATGATGGCATAACAGAAGTGTTCTTATTGTGATACTATAATCAAACAGAGTGATTTCATTGCTTCGATTAATCTAGTCTTTCTACATTATAATAGCACAGGCTTGATGAACCAGGCATATCATAATATTCCTTTATTGAAATAGAAACCTCCCAGCAGTGCCCTGAAGGGTCTTTAAGTACCTTGAGGTAGTACCTTCTAATTACCATTAATAAAAGCAACAGGTTTTAAATGTCTAATTAGTGTGTGTGAAATTATTGTGGTTACTTATGTCTCAGTTTGTGCTTTTTTGTGCAGGTCCACAATCCTATGTTAGTATTTTTGATTGAAAAGCTTCAGAAAAGATTTTTTTCTTTTAAAATAACTCATTTCATTTACAAAGCCTGGCCAGACCTGAGCTCACCTGGCAGCCAACCTGACCTCAGCTAAAGGGAAGCTACTTACAGTCTTTATCCCACTTAGCGGGAACACTTGTGTTTGACTGCAAACATCCTAATGTTTTGACTATGGGATGCTGCCCCAGATATGGCTGCCTTAAGGAGTACAAGGTATATGCACTATCTTTATTACCTTCCCAAATTCCAAAAGAATTGTGAGTTGTGAAAGACATCAGGCTCCAGGCAATTCAGATAAGGGACTGTGGACCTGTGTTGTCATCAGGCCAATTCCAGGGTCTCATTTGCAGTCACATAGTTTGCCTGCTCATTCCAGCCTTCTGCCACTGTGTGACCTTGGGCAAGTAACTTGACCTTTTTGAGCCTAAGTTTCCTGTCTGTAAAGTGGTGCAAATGATGATAATCTGCCTTAAGGGTATTGTGAAGATTAAGAGAAATAATGTGCACAGAGTGTTTTTTTTTTTTTTTTTTTTTGAGACGGAGTCTCGCTCTGTTGCCCGGGCTGGAGTGCAGTGGCCGGATCTCAGCTCACTGCAAGCTCCGCCTCCCGGGTTTACACCATTCTCCTGCCTCAGCCTCCTGAGTAGCTGGGACTACAGGCACCCACCACCTCGCCCGGCTAGTTTTTTTGTATTTTTTAGTAGAGACGGGGTTTCACCATGTTAGCCAGGATGGTCTCGATCTCCTGACCTTGTGATCTGCCCGTCTTGGCCTCCCAAAGTGCTGGGATTACAGGGCACAGAGTGTTTTAAAAATAGAAGTTTAAGGAACTTGTCAATACAAGTTCTTCCTTTGGGCACTTTGATGGCACATTGTAAACCCCGAAATACAGGTTCCTTTGAGTAGGTGAGAGGTCCACCATGAATTACAGGGATATACAGTAAAGTGTTGTTTTCAAGCTGTGGGCCAAAATCGGGTTCTGGAATCTGTTTATTAGGTTGTGACCTTGAGATCATTCTATATGGAAAAGAAATACAGTAATAGAATAAAAAGTATTTGTGCATTTCATCAAGGAAAGGCGATCTTTTTTTCAATACTTGCACATTTGTATATGTATGATATATATCTTTTTAAGAGTTGGGGTCTCACTCTGTCTTCCAGGCCGGAGTGCAGTGGTGCCACTGTTGTTCACTGCAGCCTCCAACTCCTGGGCTCAAGCCATCCTCCCGCCCAGCCTCCCAAGTTGCCAGGATTACACGTATGAGCTACTGTACCTGGCTTTTATTTGTTCTGAGTCATGATCCTTGTGTTGTGGGAGTGACAGACAAAAAGAGGTCGGAGTAGATTTTTATTAATAATAGTAACAGAATTTTTCTGTTCACTCTTTCCAGGGAACATAGATCTCTGTTTTTTGTGGTCCGCTTATTTTTAACGTACCGAGATGGTCTGATACACAAGTAATACTCACATGGTGATTCAGATAATTGAGAAAATCATAGGGCTGATAGAAGTCAAAAGTTCCTTTTGCATCTACCATCCAAAAAATCAAGGCCCAAGATTTCATACTGATTCAAACGGTCGGAATAGTTGCCTCCACTCTTTATTTCATATTGCATGTGCAGACCCAGTATTGAAAAGTCTTCATAGAAAATATTGACAATACCCTTCTGTTAAGACACTCTTAGCATAAGAAATATGTGTAATGATTATCTTGGACCATGGAGTATATGTGTAGTTTATCACATTTGGAATTTTCTGCCCCTTGGAGTTTGTTTAATCGTAAGTCAAATTTATTTATTTACTTACTTAGAGTCTCACTCTGTCGCCCAGGCTGGAGTGCAGTGACGCAATCTTGGCTCACTGCAACCTCCAGCTCCCAGGTTCAAACAGTTCTCCTGCCTCAGCCACCCGAGCAACTAGGACTACAGGTGTGCACCACCACACCTAGCTAATTTGGTATTTTTAGTAGAGATAGCGTTTTGCTATATTGGCCAGGCTGGTCTCAAACTCCTGGCCTCAAGTGATCTGCCCGCCTCAGCCTCCCAAAATGCTGAGATTAAGGGCATGAGCCACTGCACCTGGCCCAAATTTACTTAAAACCAAACTTTTTCTTGTCCCATCTCACTTGCTTCCCCAGTGTTACCTGGTCATCCCTGTTCCTGTGGCACTCTGACATCAGGAAAGCCACTAGCTCTGCGATTCACAGTTGCCTTTTGAGTATTGGCTGAAGAGAAATTTTACCTCTAAATGTAAAGCTTTTTAATTAAATGGAAAATGAGCTTCACTTACCTTATATAATTAAGATGCAGTCAGAGCCAGGTGCAGTGGCTCACTCCTGAAACGTCAGCATTTTGGGAGGCTGAGGCAGGTGGATCACCTGAAGTCAGGAGTTCAAGACTAGCCTGGCCAACACAGTGAAACCTCATCTCTACTAAAAATACAAAAAATTAGCTGGGTGTGGTGGTGCACACCTGTAGTACCAGCTACTTGGGAGGCTGAGGCATGAGAGTTGCTTGAACCCAGGAGGTGTAGTTTGCAGTGAGCCGAGATTGCACCAGTGCACTCCAGCCTGGGTGATGGAGCAAGACTCTGCCAAAAAAAGAAAAAAAAAAGATGCAGTCAGCACTTATTTCACGTACCTGTTTAGACTGTGCTTAGTTGCCAATGATTGATAGCCATTAGTTGGGTCTGAATGGACCTATGGAGCCATGGAGCCTTTATTTAACAATTCTTTATCTGATGTCTGGGAAGCAGAGGAGAACAGAGTCACAGAACGCTTTAAAGGCGTAATGTGGTCTTATTTATATCACTAATTTGATTGCAAGGTTTTTGTCTTTTTGGAGGCTGTGTAACGTAGTGAGTGGAATAAAACTTCAGAGTTTCACCCCTATAGCTTGCTCTCCAAGTGTTAAGTGACTGTGGGCAAGTCATTTAATCTTCCAAAACCTGTTTGCTTACCTATAAAGGAGGAAAGCGTGTGTTCAGAACTCACCTTGAAGAATTATGCAAAACTAAGTGAAGTGTGTGTAAAACCATTATTGAAAACTGGTAACTGCTCTTCAAATATAAAAATGAATGGTGATGGAATACTGGAAAATTTCTGAGGATAGGATCTGTATCTAATTTATTTTTGGACCCATATAACTAACATGCTTTGTAGCAGTTCATTAGATTCTGGAAGTTAATTTGCCTGTGGATGACTGAAAGCTGTTAGTTTTATTTCCCTTTTTGATATTTAGATGTGAATATGGAGAGGATGGAGATAGATGTTCAACCTCTTAGACCAAGTTCTTGACACAGAAAATGGGACTCATCACGGTTAATAGTAATGTATTGTATATTTCAAAATTGCTAAAAGATTAGTTTTTTGGTTTTGTTTGAGACAGAGTCTTGCTCTGTTGCCCAGGCTGGGGTGCAGTAGCATGATCTCATTGCTCACTGCAACCTCCGCCTCCCAGGTTTCCACCATTCTTCTGTCTCAGCTTCCTGAGTAGCTAGGATTACAGGTGCACACCACCACACTGGCTATTTTTTTAATTTTTATTTTTAGTAGAGATGGGGTTTTGCCATGTTGGCCAGGCTGGTCTTGAACACCTGACCTTAAGTGATCCGCCCGCCTCAGCCTCCCAAAGTGCTGGGATTACAGGCATGAGCCACTGCGCCTGGCCAAGAATAGATTTTTAACATTCTTACTACCAAAAAAAAAGGCAAGTTGGTGAGGCAATGAATTTGTTAATTTGCCTTATGTAATCTTTCTACAATGTATGCATAGATCTAAAATGACATTGTACCCCATAAATATACACAATTATTGTCAGTTTAAAAATAGGAGAATTCTACTCCATCATAGATTTAGCACTTTGAGCAATTATGTTTCTAGTGAGTCCAGGTATCCCTGAGTAGGGTGGTATGGTTTTGGGGTGAGGGTACCCCTTGATGTACTTCAGCTTCTCCTCTTTTATGAGTACAATGACAATTCATTTCATAATTCCTGTCTCAAATGGTATCCTGAGGAGCCTTGGATAATGTCAGCAGCGTGGCTTCCTTTCAGAGTCTGGTTGGCATCAAAACACACCAAGATTGCACTATTCTAGGAATGGCTTTAAAATACCAGCTATGTTTACCATTTGATGATATATTTTTATTACTTAAAGCACCAGCTATGTTTACTATTTGATTATCTGCTTTAACCATTTATGTTTGGTTTCTATTTATTGTTCAGTAAAGGAAAAACTAGTAGTACCAACATTTTGTAGAAGGCTGAGGATAGTGGCTCACTCCTGTAACCCCAGCATTTTGGGAGGCCAAGGTAGGAGGATCTCTTGAGCTAAGAGTTTGAGACCGGACTAAGCAATATAGTGAGACACTGTCTCTATTTAAAAACTGAAAAAATTAGTCGGGAATGGTAACGCTTGCCTGTGGTCTCAGCTACTCAGGAGGCTGAAGGGGGAAGATCAGTTGAGCCTGGGAGGATCATTTGAACCCTGGAGGTTAAGGCTGCAGTGAGCAGTGATTGTACCACTACACTCCAGACTGGATGACAGAAGGAGACCCTGTGTCAAGAAAAAACTGCAGATGAGAGATAGTTTGGCAGTCCTGATGAGAACCCTCCATAGCTGGCTGAACACCTGTGTAAACTTTGTATTGTTTCTAGGGTTTAAAAAATATTAATAATTATGCAGGCAGTGCACTTCTCACATCTGAGAAATAGGAGCTCATAGGAAGAGTTCTAGGCTGTGAAGTTGAGTCTATTTTCTGATTCATTTGGGGGCAGAAATTCCTATCTGGGAAGTTAGAATGATCATTTGTGTAACATCTTGTTTATCGTCTCAAGCTTCAAAGCAGGATTATAAGCACTTGGTTTTCAATGCATGAAAATGCCCTTGGTTAGAAATAAACAAAAAATATGGGAATGTTTAACTTTTCTGAAAAGATAGGGCAAGTAGCTTGAAACCTCCCTGTTTGGAAAGTTTACCATAGAGATCTAGCACAATCAAGAAAAAAGTTAGTTTCCATGAGGATGACCAGGAATTATAGTGCAGTAAGTCACAGCAGATAGCTAGCCGCTGAAATCTATAAACACTTATTAGAGACAAGCTTACTCATCATTAGCCTTCACTTTTGGAGCTAGAGTTTTTATTAATTTCATTAGTAAAGGAATACTCCTACAAGCTGGGGAAGTCTCAGGTGCTCAGATTCTTCGTCTATAAAATGAGGGTGTTGGAAATAAATGACTTTTGAAAAAGCTTCCAAAAAACCCCACAGTGTCTAGGTTTTGGTGCTGTTTTACCCCCATCCCAAACTTGTTTCTTCCTTCTTTGATTTTCTCTCCCCTCTGATTGCTGTAGATCCTAGATGATGACAAATTGATGTCTCAGAGTAAGCAGCAAACAAGACAGGAGCCTCAAGCAGGCTGTCTGTTGATTTGTTGTCTGGGTTTTTGGTCTATTTGCAGCTTCTCAGGTCCTAGCCAATACAAATAGGTGAGGTTCTTATATAATTTTACGCTGACAAATTAGAACAAAACAAAACAGTGGAGGGAAGCGGGAGACGGACACTGAGTATAGGTTGGACAATAACGATAGAAAAGTGGTTTGGATTCTTTATAATTATGGTCTGACATGGTTCCGGTAAAGGTGTCTTTGGTTAAATTAGGTAATACGTGGTATATATATACACACAAACTATAGACATATGAACATAGCAACTGCTAAATTTAATGCCCCAGTGTTGCTTCATATTACATGTAGCTTTTAATGAGTAAGCATAGCCTGCTAAACCAAGCTTCTGGCACCAAGAGCCTTTTTAAAACTCACCTAAATACTATTATTGATCATTCACAAGTGGTGGTTAAATTTTTTTTTAAATAGCAGAACCTTTGTTACCCAAATTAAAAGTTACACAGAACCACAGTATATAAAACAGTTAAAAGCCAAACACTGCCTTGTTCCTGGGCTCCCTGGGGCCTCCGGGGGACTTTGAGAACTTCAGTTACATTGTTTGAAAAGTTCTGACTACCAAAAATATATATATTATATATATATAAATAATATAAAAATATATATTACATATTTTTTATATATATATATTTTTGAGACAGAGTCTTGCTCTGTCGCCCAGGGTGGAATGCAGTGGCGTGATCTCGGCTCACTGCAACCTCTGCCTCCTGGGTTCAAGCGATTCTTCTGCCTCAGCCTCCTGAGTATGAGGGATTACAGGCACACACCAACATGCCCAGCTAATTTTTGTATTTTTAGTAGAGATAGGGTTTTACCATGTTGGTCAGGCTGGTCTCAAACTCCTGACTTCGTGATCCGCTGGCCTTGGGCTCCTAAAATGGGGGGATTAAGGTGTGAGCCACTGCACCCGGCCTGAAAATTTTTTTAGTTATTGTTACAAAAAAGTAAAGTATACTAAATAACAAAATTACAAAACACCATTCAAGTATTATGGTGGTGATCTTATTTTGTTTTTATTTTAGTAGGAACCAGTTCTGTACATTGAAAATCATTTGTGTTTAATGTTGAGTGGTATAGAAAAATGTTTATAATATAAAGTCTAATGTAGGATGACAGCTGAATTTCAGGAAGGTTTATTGCCTTATATTCACTGAAAAAAGTATTATAAAGACAAAGATGAGTTTTACTAAAAAGCTTATATGGACCAAATTAAGTAAAATAAAGATGAAACTTTGTGGCCTGGTGAATTTCAAATAAATATATTAAAACTACAGTATATGCTTGATTGTAAGACAACTCTCATATGAGGTGATATCCTGCGTTCTCAAGAAGAATAACAAATAAGTTCTGAATGTATAAACTTCTTGTGATATAGGTGAAATAGTTGAAAGTATGTTAATATTTCATGACACATATAAAATAGGAGATAAATTTTAGAAAATCTGAATTTTCCCACTCCAGGTTTTCATGAAACAGTCTTTTGTCAGTGATGGTGTTTTGTTTTGTTTTGAGACAGTGTCTCACTCTGTTGCCCAGGCTGGAGTTCACTGATGTGATCTTGGCTCACTGCAGCCTTGAACTCCTAGGCTCAACCAATCCTCCTGCCTCAGCCTTCTGAGTAGCTGGAACTACAGGCATGCACCACCACACCTGGCTAATTAAAAACAAGTTTTTAGGAGGGACAAGGTGTCCTGGGCTCAAGTGATCCTCCTGCCTTGGCCTCCTAAAGTTCTGGGATTATGGGAGTGAACTACTGCTTCCGGCCTAGTGAAGCAGTTTTATTTAAATGTTACATGTGCTTCAACATTACTGCATCACCAGAACCACTTTTTGGCTCCTCCTATAGTTTGAGTATGTCATCTTTATTCCTAAGTCTGTATTATATCAATTTTGTATTAGCACCTTGACTTTGATGTTTTTACATTCTAAATTATCTACGTGATGTCAAAAATAATTACTTGGAAAGAAAAAGCTTAAGTACATTGGCTTTAAAATGTATGTAACTGGGAGATTGATGGATTCATAGATGTTGTGGGTTGTATTTTTTTTTTTTTTTTTTTTTTTGAGACGGAGTCTCGCTCTGTTGCCCAGGCTGGAGTGCAGTGGCCGGATCTCAGCTCTTCTAAGGTGAACTCCTTTTTGCACTCCCAGGTTCCTTCCATTCTCCTCTCAAGCCTCCCAGTAGCTGCGTTCTAGGTACTACACCTACTTGGCTTTTTATGTATATTTACAGTGAAGTGAGGCCAGGGGTTTCACCCGGGTTAAGCCAGGATAGTCTGCCCGATCTCGCGTGACCTTGGCCAGTCCAAAGCCCGTCCTGGCCTCCCAAAGTGCTGGGATTACAGGCTTGGACCCACGGCGCTTGACCTTTTTAAGATTAGGTCAGCTCCTGTCGCCCAGGCCAGGTTCAGTGAGCATTCAGCTCCTGCCATCCGCCCTCCCGGAGTTTCAAATGCGATTTTTCCTGCATCAGCCTCCTGGCACAGGCAGCTGGGACTACAGGCCTGCAGTGATACCCACCACCTGGTTATTTTTGTATTTTAGTAGAGAGGAGGACAAGTTTTTGGCCATGGCAACAGATTTTGAGGGAGTGCTTAATATCCTCTCCACAGGTGTTGGCCTTGGCCTACTCTTCAAGTTCGTGAGGAAAAGAGTAACAAACTATGAATATATGATGCAAAGGCAGTGCCTGCCCTTAAATGGGATGTTACTGCCTTAAATATGAGTTAGGATTTGTGCTAATGTAGTATTATCATGAGAAACTATGCCCCAGGTACCTGCTACGTCTTCATCCTGGACCCCAGAATGACATAGGTGGTGTAGCAGACCTGATTCTTAGCCTTAGCAGGCAGGCTGCAGATCTTTAGGATACATCACACAGCAACTAGCTGTTGGCCTATCAGATCTAATTTGACCACTACAACTCACAAGTCTAAAATAATCTTGCATCTTTTTTTTTTGTCTGAATTAGCAGAACCAGAAGTTACACTTAAGATAGGTTAGATAATTTCTAAATGAAAAATATCTTTGGGCCAGGCACAGTGGCTCATGCCTGTAATCCCAGCACTTTGGGAGGCCAAGGCGGATGGATCACCTGCGGTCAGGAGTTCAAAACCAGCCTGGCCAACTTGATGAAACCCCGTCTCTACTAAAAATACAAAAACTAGCAGGGCGGAGTGGCAGGTGCCTGTAATCCTAGCTACTCGGGAGGCTGAGACAGGAGAATTGCTTGAACCTGGGAGGCGGAGTTTGCAGTGAGCGGAGATCATGCCATTGCACTCCAGCATGGGCGAAAGAGCAAGACTCTGTCTCAAAAAAAAAAAAGTGAAAATCAGTCTCAAACAAAACAAACAAACAAACAAAAAAAACTTTGGGGATAATGCCCATTTACCAAGGGCTCTGCAGTAACTTAGGATTCTTGGCAGTAGGCATTTTCAAGAATACAGTCTACATGAAAACCAGATGCATGCAGTAAAAAATGTATCACCAGCCTTGAGTGCACTGTTCATTTTTCCAGGGAGACCTTCAAAGGGCCTGTGAAATGAAGCCTGGTGTTTTCCTCTTCAAGAACTCATTTTTGAGTACACTAAGAACAAAATTTTGGCCTTTCTGTTAGGCATAATTTCAGAGTGTCTCCCTGCACATTCATTGGATTTTGTAAGATATGTCTGTATATATACACAAGCGGCTCCCATCTTAGTCTGCAGATTTGAAGCATATGTGTGTGCTTGTGCATAGTCATTCTGCCTCTGTGCATGTTTCACTAAATTTATTGCATGGACTCTTTTATGGCTCTCTAAAGGAAAGTAAACACTAACTGTACAAAAAGTTCAGCTTTACTTTTTAAAAAATGTCTTCTAAGCAGAAGAGTTTGAGATAAAACATGTCTAGTTATACCTCCATTTATCTACTGCTTACCTAGTTTACTGGCCAAAATAGATCATTTAATTGAAACTATCCAGTTTGTGTGATGTCTTCCTGAAATACACTTAACTGATTGAAGTTTGACCCACCCATTCATTATTATCCATTTTCATTCAAATGATTATTATGACTTAAATATAGCCCTTTCAACAGCTAAAAAACAATGTTCTGGCCTTTTTAGTACTTTTCTACCCTGGTATTTCACGTGAGACTCACAGGGGGGGCTTTAAACAATAGTGCTGGCCAGGACTTTCCCCCAGGATTCTGATTTAATTTGTTGGGGGTGGAGCCCAGGCACTGGTAGTTTTTTAAAGCCTCCCAGGTGACTGTAACTTGTAGTCAGAATTGACAGCCACAGATACAGCTACAGCGTTTTTGTAAATTTTATTATTGAAACTAAGCAATTCAGGTTGAAATTTGTTTTACATGTAGGATTGTCCTGATAGGTCCTCTCCAGTGTTCAGATCAACCTGATAATGTCAGATCTTCTAGGAAATTGGTGTCATAATTGCAGCTTTACTTATCTCCTATTTTCAGCATGCGTTGGGGCCATTCTTGGAAGGCTGATCGGGAAAATTAGTTGCATAAATAAAACCTTAATGCTAGCCTGGGGATAACTACCTTCCTTTATGACTCCAGCTATTTAGGTAGTACTCAAAGTTGCCTCTTAAATCACACTGCCTCAGTCAACTTTATGGAAATGGATTTAAATAGTGGTGAACTTTACTCCGTCATGGAGAAGAGCCCAGTGGATTTGCTCTGGTGACCTCAGTCACACTCAGCACAGTAGAGCCTTGTTAGGGACCCAGGAGGCAGCATTCTTACCTTGCTCTGCCAGATGACTATGTAAATAGTCAGTGACAGGTGGCTATAAAAGTTTCAGATACCTAAATGAAAACTAACTTTTCCAAGGAAGAAATACAAAGCCTTAGCATGTGTACTTAAATTAAAAAATACTTAAGTCTACTGGAACTGTGTATTTTTTTCTACCACATGAATCTTTTTTAGAAGAGGGGATTTTCTTTCTCCCCCTAGCCAGTAAATATTTATCTTTTGGATATATAGCCCAGCTGCATATACTGCATGGATTCCTTTCCATCCGTATGTGAAATAGCATATTTTTTTCCACTAGCCAGCAAGACTCATGCTAGTGTGTTACTCATAATAGGATGCACTGAGTCTTTTTGATTCATTCTTGCTCTTCTAGGATTCTCATCAGCTTCCATAGAAGTTTATGATCAGTTTCTTAAGACTGGCTGCGATGGGTTTTGTGTGTGAGGCAGTGTGCCTAAGAGTATAGGTTCTAGACTCAGACTGTTTGGATCTGAATTCTGACTTTTCCACTGAATAACTGAAGGACTTAGTTTTTAAAAGACTTCTCTAAACCATATTTTTTCCATCTACAAATTGGGAATAATCATTGCTACCTATCTCATAAGGCAGTAGTGAGGATCAAATGAGGTCTTTCAAGCCTTTGAGAGTTTGTGGCATTCTGTAAATGTTAGCTGCTGCTGCTGCTACCTACCCTTCTAATTACTGGTGTAACTGCCTGATACTGTCCCTGGTATTACTCTTTGACATAATTATAAAACATCAAGTGAACACAGGTCACTGGTGAATTATTAAGAAAAAGGATCAACTTTTTTTTTTTCTAGGCCTCTTTTAGGCAGTCTCTCCTGGGGTCTTCTGTTTCATGAGTCAGAGGCTTCTCTCTCTGTGATTACAGGCTCATTGGGACAGGCATCTATTTTATTTTACCTAGATAAATAAATCCGGCCCCTTCCCATGCAAAATTTTTGTGTGTCAGCTGTATTGAATACTTGTGGCAATTAATATGAATCTTATGAATAGTCTTACTGCTGTAAGAATTCCATAAAGACTGGACATTGTTTGTCATGGTATTTTGACTCTCTCAAAACACACACACATGCAAACAAAAACGTGGTGGAGTGGCTGAAAACTGGAAGTTTAAATTTCCAAGTTCATGTCTGTGTCACTGCAGACCCTGACTGGAAACTCATGGTTTCCTTGAACCGAGAGGAATGTGCTGAAACAGTAGTAGGTGTTGGTTAAAATTAGAACCAACTATTTCCATAACCAGAATTACAGACACATAAAAAATAATAATAATAAAGTGACAGAACTCTACTAGTTTTTCCTTGTGTGTTCAAGAGGTTTTTGACCCAGTTCACTAACTACAATTGGATTCTGTCTCTGGACTTGGCGCATAACAATGCATGGTAGACTTTCTAGACCTGGCGACGGAAACTCGGAACTCTTCCCAGGCATGAGCCCTTAAAAAATGTCATGAGGATCTGAACAGCAAATGGCAGTGTCTTCTCCTGTTGTCTCCTTTGTGCCCTCCCTCCCTGATGCTAAGCCCCAGGAAAAGATTCCGTGTTGACATTATTTGTGTTTAATAGCTCATTACTGTGTCCGTGCTCTCCAGCTTTCCTTTACTAGCAGTGAGTCTGCCAAGGCGCCAGCACTGTAACTATACATGTTTCTAGACTACTGTATGAACTGCTTATCTCTTGAAGCTATTTATTTGTAGCTAATGGCTAGCATTTGGTACCTCTTGAGAAATGCACACACAGTTTCCATGGAGAGGGGGACGGAAAAAAGCCCAAACAACCTACAATCGACGATCCTGTTTTTGTCTAAGGAATGCAGTTTGCTTGAGCAAGACTCTTAAGATGTATTTGTATAGGGTGCAGATGTTAGTAACTAGTGCTTAATGTATGCTGAGATGGGACCAGATAATGACCCTCTACACTGGTCAGTGGTATTGAATCAAGCTATTGCTGGAAGGTCTTGAGAAAGTAGTTTCCAACGGTAATGGCCCTGATCCCTTTGCATGTGGTTTCTTTTGGCCTTTCCTCCCTCCCATGCTGAATTATAACAGAGTCACTGGTGTGCAATTCCAGAATGTCTCAGTTTTTCCATTAGATACCTAACATTTACAAAATTACTTTAAATATTTGCCTCAGTCCAAGGTCTTGGGACTCAGCACCTTTTTACTTGCTTACATAATTTAAAAAGTCTATGTTGCTATTTTTTCAATGAACAAGACTAGTTTAAAAGAGAGATATTGGGCCAAGTGTGATAGCTTGCGCCTGTAATTCCAGCACTTTGGGAGGCTGAGTTAGGAGGTTCACTTGAGGCCATGAGTTTGAGAGCAGCCTGGCCAATATAGCAAGACCCTGTCCTTAAAAAAAAAAAAAATAGCTGGAAGTGGTGGTGCCTACCCAAAGTTCTAGCTACACAGGAGGCTGAGGCAGAAGTATCAGTTGAGCTTAGGAGTTTGAGACCACCCTGGGCAGCATAATGAGACCTCATCTCTATAAAAACTTAAAAAATTAGCTGAGCATGGTAGGTAGTCCCAGCTACTCAGGAGGCTGACAGGGGAGGATCACTTGAACCCAGGAGTTAGAGGTTATAGTGAGCCATGATGGTGCCCCTGCACTCCAGCCTGGGCGACAGAGTGAGGCCCTGTCTCTAAAACATAAAATGAAATGAGAGCTATCAATGGCTTTAGGATTTGGCCTGTCAACAGTGACACGGAAGAGATGTACTTTGCGAAAGAATAAAAGATGCTCTTAGGGATTGGGGAGCGTCTGGTGCATTAATGGTTCCTGTCTTGGGAAAAAGCTGCATGTAGCAATGTTCTTGGGTGTTCACAATAGCTCTTATATGTGAGACGTAGTCATTTTCAAAGTTGTTCACTAGTGGTAGAAGAATAGATGGCATTTGATGCTTGTTATTTTATATTTTTACCTTTTAAAATTATTCTGTAATTTAAAAATATTCTGGGGCTGGGCATGGTGGCTGCCAGCACTTTGGGAGTCCAAGGTGGGAGGATTGCATGAGCTCAGAAGTTTGAGATCATCCTGGGCAACACAGTGAGACCTCATCTCTACAAAATAATGTTAAAAATT
Organism: Papio anubis; assembly: GCF_008728515.1. Taxonomy (NCBI): domain Eukaryota; kingdom Metazoa; phylum Chordata; class Mammalia; order Primates; family Cercopithecidae; genus Papio; species Papio anubis. The sequence goes on from NC_044985.1 coordinate 36,292,613, forward strand.
AGCCATGCATGGCCAGGCACGGTGGCTCACGCCTGTAATCCCAGCACTTTGGGAGGCCGAGGCGGGTGGATCACGAGGTCAAGAGATTGAGACCATCCTGGCCAACATGGTGAAACCCCATCTCTACTAAAAATGCAAAAATTAGCCAGGCGCGGTGGCACGTACCTGTAATCCCAGCTACTTGGGAGACCGAGGCAGGAGAATCGCTTGAACCTGGGAATGTGGAGGTTGCAGTGAGCCGAGATTGCACCCCTGCACTCCAGCCTGGCGACAGAGCGAGACTCTGTCTCAAAAAAAAAAAAAAAAAAAGCCATGCATAGTGGTGTACACCTGTGGTCCCAGCTACTCGGGAGGCTGAAGTGGAAGGATTGCTTGAGCCCAGGAGGTCGAGGCTGCAGCGAGCCATGATTGTGCCACTGCACTCCAGCCTGGAGGACAGAGTAAGACTGTCTGTCATAGATAGATAGATAGATAGATAGATAGATAGATGAATATAGTTTTCAACCTCTAACTGGTTGTGTGTGTGTGATTTGACAGTTTATCTGGTGGTTCTTTGAAAACTGAAAATGTGTCCTTCATTCCAATGTTATAAATTTAAAAAATCAAATGTTTTAACATAAGTATGGGAGGAGTACTCCATAACGGTGAAAGCCAGTGATTCTCCTTGAATAAGGGTATTGTTCTGTGCTAGGGGCATCTCCATTTCACTTAGCAATTGTAGCAGAATAGAGACTGCATCCCCTCTCATTCTACAGGCAAAGAATAGTTTGAAGAGAAAGCTTAGTGATTTCACTGCCAAAAGAAAGCTTTTAACAAAATTGTTTATTAAACCACACCTCAGGCTGTGCAGGGACATGGGAGGAGCATGCAATTTCTGAAAAAGAATATTTAGAGGAGGATTTTATTGTATAATTGGCAAACTTCTCATCTCCGAGAATAATTGCTTGATTTCATGGAAAGGACAAGAACTTGGGTATCTTGAGGCCTAAGATAAATAGATAGCAACGGATCATGCTGGTCCCCATGGTTACCGGGAACCGAGCTCAAGTGGATTGTTATCCTGAACAAGCCTGTGTCAGGATATTCTTGTCACCTTTCAGCTGTTTGGTATTTGCTCTCTTTCTTGAATCAGCAAAAGAAATCGCTGTAAAGTTAATGTAATTTACAGGAGGTTCCCCTGCCACACTGCATGCTTTTGTGTGTCACAAGACTTAATCTTCCTGCTACCCTCTGTTAAAGGAGAACTTTTTATGTTCCGAACAATATTCGATTCTTTCAGGAGCTATTTACATAGCTGGGGTTGGTTAATAGACAACTGGGGACTGGGCTATAAGCATTTTGACCTGGAAATATTTTTTTGGGGTTATGTGAACTACTGTACAACAAAACCTCAATTAACTAGGATTACTTGGAGAAAAGACAGTTTCTGGTTGAATTTTCTTTTAAATGGAAGGTTAAACACTTTCCTTTTCTCAACTCTTCTTACTTTCTTCCTTTGGCTTTTGGAATTCAGATGTTAAGATCTCAAAAATCCGTTAATGTTTCATTGAGTTAGTCCGTAACAGTGCTTTGGAACATCCTTGAGTTATGAAGCTTGTTATTCAGGCTTTACTTTCTTCAGAGGATTAAGAGGCTTGAACGTGACTGCTAAATTCTCTTAAGTTGTTTTCTGGGGGGAAGAACACATTTTTCTGTGTAATTTTGTTTTCTTGCATCTTTATCAGATTCAGAATAAAAAAGCTATCGTGACATGCCCTGCATCAGTAGGCCTTGTTATTTATGCAATCCTACTGTTTGAGGGTTTAGGAATATTCTAGCAAAATATAACAGAAATGAGCCATTAGTAAATGGCTTTACTTAAAATATTTAGTTTTCTTCTGTGTGTGTTAAAGTCAAGTTATATTAATTTAATCGGCAGTTGGGTCGGCTCTTTTGCATAATCCAGACAATATATGAATCCCACAAATATTTATTGAGTATATACTCTGTGTGCTTCATATACCATGTTAGGTAGTTTTGTAATATCAGTAATGATGTCAGCATAAATGTATTAACCTCTGATAACCTTCACATAAATCTTATTTTCTGCAGCAATGGAAACTTGTCCCTAAGGGACTTTGTGGTTATAGCTGTTCTGATTTCCTGGTTTGAAATTTTTATAAACTTTCCAACTTTTTTCTTTTGCACTCAGTACTTAAAAATAAATTTAATGCCAAAAGTAAAAGTACTATTATTTTCATCAATCATAAGTTATAGATACCAAAAACTCAGAAATTTTTCTTGAACTAAATAGGGAACTTAGGCAAAAGGACTGCTTTAATTCCATCTAAAAGATAAAATCTAATACTGACTTTCAAATATGTCATTAAGAGTTTAGTGTCTCCGAGTAAAGGTAGAAGTTTTACATTATCATCTATCAATGATATCAGCGAGAACTAAAATTATTAGGAAGTAAGCTAAGGATAATTTATAGTCTAGATTTAACTTAAAATTGGAACCAATTTCCAGTGGTTTCTTCCCTTAGTTCTTGATTTAGCCATACTATGACCATTAAAAAAAAATCTTTAAAATGTATGTGAAAAAAACTGAAGAAAATGTGGTAAAGGGTATGATTTGATAAGAAAGGGGCTAGGTTTATAGGGAATGCATTATAATCTTTATAGTTACATGTGTTTGTAATATAATAAAACACTTTTAGATGAATTATTTCTTCTTTTCTTTTTGAGACACAAGTCTCATTCTGTTGCCCAGGCTGGAGTGCAGTGGTGTGATCTTGGCTCACTGCAAGCTCCACCTCCTGGGTTCAAGTGATACATGTGCCTCAGCCTCTGGAGTAGCTGGGATTATAGGCACACACCACCACACCCTGCTAATTTTTGTATTTTTAGTAGAGAAGGGGTTTTGCCATGTTGACCAGGCTGGTCTTGAACTCCTGACCTCAAGTGATCCACCCACCTCGGCCTCTCAAAGTGCTGGGATTACAGGTGTGAGCTGCAATGCCTGGCTAGATGAATTATTTCCTTTAGAAATTTATTTTCTATGTATCTGCAAAAGTGTTTCATTTTAGTACTGTGAAATGAGTGGGCCCTATTCTGGGTCCTGTTGGGGTTTGTGATTTATAGATGGTAAAATACATTTCACACTTACAAGATGAAGCAATCTACCTCTATATAAAGAGTTTGCCTGTGAGTGGTTGTAGCAAGTGTCTTCTTCTTATATGACAATTGAGGGCAAGACAGAGGTCAGACCATTGGTGAAACCCTTAGTGCAAGCAAGTCTGCAAATAAGCTTTTTAGCTACTTAAGCCTCGGTGTTTTATTGGCATTAAAGCCCAAGACACACCAGCAATACTTGCACAATCAAAAGTTCTATTTTTCCAAGACATGCTGGTCATACAAGAAAAACTGAGATAACGTATAATTTATTTTTCCAAGACATGCTGATCACAAAAGAAAAACTGAGATAACATATAATTAGTCACTGTATCCACTTTGGATCCAGTTTGCGTATCTATATCTGTCTGTAAACAAACATATGCACACATATATATACCTGTGTGTATATATATGCACAGACACACATATATATATATTTAAAATCACAGTACTTAATTTGCCTCCAAAACTAATAGCCACGTTAATGTCTTTGAGTTAAGTTAGGTTGGCTTGAATCAATTGGCAATATCCTGGTAAATGGTTTTGGTGTCAACTAGCCACCAAAAGCCAGGTGTGGTGGCTCATGACTATAATCCCTGCACTTTGGGAGGCTGAGGTGGGAGGATCACCCGAGGCTAGGAGTTTGAGACCAGTCTGTACAACATAGACTCCATCTACAAAAAATAAAAAATTTGCTGGGTGTGGTAGCATGTACTTACAGTCCTAGCTATTTGGGAGGCTGAGGCAGAAGGATACCTTGAGCCCAGGAGGTTGAGGCTGCAGTGAGCCACGATGGTAGCACCACACTACAGCCTGGGCAATAGCGAGACCCTGTCCAGGAGGGTAGAGTGCAAAGGATGCCTGTGGAATGGGAGAATCTGTTGAGCATCTACCCTCCTGCTCCCAGGCTAAACCCATGAGAAGAGCACTGTCAACAAAAGAAGCTTTCCCTACAGTGGGGAAGAGTTGAGGTTAGCAGAAAGGGTAAAACAAGAACAAAGTAATTCCTAGCCATCCGAAGAGGTGGAATGGGAAAGGCAACACCTATAACAGGAAGGAAATACTCCATCTGGGGCCGAGGCTGCCTTATTCTGAGGCCCCAGCTTGGCTGCCTTTCTCTTCATTCCCTCTATGTGCCACTTAACAGTATGCATTTCAACTTTCCCCTTTCAGGGAGGGGCCAGATGTAGAAACGCCTCACCACCTGTACCAGTAAGATGGGATTAGCTCAGGAAATGTTGTCATTTGTTTGAGGGACAAGAATAACATGAAAGAAGGAGCAAGATTAACAGAACAGCTGACCTAGAGCTGCTAGGCTACTGGATGGTCCTCTGTGCTTATATACACAGTGTAATACTCGTAAGGAAAAAGCAAAAGGCTTGGAGGAGGCTGTGGACTGCCTATAGTTGACAGTATTTTCTTTTGTGTGGGCGTGGTGGATGTGGGAGATAGAACGTAAACTTCCTACCTTATGCATTGATGTTATTTCATTGATTATAGTGAACGCTTTATAGACTGAAACAAGTCTAAGAAAAATTCATCTTGAGCTGAGGAGATAGAGATGACCTGCGAAAGATTTCACATCCATGAAATTTGTGTGACTGATAGTTTTAATAAAAAAAAATTGTCAGCCAAATATATTGAGAGTTCCTTAGTCATATTAACTGATCTGAAACTGTTGCCACTAGGGTATATAAAAGATACTACCTGTATTTTAGTGATAAACCACGAAGAATAAAATGAGTTTTTAATTAGCATCATGCAGCCACTTAAGTATTAGCAAAGAAAATGTGTAGCTGACCTTTCAGTTCTCTGTAATATAGAAAAACAGATGCTGCATCTCTAGTTTTGCCTGTGCCTGGGGGATATTTAAAACTTGTACTAAAATGTTAATTTTGTCATGGTAGAGGTGATGGGGAAACTTGCAAAAAAAAGGGGAAAGGGGAGGGAATTGGGTGCAGTAGAAATGAGCATGAGGCCAGCAGTAGGGAATGAGTTTACAATAAGGTATAAGAGTGGTTGGGGGTTGTGAGAGAGGTTTGGGGGAGGTTTGGGGGCTGGGAAGACAAGGGAAAAGAAAATGCAGGGATATGCTATTTGTGTTCATTTTGTCTTTGAAAACCAAAAGTGTGTAGCATCATTCTCCGGCAGAGTCTGGGAGGACTTGAGTTGGCTGCCACAGTTTATGATCTACCCAAACATAAACGTTCCTGGAAATCTTTGGCCTCTGAGCTGACTTCTTGTCTGTTGTTTGTGAGCCAGGAATTTAACAGCTCTGTTGTATGTACAGGCTGCAGATGCTTCTCTTCAGCTTTTGCTATCCACTGTGTGTGTGTGTGTGTGTGTGTGTGTGTGTGTTGGATAAAAAAAAAAACCTGTTGCTTCCATGCAACGGCCCACACAACTTGGGACTCATGGTCAGCCTCACCTTCGACATTGGCTAAAACTCTACAGGAAACAGTTTATGGAGTTTAAGGGGGAAAAAAAAAGGAAAATTATCAGGCTCCAAGCAGGTTATTTATGGACGAGTGTGTGAACAGAACATCTAATTGAAAAAAGAAAAAAATTACAGATGGGTGGGGATGGAAAGGCAAATGTGTTGTGTAGCTGGCCAAGTAATATCTGGCTATGTCAAAAAATGGGAAAAAACATCATCTTCAATGAGTTACGTTATTTGTATTCCTTCCATCTTGCCTGTCATGTGCCTTGGATAATGCTGCTGTCTATTAAGCCCTCTGTGTCCTCCTCCCTCACCAGCTTTGCTCCATTGTGCTGTTGGTGGGGACACAGCCCAGGTGGTTGGGTGACGCCTGTGCTTCCCTCCTGCCCTCTTTTGGTGTTGCTATTTGAAAATCACTTGTATAATGAATGTATCCTCTCTCCACTCCCATTGTTATGTGAAAAAAGCCAGTAAAAATGAACATCTGGCAAAGAAACTGTCCCAATTTAAGGAGGAAGTTTGCTAGATTTATGATCTTCCTTTGTAACTCAAGTATAAACTGGCCACTATTTGAGGAGTGAGGTCTTGCTACACAGTTATCAGGGTCAGGGGGCCAGGCAGGGGTCGAGTAGGGTGAGTGGAGGCTCTGGGGTTGCTGCCTAGGCTGGAAAAACACTGCATCAGCTGAATGACTGCCGGCCTGCCAGGATGCTGTTATTTTCTATCCTGATTCAGTTTTGTGAAAGGACAGTGGGTGTGAATTTTTGGCTGGGTGCTCTGGATCACTAACCAGAAATAAGCTTAGCTAAATTGACCACAAGAAATTTCACTGTTTTAAAGCCCACCAGCTAACTCCCCAAATTTTGCCTTATTTGTCTCTTTCCTTGAAATCACTTTAACATTGCATAGTATATTTTATCTTCATAATGACTACTTAAAGATGGTTTTAAAACTGAACTATATATTAGCCAGGGCGTGGTGGCTCATGTCTGTAATCCCAGCATTTTGGGAGGCTGAGGCGAGAGGATCACTTAAGGTCAGGAGTTTGAGACCAGCCTGGCCAACATGGTGAAACCTTCTCTCTACTAAAAATATAAAAATTAGCCAGGTGTGGTGGCGCACACCTGGAATCCCAGCTACTCGAGAGGCTGAGGCAAGAGAATCGCCTGAACCCGGGAGGCAGAGGTTGCAGTAGGCTGAGATAGAGCCACTTCACTCCAGCCTGGGAGACAGAGTGAGACTCCATAACAACAACAACAACAACAACAACAACAACAACATATATATTGTAATAAAATAGAGTTATACTGAGCTAACGTATGCATTTTAAGTTAATCATTTATGTACTATAAAAAATAGTAAATCGCATTTGTAAAAATATAAAGTACTGGCATGAACACAGCATTGTTCCTGTGGAAGGAGTTTGTGGGTTTCAGAAGTTTGTTACCCCCTGATTTAGGTATGGTCCTGTCTGTTGAACTCATGGTCATGGTATAATGACATCTCTTCATTTCATCCCCCACCCTCTGCCCCCAGAACCATTTCCTTGCTTTATGTAATTTTTTGTTAGATGAATCTCTATCTCCAAAAGCGACTGGGATAGATTAAATCAAGGCTCATACACAGCCTGTAAAAACAGGAACTTCATTTCAGGGAAGATTTTTGTAAGATCGTTTTCTAAAATAGCATAGTATCAGAAATATTTCTGTAATGCTTTTCGGCAAGGAAATTGGTTCAATATTTTTGGCTTTGTCAACTCAGTTCTCAATAATAGCTATGCTCTGTTGTCATTACAGTTTTGGCTTTTATCAACTGGAGAATGATTTTATATTAAGTGCTTCGAAATTATTTTTTTCTTGCATTTTTATCTAAGGCTTTGTAAGTGGGGTGCCCAAGTACTGCGTGGAACCAGAATCCTCTTTTCCTTATCTTTCATAATTTTCCATGTTTGTTTTGAATTAATTAGCTTTGATTCAAACAAAAACTATCATTTTAAAAGATCTGGTGTTTCAGTATTTTGTTTTGTTCAATCACCCCTTGTTTCTTTTGACACTGAAGTTTTCTCAGGAACTAAGCAGATCGGATATTGTTCCTCTACTTTGCTTCCTTGAACTCCCTGAGTGAAATTTGTTTTTACCAAGAGGCAGTGTTTATGCATTGGTGATAAAAAGAAAATAGCCGATATATTACTAGTTTTTTTTTTCTTCCATGTCACCTTGTTACGTAAGGTTATTTCGTTGCCTTTCTAATGATTTTCATGGAAACAGTCAACAAGGATGTCCTAACACTGCCCAACATGAAGCCAACCATAACTGTGGATAGAAATAGCAGACTCCTACCTCCTGACCTTAAAAAATGTGTAATCTAGTTAAGAAGTTAAATCCCAAGGGGTACATCATAAAGCAATGAATGATTCAAATCGGCACTGTAAGAATAAGTTCTAGATGGTATGGGGCAGCCTATAAGAGCTATTGGAATTTAAAGAAGCAATAGATTGTTATGCAATTATGGAAAATTTTCTTGAGGAGGAGGAATTTGAGAGTTCAAATTATTTTCTCAACAAACTTGTCCTCATTTTAGATTCCGCATTTGATAGGTAGGCTTCCAATATAATTTCTCTTTTCCTGTTAACAAAATAAATCTCAGAATTCTGAAAAGGAAAGATACTGATTCTTTCAAATCTCAAATGTCCTAACTTTATAGAGGAATGTGGTACTATGAAAGGAAACAAATCAAGGTGCTGTTAATATGAGCAGTGTTGTAGTTTGGATATGTGACCCTCCAAACCTCATGTTGAAATTCGATCCCCAATGTTGGGAGGTGGAGCCTAGTGGGAGGTGATTTGGGTGATGGGGATGGATCCTTCATGAATGGCTTGGTGTCCTAATGAGTCAACTTGATGTCATCACTGGTGGTAATGAGTGAATTCTAGCCCTATAAGTTCATGCAAAATATGGTTATTAAAAGAGCCTGGCACCTCTGTTGCCATGTGATCTCTGCACACAGCAGCTCCTCTTCCCCTTCTGCCCTAAGTGGAAGCAGCCTGAGGCCCTCATCAGGAGCAGATGCTGGCGCAATGCTTTTTGTACAGCCAAGAGAACCATGAGCCAAATAAACATTTTCTTTGTAAAGTACGCAGCCTTGGGTATCCCTTTATAGCAACACAAATGGGCTAAGACCAATAATCACCTTTAATTTGGGTTTGTAGGATAGCCAGTGTTTAGGACCCTGTAATTTTGCTTATAAAACCATGAAAGCTCATTTCAGATATTAACAAAGCATTTGGCTTACATATCTTATTTACTTGGTGTGTACACAGGCTGGAATAAAAACAAAAGCAAATACAGTTTGGAAGAAAATAAAGCCAGCAGTATCCCCTGGTGAATCCCTTTAACCATCCACCCCAGGAACGTGTGCAGTGCTGGTTATGGCAGAGTGGGGCAGTTCCTCTGGAAGACGGTATGATAAACGAGGGTCACCCAAGTGTGAGGCCAGAGGAAGGGAAACTATCTTCAGGAAGCTGTGAGCTTTTCCTTTTGTATGGGGGGTGTTTTGTTGGACTAAAGTTGTAGAAGGCATTTGACCTCTGCTATTGTACTTCATGTTTCAACCTCAGCTTCTGACCCAAAATAACACATATCTTTTCAGTAACTTGGGACAGAGCTGACAAAAGGCAGTCAAATTCAGAAGGAGACTCATTATAAAACAAGGATTATAAACTACACAAAGAGCAAAATTAGTAGGGAAACTACCACCACAATAATAATGCTGCAGTGTTTTCAGAGCTGATATGTGATTGTGTTTTTCCTGTCTTGATTGTTTTTAAGTTTGGTCTAAAAAATATGGGTATCAACTAAAAATTTCTTAAACTGCTACTAGTTTATCTCCTTCCAGAGAGTAAGGATATTCATTTGATTTGAGAATTGTCATTTTGGTTTAATTAACAATTGTTTGAAGGATGTTAAAAATCATCGTGGTGACTTGGTTTTTATCCTAACAAACAATTGCATGATAATTTTAGATTACTCTTGAAATATGCCTCAAAATAAAAAGTTAGACATAGTGGTCCTTTCTTATGTGCCTTGACTATTGTCAGAGAAAGCCCTGGGTTATCAGCCTGTTTAGAAGAAGTGACCTGGTATGCTTTTTGACTCTTGGCTCTGAAATCACATCATCAGGAGGACCATGTGGATTTTATTCATTTGACAGATACTTATTGTGCACCTGTTATGTGCCAGGTCCTGTTATGCAGAGGACAAGTAGAGTAGAAAATGGAACTAACACTTGCAACACACACAATCAACTCTTTTGTTATAGCTCAGTTTAATTAACAGAAGGAAAAAAATTTGCTTTCGGGAATACACATAACACCTGGGAACGCAGCTTTGGAACACCCGATTTGTCTAAGATGCCTGCTTACTACTCCTATTATTCTATACATTACAAAGCCTGAATATGTAAATGGGAGTTCAACGGTCTTTTAGGAAAAAAATTTACTGAAAATATACTAAGAGGAATAACACTAAGGAATTCAGGAGCTACAAGAATTCTTGGAGTACTGTTATTTCAGGTACTTTCTTTGAAGTATTAAGTACACATTATCAGTAAGTCTTGTTGTGTTCCTATTCTATGTAGATCATGTTATCAGATAGAGAGAATGTAAAGATAGATTAAGATGTTCATGCTGGGCCTAGTGTGGTGACTCATGCCTGTAATCCCAGCATTTTGGGAGGCCGAGGTGGGTGGATCACTTGAGGTCAGGAGTTCAAGACCAGCCTGGCCAAGATGGTGAAACCCCATCTCTACTAAAAATACAAAAATTAGCCGGGTGTGGTGGTGGGTGCTTATAATCCCAGCTACTTGGGAGGCTGTGACAGATAATTGCTTGAACCTGTGAGGTGGAGGTTGCAGTGAGCCGAGATTTCCCCACTGCACTACACTTCAGCCTGGGCGACAGAGCAAGACTCCATCTCAAAAACAAAACAAAACAAAACAAAACAAAACAAAACAAAACAAAAAAAACTGCCTTTAGCCAGGCGCTGTGGCTCACGCCTGTAATCCCACCACTTTGGGAAGCCGAGGCAGGTGGATCACGAGGTCAGGAGATCGGGACCATCCTGGCTAACATGGTGAAACCCCGTCTCTACTAAAAATACAAAAAATTAGCCAGGCGTGGTGGCGGGCGCCTGTAGTCCCAGCTACTCGGGAGGCTGAGGCAGTAGAATGGCATGAACCTGGAAGGCAGAGCTTGCAGTGAGCCCAGATGGTGCCACTGCACTCCAGCCTGGGCGAAAGAGCGAGACTCCATCCCCCCAAAAAAATAAAAAAGAAAAATACAAAAATTAGCTGGGCATGGTGGCACATTACTGTAATCGCAGCTACTCAGGAGGCTGAGGCATGAAAATCCACTGAACCTGGGAGGCAGAGGTTGCAGTGAGCGAAGATCGTGCCATTGCACACCAGCCTGGGTGACAGAGCGAGACTCCATCTCACACACACACACACACGCGATTTTTTTCATGCCCTAAAAGCTTTTACACGTCCTAGTTGAGAGGACAGGATACACATACACACACACTTCCCTACCTGCTTGCCTGCCTCCAGGAAGCATGTACGAAATGCCAGTCAACTAGGATGCCTTGTTTAGTGTTAAGAACTAGAGAATGACATGGATAGCTGTTCTGATTCTGTTAGTATTTCTTAGCTTCTTTCCTACCCTAGCCATTTCACTATTAAGTTGATAGTAATTCCCCATGTTTACTCCAGCATTAAGCTTGTGTATCCTCTATCAGCCCATACCTTATAGGTGGCAAGATTAATTTTAAAAGAATTTCAGACTTAAAAAAAGTTGCAAACTAGTACAAGGAATTGCTGTGTAACTTTCTTACTTTCCCCAAATAATGTCTTATATAATCATAGTGTGCTTATCAAAAGTAGGAAATTAACAGGGACACAATACTATTAATCATTGTCCTGCTGATGCCCTTTTCTGGGTCCAGGATCTAGGTCTGGTTCCTACATTGCATTTAGTTGTTATGTCTCCCCAGTTTCTTCTAATTTGGAACTGTTTGTCTTTGTTTTTCATGATTTTGATAATTTTGGGGATTACTGACCAGTTATTTCATAGAATATTCCTCAATTTGGGTATGTGGATCAGGCTGGGCATTTTTGGCAAGAATATCGTGGAAGTTATCTCGTGTATGTATTAGTGCGTTATCACCACATGCACGTGGTATCTGCATGTGTCATTACTTTGCTAACTTGATCACGTGGTTAAGGTGGGGCCTGCCAGAAGTCTCCACGGTAACGCTATGACTTTTCTCTTTGTAATTAGCGTCTTGTGGGGAGATACTTTGCAACTCTGCAAATATCTTGTTTCACATCCTACGTTTGCTCATTAATTTTAGCATTTGTTGATTTCCTGGCTGCATCAATTATCACTGTGGTGTTTGCCAAATAGTGATTTTTAAATTTCTGTCATCCCTTCATATGAGTTAGAATTCTGTGAGGATGAGCCGTTCCTTCTCCCCTTATTATTTATTCAGTTATTTATATCTGTATGGATTCATGGATATTTATTCTATGGGTTACAATCTCTTCCTATGATTATTTATTGTGATGCTTACATTGTTCCAGATTTGGCTATTGGGAGGTCCTTAAATTTGGCTTGTAATATTCTTTTGACTGTTCCAATTTGCACCAGTTTTTTACTTTTTGGTACCATAAGATGTTCCAAGCTTATCTTGGATTTTTTTTTTCTTTTCCTGCTCCAGCCCTAGAATCAGTCATTTTTCTAAGAAACTCTATTTTCCCTTATTGGACAAAGGTATATAGAAACCAAAATTTGGTGCTAGATGTGCTTATTGTTCCTAAGATGTCAGTACTTCTAGCCCTTCTCAACAGATAAGAGATAGGAAGTCTATGTGTATACATATACATATGCACACATTTCTATCTATATATTAAAACCCTTAGGGTTCATTCTCACTTTCCCCCTTATATGTAACTCTTTTATCTGAATGTGAGAAACCTGGCTGTCATTATCCACAATGTGTTTACTTATTTGTGCAATTCTAAACTACACACTTAGTAGTTTCAGAATGCTAACACATACCCCTATGAGAAATAAATTTACTAACTAGAATGTAGCATTCATGTGCATTTTTTTTTGTTTTTAGCATTACAATATCTAGAGTACTGTGTTCTAAAGTTATTTAGGTTCTTTTCTACCTACTTTTTGCTTTTGTTCATTTGTAATACATTAGGTTCTCTTATTTCATTTTGATCAAAATCATGTTGGTTTTGTTTACTTTTAGGTGATGTCAAATATTGCCACAGTTCTAAAACATATAAATACATGAAAAGTATGCTCAGAAGGTATACTTCTTCCTCATTCTTTCTGACCCATTCCCATCCTCTTTCTGTAGATAAGTAATCTCATTACTTCTTGGTTTATCCTTCCTGTATGTATTTTTTTACACAAATCAGCAGACGCATACTGTATTTTCTTATTTCCTTTTTTTTATGAAAGGTGGCATTTTTTGTTGTTGCACAAAAATTGCCACAAACTTAGTGGCTTAAAACAACACAAATGTATTAGCTCATAGTTTCTGTGGGTCAGGAGTTTGGACACGGGTTAGTTGGGTTTTCTGCTTTTCTGCTCAGTCTCATCAGGCCGAAATTCAGGTGTTGACCAGGGTTTCGATATCATCTGAGGCTTGGGAGTCGTTTTCCAAACTAACTAGTTGTTGGCAGAATTCCACTGCTTGCCGTGGTTGCACTGAAGCCCTTATCTCCAAGAAGCTGCCCACGTGACCTCTCCGTGGTTTGTCTCTTAGTAGTGTCTCTGCTGCTTTGAATTTTTCTGACTAATATTTTCTCTAGCCCTAGACTATCTTTAAAGGGTGTACTTTTTGAGGTCAGACCCACCCAGGATAATCCCCTCTCACCTTTGCCATATAATGTAACCTAATCATGGGAGTGAAGTCATATCATATTCATAACCTGTCTACAGTTAGGAGATTATAATAGGACATGTGCCCCAGAAAGCAGGAATCTCGGAGGCTATGTTAAAATTCTGCTTTTACCATGAAGCATACTATAGGTAGAATTCCAAGATAGCCTCCAAGTGCAAAAATTTTGCACTTTAAGCAAGTATTATGAAAAAGCATTGTTATATTGTCTATGCATTTTCTCCATGAGATATAGAGTTTTGTTCAATTTATTAAAAATACTAATTTTGGCAGTTAAGGTTTGAATTTCTGTTCTAGTGTTATGTTTGTACTTTACCTTTTTTGAAAAAAAAAAAAAAAAATGCCCACAGCCACTAGTTTCTTACCTAACTTTATGTTATCTGGTTTGTCAGTTTTTAAGGATATTCTTGAATCCTTACCTATTTCCTGTATGCCAATCCATGAACTTAGTCAAATTTCCAGTTTTTGTCTTCTTTCTTCCATTTTTTTAAGTTGTATTACTTCTGTGTTGTCACAACATATAATATTATCACATTGTTCTTTCAACTCTGCATTACATTCTTCTGGCAGATTTTACTGACGATAATGTTTTTGTGTAACATATATTGTTGCTGTCTTATATCAGGAATAGCTCTACCACCACCCTTTTTCTTTAAAACCTTGAGAATACTGAGATTTGGGAGATCATCAAAGAAAATGAAGACAAACAAATATACTTACCTGAATGTTCAGAGACCTTACCATTCATATGCATTATTGAAAACACGACAAATGTTCCCAACTTCAGAAAGAGGCAGAATTAGTCCTACTTCAACTTAATTAGTGAAGGAATTTGGCATCTTTGTAAACATAAAGGGCCTATGTGGTTCATGTATCTTTCTGTAAGGCAATAACCATGAAGGGCAAAGGGGCCCTTAGTTAATTGTAAGTTGAGTAGGATGGGAGGGGTCAATGGCATTTTAACATAGAAGAACCAAGTGTTAATAAAGAGCTTTTCTTTCTTCTCCAGGAGCTTGGTCAGCTATGTTTTCTGTTAAGTCTGATTGAGGAGTCAAAGTCCCAGTGGAAAGGTGTTGATGCGAAGGCAGATTCTAGAGGATCAATATTTCGAACCTCCTTTTAAGCTCATCTGACTTCACAGCTAAAAAGCTGTTGAGGCTTCAGAAAAAGGAAAGGCACAAAAGAATGAATGAATCAGAATTTGCCTGGACGCGATGTTCCTGATGATGGTCAAAAGTCCTGAGAGTTCCAGCCTTGAGGCCTGGCTTCCCTCTCTCTGCAGGCCTCTGGCTGGTTGCTTTTGGAGGAAGCTGAGTGTTTGGGTTGTTGTGATTCCTGATGTTGGGGATTTCATATAACACAGCTCTGGAAGGTCTTGTACTCATGACTATTAGTTATTCGAGGCCACCTAAAATCTAAATCAAAGAAATGACTAGAATGGAGAGAAGTGAAAAAGGTCCTGATTTGTGAAACAATTTCTCGACTTTGTTGTAGGTCACTCAAGGCTTAGTGTAGGCTTTTTTCAAGGTATGTGTCTTTTAGGACTGAATCGATTCCAAGCTGTATGTGAAAGCTTGTGTGTAAATAGGTTTCTGCTGGCAGATGGTTGGCAGGCTCAACCATCAGCCTTCCAGACTTGGGATTCTAACAAAATTCTATTCTGTGGCACAAGCCTAGAATAAGTATGATCCATATAAATACATTCATTTATGCACATATTAGCAGAACACTGAGTTCTTGTTTTTTGTGATTTTGATGATCTGGTGCTTTTGGTTTTCCTAATACTGGTTCATGGAGAAATAAGTTGTACTGTGTTGGCTAAAACCCGACTCTGGATGCACTAAAGAATTCTCCTGAGTTTCTTTCTCATGTTCCTCTATCCTGGAGGAAGTCTGTCTGCTTTCTCTTTTGCAGTCGGGAGATAGAGCATTGACCCCTGAAGCAATGTTGCGTTTACTTTATGAGAGCTCACCCTTGGATGTTAATGAAAGCAGAAGAGTGAATTAGTGCTGACTTCAGAGCAGGACAACTTGGGTGGGGGAATCTCTGAAGAGAACATGTTGTAATAGGCAACACCCAGGGGAAAATTGACAAATCACGATAAGAATCATTGGATAATTCTGACCCACCCAAGAGAGCAGGAGGGTGAGAACTAAATCATCCTCTGAAATACACTTAGATTAAGAAATCAGTCTGATGTTCATTTCCTAACATTCATCAGAAAGAAAAACAGGACTGATCCCAGGCAAAATTTATTGGTGGGGAAAATGTCGTGTTCTATCTCCTCCTTCTCTCTGCTTAGCTCCCCAGCACCTGGTTAATTAATACTCTGCCATCTACCCCCTCAGAACCTTTTTCTTAGAACCACCTGAGATTCATTCATCTACAGAATCAACAGCTGTCAACCACGGCAAATAGATCCCCTACCCTCTACCATACCCCAGTATCCTAACAATACCTTAAAATGAGCATCAAGCGGGGCGCGGTGGCTCACGCCTGTAATCCTAGCACTTTGGGAGGTCGAGGCCGGTGGATCACCTGAGGTCAGGAGTTCTAGACCAGCCTGGCCAACATGGCGAAACCCCGTCTCTACTAAAAATACAAAAATTAGCCGGATGTGGTGACAGGTGCCTGTAATTCCAGCTACTCGGGATGCTGAGGCAGGGGAATCACTTGAACCCCAGTGGGGCAGAGGTTGCAGTGAACGGAGATCGCGCCACTTCACTCTAGCCTGGGTGAAACTCCATCTCAAAACAAACAAACAACCAAAAAAAAAAAAAAAAAACGGGCATCAAAAGTCAGATGTCTACAGTAGTCAGTTAGGTCTCTTAAATTTGTAAAATCTGCCTGGGTTTGAGACAAAAGGGAGTGGTGGAACCTTGGCAAGCCTGAGAATAAAGTCTCTGACCGAGGCAGGCGCCACTCGGCTTCAGCCCATGCTGGCAAGGCAGGCCGGTGCTGTGAGGCCTTCCAAATTTTCATGAGAAGATGAAAATTTTGATTCTTCTATGAAATCTTTCAAATTTTTCATGACAGTGTTAAATGTTTTACAGGCAGTAAAAACAACTCTTTGTGCCCTTAGGCCCTGAAATCAAACCATGTGGGCCAGTAATTCCCAGATAGAGTCCTTGACCTAATATGCTTTTCTTAAAGTTAAATGTATTTAAGGATTATCTTTCTATTTTGATATTTTTGTCCTTGCTGTATTGTTAACATAAGAATGTAATTGCTTTTCTAAAGTGACTCGGGGATAGGGTGAGCTTTTACTTGCATTCGGTGAAACTTGAAGGACGACCTTCCCAAAAGGGAACTCAGAAAATGTATCTGACTCTTCTAAAAGACATGTAACTTAAAAGCATAATTCTTTATGAGCTGATACTGAGAGCTCCCGATGGATGGGTTGATGGAAATGCTAATGAAGGCTCTATTCAATTTTTAAATTTATCTTCAACGAGCAGCCGGTTCAGAGGCTCCAAACCAAACTGGCCAGCTTGCCCTGATGCTGAAAAGCAAAATCCCCAGGCTGTCCAGGGTTTTGAGTGAGAGGGTCTCAGGAATATTTACACAGAAGGGAGCAAAGAGCCTGACTGTGTTCCTGGCTTTAACAAGTAAAGATATTCTGTTTCCCTCTGTGTAAATTTGCCCGACTTTTTAATTTTTTAAAATTTTGAGAAATCAATTGCCAAGACTCCATTTAGAAGGAAGACGATGAGAATGAATCTTGTGAATGTCCAGACTGTACTGTTTCTCTAATGGGGTCCTGTGTACCCCCTGTGATTTAGATATTGGCAGAAGGTCCAGTGTACACTTTGAATGTGATCCAAACGTTCTAGTTCTTTTAAATTTCATAAGTTATAGTTTCCTGAAAGAGAAACTGTAACTGCATAGTAGCAAGTATGGAAAGGAACCTAGTTTTCACTGTTGTGCCCCGTCATTTAACAGTCACTTTGAGTAGTTTTTAAATCAAAAGCAAGAAAATGTTGATGCCTTAACTTTTTAACCCCTTGTTCTTCATACTAGTCTATAGGATAAGTTCTTCTTGTGGAGTAAACACTTGGGTTATTTCGAGTGAGGCGACAACAGTGAGAATTTTGTTTGAGGAGATGCTTATCTGATTCTCTCTCCCTATTCAAATATAGGATTGATTGTTTTCATCCTTGGAGCACCCACTAGGTACAACTCTGTTGGAAACCTTAATGGTGAAAGCAGCGTCTATTCATTGAATTCCTTTTAATGTGTCAGAAACTGCTTTGTGAAACACAGGTTATAACATTTATTTTTCACAATGATCTATGAGAGAAGAATACAAGAGGGATGGTCTCCAAGATAGGAAAAAATACTGCCTTTGGGCCGGGTGTGGTGGCTCATGCCTTTAATTCCAGCACTTTGAGAGGCCAAGGCCGGTGGATCACCTGAGGTCAGGAATCCGAGACCAGCCTGGCCAAAATGGTGAAACCCCATCTCTACTAAAAATACAAAAATTAGCCGGTTGTGATGGCGGGCATCTGTAGTGTCAGCTACTCAGGAGGCCGAGGCACGAGAATTGCTTAAACCTGGGAGGCAGAGGTTGCAGTGAGCCAGGGTGGCGCCACTGCACTCCAGCCTGGGCAACAGAGGAAGACTCTGACTCAAAAAAACCCAAAAAACCCAAAAGCAACAAAAGAAATGCCACCTTTATTTCGTTGTGAGGAGAGTGGGAGAGGAAGGTAGAGAAGTGTGGTGGGTTTGTGAGTTTAGTAGCAGGAAAGGGAGAGAGTTCTGGTATAAGGGGGTTTATTTTCTCCATGAGATACGAGGGGTGAGGCTATATTGAGAGAAGGGGGTGAGGAGAGGGTATGGAGGTTGGAGGTTGGAGGTTGGAGGAGATTGTAAATCGTTGACCAGAAGAAGGTAGATGTTCCCTGGGCAGTGTTGAGGGTAGATATTTTCTGGACAAGTGATAGTTGTTGCTCTGTGGTTGACTCATCTGCCTGTTGCATGGCACTCTCTGCAGTCTCAGGTGCTTCTGTAGCAGGAGGGACAAGATGGTATTAAAGAGGAATTACTCATGACCCTTGTTCAATATGGCGAGGCAGACTTTATTTAGGACCATCTTGGTAGGTGTAGGGACCTCTGCAATGGGATTTTTGCAGTGAGGGAGAGAGATTGAGCTCAATTCTGAACAGAGCATGGACAAATAGGAATTTATAGCCAAGGAGTGGCGTGGAGGTCAGTGGATGGAAAACTACTAGGAGGAAACATCAGGACTGTGGGAGTGAAGTAGGGGAAGAAAGGGAGAGAATTCTGGCTAAAGTGATCCTGACCTATTACAGGATTCTTGCTGAAGGCAGACCAGGGTGATCAGATACCATCTGGGGAATGGGAGTGGATGAGGAACCCAATTAGCTAGTAGGGGTGATTAGACATAGAAGGTGGGGAATTCTGGCTAAACTGACTTAGCAGAGTTCTTGCCAAAACCAGATTTTGTAAGAAAGTGTATACATGGATGTAGGAGAATGTACAGGAGCCTAAAGTTTGGTCAAGGAAAAAAATCTTTATCACTGGTGAGTTTGTCTAGGTTTGGGGGTGTGTTGGGGGCTGTGCTGAAAAGACAGCTAGAGGAGCAAGAAACACTGGTGCAAGATCAAGAACATTATTTACCTGGGCCATGGATTCTAAGCTGGGTAAGGAGGGAACTGCAGAAAAGAGTGAGCTGATGGGAGTTCTTTACTAAGAGTCAGACAAATTTGGGGAAGGTATTGCAGTGGGAAAAAAATTGTTAGGACAAGAGCCAGGATGTTCTCTCGCAACTGCATTTCCACCCTTGCTTCAGATGGGGGAACTGTTTACACATTCCACAGTGGAGAACAATCAAGCCAGGCATGGTGGCACACGCTTGTAATCTCTGCACTTTGGGAGGCCGAGGTGGGGGGGTCACTTGAGGTCAGGAGTTTGAGACCAGCCTGGTCAACATTACGAATTCCGTTCTGTACTAACAATACAAAAATTAACCGGTGTGGTGGCACGCGCCTGTAGTCACAGCTACTCAGGAGGCTGAGGCATGAGAATTGCTTGAACATGGGAGGCGGAGGTTGCAGTGAGCCAAGATCGTGCCACTGCACTCCAGCCTGGGCAACAGAGCGAGGCTCCATCTCAACAATAACAAAAAAAGAACAATCAGTATGTCCTTTGCTAAGATGCCTCCTACCCACATGCAGGGAGGCTTTTTTTTTTTTTTCTTTGAGATGGAGTCTTGCTCTGTCACCCAGGCGGATCTCAGCTCACTGCAACCTCTCCCTCCCGGGTTCAAGAGATTCTCCTGTCTCAGCCTCCTGAGTAGCTGGGATTACAGGCATGCACCACCATGCCTGGCTAATTTTTTTATTTTTCGTAGAGACAGGGTTTCACCACGTTGGTCAGGCTAGTCTCGAATTCCTGACCTTGTGATCCGCCTGCTTCGGCCTCCCAAAGTGCTGGGATTACAGACATGAGCCACCGCACTCAGCCATAGGGAGGCTTCTTAAAAACCTGTCTAGTGTCTCTCCGTAGCTGTATCTCATTGTGTGTGTGTGTTTTAATACATTCATGCTCAAAATTTGGAGAAATGAGTAAATGGGTTGTTTACTGAATGTAAGCCGCTATCTCTCAGGCGCTGAGGCACTTAGCAGACCTAAGAAATTATGTACATACGGATCTCTTCTCAAGGCTTGTAAGAGATGTAGGTTCCTGGGCTCAGATCTCAGAATTCCTGAATCATTACTGCCAGGCGGGGGCTTAGGAATGTGCATGTCTGTGTATTAATACTCTGAAGACATGCAGAGTTCTAGAAGGTGAATGCTATCATTCACTTTCATCTTAGGCCTTAAATGTAGAAAATACTGACGTGTAAGGAAAAAGCAAAGGTGAAACCGGCAAGTTAATTTTGTCTTGAAATGCCATCACATTTAAAGCACAGTTCTTCAGAAATCAAGTTAGAGGGGTATTGCATGGTATTTCCCTCTATTTATCTAAAGTTATTTGTAGTATTTCTGTCCTGTATATGTTATGAAAAGTCACACACGAGTATGCTCATTCTTTGAGAGTCTACATTTACTAAGTCAGAAGATCTTTTTTTTTTTTTTTAAATCGTGAAGCATGAGAGATTTTGTGAGAAAGAAAATCT
The DNA here is from genome assembly GCF_008728515.1 of Papio anubis. Classification (NCBI taxonomy): domain Eukaryota; kingdom Metazoa; phylum Chordata; class Mammalia; order Primates; family Cercopithecidae; genus Papio; species Papio anubis. Next base: position 36,313,322 of record NC_044985.1, read on the forward strand.
TTGCACCTTCCATTTTTAGAGAGAGGAACAGTAGAGAGTCAAGTGTGAAAACTAGCCAGCCACTCGGTTTCTTGGGAAGAAAAAATATAGTGTTAATGAGTAAGAAGCGTTGTTTTGTATGAAGAAAGAGATTAAAATTTATCTAAGGACAGTTTGGGATTTGCAGGGAAAAAATGGATAGAATTAGAAAACATTCCAACTGTGACTATTTTAAAATGAAATATTAAATTTGTTACAATTGAACAAAGGAGAATTTAGAGTTAATGAATTGCTTTGCTTGTAGTATTTTCTTTACTCATTTCTTCTTATTTCTTTAAATAAGGAAAGCCAAGTCATTACTTGGCTTACTATTACAAGTTATCAACAACTTAGTAAAATGTGCATGAAATTTGTAAGGTACAGAGCCTAATTCATCAGTAGCTTTGGCAGTCAGACATGCTGATTCACTGTCTGCCCACTGTGACTTCAGAGTCACAGGACTGTGGGTTAGAAGAAGGATACTAAGGGTCATCTGGTTCCAGCCGTGCCTTCGAGTGTCTGATAATGAGTTATTTAAAAAACTGAAACCCAGAATCAACTTCTCATTCTTGCTTAGCTAGTAAGTAATACAAGCAGACATTAATACCTTGATTTCTTCAACATGTAATTGGCTTGTAAATCAGGGCGGCCATATAATTAATCATCCAGATTGGAGTACTGTTAGAGTGAAAGGGGGCATTGTTAATAATTATGCCAGGACAACAGGCATTTTAGAGTTATACTGTATCACAAAGCTAAATTCTAGCAAATGGTTTTGAAACTGTGTTTAGTCTGAAAGATTTCTTCAGAAGTTACATGTAAAAAAAACTTACCTAGATTGAAGTTTATTTACCAAGGTAACTAGGGTACTGCGTACTATGTGATACCCTGTTTACATGGAATCCCTGGGGAAATATCTCGTTTTTCTGTTAAACATTTCTTTAGTTGAAAAATTGGTACATTTATTTCTCAAATCAATGTTGGCCAACTGTTTTAATAATTTCTCATATGCAGCTTAAGATTAAAATTCTTTATAGAGGGCCTTTTATTTTAGAATATGGTCTTTCCCTGGTATCTATGGAGGATTGATTCTGGGACCCTCCTCCCCCATGAATACCAAAATCAATGAATGCTCAAGTCCCTGATAGAATGTATTTGCCTAAAACCTATGCACATCCTCCCGTCTGGATGACCTATAATACCTAATATAGTATAAATGTTATGTAAATGGTTGTTAACTATATTGTTTAGGGAATAGTGGCCAGAAAGTCTGTACGTGTTCAGTACAGATGCTTTTTTTCTTTCTTTCAAATATTTTTGATCCATGGTTGGTTGAATCCACGGATGTGGAACCCATGGACACAGAAAATGTACTGTGCTGCCAGAAAGTAGTTATATCAGGTGTAATGGGAGTGGAGGTAGATAGTATCTAGACTAGAAGTTTCCAAACCTTTTCAGTCATAGCATCTTTAGTATCTCAATAATTTTCATGGTGCCTCCTAGACCAAAAGAAAAACCTAACCATTCCATTTATTAAGTACTTATGTCTAAACAACTATTTATGTCCTACTAGTTTAGTGGCTGTTTGAGAAAATATTACATATAAACTGTGAGGAAAAAACTTTCATTTTATTCTTTTAAAAGCATAATTACTTACAAATATGCGTGCAGCTGTAGGGCACTGCACAGCTTTCACACGTTGAATTCAGATTGTACACACATTTCATTTCCTGTTCAGTTTTCATTTTCTCCTATTACTTTCTTTTATCACAGCAACTGCTAAAAAAACAGTTTTGCAAAGGTAAGATGTTATGGAAAGGAAATGTTGCATGACTCAGGGTAGAAACTGTGACCTACCTCAGGCTAGTGGCTTGTGCAGTATCTGATTTTTAGTCTCGTTGCTTCCTTTGGAAATAATCCCATAGCTTCCTTCCAGTTCACTGTAGTGCTTGGGGGTGCCTTGGCACTCAATTTGAGAACCACAGGTCTAGACATTTCTGTTCAGTTCATTATTTGGCTGTTAGCTAAACATCCATTGTATTTATGGCTCCAGAAATTTTTATGTATGTGTGTGAGAAGCTCTCAAATCCATTATGTTAGAGAAACTAAGATGCTCCAACACTTTACTCCTCCCTGTTTTGAATTAGGTTGTATCATATTCTGGTACTGAATAGCTAAAGTTTATTGAACCCTTATGTCAGGCACTGAGCTTGAGGAAACACTTTGCATGTGTTCTCTCATTTTCTTTTTGATTTTCATAACAATCCTACTGTATAAAGCTTCTTCTATCAGGCTCTATCAGTATTTCTGGAGTAGATACTGTCCTTATTTTACAGATGAGGAAACTAAAGTTCAAGTAAATTAAGTGACTTGCCTATGAACATCGAGCAAGTAGTTTCAGTTCTGTGATATAAACTTAATTTTTAAAATTTTACTTGAAGACTAGAATCTTTGTCTACAGCCACAGCCTTTTCTGTAGATACTGTGCTACCATCCATGTGTCTGCTACTGTTCTGAGAGGTACTTTTTGTGTTTCATGGTGGTCTTAAGAGATCTTTTTGTTCTCATTTTCAAATAGAAACACCGAGACTCAGAGAAATTTAGTTACTTGCTGGAATGAACAGCTAGTAATTGGAATTTGAACCCAGGTCTGAGTAACTCCAAAGGTTGTAATTGGAATTTATCCTAATGACCAGAAGACATTTTCTAAAATTCTGGAGTTATTTCAGAGTCATTAAAGAAAGATTAAGTTGCGATAATGTGGCTTTTGTGTTAATATATTTGATAAATCATATTCATTTAGAAATCATGCATGGTATGTGTGGCACCTCTCTATTAAACAGCATGCCTGTTGCCTAGCCATGTGCAATAACAGAGAATATATTGTGCTTATCATTTATAAATATATGTATAGAAGAGAGAGAGAATGAATGGACCTGTTTGTCAGTGGGCAGCTGACTGGGATGGAACACTACAGCAATGCTGAAATGACAGACCCCTGAGATAGGACGGTGTGTGGAGGATCAGGATTTAAAGGCTTGTTTAGGAAGGTGAGTAAGTGCTAAGTAGTTTCTCAAGTTGAAAATTAGGAATCTCTTGATCCTGTCACTTCTCTTTAAAACCTAATAATCAAACAGGGATTTGCCTGCACTTGGAGTTGCATTTCCCTCTGGAAGAAGACAGATCTAAATCAGAGGTATGCTTCAAGTTGGCAAACACTTTGGGTGGGAAGCAACATGAGGTACTGGATGAAGTGTGTTGCATTAGCCCTGGGCACGTTATGACTTCAGGTGTAATTTGCAGAAGGATAGATTTGTTCATGTGAGTTAGCTATGGTTGATCTCTTGAATGAGGGGGGTGGAGTTGTTATAGAATGTAAGAATGCAAAGATTGAATGGTCAATGTGGTATTTTGGCATTCTTCCAAATCCTTGTAGCTCTCTTGGAGAAGCATAACACTGCTTTGTAGGAAAGAGAAAAGTGTTTACATCCAGAATATACTGAGTGGGTGTACTGAGTTCAGCAGCCAGGGTCGTGTCCCCCAAGCCTACTGTTGTGGTTTACCCAGCTGAGATGCACAGAGGGTCAATACAGTCAGATTTCTACACCCTGCCACCCCTTTTTCTTGCCCACAACCAAGTCCAGCACTTAAAATGGAATAGTGCACACCTAGGGCCTGCTTCCCAGAAATTCTTTGTAAATGTAGGTATGTGCCCACCCTGGAAAATGCTTTCTTCTTGTTGCCTTGCTTGGTACATGCAGTGCAAATGTCACCATGTGTCCTTGTTTTAGGCTGAAACCAGACCATACACTTGGGTAGCACTTTACACCTAGAATGTACCACTGTGGTGTGAGAATATAAAACCAGTCATAACTCAAATTACATGGATTTTATTTCACCTGAATCTTTTTATCTCCAAATAGACAAACATTGAAAACCTTATCCCCCAACAAGAAAGAGATACTTCTTACTGAGGTATCTAAGGGTACCTGTTTATAATATGATTTAGCTCAGCCATATTTAATAAATAATCTATTATTTAATGTCATAGTTGTTGTGCATTGCATATATAAATTCTAAATTTCCATGTACCACACATCAGAATTAATTTTATTATGGGATTTTTTTGTTGTTGTTGTTCAACTCATAGCTGTTAGTGTATTGTGTATCTGTGTATGTTCTGAGTATTATAGAAGGCATCAAAATATGCCAGAGAACTTGCCTTCTCATTGGATAAAAAGTGTACACATGTGAAATGGCAACCAATAGGGTTACATTTGGTCCCTTGAACAAATGCTTTTAGAGATAATACAAAGAAAAAGTGACCCCAAACATGGTATATAGAAGACTCAGGTCTTGGGTTGAGATGTAGGTTTGGCGGAGAGAAGATGGGTGGGGATGGTAGGAGAGACAGGTCGGGTCTAAGCCTGGAGTACAAGAGAAGGCATATCTGGACTCTGGACCTCTTTTCTTTTCTCTTTTTTCTTTTCTCTCTCCTCTCCTCTTCTCCCCTCCTCTCCCCTCCCTTCTCCTCCCCTCTCCTTCTTTTTTTTGACAGGGTCTGTCTCTATTGCCCAGACTGGAGTGCAGTGGTACAATCATGAGTCAGTACAGCCTCGAGCCCCTAGCTCAAGTGATCCTCCTGCCCCAGCCTCCTGAGTAGCTGGGACTATAAGCACATGCAGCCACACCTGGCTAATTTAAAAAGTTTCTTTTTGTAGAGACAGGATCTCAGTATGTTGCCCAGGCTGGTCTCCAACTCCTGGGCTCGAATGATCCTCCCACGTTAGCCTCCCAAAGTACTGGGATTACAGGCATAAGCCATGAGGCTCGGCCTTTCTGGAGCTTTTAAATATATATTTTTAACTTTACAGAGTTGAAGTAAACTCTGTTAGTATTTGTATAATATTTAACAACCATGTACAAATAGATAATGACTAAATTTGACACTTGCTTTTCTGGTCCTAATTACTTATTTGTTTAAAAGGAGATTAAAGATCTTGGAGGGGAATGCCTTTTGTTCATTGAAATGCAGCTTGTGTGGCTGAGCAGAATTCTGTTAGACAATAATTATGCACCATCTGAATGCAAGATACTTTATTGGGGTACTATGGCTGTAAAGAGGACTAACAAATTCTTTTCCCTTCCAGGGACTTGGAGTTTTGTAAGGATAGAAAGAGAAATCGGTAAAATAGAATGTGATTGGTGGTCCCCTCAGAAAGATCTTGATGTTGTTGAGTTGCTCTTAATGTCAGTTGTTTTGGGAATTCTTCTATTTTTATGACATCTTAAGGAATTTAACAGTTTAAAAAATTAAATATGAAAGTGTTCCCTTAGACATTATACTTGTTGGTTATTGGTATTGACCATAAAAATACCAGCAACATTAAAGTATTACTTTAATACCAGGATATTGTACACACAGATGCAAACATTTACTTCATGGTCTTTTCCACTACCATGAGGGGTAAGAGCCAAAAGCTAAGTGGCAGGCTAAAGGAGTGCAAAGGAGGAGAAAACTAAGAGCAGAAAATTTAATCCACTTGTCATACACCAGAAGGTCTGCCACGCAAGACTTTCCAGCTTTCCTGCCTGTCTTGACCGGGCTTGTGTGGAGAGAGACTGTGGGTTTCTGGAAACGAGACCATCAAGACTGATAAACACGTGTTGTAGTGAAACCTTGAGTTGTCTCAGTGTTACTGTGTGTTTGGATAGTACAGCGCTTTGCTTCAGAACATGGCTCCATCATGAGCTGATAGTTTTATTTTTAAAATTTTTTGGTAATTTAATCTTAGGACATCATAATTTCAGGTATCTGAGTCTCTGTTTTTAATTCCTTTATGTATATACCTCGTTGCAGAAATGTGGGGTCCTCTGTTTAAGTGTATGATCAACATTTTGAGGAACCACCACACTGTTTTCCATAGTAGGTGTACCATTTTATATTCCCAATAACAATAAACAAGGGTACTAGTTTTTCCAAATCCCTGCCAACACTCATTCCGCCCCACCTTTTACAATTATTCTTTCACTTTTAAGGACCCTGTGATTATACTGGTTCCCACCAAGGTAATCACGGATAATCTTCCCATTGCAAGGTTCTTAATCATTTCTGCAAATCACATTTTTAATATATAAGGAATATTCACAGGTTCCTGGGAGAGAGATGAGGAAATCTTTGGGGGCCATTATTCTGCGTATGACAGCAAGTCTACCTTTGAAGTTGCAGCTGTTTGCAGATGAGGAGCCATGAATTTGAGGCTATAACTTTTGATCATGGTTATGGCAAAAATACTCATTTTTAAGACAAAAGCATGATCTTTCTCTTGTTATTTCAGAAGATGTGACCTTAGTTGAACAGAAACTTAAACTCTTTTCCTCCTTTGGTGATCCTCATCATAAGATTGAATAGTATGAGGCTGTAACCTGGGCCAAGCTTGAGTATGGAATCCAGGTTCAGTAGTCATTTCCAGAGTGACTGCTGTGAAAGAGGAGAGGGAGACTAGCGATCATCTTAATGTCCTGAGAAGGGAATTACAGATATGGGAAAAGGGCTGGGGGAGAGTGAAGCCAGGATTTCAGGGCAGTGGGACAGGTGAAATGATATACTGCTTCAGATCAGCAGGTGATACAGATTGCAGTCTCATGGCTTTCTTGTGGTGGAATCTTGATATCTAATATGTTACAATTTGAGTTTAACATCTTCAGTTATCAAAATGATTTTACTCTTCAGATCTTATCACATAGAAAGTTGACATTAAACAGTAGAATAAGAACACTTTCTCTGGATTTTGATGCATTTTGGTCTGTGCCAGCAATCCTAGTACCTTAATATATTTGGCCTTATGTTGTCTAATGATTGCCCACGAAGGAGTTTTCTAGCATCTCAAGTGTGGCCTCTTGTGTAACTCCCTCATTCAGCACACAAATGTGTGACTGCAGACACAACTCCTGGCATAGCAGTTAGCAGACAGTAGACGAAGAGTTGTTTGAACTCCAGAACATGTCAGGGAATCAGACAGCAGACCTCTAATGAAAATCAGATATGAAGTTTGAAAAAAATTGCATGAGTGATTCTTTCCAGTATTCTGTTTGTGTTTAAATGCAATAAGAACCTGTATTTCAGGGGCTGGCACTTTGGCCAGAGGAGGGATGTGTGGTTTTGGCATCTATTAGATGTTGAATCACTCAGCCAATGATACGGGGAGTAGTAGGAAGATGGGAGGCAGGAGAGCTTGTCCTCGACTGCTATAGCTGCACCCTTTTGTTCTGTGGACAAGATTGGCTCTCCCACCTAGCTTGGTCTCTACTGATGATAATCTGGCCTTGCAATTGAATAAATACTATAAACATAAATATGCACATAATGAACTTCCTTTTTAATGAACTCCTGTTTATTTCCATTTAAAAAGGATGGCAACAGTGTGACAACTTTAAAACAGTAGATAATTCACATGAGATTTGGGGAATTCATTTTTGTCTGTTAGGTTGTGTTTACTGGTTTAAAAAATGGATAATTTTCTAGAGGTTCATAAATTAACAAAATGGGTTGTTTTATGTGGATGGAGCCCAAAATCAAGGAGCAATGAAGACAGTGGAAGTGCTGACACTTCTGGTATAAGAAAACTATAGTCAGGAAAAGATGGAGGTGCATTAAAGTAGCAAATTTCAAGTGTGCCAACTACTTTACATGCATTATCTGATTTATCTTCTCAAATTTATGTATGTGTATCCACACATGTGCACAAACACCCCCCAACAGATGGAAGTGATCCTTCCTTCATGATAAAAGAGAAGTAATAGCAGACATGTTGGCCTGAGTTCTGTTTAACAGCTTTATTGAGATATAATGGATACATAAAAATGGTATATATTAAACTGCATAACCTGATGTATTGATGTGCAGTTTTGTGTTGCTTAACAATGGAGACAGGTTCTGAGAAATGCGTCATTAGGCAATTTCATCCTTGTGTGAACACCATAGAGAAATGATCACCACATAGAGACATGATCGTGACAATCAAGCTAATTAATATATCCATCATCTCTCAAGGTTTCCATTTCCTCCTTTTTTAGTGTGTGTGGTGAGGACTTAAGATTTACCCTCTTAGCAAATGTTAAGTATACAATACAGTGTTGTTAACTAGAGTCACCATGCTATACATTAGATCTTCAGAATTTATTCATCCTGCCTGACTGAAACTTGACCAGCATCTCTTCATGTCCCCCTGGGCCTGAAGTCTTTGCTCTGCCATTGGTAATAAACAGTTCTATAAACTTGGACAAATGCTTTCACCTTTTTAGTCTGTTGGGTCACCTATGAAAGACACAACAGAACGAATGTATCACAAGCTTCTCTTCTAGCTCTGTACTTTTTGATTATAAAAAACTTATGGAGGGATCATAAGAAAGCAAGCCTTCTAAGAAAATAGACTACCTAAGATTGTGATTGAGAGATTAGAGGTATGTCTCATTACCACAGGTTCTCCAGAAAGGACAGCTTTCTAGTCAGCTTTTATTTCCGAGATGTTACTAGATTAGGGAGAGCCTAATTTGTGAGCTTCACTGGCTACGGTGGTGATATTAATACCCTCAGTGATTCAATAAAAATAACAGTGACAATGAAAAATGACTGACTGGTGATTCACTTTGGGGAACTACTTGGCTGGCTGCCTGAGACCTGTGCCAGGAAAGAAGCTGAATAGATTTTAGCAGCATCCTCTAGGCTAGGAAGATAATAAAATTTAGGATGCCAGGTAGTTGTTTGGACCATGAATATAGGTCATGGAAGGAAATGGCTTTTAGGTGAGGGGAATGGATGGGCAGGTCATGTGCTGAATTTGCAGCAGGGTGGCTACCCTGCTGAGGCCCTCAGCTGCTGCAGTTTTCAAGTGAACTCAGGAGAATTGGTACATTACTTAGTTCCAAATGACTTAACTTGATGTCCCAATAATGGTATAAGGAAAAATGTCAATGTAGGAAGAGTTAACAGAGCAGGAGGAATCATATACCTCATTTGATTTAAGGACCCCTTAAAGACTTAACGTTTCCTAGATATTTCTTTGGCCAATGACTTCTCACTGCCGTAGAGTAAGTTTGAAATTCTCTGGTTTGGTGTCCACACAAATTTGGTCTCACACTACCCACTCCTTACCTCCTGGTTTATTCTGTGTGACGCACAGCCCTTTGCCTTCTCTTGTGTTCATGCCTTTGTTCATATCTTTCCTTTTACCTAAAATAATGAGAAGAATATGAATAATATCATTTAACATACTGAGTACTTTCCGTGTACTTACTTTTGTACTATTTTATAGTAATCCTCCCATATCTGTGGGGGATACTTGTCAAGACCCTCCGTGGATATTTGAGACCTTATATAGTACTGAACCTAATATATACTATTGTTTTTCCTATATATACATACCTATGATAAAGTTTAATTTATAAATTGGGCACATTGAGAAATTAGCAATAAGTAATCATAAAATAGGACTGGTATAACAATATACTATAATAAAAGTTTATGTGAATGTGTTCTCTCTCTCTCTCACAAAATATCTTACTGTTCTCCACTAACCTATTTTGGGACCATGGTTGAACTCAGGGGACTGAAATAGCGAAATAACAGAAGGCAAAATCATAGATGCGGGTGAGGCTACTGTATATGCATTATCAAATTTAATTTTGCCCAAACTCTATGATGCAGGTAGTAACATTACCACCATCCTCATCACCATCATGATGCTCATCACTACCACGGTGATCATTTCCATCTCACAAGTGAGGAAGCTGAGATTTAGTATAAATAACTTAACTGAGAGGACACTCTAAATGAGTGGTAGAGTCATGATTGCAGCCCAGGTGGCCCATCTCCAAGGCCCAAACATTAGAAACCATATTGTGCCATTTAATGCCATTCTTTACCATCCTCCCCACACATCCAGGCTCAATGCTTAGTATTTTCTACTTTCCATAACAAAAAGTAATGGCTCCTTCTCTGAGGTTCTGTCGTATTATTTGACATGCTCTGTTTTATATTTGTGTATTCATCTTCTTTCCTTCTGCTTCATTGATGCCTCATCAAAGCCTGAGTTTAACATGTATTTGTATTCTCACCTTGATTTGTTATTTGACAGTTTATTAAGTATATATTGATTTGACACCATACTTTGCTATCTATATTCAGCCCAGTCAGTTTTTTGGCTCTAGTTTATATTTTTCAACATCTTAGAATACTTCTATTAAAATGCCAGTATCTTATATGAAAATATTAATATCATGCATTTCCACCTTCACTTTTCATGCTAATGACTTTGGTTATTTAAGTGGAATTGTGGGATTGCTTAGTTCAGACAAGTCATATTTTAGAAACACTGTAGTTTAAATGTCATGGAAGGGGGATGATCATACAAACCTCTATTCTGAGTGCTGGCTTTGCTGCCTACCTCATGCGTGGAGGAATTACTTAACCTCCTTGTCCTCCGATTTCCTTCTCTGTTAAATGGAAAAGATAATACCTACTTGTCAGGATTATAAGACAGACTAAATTGGATAATGCATGCAAATAACCTAAGTGCCTGAGACATATCAGTACATCAAATATGGTACGTCTTGTTGTTTTTGACCCTTGATTTCGATTCTGATCTTCAATTTTGAATTACATTTACTGGCTTCTTCGACTGTGGGGTGTTTAACAATTTCATTTGCTTTAGGATTCAAATAGTGTGGTTTAAGATCACCAGTGAATAGTAGAGTCAGGATTAGAATCTAGCTAGTCTAATTCTAGAGCCCGACTAGTAAAAACTAATAAATTAGTAAATCCTTGCTTGTACTGCCTCATTAGAATTCATTGTGCTGCCCAACCATCCAGTTACAATCCATCCCATTTCCTTCTCTGTAGCAACAAGTAATGGCTCTGGGGAAGGGGACATGGGGAGTTGTTGTTTGATGGGTACAAAGTTTGTTTTGCAAAATGGAAAAGTTCTAGAGATCTGTTGCACAACAATATTAATATAGTTATAAACACTGAAGTATAAACTTAAAAATGGTTATGAGGGTAAATTTTATATTACATGTTTTCTATAATAACTGAAAATTTCTTTTTTAAAGTAATGACTCCTTCTTTTGAGTTCCTGTAAACTTTTGTATCTCTATGATTTAAGAGCTCTAAAAGATTAATGTCTAAGACATTTATTTTGTGACATGATTTTCCCTGCTTCCATAAGAAGCACTACTTGCAAAGTCCATGTTTTTTCTCTAAGCAAGTGGTTATATAGAAGAGTTCCTGTTATAAAATCTGGTGACTGAATGCTTGTGGGTTTTAATTTAGCGACTCTAAGGACAGAGATATATTACATAAGGTGTATTTCATACTGTTGACTTTCCCTCCTGTGTGTCTCCATATCACTGTGGGTTTCTAAGTATGAGCCTTGAGGATATTTGGGTAAAAGAAGGATTTTACAAGTTTGCATTATTACCATGAAATCAGGTCAGGAGCTGATATCAGAAAATTCTGTATTGCTACCACATAGATCTATTTGGTTGTGAATGATTTGGGCACCATCATTCTGTTCTGTGTTGCGTATGATAATCTGTGGGTGTAACTTGAGATGTATAGGCTACCATAGATTCTTCTTCACCATAATTGCTTTCTTTATAAGGTACTCAGGAATTTTGGAATATTCTATTTTTCTTTATTTTGTAGTTATAATTTCTGTCTTCAAAAGGTTCTGAGGTGGAAAACACACTTAAAGACAAATTAAGATTGTACAGTTACAGATAAAACCAGAGTAGAGACCATACATGTAACTACCACTTGGAATAGATACCAGTCTGAATCAACTGGCAACAAAACAAAGTTCAGATTCATGGTTTATTATATGTAGCAGAAGACGCTCATTTTTCTTTTCAGGAAAATGTTGCTAGAATTGAAGAGTTTCTTTTCCCCCATGCATTTTTTTTTGGAAAATAATAAGCAACAGATATTATCATGGAATGATGTTTTACAAGAAACCGAGATGCTGTTCAGTGTGTAGACATTGTTAATAGCCAAAGTATAAATCCGAATTCATTAAGGATATTTGTAGGCTGGGCGGTATGGCTGAGTTTGTTTGCTCTTCAGTATTTAACAACACGTTTAATGCCTACTGTTTGCCGTACTGTGCCATACACTGGTGATTAAGAAGAACAACAAAAATGGTTCTTGAAGTACTCAGTCCAGTGGGAAATTTAGGTAAGCAAACAGATTGTTAGGGTGCAGTGTATTAGCTGTTATATTAGAGACATGTAAACATGCTGTTAGAGCCCAATGAGAGGGTATGTCTTCCTGGAGTAGTTGGGGGAAGGTTCGAATGATAAATGACATTTGAATTGATTCTTAAACTTTGCCAGGTTGAGAGTGGAAAGAAAGGAACATTTTTTACAGAAATAATGCTCTTGGATGATCTAATTTATTTTAGCTAGGAACTTGTACAATCTAGAAAAATGATAATTAACATGCATTGAACTTTTCAATTCAAATATCATATGTCTTCCATCGACCTTTGGCAATACTTGCAGGCAGTTACTTCGTGATTAAATTGTCTCAGATGCCTACAGTGCGGATATTCTGGTATACGGTCAAAGCCCAGGAAATATGTTGGATGGAACAATGGATGAAAGGAAGTAAAGGAGAGCCCTGTGTCACAGATATCACTAAGTGTGGGTGAGGCAGAGTTGTCACCATTTTAGGAAAACTTGGAAATTGATTGATATTTTCAGCCTAATAGATGAGCAGTCCATTTTTATAAAGGTAGCAAAGGGACCTGGAGATAGAGCCAATATTTTCCTCACAAAGTAACTTGGACTCATGAATTACTTGCTCAAACATTTAGTTTGGATTCCAGAGTCTTGCCCTGTACAGCACAAGAGGAATGAGCTCCCTTGAAAGAAGTTTCAAAGCAGTTATTACCAGCTAATCACAACATCCCTGAACTTTAACCAGACCTCTGTAGAGTGTCTGATTTTAAATAGAACTGCTTCCTCGTGGTCCTTATGGAATTACTAAGCTGTACAATGTATGTCTGAGTAGCTCGGAGGCTTGACTCATGGAAGGGGTTATTTTAGATGCTTGGTGAATGATCACCAGTGGAGTTTTAGTTTGGATGTATTGATGTTGCACTGCTACTTCTGACAATAACTAATCATGCTCAAAAAGACTACTTAAGTCTCTTCTTGTTCAGAGATTCAGACCTTTGTTTTGACCTCCAGAATCATGTATCTACCTGCCCGCTTGAGAGTTCTCTTGGTTATCTCATAGCTATGTCAGACCTAAAACAGTCAACATTTATAAATCTTATTCTTCACCAACTCCTCCAGATTTATTTTGCCTTTTGTTATGTGCCCCTCTTATTAACTGTACCCGCATTCACTTAGTGACCCAAGCTTAGAAACAAGGTACAAATCCTCCCCAGCCCTTAAGTCTAACCAATCAGTTTCATTTCATATTTCTGACATTTGTCCACCTTTCTTCATTCAAACGTGCCATCGACCCCATCTAAGCTGCCATCATTCTCTTGAACTGCTTAGTCCTGGCCTCGTACTGGCTCCCTGCTTTTGCTGTTTCTAATCCGTTCTCTGCATAGCACCTATTGTTATCTTTGAAAAACAACTTCATTATGTTATTTATCTGCTTGAAAGCCTTCCGTGGCTTCCCGTGGCACTTTAGATACAATAAAATATATTGACCCTGGCCTGCATGTCTAGGTATGATATGACTTTGACTCACGTTTCCAACTTCATCTTTTTCTCATTCCTTCTCTTTTACTTTCTCTCTGGCTCTTCTGACTTTTTTCAGTTCCTTAAATGTGGAGAGCTAATTCCTGCCTTTGAGGCTTCCCTTGTTCACTGTGCCCAGTGTGCTTTCGTCCGCCTTCTGCCTGGCCAGTCCTTCTCATTTATTGGGACTCATTTGTTACTTTTTCCTGAGAGGTTTTTCCAGACTGTCTAATCTAAGACTACCCTCTGATAACCTTTCTCAAGCCTTACCAGAGTTTACAAAGCTTTGTTTCATATGTGTCTCCCGACCATAACACAGTGCTCTCTGGGGACCGTGTCTATTTGGATTCCTACCGTGCCACCCATCATGTTGCACAGGGCTTGTACAGGGGCACTGCTCCATAAACATTTGTTGAACAAAATACTATTTAATCAAAATAAGAGTTATCTGGAAGGGGCATCTTGCCTTTCTCTTTGCAGAAAACGACAGAGCCTGCGTGTAATTCCTGTGGCGATGTTTGCCAAGTGCTTCCACAGGAATGTCCAGTAGAGTACTAATAGAAGGTCATAAGCTATTGCCATTTTGCTCTCCTGCAAAAAAAGCTTGGTGGCATCTTCAGAGTTTGTCCTTGGGAGCCTAACAGACTAGGTTTAGGTCCTGTCTTTGTTCCTGTAAAGCTGTGCAACCTCGAGCAAGTTAACCAAATTCTCCCAGGTCTATTTCCCTATATATTAAATGGAGAAGACTGTATCTATCCCACATGCTTATTATGAGTATTAACTGAGATTACATATGCAAAGTGCTGAATGTAGTGCTTGGCACCTTGTAGGAGTTCAGGCATTCTTTTTCTTATTCCCTTTATATCTCGAGATTAATGAGGACTCAAGAGGAAAAGAACTCATTTAACTTACAATCTTATTGTTCTTACTTAATGCGTAATCACAGTTGGGGCACTAACGTGAAGGTCAACACAAGTTTAAGAGGAAAACCTCCTCTCTGGAGTGCAAATAAGCAATGATGGACTGACCATTTACCAGTAAATAACATTAGACTTCCTCAGAAAGATACATGTGAAATTCGCCTTTGCCTTATCCCAGGAGTTATTTTTTAACATTGTCAAATTGTAATAACTAATAATTACAAATAGATTTTTCCATTGTAGTTCAAGTAGATATTCCATGAAGATAGGCCATATGAAAACATTTTCCCATATTAGATGTTTCTATAGCTAGGAAGCGTTGGCAGTACCATTGAAAACTCTTTATAAAGTCCAAAGCTCTTCAAAGTAATTGTCAACTTTGTGGGGGGAGGCGATTAACATATTAAATATTTTAGGCTGGGCACAGTGGCTCTTGCCTGTAATCCCAGCACTTTGGGAGGCTGAGGCAGGCAGATCACCTGCAGTCAGGAGTTCAAGACCAGCTTGGCCAACATGGTGAAACCCCGTCTCTATTAAGAATACAAAAATTAGCCAGACATGGTGGTGAGCTCCTGTAATCCCAGCTACTTGGGAGACTGAGGCAGGAGAATTACTTGAACCTGGGAAGCAGGGTGAGCCGAGATCGTGCCATTGCACTCCAGCCTGGGCAACAGGAGCGAAACCCCATCTCAAAAATAAATAAATAAATAAATAAATAAATAAATAAATAAATATTTTAAAGACAGGTTATTGTAAAATATGATGGATTAGACTCAAATAGGTGGCAGATATACTTAAGGCATACCAATCTAGATGTTAGATTGAGTTTAAGGGAAAATGCTTGGGTTAATTTATCATAATCAATGGTTGATTCTGTATCTTTAAGTCAGGACAGCACACTCACCTTTGCCTCTATTAAACTTGTTTCACCCTATAACATGAGACAATAGCCATAACCAGGGGGAATTGTTTCTCCCTAAGCCAAGTCCTTCAGAGAGCTTGGAGCTTGAGCGTTGAAAATTCAAGACCTTTGCATTTGTCTGCTTGAATATTGACCCAGATAAGGTACCACATTGTCTATTTAGGGATAGGTATGACAATGTTGATGCCAGGGGATAGACAGGGTGATAAATAGATGTAATACTTTAATCGACTACTTAGCTCAGTTGTTTAGTGCATGAGAACTTTGGGGAGGCCAAAAGATTAGATCTGAATTCTTTCTGAGGCTCTCTTACTCTGCCATGGTCTTTTGCCAAAGACCTTACCTTGCATCCAAACCTAGTATCTTAAAAATGTGTATGATTGGTCATTTGGGACATTAGATTCATGACATGTGAAAGTACCCGGAAAAAATCCGTGACCAGCACTACAGAAGGTGTGCTGTGTTAAGAAGGGGGTTTATATGAGTGCTGATGTCTGGACATCTCATTTGGCTCATGATTAATTTCCTACTGCAAACTTACCTTCATAAACCAATATAAGCTAAACTGAGAATTGTGGTTATTAATGTTGACATAAACGTTAACATATGTCCTCAAGAGTACTGTCATCTCACAGAAGGGACAAAGAATAGTTGCGTCATTGTCTTTTTTTTTTGTTCTTTTCCTTGTAGTTTTTTTTATCAAAGTTGAGTATAGTTTGAATCTGTCAGTGGTTCTGGTCATTGAGTTCTCTTTTGGTGTTTTCTGTTTTGTGTCTGGTGGGGCTACAGTGCTTTACAAAGAAATTGGATACCTTCTGAACTTTTTGTTAAGTAGAAAGGGAGTCTGCCAAAGAGACATCACCTCTGCTAAAATGCAAGTCTGATTGTTTAAAGCAGATCATCTCACATGTCCCAACATAGAACTTCAGAGTTTCCCGTCTCTCATCCAACCAATTTGATGTTTAAGTGATTTCTGTGGGTGTTTTGTTTTAATCAGATACTAGGAATTGAGAGAAAGTAATGAAAAAACCATAGTGGTATTAATTGTTCTGCCTGCAAGTTACCAATTTGGAAACCTGCTATGGAATGTGACATCTTTTCTCCTCTCTCTTTTTTTTTTTTAATAGAATGCTATGAACCTACCTCCTGACAAAGCCAGGTTACTGCGGCAGTATGACAATGAGAAAAAATGGGAACTGATTTGTGATCAGGTAAGAAACAGTGACACTTTCTTTTATGAAAAAAGTAATGAAAGAAGAGATCCAGTGTGAATTTTATGGTATGACAATTATATCATGATTGAAAAACAAGATATTTGCTTCTGCAACAGAGATAGGAAAAAAAAGAGGAGAAGAGAACTTCAGAGAAATAATGATATGTTTGTGTGGATCTTCTTTGGATCCCAGTTTGAATAAGCTAATTATTAAAAAGACTTCTTGAGAAAATTGGGAATATTTGATTAGTGACTGAGATGATTCCAAGAAATTATTGTTGATTTTGTTTGATCGTAAAGTACATAGAATAATACTGGGCACATAGCAGGTGCCTCTAAACTTGTGTGGCTGCCTCTGTTGCTGCTTGAAGGGCCCAGATATTAAATATTGTGACCGTTGTTGTTTTTATTTTCAACTTGTGCTCAAAAGATTCAGGGAAAGTTATATCAAATTGATATGGTTTGGCTGTGTCCCCACCCAAATCTCATCTTGAATTCCCGCATGTTATGAGAGGAACCCAGTAGGAGGTAATTGAATTATGGGGGCAATAATTGAATTATTTCCCATGCTGCTGTTCTCATGATAGTGAGTAAGTCTCATGAGATCTGATGGTTATCTAAGGGGGAGTTTTCCTGCACGAGCTCTTTTCTCTTGTCTGCCTCCATGAGACATGCCTTTCACCTTCCGCCATAATTGTGGGGCTTCCCCAGCCACATGGAATTGTGAGTTCTCCATTAAATATCTTCCCTTTGTAAGTTGCCCAGTCTCAGGTATGTCTTTATCAGCAGTGCAAAAACAGATTAATACACAAATATATCATTATCTGTTATCCAAACATACTTTATGGTTTGAATAGCAGTTATATGATGCTGTCAGAAAAAGCTTCAGCTATACATTTCCAGTGTAAAAATATTAATGCAAATCTTATTTGTGAAGGTTTAAAATGATGACTGTGGGGTGGTGTTGATATCTAACATATAGGAAACCCCTGGGCCCCAGTGCTGTGTGCACACAAATATTAATTTTACTTCTTGGATACAAATACTAATTTTACTGCTTCTTAAGCATGTAACATGGATATAGTATATGTTAGGATATATGTTACAGGAAAGGTATACAAAGTAATAGATAATGTTAAAGAAATTGATTTCCAAAAGAAACTATATGAATATGTGTGTGAGGACCTATGGAGAAATTATTTCAAGTTTCAGTTCCATGAAAAATTACCATATGGACATGGTGAATCATGGAACTGGTCATTGTTTTCCTTGGTTGCTAAGATTCTCAGAGCCAGATTTGTGGCCTGAGCCACAAATTTGGTATAAATGGTTATGAGACCATTTATACCGACTACACAGTACTTCAATGACATGTGTTTTACCAACCTCATCCATGGCTTCATCTAAGTATTCCTGCCTGCGTTTTTCCCTCCACACTGATTTCCTCACTGAAAAAAAAAAACTTATATGAAGTTGTAAACATTTGTAAATTATCATTTTGAACAAGATAAATATAAATATATCAACATTACTGGTGAACAAAGATTATTCCTGCATTGATAACTAAACTGAAATGTTCTCTGTGCTATAGGCATTGTACAAATTGGTGCACTGAACCTTTTCTGCTTCTTTCTAAGGAAGCAAATATGGAGTGTCACAATAAATGCTTTCTCATGACCTGACTTTATCATGAAGTGGCAGTTCATTATTTAATTTGGGGCATCAGCTTTTTCATACTTCTATATGATTGCATTAATCTATCACTTGGTTTTGTAAGTATTTAAGTGTATCTCCCTCAAGAGTAAGTTCCCTTAGGATATGGGCCTCTAACAACTTGCTTAGTGCTTGAAAATGTGCTTATTGAAAACATGTTGAATGAAGGAAATAATAGCTAATATGGAAGACAGTGGAGAGGAAGCTTGCATTGTTGGCAGAGAAGACAGAAGGGAGAAAGCAGTTAAAAGAGGTGGCCTGGAAGACTAAGCAGAAGTTTACTGTTTCCATATCCTTCTCACCTTCCTCTACCTGTCAGTGTGGTTTGTTTTTGGTAAAGGAAAAGCAATTCACTGCTCATTTCTCGGAATTATTTTAAAGAGAGAAGGATGCCATTTTTAAATGTAATAATTCAGTGGTACTAAATACATTCACGTTGAAGATAAATATTTCTTAATATGACAGATGCTGTTAGGAATAGAGAATAAATTCCAGAAATTCTGTCCCAAATTTAACCAAATTAAGATTAAATCGCAAAGAGCTTTCTATAGTAACAATATTGCAGAAATGCCTCTTCGTCCTTTCCTGGCTCATTGCATAAATATAAAGATGACCTGAGCTTCTAGTGGGTCTCAAAGGTTAAGGTAAAATGGGAGACAAGTCTAACTAATTCTGGAGGGAGTGGAGCTACGGGAGCCACAGAAGAGAGACATCTCTGCTGGATTTTGGGTGCAGTGAGGTGTATCCCAGCGTACCCATTTCTGTTTTACAGTAGGTGAACAGAGTTCCCATGAAGACACTATGAATTTAAGGACTCTGTGGGGACACAGAGGCAAATTTTGTAGTGCGAGCGTAGAAAACTGGAAATGTCAGGTTCCTTTGATAACTGCAAATAAAACCCTGAAGCTACTTAGCTGTAAGAGCTCTTTCAGTGGTATTTCCACTTACGGAAAGAGAGAAAGTCCCTTAATCTCACTTGCGCCTCAATTTTTGGTACAGACCCTGTGCTGCATGTTTTGGTTTTGGAGCTTTCGCCATTTCCCGCAAGTTTAGAGCTCTTAGCACAGTGGGTACTATGGATAAATGCTGGTTTGGGGGTTTAGAGATCCTGGATGAGTTTAGACCTTTAGATCATTTATATCTGGAAGGGTCGTTAGAGACCATTTATCCCAAGCCACTCTGACTCGACTTTTTCTATTGAAAAAGTTCACACATGCTTGTCCAAGAAAGCATGTGGAGGAGCATGTGGAATGAAGTGCAAGTCCCTTCGCCTTTCCTATCTGTTCCCCAAGCCCCTTATTTTATAGATGATGAAACTGAGGTTCATAGAGCCTAAACGACTAGGCCAATGCTGGGGTCACCCAGATAGTGAAACGAGAACATCCATTTCCAAACTCTACTCACAAGCTTTTTCAGTTGTTGCCTGTTATCCCAGGGATCTGGAAACAAGCCCTTGAAGCAAAAATTATAGTAGGTAAGGGTTTCTCACCAAGGTTTTGTGTGTGGCTGCTGAAGTGATTTAGGGAGTGCCTATAGAGCTTACAGGTTGTGGGTTCATAACTGTGCCTCTGCTGGATGATCAAGTGGAAGTGGTTAGTCAAAGATTTCAGGACATTGGAGATGACTAATGCAGATGGGTGTAGATCCCACCAACATATAATCCAGTCCGGAAGCTGTTAGAGGTGACATCCCTAAGCTGGGTTTTAAAACCTTCCTTCAGTGTTTGCTGGTGCTGAGGGTGTGATTGGTTATTTTCTGTGGTTATTTGGCATGGGTGGACCTTGCCTCCTGATGGCTGGCTGTTGCTTGGCATAGTATCCTTGGGGAAGGGACCAAGGGAAGGGTGAGACATGGAAAATCTCCCCTTTCTTTACTTGTATAAAGTGATGGGGAGAAGCAGATTAAAAAACAAAACAAAAGATGAGCGTGAAGAGGTAGTAGGAAATTGTAGCCACTTAGGCTCAGCTTCCTATGATAAGCGTTTCAGGGAGATCAGACTGCATCTCTCCAGGCTTGGCATGGGTCCTGATCTAGAGAAGGGGAAGCCAGAGCTGAGTCAGGCCAGTGGCGCTAAGAAACCTCATTACTCCCATTGTGAGAGGTGATCTCTTGTCTTTTTCAACACAGCTGACCCATACCATATACATGTATTTAATCATTAAGAATATAATTATTTTTTAAACCTTTTACTTGTGGTGTAATACTATTTCTTTAAAAAGGAAAAGCAGGTTTCTTACTGGAGAACTTGCCTCAATATTTAAGCCAGTTTGCCATTGGAATTAAATTTCCTAAAAAATTAAAGAGCAAATATATCTCCATGGTTTTTAGTGTTGGTTATTATTATTATTTTTTAATGTTCATGTTTTTGTGAGCCAGTTAAAGCTCTTCCCTGCCTAGTAAGCAAATACTACAGAATCCTGATAAATTATTTCCCATGGGCCATTCCAGGTAAGGAGGGCTTGTCCTTGGAGCACCAGGGGTAATAAATGCCTAGTGACAGTGGTGGCATTTTTATAGCCTACTTTGGTGTTGATGGCTGCTATGTTAGAGTCATTTGAGCAAGCGTAGGAAGAGCAGAGACAGTGGTGAAGAAACTGAAGGAAAAGATGGTGATGCCAGCAATAACCTTTCCCTGCCCCTTTTCCTCCTTTTTGCTCCTAGACTTCAGACTTAGTCTGCCTTTTAGCTCCTATTTCCCAAGTTGCAGGCTTTGATTATACATTTAGGGAGTGCCTATAGAGCTTACAGGTTGTGGGTTCATAACTTTGCCTCTGCTGGATGATCAAGTAGAAGTGGTTAGTAAAAGATTTCAGGACATTGGAGATGACTAATGCGGATGGGTGTAGATCCCACCAACATATAATCCAGTCCGGAAGCTGTTAGAGGTGCCATCCCTAAGCTGGGTTATAAAACCTTCCTTCAGTGTTTGCTGGTGCTGAGGGTATGATTGGTTATTTTCTGTGGTCACTCCTACGCTCACTCCTTTCTGGCTTCTCACTTCCAGCTGTTGGGATAGCAGACAGCCACTTCTCCTTCTCCTTCTCCTCCCTTCCTTCTATCCTCTGGCTAACTGACATGTTTACTATACTTAATATGTTAAATTGGTTACATTTTTACCATGTTTCCATAATTCTGTGGTATGTTTAAATGCTGTTTTAAAATTATTAGTTTTTTATGATCTGTTTAATTCTTTTCAAATTTTGTCTTTTGACCCTTAGTTTTCTCTTACCATTTTGATATCTGATCTTCCCCCTCTATACATTCATTCTTTTGGTTGTGCATAGTCAGATTTTTTGTTTGGTATTTGTTTTTTAAAAAAAATCAGTATGCACCTTATAAAAATTTTCTCTTGTATTCAAATAAGGTCATCACAATTAAAATGAATAGTAATTTCTTAATATCTCCTGTTGCCCAGTTTATTGTTCTCAATTTTCCTTAAGATGTTCTTCCTATCTAGTTTGCTCAAATGAGAATCTGTTTCAGGATCAGTCACATGTTGTATCTGGCCATTATGTTCCTTAAATTACTTTAAACCGGAGTAGACTTTTGTTTATGATGCACACGTAGTAAATATACTAGCGAGCCCTCTTGTAGAAAGTTTCGTTTTTTGCATTTACTTGTTTCCTAGGGGTGTCTTAGCTCCTGAATTTCCTGTTATCTAGAAGTTCGATTTAAAGGCATTACAAATTGATGTTGAACATCTTTGTCAAGAATATCATAGAAAAATAATGTCTGCTTGTCCCATCATTAAATAAGTTTGGCCAATGACAACTTGATGGCCCCATTGTGTAACTGTGTTTTCCCCTTATGTTGGAGAGAATTCTGTTTGGTGTTACTTTGACACCATATATACGTCCAGTTACCTATCAATCTTGTACCTAATGGGTTTGAAACCAATTGATAATCTTTTGCTGAATCAGTTTCATTACGAATTGGAAAAAGATGATTTTCTGATCTCTCTTTCCTTCTGTTAATACATTAAGCTAGTAACTAGAGCTTTTTCAACTGGGTCTTGGTTTATCCTGGAATATAATTATTCCTGGAATTTTTCCCCTCAATTGCCATTTTTTTTAAGTAGAATTTGGATTAATAGATACCACAAAAGATGACCAGTGGGTTTTCTCTGGCCTCCTTTTTTGAGTATCACTATGAACTCATGAATTTTCATGGATTCAATCATGTTTTAATCAATGTGATATTATTTTTGAGGCTCATATGATCACTTCTTTGATCTGTGGGAATCCCTTAGTGCTGGTTCTTGTGTCCTTTTCACATGACCCTATTAATCCTTCAGAGCTTGTTTTATGGTGTGAAACGTATCTTCTTTGCATCTTTTTCTTTTTTTTTTTTTTTTTGAGACAGAGTCTCGCTGTGTCGCCCAGGCTGGAGTGCAGTGGCCGGATCTCAGCTCACTGCAAGCTCCGCCTCCCGGGTTTTTACGCCATTCTCCTGCCTCAGCCTCCCGAGTAGCCGGGACTACAGGCGCCCGCCACCTCGCCCGGCTAGTTTTTCGTATTTTTTAGTAGAGACGGGGTTTCACCGTGTTAGCCAGGATGGTCTCGAACTCCTGACCTCGTGATCCGCCCGTATCTTCTTTGCCCAGGCCTAGGATAAGTCATTTCTCCAATGATCCCTTTTCTTTTTAGTGGGAGATAGTATTACAGATGAGGAAGTGCGTGCAAAAGGTTTTCATAGCTGCTGAGTGACTTTGCTTCTTAATGTAAGTTTCTAGACCTTAAAAATACACCTTCAAAAATTATGAATTCAATATTTTCAAATCAATTTTCATTAATTTGCTTAATCTCTTTGATTTTATAGTTACCTTTCTTTTGCAATGAAATGTTTGATTCCTAACAGTAATATAATTATTTACCTTTTTCTGTCATATAAAAACTTTCAAAACAATACGAGTATCATTACTACCTAAAACATTACTAACTAAATTACTGACTGTAGTAAAAGGTTTTTTGTAGCTTTCTGTGCATCAAATGATAGGGTAATAGATACTATCTTAGTGTTCTATGGCAGCCATAACAAATTACTGCACATTTGGTGGCTTACAATAACAGAAGTGTGTTCTCTCACGGACCTGGAGACCAGAAGTCTGAAATCAGGCTGTTGACGGGGCCTTGTTCCCTCCCAAGGCCCTAAAGGAGATTCCTTCCTTTCCGCTCCTTCCCTCTGGTGACTCTGGGCATTCTTTGGCTTGTGACTGTGTAAATCCAGTCTCTGCCTCCATCCTTACCTGGCTTTCTCTTCTCTCTGTCTTCTCCTGTCTTTTATAAGAACAGTTACTGGATTTAGGGCCTACATGGATAATCTGGGATGATCACATCTTGAGATCCTTAACCTCATGACATCTGCAAACACCCTTTTTCCACAAGTGGTTATTATACTCGTGGTTGGGAGAGGAGGTTAGGACATGGCCATATCTTTTGGGGGTCACCATTCAACCCACTACAGACACTAAGATGTATAATGATTCACACAGTAGATTTTAATTTACATAATCAGGTTAGATATTGTTGGTCATTGGGGTCAAATTCTACACAGGTGAGGCTATTTTCAACACACAGCTTCCGCTTCACCCTGGGAGTCATCTCTTTCCAGACAAAGGGAGAAAGAACATGCAGGTGCACACCTGGGAAGTCTCTGGGACAGGCCTGGAATTGGCACACATCACCTACACTCTTATTTTGTTGACAAGGACCTGCAAAAAAGGATGAGAAATGGAGACTAGCTGAGCACCCAGAGGGAAAAGAAAATGTTTACTAAACAGCGACTGCTAGTCTCTGCCACGATTACCGATTTTGATAGTCTTATGGTTCCTTTGTTTTAGGCTGTATTCAGTGTTAAAACTTGCCCTTATGTATTCATTAATTTATCCATTGACTAGGCATTTAGTTGTCTAGGCGAGGGAAAGGAAAGAGTGAGATGAGACATGGAGTGTGGGTCTGAGTTTTCCTTATAAGTCAGGGAAAAGACCCCAAATGGTTGGTAGTACCAATTTGTTTGTCCCGAGTTCCAGCAATGTACCAGACAAGAATTGGCTGTGGGATGTGGTTATTTTTGCCACACCTCAGAAAAAAAAAAAAAAAGGCATTTTGTGTCTTTGCTATTTTCTGCTTGAGTTTTTGAAGGGACTCTTCGTTTTCTTGAGCTCTCCAAACCTGAGGAAAGGCACTGAGTGAATTGATGTTGAAAAGAAGTCAGGTTTCTTTTCATTTCCTTCCTAAAAGCAGTTTCCTTTCCGTTAAGACTCATTCCAGGTCTCTGATTCTTTGATTCTAAAACACTGGGAAAGCAATCAAATAGCAGATGCCAGCTCTTTATGTGTTGAGCTTTTGGAGTTTTGGAAAGTTGGGTCTGAACCTAGAAGTGAATTTACATTACATCTTTCCTCCTCTTGGCCTATAGCTTTCATAGTGGAGAGAAAAATGCTGGCCTACCCTACAGAGACTGGAGTAGGGGGAGAGACAAAGGGAGAAAGGTAGTAAAAAGAGGAGAGGAAACAATTATTGTTTTAAAACCATCCTTTTTGGTTGCTTGATAGAAATACTCTGTCAGAAATGCTGTTTGGTATTCGTTGTCAGAGCTGGACATCGAGGGCTTAGTCTCATTTGAAATGTGTAGGCTTTAGAAGGAGCAAGATAAGTGGGGGAAAAAAAAGAAAACTTGTAGGCTGTATTTTGCCAAACTGTGTATCACAGTGCCTGCCTTCCTGCCTGGTAATACAAATGGAATTATAGATCCTCCACTCCCATCCCACCTTTTAAAAACGACTGAATTGCCTGAGCTGGTTTAGACTAAGTGGTCGTCTTGTTTGAAGCAAAGTTTATCATATGAATGACTTTTATAAATTTGGGGACACTGAGGTTGATCTTTGACACTATCTTTTAGAAAATCATTGCTAAGCAAATTAAAATGATTTATTAAGGCAGGTTAGCTAAGAATTTCTACCAAGTGATATAGATACTATTTTATTTCATTTTTAACAGTTGGCCATTTGACTCATAATCTTTGCTTGTGGAAGGCTGCTGTTGCTCACCTTTCACACACACACACACACACAAAGTCAAATGACTTTCTAGAAGTTGTACAGCAAGTGCTTGAGCTGAAACTAAAACTGAAGTCTACTGATGCCTGATTCTGAAAAATTTTATGTTTAAAAAAGTTTTTTGAGAAAACTACCATTTAATTGTAGCCTCTTCACCATCAAGCAATTAAATAATTACCTTCACCTTGTGAAGAGTGACGTGCTAGATGCTATGACCATCATGCTTCAGAAAATATTATGCCGAATGTTTCAAAACAAGGTTGAAAAAAGATTAAGACATACACTTAAAAGCAAACTGTAAAAGACTAAATATATAATGGAACACCCTCAGCCCGGATACATACTCTTTCCGGGTTGCCTGCAGTGTTCTTGATGAACTTTCAAGGAAAGAAAGAGTTTAAAAGAAGTCATTTTCTAAAGTCATTGGGGAAATTGAGGTGTCTACAGTCTTTATCCCTGCTGCAGTAGTAAAACAACATTTATTTAGGTAGCAGAAATACAAGGTAAATTGGTTTAAATTTCTAATGATACTGTAGGTATTTGGTAGTACAGGAAGATAGCAGGAAAACTAATTAGAAATATGGTTTGGGTTTTGTAAGAAACAGCTATACATAGGGCAAAGACTGTGTATAACCTCCATCAACATGGCGGATACTAGCTGTGGATGAGTCCAAGGCTTGTAGCAGCATCTTCAGGTACTAGAAATACCATTATACAGATGTTTCTTACCCGTAAAACCTCTGTTGGTTCTCTTCACAATCAGTTTGACCACAGCCACTCAGTTATTGGTACATGTACCCATATTTTCTGTTAGAGTATAACTTCAGGTCAATCTAAAACCCTATAAGATGAACACATCTAGCAGGTTAGGTGTGTGCTTATGTATCTTTGTCCTCATCAATGACCCATTTAGAGGGACTTCCTTTCTACTTTCCTTCTATGCCTATCCTTAGATCCTATTTGAAAGCTTGGCTTAGTGACTGATTTTGACCATGTGGGTCACAGATTGAAACTATTGTTTGCTTAATCATGGGATCTGAAGACGAAAAGAAAGAATGCGGGGTTTATTAGAAGGGGTGTTTGTGTTTATTATGCTAAATGTAAAATTAAGATGTAAGATCTTTCTTTTCCTGTTGAAACAGAGTCTTGCTCTGTCACCGAGGCTGGAGTGCAGTGGCGCGATGTCTGCTTATTGCAACCTCCCCCTCCCGGGTTCAAGCGATCCTCCTGCCTCAGCCTCCCGAGTAGCTGGGACTACAGGCGCCCAACACCACGCCCAGCTAATTTTTGTATTTTTAGTAGAGACGGGGTTTCACCATGTTGGCCAGGCTGGTCTTGAACTCCTGGCCTCAGGTGATCCCAAAGTGCTGGGATTACAGGTGTGAGCCACTGTATCAGGCCTAAGATATAAGATCTAAGGGGAAAGCATACAGTGGGATCACTGGAGCCTCGGTTTAAGATGTGAGTCTTCAAGTTTATTAGCATATGTTGCTTTAGTTTTTATGTTTTAGAAGGAGAATATTTATATATCTAGGAGAATGGGATGTGGTTTAGGGGTGGGGTGAGGTACAGAAGTTGGAACAAGGTAGTGAATTAAGCAAATATGAAATGACACTGAAGTCATATTAATGGTTTGAGGTATGGAGGTACATTTGGAGCCTGATTAAAAAATTGTGATGCAATTACTGTAATTTTTAATTCTTTAAATAGAATTATGAATGATATGTTTTTGAAATAGTAAAACTAAGGTTTATAGGATCCCTTGGAGTACTTTATTTCCTGCAAAAGTATTAATTGACAAAGATGAATATTTGGCTTGTGTCTGGTGCATTTCTTTCATTAGGGCGAGGTAAACTTTTTCAAGAGAGTTGTGCTCAGTAACAAAGTAAATAAATATATCTAAAATTACTTTGATAAACTGTTTTTAATTATTTTTATTGAGGTCTAATTTATATACAATAATGTTCACCAGTTGTGTTTTCCAAAGTGGCTAGACCATTTTGCATTCTTACCAGTGATGTAATAGAGTCCCTGTTGTTCCAAATCCTATCAACACTTGGTATTGTCAGTCTTTTAAAATTCTAGCCATTTTTATGGGCATATGGCAGTATCTCACTGTGGTTTTAATTTGCATTTCCCTAATGACTGATGATGTTGAGCATCTTTTTATGTGCGTGTTTGACATTTTTATATCTTTGTTGAAGGATCCACTCTGTTCAAATCTTTTGCCTATTTTAATTTTTTTTTTTTTTCTTTTTTTGAGATGGAGGCTCACTCTCTTGCCCAGACTGGAGTGGAGTGGCATGATCTTGGCTCATTGAAACCTCTGTTTCCTGGGTTCAAGCGATTCTCCTGCCTCAGTCTCCCAAGTAGCCAGGATTACAGGCATGCACCACCATGCCCAGCTAATTTTTGTATTTTTAGTAGAGACAGGGTTTCACCGTGTTGGCCAGACTGGTCTCGAACTCCTGACCTCAAGTGATCCACCTGCCTTGGCCTCCCGAAGAGCTGGGATTACAGGTGTGAGCCACTGTACCTGGCCTCTTTTGCCTATTTTTAAAAAGTGAGTTATTTGTCTTAGCTGTAGAAGTTTTAAACAATATTCTGGATACAAGTCTTTATCAAACAAATACTTTGCAAATATTTCATTAGTTTTTGTCTCACTTTTTAGTATTTATAACAGTATCTTCTGAAGAAAAAAAGGTTTTTTGATGAAATTGAATTTATTTTTTAAGTGGCTCATGCATTTTGTTTCCTAAGAAATTTTTTGCCTACCCTCAGGTCACAGAGATTATCTCATATGTTTTCTTCTGGAAATTTCACAGTTTTGGTCCTTATATTTTAGTCTATAATCTATTTTGATATATGGGATGAGTTAAGGGTGGAGTTACACTTTTTCCTCATCTATCTATCTGTCTATCAATCATCTGTCTATCCATCCATCCATCCATCTATGCTTCTATATTTATCTATCTGTACCTCCAACTGTTTCAGCACAATTTATTTAATAGACTGTTCTTTTTTCATGAATTACTTTGGTATCTTTGAAAACCAATTGGCCATATACATGTGGGTCTATTTTTGTGTTCTCTATTCTTTTCTACTCATCTGTAGTTTTATCCTTATGCCAATATGTCTCTGGTTTGATTACTGTCTTGAAATCAGGTAGTGTCAATTCTCCAACTTTTTCTTTTGCTAAATTATTTTGGCTATTCTAGTTCCTTTGCATTTTAATATAAATTTTAGAATCAGTTTGTCAGTTTCTAAGAAAAAACTTCCAGGATTTGGGCAGAACATGCATTGACTCTGTAGATCAATTTCAGTAGAATTGACCTTTATACGATATTGACTCTTCTGATCTATGAACATGGTATCTCTATTGATTTAGGCGTTTTAATATCTTGCAGGAATTTTTTCACATTTCTAGTAGTATACAGGTCTTACACATATTTTAAATTTATCTCTAAATATCATGATTTTGGGTGCTATTTTAAGGAATATATTTTAAAAATGTTTCCAATTTTTTGTTCCTAGAGAAATACTGTTTCTGAACAACCTCCCACCACTTCATTTATGCCTTTGTAGAGAGAGATGGTTTATGTTATATCATCGTACTTACCAAAACCAAGTTTTATAATTAAACACTATTTTATGGCTTCTGTAATAGAAACAACTGCCTTGGATAAAAGTTGAAGTTGAGTATTCTCAGCTTGGTTCCTATGTTTAAATCTGTCCCTACATTAAGTAAAAGCAAGTGGTGAGGGTAGGATGATTAAGATCTGATGAATTTCTCTTACTTTCAATTATTCTGTTCACAAGCATGCTTTCTTTCCATGTATCAGACACTTCCCCACCACTTGCTGATTTTAGTGGAAAGTAGCTTCTAGCTCCTCCCATGCTACTTGCTTTAAAGTTTCACTGACAAAACTTACCACCTTAGTAAATATTCCAGTTCAGTTTGATTCAGCTAGCACCTATTGAAGTTATGATAATTATACCCACAGTTTGTACATTGTTTGAATTGAGGCCAATGGAGTTTTAGAGAAGCAGTTAATTTAACTGTAGTCAGAAAAGCAATTCTTAAAATCGGAGCTTGTAATTTTAAAAAAATTCTTGCATAATTGAAAAATATTAGTGCTCTTGAATTGCCTAATGGTTTCTACAAGAACTCTTAAGGCTTACTTTGTCTGTTTTTTTTTGTTTGTTTTGTTTTGTTTTTCTGATCAGATTTTGAACTCTGATCTCTCCCAACCCCCTATGTTTTATTTGTATGATACGTGACCATCTCTGGGGACTCTGAAAGATCATCTGTACTTTCTTTTTGTTTGAAAGGCATTCCTAAGTAAGAGGAGTAGGATTAAAGAAACCTACTCAATATTACATACTAGAAAATGAGTTATAGGATGTTTTGGTCAGGAGAGACTCATTGAACTAGAAGAAATTCTTGCTAGTCTAAATAAAAGAAAGCATTTGGAAAAGTCTCATCAGAGGTTATTTTCAGTCTGAGAGCTGTAATGGAACACTTGGAAAGTTGTCCTCTCCTCTTCAACTAGCAAAATGATTTCATATTCAGAGCTGAAGAATGTTTTGAGGCTCTCCAAGAAACTATGGCTGTGGAATGAATCTGACGTGCTGATTTTTCAAGTCTAGTGCAGAAATAGCCAACTTTAAAAGTTGGGAACGGAGGAAAGAGGTACACAGTATTAATCGTGTGTGCTTTCACTATTCAAGACTCCTTGTTGTCCATCCTGTGTTCCTAACTTATTATTTGACATCTGCTGCCGTTTGTTCCAATTTACCATATAGATCCTTTGTGCAATTTTCATAAACTGGATTACTAGAACTCAGCTAAACCTCTTGAAGTTATTACCACATATCCTGCCTTTCTGTGCTATTGTTCCCATGTTCCTCATCTGGAAAACTCCTCTGTCTCCTGCCTCGTATACTGTCCCGGGATATCTATGCACTGCCTGCCTTCCAAAATTCAATTCAAAAGCTACTTTCTCCGGGGAGGTTCCTTTGATCATCTCAGTTGGGAAGAGCCTCACCTTTCTTTGAACTTTGAGAGGATCACATATGGCTCTTATCATATTCTATTTTGTATTACAACTATGTCTGCTACATCTCAGAGATGAGATTTAATGCTTTGCAATTGAATTTATTTCTTTTTGTGCTTTTTACAGTATCTTCTGTGTGTGTTCTGGATAGGTGAAAGAGTAAAAACTCTTTTTTAAAGTTTTCATGTTAGTGCCTGGAAACAGGAGATCCAAACATGTTAGTAAGATTTAAAATGTTCAGAGGCAGGGGCTTGTTTAGCAAAATGTTTTCATCCAATAATAACCACTGGGATCCTTCTAAATAGTAGCCCAGCTGGCACTAGCTTCCTCTGGTAGTCATTATACAAATTAGAATCTCATCTGAACTTGCCTTCTTGGCCATCTATTATAGTCAGTAGGCAGAGACTTAATACTTTTTCATTTTCTGTCAGTTGTCCTCTCCTGTCTCACCATCCACGACATGCTCATACGCATACTTTCTGTTGATGGGGACAGTCTGCCAGCTACTCAGAAATTTCAAAATTTTTATTTTGGGGGGAACAAGGAGCATGCATTCTTTTGGGGGCTTTGGTTCTCTCAGTTCTTTGGGAATCTAGGTCTATTTGTGGAAATCATTTTCTATTTGTATAAATGGTTAGCCCTGGGAGGGCAAGGTGTTAGGGCTTACCTCAGGCCCTCCTGTTTAGGGATGCTGATTGGTCTTGGCAACCCTCTCCCCCTAGCCCACCCCGCACCATGTAGGTGCACCATTCTTGGCCTCTTCCATATTGGATAAATCATTTCTGTCCATATACAATATTATTGCAACATTTCATTCTCATTTTTTCCCTCCCTGTTACTTGTGTCAGCATTCTCTGTTTTAGAGGGTAAAAATCTTGAGGATATGGATTATGTCTGTCAGCTTAACTTTGAAGAGTACTTAGCACTAAGCTAAATCTTACAAATTAGTACTTACTAATGGCAATAGTGCTGGTTGTAATATTGGCTCATTTAGAGACTGCAGTTTGCCTACTCAGCCTTTGGAAAGGATGCCCAACTACTTCCAGCTTCCAGGAAGTAAAACGTTCAAATGTAGTGACATTATGGGAACAAAAACAATGCCCTTTAAATTGTTACTATCTAAAATGAATTATTTTAGGATCAAGATAATAAAACATTAATACTCATGTAATGATGGTGACATCTAATTCATCCCCGAGGAAGTTCAAGCAGTTTATGTAGCTCTGGTAATACACCACTGAAATAGAGCCAAGGACTTTGTGGCTATACCAAACAGGGAAAGAAACTCAACAGTGTGTGCCGTGAGAGCCAGTCATTCCCTGAGATTTCTGTTTTCAGATGTCATGTTATAATTTCTTTCCTTAAGCCTCAGAATATGAAGGTATAAGATAAACTGGAATGGAATTCTTGTTTGATTGTGGAGCTGTGTATCTAAATGTGATTTATGG
Source organism: Papio anubis (assembly GCF_008728515.1). NCBI lineage: Eukaryota > Metazoa > Chordata > Mammalia > Primates > Cercopithecidae > Papio > Papio anubis. The sequence goes on from NC_044985.1 coordinate 36,345,425, forward strand.
AGCGGAAATACTTATAACATGCTTGTTCTGAGTCTAGCTCACACCAAATTAACCCCAATTAATTTCTCGTGTAATTGGATAGAGAGGATATAAAAGATCAGAAATGCTTAGCTAGATGAGTGGAATGTCCAATTCCAAACCTTTACACAGAAAGGCTTTCAATGACAAACTCTATTAGATTTAAGTGGAGAAACAGGAGGAGGACATGTAGGGAGAGGAGGAACCAAAGAAACAGTTCAGCTTGTTAGAAAGAACTTAAGTCTGCCTATCTGTATCTAGTAGAAAAGGCCATCTTGTAGCATCGCCAATGAATTCTGTTAGCTGTGACTTACCTAATTAAATTACTACACCCCTGTCACAGCCCGTCACTTAGTTCTTTTCAGAATGGTCTAGTTTCCCACCTTGGGTTGCAGTAGACTTGGTCATTAAGTGGAGTCCAGTAAATGTTTTGTCTTTTCCTTGTCTGCAAGGCAGCTATGTGTATAGGCAGCGTAACCTTCCAGGTAACCCGTAGGGAAAGAGGAAGCTAACCTAAGCCTTAGGGGATTGGGTTAATGAGGAAATGTATGGTTATAAAAGGCATTAGACGGCTTTAGATCTACGAGAGACAGCTGTGGCTCATCAGCAAATGTTCTTTGGCTCTGACATGAGCTTGACTAACTTATGTCTACTGAACCTGCTGGGATACATCCTGTAGAGTGTGCTTATATTCTCTTTGTGTACTTTTACACTTTAAAACTTACCCTTAATTTGTGAAAGAAGTGACTTGTATGTGACATTTTAAAAAAATTTAATTCTTTGAACATTATTGAAGATCAACTATGTGCCAAGTATTCTTTTACATACTGGGACTCAATGAAGAATAGAACATATTTCTACCCTTTAAAAAATGTTTATACGATTAAATTTAAGATGAGCATGCTTATTATAGTATAGTAAAAAGAACAAGGATCAGAAAGAGTCAGAAAACCTGTGTTTGAACAACAGAAACATTGGAAAAATACATCAGAGATCTTACACATACACACACACACACACACACACAGAGTATATGATTTCAGGTAAGTCATTTAATCTTTGAGCCTCAGTTCCCTCATCTGCAAAATGGAGGTAATATCTACTTGCCAGATATAGAAGCTTGAGTGAGCTAAGGGATCTAAAGAATATGATAAACTGTAAAGCGTCATTGAAAGATAAGTTAAAAATTGGAGAAACAAAAAGTACTGCCCCACATGAAAAGGTAGTTGTAGTTGAAATATCTCACTAAAAAATATTTGAAGAATATATTTGGCGGCCGGGCGCGGTGGCTCAAGCCTGTAATCCCAGCACTTTGGGAGGCCGAGACGGGCGGATCACGAGGTCAGGAGATCGAGACCATCCTCGCTGACACGGTGAAACCCCGTCTCTACTAAAAAATACGAAAACTTAGCCGGGCGTGGTGGCGGGCGCCTGTAGTCCCAGCTACTCGGGAGGCTGAGGCAGGAGAATGGCGTAAACCCGGGAGGTGGAGCTTGCAGTGAGCTGAGATCCGGCCACTGCACTCCAGCCTGGGTGACAGAGCGAGACTCCGTCTAAAAAAAAAAAAAAAAAGAATATATTTGAAGAATCATCTATTGCATGTAGTTGCCAAAGGCAAGGAGTTGTGAATTGTGTTACTTCCAAATTAACCAGAGAAGAGGAAGATGAGGATTAAAATTCATTATCTGGAATATTTTGTGTGAGTTTTTTTGTTTGTTTTTTTGAGATGGAGACTCACTCTGTCGCCCAGGCTAGAGCGCAGTGGCACGATCTCAGCTCACTGCAACCTCTGCCTACCAGGTTCAAGCAATTCTCCTGTCTCAGCCTCTAAAGTAGCTGGGATTATAGGCACACACCACCACGCCCGACTAATTTTTGTATTTTTTGTAGAGGTGGAGTTTCACCACGTTGGCCAGGCTGGTCTCAAACTCCTGACCTCAGGTGATCCACCTGCTTCAGCCTCCCAAAGTGTTGGGATTACTGGCGTGAGCCACCGCACCTGACTGTATTTTTATAAGTTCTTAAATAAAACTCATATAAAACTTTCGTGAGAACCACGAAAGAAGGAGAGAGGGAGAAGAGAAAAGAAAACTCAGCCTACATCCAGGGATTCAAATAAAACTGTTACAGAGGAAGAATACAAAGCCCCAATTGTTTCTGCAAAACTTGGGGTTGCCTGTCTAATATCTAAAGGAACCACTGTTTGAGTTATAAATTCAGCACCTGATTTGCCAAACCTTTTCTCTCTGTCTTCAACGTGGCCAATTTGAACAACGGAAACATTGGGAAAATACGTAAGAGAATTTCAGCACCTTGCCAAACACATTTATTTTGAAGCACTTCAGATGGATTATAGGCATCCTATTTATGTGAATTAATATATTTTGCCCTCTAAATATTAGAATTTTAGATATTGTATTAAAAGTTGAAACGGCTTTGGTTGGCAGTTTTCCGTTACCCACACTTTAAAAACTGCTTCATATCCCGTGTTATTTTCAGGACATAGTTACCTGCTTGCTCAACATCAATGATGTAAGTACCTTTATTAAGTCACCAACTTGAGTTGCACTGTGTAGAAATGTTATTCTTAGGAACAAAAATATTCTTTAGTCATGATGAACTATCAACATGAATTGAAAAGGCACCTGGGAAGTCTTGGTGATCTTGCTCCTTTCGATCTTGCTCCATTCACTTTGATCCTCTTGCAAAAACCATTCAAAATTGGCAGCTTCCATGATTCCATCTTGTAGAGGGTGAGTGGAATCAAGAGTGAACTTCAGAACCTTCTTTTTCTGTCCCCCTTCTCCCCATTTGGCACAAGCTTTTTCATGGGTTCCATGGCAGCAGTGGAGGTAGAAAGAAGAGATGGGCAGACGTGCCAAGGCAAATGGCGGCACCCGAGTTTTCTTAGAAGTGGATGCAGTGTGGACCAACTGTGTTTTAAAGCATGAGGCTTCCTTATTTTCTCTTTCTTGGAAATATGTCAGTAAGCTGCTCAAGCAAATGAAAAATATGTGGAATACAGCAACAAATACTAAATAAGCATATGTTAAAAAGTGTGAGTTTATTACATGTAGACCTTGTTCATAATTCAAAGTCCTAAAGAAATATAGTCCAGTCAACAGGACCAGCAAATGTGTGTATTTGAGTAAGCCTCTGAGTCGCCACAGTCCCAAGTAGGAAATGAAGAAAAGCTGCCTTTACTGACCGTCAAAGATAGGGCTCACTAAATGAGTGAATGCTGATGTGTTACATGTGCTACTCCACCAAATTTTATTATTGTAAAAATAAAGTTGAGCCCAGGAGTTCGATACCAGCCTGGGCAACATGGTGAGACCTTGTCTTTAGAAAATTAGCCGGGCGTGGTGGCCTGCGCCTATAGATCCAACTTCTTAGGAGGCGGAAGTGGGAGGATTGCTTGAACCTGGGAAGTCAAGGCTGCAGTGAACTGTGATTGTGCCACTGCATTCCAGCCTGGGTGACAGAGTGAGGCTCTGTCTCAAATAATTTTTTTTTAATAATTGGAATTATATTATTTAAAAGGGTGATATTTATTTATATTCTGATATCTGTCTGGCATCAGCTGTTGTCATACATGAGTTTGGAAATAACGACTGGCTTCTAGATAGCTCATCAGTTCATTTTTCTGAGCTTTTGTGATTATTTTAGCCCTCAGCTGGACTACTGCTAAATCCCCATGGCAATAGGATCCCCTCTGATTGCTTGGTGAAGTGATGGTGATTTAAAAAAAGGAATTTATACACAGACACAGTGATGGCTCTCGAGATGTCGAATAGTTGTGAATTACTTAGGAATTGCTCTCAAGATAGAACATTTGGAGGAATAATTAGAAAAAGTATGCTGCTCTTTTTTTTTAAAAGCAACTTTATTGAGATACAGTTCATATACCACAAAATTCTTCCTGATTATTTTTAAATAAAGGGAAAATATTAATATGTGTTCCACTACAAACCATTTCCCCCTATTTTCAAGGATAAACAACAAATATAGATTTTAAACAATAAGATTATCTTTTCAGTATTATTACAGTGACCTTTAGCATTTTAAAATCTACAAGCAAGCAAGGCTTCAGTGGACCATGCAGAATGTTCTGGTTCCCTGTGTTGGAGAAATACAAGTTTCTATGGGATAAACAAATGCACATGCTGGCCAATCGTCAGAGTGAAATACCAAAAAATTCCATTGTGGAGTAAGCGATAATCAGATTATAAAGAATTAAAGTAAGAAAACACTCTTTGGGTTGTAGGTAGAAAAGAACATGATAAAGATTATCCTCATATCTTTTTTCTTTTCTTTTCTTTTTTTTAAGACAGGGTCTTGCTCTGTTACCCAGGCTGGAGTGCAGTGGCATACCAGGGCTCACTGCAGCCTTGACCTCCTGGGCTCAGGTGATTCTCCCACCTCAGCCTCCTGGATAGCTGGGACTACAGGCATGGGCCATCATACCCAGCTAATTTTTTGTGTTTTTTGTAGAGAGGGGGTTTCACGATGTTACCCAGGCTTGTCCTCATTTCTTGGTGAATCTGTTTTTTCCTTTAGAGCTGATTTAAACTTTTTTTGTGAGAAATACAGCATCTATATAGAAAAGGTAGTTAAGCCCGAGAACCAGCATCATAATTAGTATAAAGCCAGCACCTTTGTAACTGCTACTCAGATCAAGAAATAGAACTGCTGGCCTCTTAGGAATATGCCATATTTCCCCTTTTGATTACGACTTTCCCTACTTCAGTCTTCCAACCATGACTTTCAGGCAGATTATCTCCAAGTATACATATATACACACAATATAAAACCATATATCTATATGTATAATGTTACCAGTTGAGTATGTATCTGTAACCATTAAAGTTTAATGTTGCCTATTTTATAAGTGTGAAGAAATGAAATCAGGTGTTCTTCTTGGCTCAGCATCAGGTTTGTGAGATCCATTCATAGGAGCATGCAGTACATGGCTTGTTTTCATTGTAATCTGGTATACCATTGTATGAATGTAAATGTAAGTACTTGTTCATTTGATGGTTTGTGGACATGTGGCTTCTACCCAGGTTTTTACTGTTGCCTGTTCTGCTTTGGACATTAGGGTCTATAAAACCTGATACACATGGTGTGAATTTTTCAAAGTATGGTTCCTCTTTTGGCAGTATTAGCATAAAACATGTTAGAAATGTTGATTCTTGGGCCCCACCGCTGACCTACATTCAGATATCATCTTGGATGGTATATTATGTATGTGTATGCTTATTCTAGTGACTGCCTTTGCTCAGGATACTTTTGGATCTTCCGGGTTGGAATCCATTCATGATGGCACACACGTGTATCCACGCAAACACACACTCCCCCATTCCAGTTATTTAGCAATTGACTCATTGCTCATATTTGAAAAAAAAATAGCTTTATCAGTTTGGATCAAATGTTTTGTTATTTTCAAAGATAAAATAAACATCCAAAAGAGAAAGATTGTTGCCAGCATTGAAGATATTCAAGAAAATATGCAAAAGATTGAAGACCTGCTGAAGGAGGACCTGAAACAGGTTGGGCAAAGCACTGTTCCTAGAACGGAAGCTGCAGGGCCCTGTGGAGAAAGCAGTACTGACTCTGGAGTTGAGCAGATGTGGGTTCAAACCCACATGTACCTGTGACCAGCAGTGTCATCAAACAGAGTTCTGCCTTTCTCTGAGCTTCAGTTTTCCTCCTATGCAAAGAGGGGATCACATCTACTACCAAGATGCAAAACAATTAGTATATAGTGACGGCTCACAGGGCCACATTTATACTATGGATGCATTTTGGTCATATTTTGGTAACATAATCTGATGTGGCTGACTGTGTCATGGCTTCATACCTTTCATACTTTTGACTTTTGTGCTTTCTGCAGGAACGATTCCAGGTGAAGAATCCTCCCCATACATACATTCAGAAGCTCAAAGGCTATCTGGATCCAGCTGTAACCAGGAAGGTAAGACAGATTTGTTTACACTCCTCGTTGTTGCTTCTTTATTAGCGAGCAGAATCCTCCTGCATTGGAAGAGACCTTCCTTCCTCTGCATTAGAGCCTCTGCCAGAGCCTCCACAAAAAACCACCTTGGGAGACCAACAACGTAAGAAGACAAAGGAAAACAAACACCCTTCTCACTTGAAGATGTGTATAAAAGTTCTTTCCTGACATGAGAGTCACATACCTCTGATGGTTATTGAGTCACTGTTATTTCCAATTACACAGGGCAGTGAGTGCAGTCCAGAGGTGTTTAGGCCCCTACAAGAGCGGGCTTGGCAAAGGGAATACTTGCCTTTCAGTTTTTTATGCCTTGGTGCATTTCCAGAGACCTTGAAAAAAATCACTGGGCCTTTGTCATCCCAGCTGTGCACTCACATCCTGTGTTGATGCTTTTAGCAGCTCCCCTCCTACCCACCCCAACCCCTGCCCCTGGCCTGAGAAGGTAAGGAGAGAATAGTTGATTCCATTCTCAACAGACTCTCTCCTTTTACAAACAAGCCCTGCTTTGTGCAGCCACACAATTGGTTTAAACTGATGCCTTGTGGTAAAGCATGTAGCCTGGCACGGCCCTGTGGGCCTGAATCAGTCCTGGGATGTCTCAGGGCAGAGCTGTCCTTGCTCAAGATGGGTGGAGGGGTGCTTTACCAGATAGCGCTTGTTTTTCTATTGACCTTCTACAACTCCTGCTTTCAATGCTCCAGCGAAAATATCTCAGGCTGATTCTCTCTGTTGTTTCAATGTGAGACTTATGAGAAAAGAACGCTATACTTTACCTAGTCAGCCACTATTTCTGGGGCTCTTGATGCTTGTATTAAAAAATTTTTGGCTCGGGCTGGCTCAAGCCTGTAATCCCAGTGCACTTTGGGGAGGCCGAGACGGGCGGATCATGAGGCCGAGATCGAGACCATCCTGGCTAACCCGGTGGAAACCTCGCCTCTACTAAAAATACAACTAGCCGGGCGCCGCGGACGGCCTGTAGTCCCAGCTACTCGGGAGGCTAAGGGCAGGAGAATGGCCTAAACTCGGGAGTATGGAGCTTGCAGTGAGCTGAGATCCGGCCACTGCACTCCAGCCTGGGCGACAGAGCCAGACTCTGTCTCAAAAAAAAAAAAAAAAAAAAAAAAATTTTTTTTTCTTTATCTTCTACTCTAACTCTTCCTCCCCTCAACCCCCACCCCCACCCCAATAAAAAAAAGTCCAGCAAAGGAGAACAGCTATTATTTCCTTTTGGAAGTTTCCTGGGTCTTTCTCTTATGGTTAATATGTAGACAAGGGGAAATAAAATCTAGTAGTGATGATGACAGTGGAGTGCAGAACTTCATTGCTGGCTGTATGTCATATGTGATTTGAATGTGACACAATCTTGAATCCAGGAACGTACCTGTCAAAGTATCATTGATACTTCTTCCCTCTTAAATGTGGCACACACGTTTCTTTCCAAAAGATCTGTTGTCAGGTCCTACAAATGAAACCGTTGCTCAGTTCTTGTTAATTTTTCTCATTCCTCCCTTTCCCTAAGAACGTGGCAGTCTTAATGTCATCAGTTTAAAGAGGTCTGTAAAGGAAGATACACCCAGGCCGGGCATGGTAGCTCACGCCTATAATCCCAGCACTTTGGGAGGCCGAGGCGGATGGATCACCTGAGGTCAGGAGTTCAAGACCAGCCTGACCAACATAGTGAAACCCCATCTCTACTAAAACTACAAAAATGAGCCGGGCATGGTGGTAGGTACCTGTAATCCCAGCTACTCAGGAGGCTGAGGCAGGAGAATCCCTTGAACCCGGGAGGCGGAGTTTGCAGTGAGTCGAGATTGTGCATTGCACTCCAGCCTGGGCAAAAAGAACAAAAAACTGCGTCTCAAAAAGAAAAATAAATAAATAAAGAGACAGCCATATACACAAAACACATTCCCAGATGGGTGTTTTTCTGCACTATTTCTTTGCAAAGGGACAGCAAGATCCTATTTTAGAATTGATTTCTAAACGTTTTCTGAAATCCCCAAACTTGTAACCTTCAGGCTAGATGGCTCAGACCTCAGCATTGAGCCCTAATGCTTACCCTGAGCTGAGTGTGGCAGAGATGCTGATGTTTATACAGAAGACTGAGACCTGAGACCTTTCCTCATGTAGAATTCATCCTATCTCCAAAAGATTCCTTCCACATTTTTCCAGTTCTGAATAGAAGGGAAAACATACGCACACTCCTAGAGAGTGCTGCTTAGGCCCCCATTTCCATACCCCACATGGAGGAAGATGCTTAGAAGGAAGAGAGGTGGGCTTCCTCCTGGCACAGTCCCAGTTTTCCTTTCGATCAGCTGTTTCTGGGTTTAGGCAAAGAGAACAAAGTGAAGCAAAGCAACAAATAAGCTTCCCAGAAAATGTTTTGCTTCCTCATAAATAATAAACTGGAGCAGGACAAAACATGTCTGTTTGGACCTTCATTCCCGACATTTCTGCCCTAGCCCATGTGCGTTCACCTGAATGGCCATGTTTGGTCTGTGCCTCATTTTTCAAAATCAGTCATTCAGCTCAGAAAAAATAAAATGGATGGTGGATTAACCACCCCTGCTTTAATTCTGTCAGGAGCTGGCAGGAGGAAATGATCTGTTCCATACAACATAATTGTAATGCTTAAAGCCTGGGGAAAAAAAAAGGAGATTTGTTGAAATAAGACATGGCTTGCAGTTAAAATGAGCTTAAAATTCTCAGCTGTATTATGGTGGGGGAGAAAAAGATTTCAAATCGAGGCTTTAAATTTCAGCCAGACAGTCTAGGCTGGGCAGTTTTCCTTTAACTGTGTCTGGAGTCCTCGAATACTTGATTCGTTAATCTTTTGTGCAAATTGAGTAGAAGATACTTAATTTGGTTTTTAAAAAATTTTTTTAAAAACATTTTCTATTTAGATTATCTTCTAAATAATTTTAAATGAAACCTCTAGGGCAGGAAAGGAAGAGCCTAAATTAGATATCTCTATGAACAGAACTCTCCAAACCAGCCTCCTTATTTAATACCAGGAAGTGATTAGTCTGTGTTTAAAGGAGTCTGGTCCCTTGCTGGCGTTGCAGTTGTGAGATGAAACCTATTGTAGGGCTCAACCTGGGCTCAGCTGCCTCTGTGGGCTCATCCCAGGCCTCCTTTGATAGGGAGGGAAGGGAGAATAGCACAGACCGCTCACAGATCCTCTCTGGCTCCCCAAGGGCACATAATTTCTCTTCAGTTTAAAGCATTCTGGATACATTTTAGAAGTGCAAAGTGTTAGCACTCATTGTGTATATATTAGAGAAGTGGACTCCAAGACTTCTTGTGGCCCAGAATCTAACCGAAAATTGAGCCGTTCCTAAGGAGTAAAGTCAGTTTAGTTTACCTCTGTTATCAGGCGGTTGCAGAAGGGTAGTGCCTAGGTAGCATAGTCAGTGCCCAAAAATGCTAGCGCTGCTGCTGTTATTATTACCTCATCATGTTTTGATATAGTTACCTGGTTTCGATACATAGCTCTTAGCCCTTCAGCAGACCATCTTTTATACTCCGCTATACCCTCAGTGCTACACTGGGTGCCCTTGTGCCTGATGGCATATGTAAGGGCTGACCTTGCCCCGAGGAAGCAGAAGGCGGCATTGGGGCTGGGTGTTAGTTCCTTTGTATTGCTATAAAGAAATACTTAAGGCTGGGTAATTTATGAAGAAAACAGGTTTATTTTGGCCTACAGTTCTTTAGGCTGTACAGGAAGTGTGGTGCTGGCATTTGCTTCTAGTGAGGGCCTCAGGGGGTTTACAATTATGGCAGAAGGCTAAGGGGGAGCAGGCGTGTCACATGGTGAGCAACAGGGAGGAGGTACCAGCCTCTCTTAAACAACCAGATCTCGCAGGACCTCTTTAGAGTAAGAAGCCACTTCTTATCGCGAGGACAGCACCAAGCAGTTCAAGCGCTATCTGCCCCCGTGACCTGAATACCTCCCACTAGGCCCACCTCCAACATTGGAGGTCCTATTTCAACGTGGGATTTGAAAGGGACAAATATCCAAAGCATATCAGGGGCCCAGCAGAAGCAAAGGCTGCAGGGAATGAGTCAGAAGTGCGCACAACACAGAGCTTGGAAGGCTGAGTTATTTTCTGACAACCACCTGTGCAGGCAGCTCGAGACTTAGGACTCTGACGTGGGAGTGGCCACATTGGAGCAGCCAGCACATCTGGAAATGGTTGCCTTAGCTGTGTGACCAGAGACCCTAGAATTTTTTGTCTCCTTTCTCTTGCCTTCTCTATGGACATAGCAGACTGCCTGCTCCATCCTACTGACTCTCCTCTACTCCATTCCTAATTTTTAGCTCCAAGGAAGAGTTTAAAGAGCGAGAACACCTTTAGCCGCCCATCCTGCACTACTTGCCCGCATTCTTTTTTTTTTGACATGGAGTCTTGCTCTGTCACCCAGGCTGGAGTGCAGTGGCACGATTTCAGCTCACTGCAACCTCTGCCTCCCAGGTGCAAGCAATTCTTGTGCCTCAGCTTCCCGAGTGGCTGGGATTACAGGCATGTGCTACCATGCCTGGCTAATTTTTGTACTTTTTTTTTTTTTTTTTGAGACGGAGTCTTGCTCTGTCGCCCAGGCTGGACTACAGGCACCTGCCACCTCGCCCAGCTAGTTTTTTGTATTTTTTAGTAGAGACGGGGTTTCACCGTGTTAGCCAGGATGGTCTCGATCTCCTGACCTCGTGATCCGCCCATCTCGGCCTCCCAAAGTGCTGGGATTACAGGCTTGAGCCACCGCGCCCGGCCAATTTTTGTACTTTTAATAGTGACGGGATTTCTTCATGTTGGCCAAGCTGGTCTCGAACTCCTGACCGCAGGTGATCTACCCACCATGGCCTTCCAAAGTGCTGGGATTACAGGCGTGAGCCACTGAGCTTGGCCTTTACTCCCTTTTCAAGCCAAGGACTGTGCAGAGCCTCCTCATTGCTGGGAAGTGGTCTAGGAAGCTCTGGGATTAGGTGCCCTCCAAACTCTCAAGTATGCCACCATTTCTTAGGCCTGTTTCAACAGAAGAGGGGAGTGCCTCTCTTTTTTCCATCACATTGGGGATATTTTTGTTTCCTATTTCTTACTATACTTGGATTCTGGAAACCTGACATGGTCTCTTTAGATTGTCTTGGGAATGGCATTTACGGAGGAACTGTGAGACTATCGTCTTCCTTGGGCGCCCTGCTTAGAAGCAGCTGGTGGGGAAGCCAGGGGCTTTCAGAAGAAGACGACAGGGTAACAGAAGCCTGCTGTGCTGAGCCGTGCTTCAAGCCTTCATGGGGCACCAATCCAAGGTGTGGTCGTAGCTCTTGCCACCCCACATTCTGGAATCCTCACTTCCATCCTCCTTCCTTTTCTTCTTGTCCTTGGAGCTGAAGGACTCTGTGTCCACTGCAGTTGTGGCAGCAGAGGAGAGAGGTCCTTTATATCCTCAGCCAGAATTCTCAAAGCTCTTTCCTGTAAACAGTGTAACATAAAGGTGGTTCAGGTTCGTAGCACAGATAGCCTGGAACTCTGCTTAGGAGGCGCTGACATCAAATTTTCTTCCTTCAAAGTGGCCTGAGACTGTCACTTTAAATAAATATTTCTGTAGGAAAATGTGTTCCAAAGGACTGATGTGCAATGTAGCCCATTGGTATCTTGGAAATGATTTAGGATCAGGAGGCTAGAGAGGTGTATATTAACACATTTACTATCAGAGGTGGATTCAGTGATGAAAGAAGCCCCGAGGGAGTGCTGGCAGGGCAGGTGGGGAAGGTTCCTACCATTTCCTGATAAGAATGTTTCCCTATGCCTAAACTGTGAAAACAACACAGCTTATGCTGAATGCCTCTTTTCCTTCTGGGAGTCTGAATTTTTGTTCTGTACTAGACAGAGAGTTGCCTGTTAAACCAGCTCCCAATAAGAACCTGGCCACTGAGTCTCTAATGAGCTTTATGCGTGTTGTCATTTGTGTCTCCTCGGGGAGAGGACTCCTGGAAGATTGCACCTGGTTTCCTGCACGTTTTATCCCATGAACCTTTTCTCTTTGCTGATTTTGCTTTGTATTCTTTTGCTGTAATATGTCATAGCCACGGGTATGACTGTATGCCGCTGAGTCCTTTGAGTCCTACTAATGAATCATTGAAACTGGAGGTAGTCCTGGGGTCCCTGACCCATAGGAATACTGGTGAATATTGTTGTGTGTGGGGGGTAGGAAAATAAAATCTACTTGCTGAAAGGCACATTTTTGTGTGTCTTTTTCTAAAACAAGGACTTTTTCTAGTCCTTTCTCAGTAGCTAATTTTCATAGTGAGGAAAATGTGTGTGCTCTGCGACAAAAAAAGGGAGGGAAGCCCATTTTAGAAGTGAAGATATTTTTCATATTGTGTTAAATTTATTATAACTGAGCGTCAGTTATAGCAGTTGCTAAAATACTTTGTGTGAATATGTGTTGTTAAATTATAGAAATTCAGACGGCGTGTTCAAGAATCTACACAAGTGCTAAGAGAACTGGAAATTTCTTTAAGAACCAACCACATTGGGTAAGTATACCCCTTTAACATCTTAGCTCTAAAGCTTTTGGACACTTTACAAAGTAACTGAATCATATCCAAAGAATTGAGCTTCCTTATGGTTCATTATAAATTAAAAGACTGAGGTTTTAGTAGATGAAACCTTTGTTAGTACTCAAATTACTTACTGCCCAAGAATCAGCAGAAGCAAGACAGATAGTCCTTGATTTGGAATTCATAACAATTCTATATTTCTTTTGCGCGGGTGCAGTAAATATGGACACTTGGTTTCATGTTTGCATAACAATTCTCTGGCAAATCAGGAACTCCCAACAGTAGATGTAGACTGAGATCTTGGAAAATCTCTAAGCTTTTACTGTAGTTCTCCAAGTTGCTGAGTTGAAGCTACTTTATTTCCCTTTCGTTAATTCTCTAGAGTTTCTGGCCAGAAGGGGACGGAAGCTGGAATAATGTCACTTGACTCACGTCATTGCACTCAGACACATTCTCAGTCTCTTTTTCATACATCTCAAAACCTCAGGACCATGAAGTGTAAATCCACTCTGGGAAAATACAGTTCAGGGAATCTCTGCACTAAGCATTCTGAGTTTCTTTCAGGCAACAACATGGTTGCTTTGCCTCAGGCAAGTACAGCGGTATTATATTCTCCCTTACCCCTGGGTGGCCTAATTGTACCATGTCTTCAAATAAGATGGCTTCTCTCTGAGGCAGAATGATATCAGGTATCCTATTTTGTAACCCTCCTTCTGCCCAAAGCACCTGCGTAACATTTTGGGCAAGCTATTTAACCCCTTTGGTTTTGATTCTTTGAGCTTTACAATGAGAGGACTATCAACTTTTAGATCTTTTAGAATTTTCCCATGACATTCTTTGCAAGTCTATTGGAAATGAATTTTGATGTATATATATTGAGCTTTAGTTTTACAGAGTATCCTGTAACATACAGTAAGTCCTCTCTCATTGATAGGTTCTTCTTGGAAACCATGAGTTTAAGTGAAATGATGTTATAAAACCTTTTCCTCCCTCATCAATGTCATAATGAAATAATGTTATTTGAGGTTAAGTAAGGACTTGATATGGATTTATTATGTAGATAAAACTTTATTTCAGACTGCTGTAAGCCATTCAAATGGTTAATTAGCATAGTTATTTCAAAATAAACTTTTAGAAATTGTAGAAATGCTATTTTGATTGATAGGTGATGGAACTTGGGTAAGAATGTGCATTTCTTAAATGATAACCAGCAGGTTTGTCACCTTGAGAATGAAATATTCAGAAAATGAATTAATTCTAGACTTTGTCCCTGAAAATGAGCTATAGAACAAAGAATCATAGAATCATGATTTTTGAACTGGAAGATAAATTAAGAATTGCCTAATGCCTCATTTTACAGATTAAAAGAATTAAAGACCAGAGAAGGTGAGTGAATTGCACAGTCTACAGCTGTAGAGCCAGGTGCTTTGGCTCAAGTTGCTCTGTTGCTTTTCCTGTATGACTTATGCTGGCAGCCGTTTCCCTGAAAGTAAATAAGATTATCAGGGATCTGGGATCAAAGCAATGAGGCTTGTCTGCTGGAGATGAAGATGGTGGTAGTTTAATACTTTTGGGCATTTAAACTAAGGACATTTAAATACTTTCCAGTATTTATGGATAAGGAACTAGATTAGATTTTGTTTGGTCCAACCCTAGGCCTTTGGCCCTTTTAACTGAAAATGGTGGAATGAACTGCAACCAGGATTTCTACAAATTGTCAAAAAGCATTTCTTAGGTTGGGTGCAGTGGTTCACATCTGTAATCCTAGCACTTTGGGAGGCTGAGGTGGGTGGATCACCTGAGGTCAGGAGATTGACACCATCCTGGCCAACATGGTGAAACCCATCTCTACTGAAAATACAAAAAATTAGCCAGGCGTGGTGGCGCATGCCTATACTCCCAGCTACTTGGGAGGCTGAGGCAGGAGAATCACTTGAACCTGGGAGGTGAAGGTTGCAGTGAGCTGAGATCACTCCAGCCTTGGTGACAGAACAAGACTCCATCTCACCAAAAAAAAAAAAAAAAAAAAAAAAAGCATTTCTTTAAGCATTGCTGAAGTAACGTGAAATTGACCATCAAATACAAAAGGAAGATGATCATTTCCAACACAAACTTGGCTGAATAGAAGAACCTTGGTTGGGTTGAAGCCAGTGCAGTCTGCAAGCAATTGGAGTGGTTTGTTGTTGAGGATACTCTAGGCATGTTGAAAGATTCTTACATTTCTTTCATCTTTACCGGGTGAAGTTTTCCCGCGCCCACCGCCTATGTGAGGTACTCTGAAAGCCTTGGCTTTAGCAGCAGAAAAATTGATGGAGATGCATTGTCTGATTGTATGCAAGCAATCACTAGCATAAACTTACATGAAGTAAAACCACACAACCAGAGTTTGACCATCTTGCCTGTCCTGAAAACCTAAACCTGAACTCACTCTTTCTTATGTAAACTAACTGGCTTGATCTCACTTGATAGGGATATCTTCTGAAAAATTACTCAATAATGACTAAAACAATCAGTTGCTAAAATGAAGAATTCTTGAAATGCAAGATGCTATATGAGGAAGCCATATATTTTATTGTACTGTTTAACATACTGTAATAGATAGATAATTCAGGGCTGAGTGTGGTGGCTCACGCCTGGATTCTCAGCACTTCAGGAGGCCGAGGCAGAGGATTACTTGAGCCCGAGAGTTTGAGACCAGGGTAACATAGTGAGACCTCGTGTCTACAAAAAAATAAAATATTAGCCAGTCACAGTGGCACGTACCTGCAGTGCCTGAGACGCTGAGGCAGAAGGATCAATTGAGCCCGTGTGTTCGAGGCGGTAGTGAGCAGCCACTGCACTCTCTGAGTAACAAAGTGAGACCCTGTCTCAAAAAATAAAAATAAAAAATAAGTGCCCATTTGCTCAAATTTGTGCTATGCCCCTTTCTAGTTATTTGACCTTAGATAAGTTACATAAGTTTTCTGTACTTACTATGTGACCCAAGTTAAATTCTCATTGATGAAATGATATGATAAGACTTACATCATAGGAATGTTGTAAGGATTAGATGATATAACTTATAAAGACCTAATAAAGGGTCTGAAACTTAATAGTTACTCAATATATGATAGTTGTTTGTTATGCTTGTTGCAAATAATATCTGTAGTATTCAACAGTATTATATATCTCCAAGGGATTCCCTAAGGCAGAGAGTGTTATCATCTTTATCTAAAATCATCCTGACACCCAGGAGATTATGATTCCCAGAAATTAAAAAGGAAGGATTACATTTACAATCTACTTGTCCTAAAAAAAATTGTTCTGGGCACATGCTTGCTTTTCAAGGTTAAAGACTTGAGCTTTACCGAGATAACATTCTGAGCTGCAGCTTTGTCAAGCAAAGGGCTTGTTCTGAGTTTTGATATAAGCCTAAAACTCTATAAATGGAACAATCTTCTGAGAAAGAAAATTAATTTTCTCTGAGTCAAATTGAAATAAGAATTAGACTAGAAATAATCCCATTCACTTACTCTTAGGAACTATAATAATAGAGAAGAATTGGATTATGACTTATCTAAGCTTTTGAAATTACTTGAAATACCCTTGAAATGATCCACGTAGTGTTAGAACACACTGGCCATGCAGTGTGAGTAGGCAGATGCCATGGTGCTTAAGATGTCAGAGTGATAGGATTTAAGTTGTGGTGAGGGTGAAGTGGACAGATTTACCAGCTTTATTCTGTGGAACTGATGTGTACGCTGTCTCTCCTTGCAGGGAATTTATTGTAGTAAAGCTGCCTATAATGATAGAAAATTACTTTCCATCCTCAGTGGAAGGTCACAGAAGTTCTGAAAGATGCTCATTTCACTTTCTCATTGCGGTATACAGAGAACAGGCATGAGATTGCAGAAGGAATGTGGCAAGTTCGCAAGGAGGGGAAGGAGGTTTGTAGAAAAGGGAAGACGCTGAGGAACTGCTTAGTTAATGTCGTCTTCTCTCCTCCCGCCAGACTTCTTTATGAATCAGTGCTGGTTGAGCCAGGCCAAAAGAAGAAAGACAGGAGAGTGACAAAGGCTGCTTTTAACATGCATACAACATGTATGGTTGTGTGTGTATCAAGCTGCCTTATGATTAACTTATTTCTAGATGGTACTTTTTTAGAAACCATCAAGGTTATAATCATTTTGTTATTTATTAAGCACTGTGTTAGGTGCTTTATATTTGTTATTCTGTGTATTTCCTACAAAAATCTTACTGACCATTACGCCTGAATCCCTGTTTTACAGATGAGAATACTGAGGGTCATCTATTAAGTACCTTGCTCAATTCCACACAAGTTAGAAGCACCGAGATTTGAGCCTAGATATAGTCACTTCTAAAATTTGTTACCTAAACCAGCAGTTCTCACATTTTATTTTGATTTTAGAATGCCTTTATACTTTTAAATTATTTTTGAACCCCTATAATCTTTTGTTTAGATGGGTCAAATCTATTAATGTTTACAATATTAGAAATTAAAACCGATATATTTTAAATGTCTTTAATAAAACATTTATTTAATAAAATTTAATTTAAATACATAAATATAAAATAAATGTTATATATTAATATAAATATTAACACATTATAAATGAATTTAAATGACATGTTTTATGAAAAATATTCTTCAAATAAAAAATTGGTGACAAAGGCTACATTGGTTTAATTTTTGCAAATCTCTTTAAAAACTGGATAATAGTTGGCAGCTAGATTCTCTTATCTTTTAAGAGTCAACATTCAGTTTGTTGTGATCTGTTTTGATTGATGTATATGAAGAAAGTTGGGCCTTAAACATATGCACACTTAGAGATGAGTTTTTTTAATGGTCTTTTCAGATAATTGTGGATATTCTTTTTTTGGTAATACCCCCAAAATTGAACGACTGGTAACTGATTCTTACAGATAGCTATAATGTAGAGTCTGAAATCATATCAATGAACTTTTTGTGCTCTGTTATATTAAAATCCACCGGCCAGGCGCAGTGGCCTGCAGTCTCAGCAACTTTGGAAGGCCGAGGTGGGCAGGATGGCTTGAGCCTGGGAGTTTGAGTCTAGCCTTGGTAACATGGTGAACCCTTGTCTCTATAAAAAATACAAAAATTAACCAGGTGTGGTGACATGAGCCTGTAGTCCCAGCTACTCAGGAGGCTGAGGTAGGAGGATCACTTGAGCCCAGGAGGTTGAGGCTGCAGTAAGCCATGATTGTGCCACTGCACTTCAGCCTGGGCAACAGAGTAAGACCCTGTCTTAAAAAATCCTTTGTGCTGTCTTGCACTTTGATTGGGTCTTTTTATCCATACGTGAACTTGTGACATGATTTCTTAACATCATGCATTAGTCATTTGGAAGATCAGAATAACTCAGTGAAATCATGTTTCTCAAATGTTGAAGTATATCACTTTGCAATATTTTTAAAAAATCACATTTGTTAATAACCACTAGTCTGATTAGAATATATTTTAAGTATTGAGAAGCTGTCAAACGGATGGTGGTGAATACAGGTTTTCCAGAATTCTAATTTTTGTTTGAAAGCTCAAAGTTGGTCATCAACAACAAATACTGTGTTGTCCCTGAAAGGACGGGCTCACTTCATATTTGAGTAAATGTCTGCCACATACCCCAAACTGAATCACCATAGTTTGTCAATCATTTTTACAAGTAAATTGACATTCCATGAAAAAATGGCTAGTTCAGCTCACAACTCGAACAGTTGCACAGGTGCTTTTCCTTGAGACAACCGTGCTACTTGGGCAGGTAGCAGAAGTACTTTATGTGAGCTTCCTGTTTTGTCACGCTGAAAATGAAAAAGATGTGTACTAAATGAGTAAGCTTTAATAAAATCAGTATTTTTTATTGCTTATCTAAGGGCATTATTAAGTGAAGCTGGCTTTTTCCCCCTCCTGAGTGCACGGAGTGACAAATACAATAGGTGTCTTCTTTGGTTGCAGCAGTTTTATACAGTATTTCTTTGGCATTATACATGTCAGTGTCAACAGAGTGAAAACAACCAATGTCCTAATATTTTTATGAAAACAGTTTTACCTTCATAGACACCCTGAGAGGGTTTCAGGGACCCCTAGTGGTGTATGGGCTATACTTTGAGAATCAGTTTGCAACACTGCCTAACAGAGTAGATCTGACCAGTGTTGAATCCACACAGTGCTTCTTTCTCTTGCTTTTCATGATTTTTCATCAACTTCAGTTCCCACTGTATGTCTGTAGGACGTCTCTCTAAAGGAGGCTGGCAAAGGGAATTAACTGCTTGTTCCTTTCTGTTGTGCAACTTTGGGCTACTTGGCTTGATCTTAGAAATTGAAAGCCAGGAACATCTCTTAAGACCTATATGAGGAGAAATAAGGTTCTAAGATTTGGGGAGACAGAACAAAGATTTGAAGTCAAGCTGTGACCAGCCTACAATAAAATAGTGACTGTTGGCATTGGCACTTAATCTCTTCCTTGCACCCAGTTTCTTCCAGAGCTATTTGTCATTGTCCCTGTCTTTTCCAGCTCCTAAGCATCTGATTTAGAATTTGTCTAAATTCAGATTTACAGCATATGGTAATTATATTGAATCCGTGAGGCACTCAGGAAGTTATGCATTCTGTCAGAGTCAGAAATAATTCAACTTTCTAAAACCTATAATTAACCAATTTGAAACTGTTTGCCTATTGGCAACATATTAAAAAGTGTGTGTAGCATGCACAGAGGTGAAATGGAAATAATTTGCTATGGGAACCCTAAATATATGATATAGTCCTTGCATGATCATTTACATAAATCTGCAAAATGAGGCATCCATATTCTTTGAATGCCTTTAGATTCCAGATACTGCTTTGAAAGTTGCCCGTTTTTATCTTTACCTGTTTTCTTTCCTTACTGTTTCATTTCTGTAGAAGTTCACTTTCAACTCTGATTGAAAGTGGCCGGTTCTCTCCAATACAGAAAGTTCCAAGTCAAGAAGGGGTAGGGACTGAGATAATAGAAAAATGGGGGCTCTTTTTTTCTTATCCATATCCTTATTGCTGAAATGACTTTGCTAAGCTAGCCTGATATCATTTGATAAAGGGGGGAAAGTAGCCAGCCCTGAAAGACTGATCTCATTCTTTCCTAAGGCAGCCAGGGGTGTCAGGACTAGATCAAATCCCAGGAGGAGGATCTTGTAGCTTTGAAAAAAATGTAACTGTATGACATTAAATCAGGGGTAGAATATGTCACACTTTCGCTGCCCTTTTAGGAGGTAGGCAGCAGGCTGTTACCTTTTACTCAGAAAATTGTCTTCGAGGCCCTTTCGCTCAAAGTCAGGAAGTGGAGATGGGGGCCTGGATAAGGACACTGCAGTGAAGTAAGAGAAGCCATTAGTGTTCTTTATCCCTGCATTAAAACATATGCATATTAGCATGTTAAGTGAATTGTAGCTCTGGCTGTACTTGGCTATTTCCTACCTTAAAAAAATTTAGTTTTTCATCTGTAGGTCACTTGCCTCTTGTCCAGTTGGTGGCTGAACTTTCCAAGTGAGATGGAAGTGCCAGCCGGTGGTTGACACAAGGGCAGGCAATGAGTGCATTCTGGATGGTCTGCACTCTACAGAGGCTGCGTCTGGAAAATCAACTGGAAGAAATGACAGTGGTTGTTTCTCTTAGCTCCTAAATTCATGTGTTCTTATGAGCCACTAAGAATATGTGAAACTGAGACTGCCCTGAAAAATCTGCCCCTACCCCCACCATGATTATTGTTCATATTAAAAAGACACCCACCACCAACGGCCAGTTTAAATTGTACAATCAGAGCCCATAGACCAGACCAATGGAAAAGCCTAAGCAGGCTAAGGGGCTTGAATTTAAAGATTTTCTAATCATCAGATTTTGATAGTGAGTTCCAGACTTTACGTCTCCAGCCAGTCACAAAAAAGAAAAAATTCTTTTTACTATTTCTAAGCTTCTAATTACTAGTATTTAAACGTGATCAATGTCTCCTGAGACCTAGCACCATAGAAAGTAATTAAAATAAATAAAAAATAAGTATCTAGTAGATGCTGTGAGATTGTGTATGTGGCTCTTTTGAAATGAAACTCCAGCCTCCACCAGTAGCCAGCCCCGTTAGTTTTGTCTAGATCTCATAACAAAGCCACTTTGTGAGGCCCACCAGGTGGTATTTTCTTTGCCACTGTTGCCACCCCAGGTCTCTCTTAAATTAAATGCTGTACGTTTACAGGCAGCTATGCCAAGTGCACAGGTTTTGCAGTTGCCTCTCTGAGGCACTTGGGGGGAAAACACAAGGCAAGCTTTCTACTTTCCCACTTTGCTGCCTCCTGGAACTACCTGCAGACCTGGGCTGGGTTTGCATCATGGAGATGACAGGACTAGAAGAAAGAATGAGCTTGAGGATGAAACAAAGAACCCCTTCCCCCTGCCAAAAATTAAAACAAACAAACAAACAAAAAACCAAATATCCTGATTCCATGGGATTGTTTTCTTCCTTTTAAGACAAAGACCTCAAGGGGTTGCTCATGCTTAAGGGATACTTAGTAGAATTGTCCTACTGTTATTTTAATAACTAACAAAACTGGCTTCCATAGTCACTATCATGTCCATAGCTGGTCAACCTTTTCAGCTTGGTGTTTCTGGAGGAAAGTAACCATTGTGGAATGCAGGTGGCAGATGTACCTTAAGTGCTATTTCAGCGATAGTAGTAGATCTTTTGACTTATTATTTGTTGGAGTTTGAAACTTAGTGAAGGCTTAATCAGGTACCATATGTTGTTTGAAGATGAATGCACTGGAGGAAATCTGTAAAAGGGGGTGGTGACATTTTACATCCACCTCCCTAAAGATTATGTTTGAACCCCCTATCAGGATTATTATGAAGAACAAATAAGAATGTGTAAACATTTTCCATGAACTGTGGAGCACCATTCAAATGCAAGATGTTATTATTTAAAAAAGAATTTTTTTAAAAACCTGATATTTGTCATCTACCGGCCTTGATGATGGTATGTGGTGCCTGCAGCTTTTTAAAAGGTTTTAACATTCATGGAAAAAGTTAAGCAAATCATTATCCCTATTGAATTTCTAGAAGCCCATAAACACTGGTCTCTCATTGGCTAGTTTAGTGGTTTCTGTAGCTTAGTGTGCCAAGGAGTCGAACTTGGATTTGGAATCCTGCCTGGATTTTTGTGGTTATGTTGTCATGTCCCCCGTCTGCCTCATTGTCCATAGTCTTGCTTCCTTCCACAAGCAGGCTGTAGATCAATTGTGGTGGAAGAAGTACATTAAGCAAGTGCCTTCTTTAAAGAAAGTTTCTTACAGATTATCTTAAATCCTCTAAGCAGTAAAATGCAAAGATGGCCCACGTGTACTTTTTGGCCCTTATTTTTGCACATTAAAAAGTTGTGGTTTTCTTAGTTACCATATCTGAAAAGCTCCTGCCTCATGTGAAGTAATCTAGGCCTTCCTCCCTATGTCCTTTCAGGCAATGAAAGTTTCTGGTGAAAAAAACCAAAACTTTGCACTGTGTCCTTTCCTTGGCAGGTCATGTGATCAATTTCTCCAATGATTTTTTTTTTTCCCCCCAACAGATGGGTCAGAGAATTTCTGAATGAAGAAAACAAAGGTCTTGATGTTCTAGTGGAATATCTCTCATTTGCACAGTACGCAGTAACGTAAGTAAAACTTGGCTTGCTTGCATTTGAATTTTTTGTGGTCACAGCAGATGCAACTCAGTGGTAAAGTTATACACCACACAGAGGGCAGAAACTCAGAAGCAGATGTGCTAGGGCTTAGGGAGGTTTGTTTCTATTTGGGTAACTAAAAACAAATCACATAATTAGTATTAGAAATGCCTTTAAGGCAGAAGTGAAACAGGTGAGTAAAAAAAAATCACCCTTAAAGGAGCCCTTATTTTCAAAAGTAATGCTTTCTTTAGGGCTTAAGTTATATATATGGAAGAATAGTCTAACAGTTAGTGAAAGAAGTATGTGATAAATCACTAGGTGATGCAAAAGAGTGACTCCCTTTTTATTTTAAAAATGATGTCTTCATGTATATTTATGTATGTTAGTAAATGCATGGAAAATGATTGCAGAAACAGATACCAAATACAGTGGGTAGGGAGAGGTAACAAGGTAACAAGGTAACAAGAGGTAACTGGAGGGAGAGGTAACAAGAGGCTGTTCCCTTTTCCTTGATAAGTATTTGTATTGTTTTGATTTTCTGCCTATAAACTGAAGGGGAGTAAAAACAGGTCAGAGCAGGAAAGAAAAATCAACCTATTTAACCTTGTTTTTGTTATTTCCTAAAATTCTCCTGTTTTCTCGACTTCCGGAATGATTTACAAGACTCAAAAGTGTACATCTGAATAAACCTTGTCTTCTCCACATTTTCTCCTTTAATCAAAAAACATCCTAGTATCCACAGACACACTCATACACACAGATTGAAGCAATAATGTTCATTAATTTGACTGAAAGACATTTCAGCCTTGGTGGTGTTTTTCTTTTCCATTCTTGTTTTAAAAGTAGTAACCTGTTTTTTAAATTTCTTCACTCCAAAAGAGTCCTAAGACTTAATCAGCTGTTATCTTATAATCCCCATCATTTCCTGGAGAATTTGTGAAGAGAAAGGTATAATTATTCCTACCGTATAGATGCAGAAACGAAACTATTGACTGAAACTGTCTTGATAGGTTTCAGTTCTGATACCTCTCATGTATTAGATGGAATGGACTAAGAAAAACCAATAGACAAGTTCTTACCTTCCTGAGAAATGCTCTTCAAAGGATGTTTCGTATCTATCTCCATTTCATCAAACACTGCAAGTCTCCCTTATGCTTTATATTATATGCCAAGAGAAAATACCATTACCTACCCTGTTGGGTGTTTTAAAATCTGGAGTGATATTTATGCAATTCAGAGAAGACTAAGAAATGTCAGGAGGAATGGGTAAGAATAGCATGCTATGTTTTCTGTTGGCTCTAATGAATCCTTTACCTACATGACAATAGAGCTTGGCAACCAGCTTTCCCAAATGTGCCTTCACATAAGACCAACCAGGAAAGGAGGTGCTCCTATGAGGGAGTTCCTGTAGTCTCTAGCGTAAGACAACAGCGCACAAAAGATGAGAATTCAGAGCTTTTGTTTCTCAATCTTGTACCTTTGTGGGGTTTTTTTTTTTTCAAGCAATTGCTTTACACTGTTTGCTTATTGGTTTTAGTTGGCTTTCATTAGATAACACATTTTATATAGATATATAATTTGTCATCTTTCTTGAAACTAATGGGTTGAAAAAATTTCTTGCTTTTCCTTGGCATATGACAATTTCCTAGCCCGTGAAATATGAGACAACAGGCTCATAGTGCGTCCCTAAAGAAGCAGCACTCTTTTCTTTTTCTTTTTCTTTTTCTCTTCTCTTCTCTTCTCTTCTCTTCTCTTCTCTTCTCTTCTCTTTTCTTTTCTGTGTGAGATAGAGTCTCACTCTGTCACCCAGGCTGGAGTGCAGTGGCATGATCTGGGCTCACTGCAACCTCCGTCTCCCAGGATCGAGTGATTCTCCTGCCTCAGCCTCCGGAGAAGCTGGGGTTACAAGCACCCGCCACCTTGCCGGGCTAATTTTTGTATTTTTAGCAGAGATGGGGTTTCACCATGTTGGGCAAGCTGCTCTCAAACTCCTGACCTCAGATGATCCACCCGCCTCAGCCTCCCCAAAGTGTTGGGATTTCAGGGATGAGCCACTGCGCCCAGCCTAGAAGCACTCATTTCTATGTGTGTTTCCTTTTTCTGCTGTGTGAGAGTGAGGATGAGCTGAGAGGAACACACGGTGAATGGCATGGGAGCTGCAGAGTAGCCTAGCGAGGGCGTCAGTGCCACGAGTGATTTCAGGATGCCCTCCTCGTCTTACCTTCTGTCATCTCAGTGATAGCTTTCTCTTTTTAGCTGTTAAAATTTTATTAGATTACCTCATTCTGACTCTTTTATGTTCAGCATTCCCTCCTGCAGCCAAAGGCATGACAGAATTGTGATCAGATGCCTCCATGGACTTTGTGCATCAGTCTCTGCTCTCTGATTAGTCTTTTGTAGGTGAAAGTCATCACCAATTTTCAGATGAAGATTCTAACCAAATATTTTATTTTGGCAGTTATACTTTTATAAAGTTATACTTTGATTTATTGTATGTATTATTGTTTTTTCTTCTGCAGTATCCTCTAAAATTTTCCTGAGGATATTAAGTGTAGCTGCCTTCTGATTGTTCTACTGTCTGATCAGGTGTTGATACGGATAGAAACAATTAATACAATTCCTTTTTTTTTTCTTTTGAAAAAGCAGAGTTACTGACTTTGTGAGGGGGGAAATGTATGGAGCACAAAAGCCTGTCTGTTTAAAAACTTTGTTCCTAAAACTATATAAGAATGAGCAACTTAAGTTGCCATTTATTCTAACATGGTTAACATGAGTAATAACCTCAAAAAATGTCAGAGAAACAACAGTCTGACTTTAAAGAGCACCACACTGGGAGGAGATTCCAAAATCAAAGCAAATCCATAACTTTGCTAGTAATGTATCACACATGCTTAGAAAAGTACACTTGCCAACACACTGGGAGAAAATGCTCAGTGAAAATTGATGGGTAGGAATAAATTAGTATAAGCCTAACATATTGACTTATTAAAGCAAAATGAAGACAGCTGTAAGATCTTTTCCCCCTTCCATCATACCAATGTTAGCGACTGGTAAGTTAGCAAGCCTTATAAAATAAAATACAAATAATATATCACTATTTAATTTTTGCTGTTCATTGTTCCATTATTCTTTTGCCAGACCCATTATTTGTCATTCTGTATTTTTAAAGCTAACACTGAGCCCATAGAAATTCCGTTGTATTTCCTTTCCAGTTTTCTTTGTTTACAAAGACTTTCCATACTAAGGTGCAGATGTGTTGTAGGAACAGCAAGTTATACCTGTTCATTTAAACACGTGAATGTGAATTTTTCAGTCTTCAATGGCATTTCTCTTTTGTTTTAGTTTTGACTTTGAAAGTGTGGAGAGTACTGTGGAGAGCTCGGTGGACAAATCAAAGCCCTGGAGTAGGTCCATCGAGGACCTGCACAGAGGGAGCAACCTGCCCTCACCTGTGGGCAACAGTGTCTCCCGCTCTGGAAGACATTCTGCACTGCGGTGAGTTCGTTTAATCAGGAGGCAACTTTGGCAGGGTGTACTGGGACAACAGGGTCCTACTTCTTTTGATGATTCTGGGCACTGTATCTCATAAATTGCCACAGAGCGCTTTCATTTACAATGACTCTAAATGAAAGTTTCTTTAGGAGTTCATAGGTTCCTTCCTTGGGTGATGTTTGATAACTTTAAATAGCTTCTGGAAACACCATACCTTGATTCAGCACAAAAGGTGAGAAAATTCTGCTGCCAAGTGATACAACGGGGTAGTCTCATAGGCAGATAAGGTTTTGAAACCAGGAAAATGTTGACATCCTGGTGGAGGTACTGTTTCCAGGGTAGAGGCAGCACTTAGCGATCTGGGGATCTAAAGAGCCCCTTGTTACCCTTTGTCCTTCTGCTCTCTTTCATTTCTCCAGTGGTAGCTCAGGGTGTGTGCTCTGGGGTGTTTTCTTAGCCATAGGTACAGAATGCCATAGTGATCATTTGTATTGGTGAGATGCCATGAAGCAGTGTTCCTTTGATTAGGTATGCTTCAGTTGTCAACCTTTTTTTTTTTTTTTTAAGATGGAATCTCACTCTTGTTATCCAGGCTGTAGTGCAGTGGCACAGTCTTGGCTCACGGCAACCTCCACCTCCCGGGCTCAAGCAATTCTTCTGCCTCAGCCTCCCAAGTAGCTGGGGTTACAGGCACCTGCCACCACACCCAGCTAATTTTTTTTTTTTTTTTTTTGGTGTAGTTTTAGTAGAGACAGGATTTCACCATGTTGGCCAGGCTGGTCTCGAACTCCTGACCTCAGATGATCTGCCTGCCTTGGCCTCCCAAAGTGCTGGGATTACAGGCGTGAGCCACTGCGCCCGGCCAGTTGTCAACCTTATATTTCTTCCTAAGTATTCCCTTTCTCATCTCTCCTGGCTAAAATAGTACCATGCTAAGGGAAGATTGGTGCTGACCACCTATACCAGTAATGGGTTTAATGTTGCTGAGGTTGTTCGTTCACTCATACCTACAATCATTCATTCATGGAAAAATATTTTTGTGCTTCTTATTTGTCAGGCATAACACTTAGAACAAATTGTATATTGGTGGATAAATCAAACTCCTGCCTGTCAGGACAGAGATATCATCTAGAACAAGTTTGTAAAGGTTTTCTATAGTTCATGATTTTCACACAAAATTTTATTAATAAAACCCTCATTCAAAAATGTTGCTTACTCTTTCTTTTCATTTTTTTCTATCCTACCCCCTTACTTACTCTTTCTTGCTTAAAGTGTTTCTGTCTTATTTCAGGCATGCTCTGGCAAGAGGACATTATTTCTCTGAGTGTTTACGATCACTCCGGGTTTTCAGTCATTGTAGTAGAATCCATATGTCAAATTGCAGTCAGTGAAAATGTGGCGTTCAAACCTTTGCATTTGGTTGCCTAATTACCTCTTGTCCCTTTGACTTGGGTTTTGGTCATGGAAAGTTAAACATTTCTCTGTAATAAAGTTCAGTTCTGCTGAAGGATTTGATGTTTGAGTATGATACCGCCAATAAATCATTCAGATTTTCCTTGTTTAGAACTGGAAGAAAATGTTAATGGGTTTAGAATGAATTGATTCACTATTAAGAGCAGTGTTTCAATTCACCTCATTATATTTGCAATAGGCCAAGGGTTATGCAACCTGCTAATCTGCATCAGCTTCACATGTGGGCAGGAATATATGGGCTGCTTTGGCAGATATATAAAGAAAGGCTAATTGTCTGAAGAATTTCCTGTTCACCTTGGTACTAGAATGGAAATTTTCACCACTAGTTTAATTATTTGTAAGGAATTTAATTTACAAAGTACATTTTAATTTAGTTTTCTATCATTGGACACTTAGAAAATATCATATATTGCCAAGCTACCACCTTAATAAGGATTCGTTTTTCTGGTTAATAATTCAGTATGCTTACTTTTTAAAGTATTTTTTCCAGTAGAGCAGAAGAATCGGGAAAATTTGGGAAACTTCCCAGGTTCAAAGAGGGATGTAACCCTGGATGCTGGAGGTCAAGGGACATCCAAGGCCAGCCTGTTCTGCTTCACAGTTTTGGTTCAAGTTGGATCTTGCTGGAATTAATTTCACATTGGAAAGTCAGACCAAAAGCATAGAGATAGGGAATTGTATCTGGAAAAAAGCAGGAATTATACATGTGCTGTTTCTGGTTGGCAGGTGTGCTTGAAGATGACCAGCTAAGAAACCAATGCCACATTCTTCTCTTTTGTGTTTTAATGTTTCAAGCTCAAGAACAGAACATTGAAATTTCCTTTGATTCTGCTGTATGGTTTCTAGTAGCTCAAGAAAGCCGACAAGGCAGTAACTTTCATGCCACTTAAGGACTTGACGCTTAGATTTTTGTTTTGTTTTTTGAACAATGTATATCAATAGTTTTCTAGCTCTTGTGGTTTGTGGATTTATGTCTGGATTCTAATTCTGTATTTGGTCATTGGATATAGCATCTGTGACATAAAAACAACAATCAGAAGTACAGGCATGTGGTACATTTTGCTTTTCATGTACCCAAAGATTGTTTACATTTTTTTCTCTTCCTCCTTCTCTCCCCTTTCTCTCTCTTCTGCACACACTGCCTTCACTTTTGGCTTTCTTTTTATCATCCTCCCTTTTCTTTCTACCACCTCATTTCTGATTTTCTTCTCCTCTTCCACTTTGTCCTTTCTCGTCCTGCTGTCTCCTCCTCCTCTGGTTTCACTAATCTCTTATGCCACCACCAGATTGGTTTCTCTGCCTGAGTATTTTCAGTTCCATTGCCATTACAGCTGCTTCTCCCCTCTTGCCTCTGGAGCAGCTTCAATATACACACTGATGATGAGGCTTCAAACCGGAAAATCTCGTAAGTCACAGGTGAAAACGACATCCAAGCGAGCTCACAGGGCATGGTGGCATGGCGTTCCGACTGCTCTCCATGATATAATATGATAACCGTGGCTTTGTGCCGACATGCCGTACTAGAATAAAGCCTGCTGCCTTTTAAACTTTGATACACTCTGTTATCCTATTATGATTCCTCATTTTTAGAATTTGAACCTTTACAGTATCTTGCATTTTAATAGCACAGGTTGGTTTTTTGTTTTTTTTCTTTGAAAAAGAAAAAATATATAAATTCATGCTCTATGAAGATGATTTATTCTGGTAGCTTTGTTTAATTAGTATATGTCTTCTGTACCCAAATGCAGATTTTAGTTCCTTCTTTTTAATCTCCTGATAATAAGACAGATATAGTAATCTTATCTGATACCACTTGGCAAAAGGATTGGTTAATCTTGGAAGAAAAAAATGAGATTTCAGGAAATTTAAAACACGTTGTAAATGGGCATGATTAAAGAAAAAATGAAAAACACTGTGTTCAGCTGGGCACAGTGGTTCACGCCTGTAATCCCAGCACTTTGGGAGGCCAAGGTGGGAGGATCACTTGAGGTCAGAAGTTCGAGACCAGCCTGGCCAACATGGTGAAACTCTGTCTGTACTAAAAATACAAACAACAACAACAAAAACTAGCTGGGTGGGGTGGTGCACACCAGTAATCCCAGCTACTTGAGAGGCTGAGGCATGAGAATCGCTTGAACCTGGGAGGCAGAGGTTGAGTGAGCTGAGATCATGCCACTGCACTCCAGCCTGGGCGACAGAGCAAGACTCAATCTCAAGAAAAAAAAGAAAAACACTGCGTTCTAAAATACAAGTTTTTTTTTTTGTTTTTTTTTGTTTTTACCAAATTCTAATGTTGACATACCTTTTCCTCCTTGTAGTCCTACTTTACTTTTTAATTATTCAAAATTGATTGTTAAACATTTTATGTCATAACATACCCCCTGAGTCATATCAGCTATTGGATTCTGTATTACCATGTATTTGTCAGGCTAGAGGGAAACTATTGTTATTGATACAGTGGAGACCTGGTTTATATTGTCTCCTAAAATTAGAATGTGGTGTGCCTTCAGTTAAGACAGGTTTCTGTCAGCGTGGCTACAGAGCTTACTAAATTTAACAGTGCTGTATAGGGACATATGTGCACATCAGATCTGTGAGGACAAAGGCTGTGTTATTTCAGATGCAAGAGAAAATACTTTCTGATTTTTAAGAAGGTCCAAATTAATGCTATTAACTCAAGTAAGAAATGACATAGTAAGTAAATGAGTTTTTAAAGAAAGAGGTGGAGTGCTAACTCAGGGTTTGGAGGAAGGGACAAATTTAAACTGGACTTTAGGCAATGTCCAGAGTTGGTCCTCAGGGTAAGGAAAGGTTGCTGCAGGTGGAGGGGAAGTGAAAGAACATGAGTTGGGCACAGCCCTATATAAAGATAAGGAGTGCTAGGGAAAGAGGGAAGAACCTGTCCTTTCAGGAACAGGTGCTTTATGATGGAGGTGGAGAGCTGTCCAGTGGAGAGACAGAGTCATGAGACAGGAACCAAGATTCACCGTTGCTATTGATCCTTGTAACCGAGGATGATAATTTCAAAACAATTATATAATCCTGCTCATTTCTTCCTTAAAAATTTTTTGTCTTCTTTTACTTTTCTGAATATGCCCATAGTTTACGTATTCCCATTGCAATGGTTTATTTTCAAATATCTTTTCTTTAAAAACAACACCAAGATCCACATTGCCTTTAATACACTTAACTACCATTAGTATTTCTTCTGCACTCCTCCAGAGCAAGAGTTTGTTCTTCTTAAGAGCAACAATTGTTTTTCTTATGATGATGACGATGACGATGATTTTTTGAGACAGGATCTTGTTCTGTTGCCCAGACTGAAGTGTAGTGGCACAATCATAGCTCACTACAGCCTCAACCTCCTGGGCTCAAGAAATCTTCCCCCTTCAGCAACCCAAGTAGCTGGGCCTACAGGTGTGTGCCACCATGCCTGGCTAATTTTTAATTTTTTCTGTGGAGATATGGTCTCACTATGTTGCCCAGGCCTCTCTCAAACTCCTGGTCTCAAACAGTCCTCCTGCTCAGCTTCTCAAAGTGCTGGGATTACAGGCGTGAGCCACCATGCCTAGGCAAGATAATTACTTTAATGGAATGGCATTTCGTGAATAGTCCTTATCTGAATATTTGCCACTAGTGTACTTAGTGGATTTACGTGAAGAGATGAAGAATTCAAATGTAGGTCCTTGTTTATGTATTTTTAACACTGCAATCCCATTCCTGGTGATGGTTTTCATAGAAGTAATTCTTACAAGTATTTTTCAGTAGTACAAAGATATAGATAGCATTGATGTAATTTTTATTGGTGAGAAAGGCTTTCCTTAAATGTCTGCTGTGTGGCAGCCACTGTACTAAGGGCCTCAGGGGATTTGCTGATCACAATTTACTGCCTCTGTGAGATTGCTGCTGTTACTACCACTGTGAGGAAACTGGGGCCTGAAGTAGTAGTTAAACAACTTGCCTTGGGTGGAACAGTAAGTGAAGGAGGCAAGATTTGAATTGAAGTGGCTTATCAAGGGTTGGAAGAAACACTGAAGAGGCCTCAGCAAATTCTTGTAGCTGTGGTCCAGTGCCTTCACGGGCAAGATTGATTATGGACTTAGTATGTAAAGGGTGCCTTGCCAAGGGTTAAGGAGACAGAAAGATATATTAAATAATATATTTGTATATGATTTGTGGCTGACAAGGGACTTAAGTATACATATGTTTGTGTGTACACATGCGTGTGTACATGAGCATATATGTGAAATGTCGTGTGAGTGTAACACACTCTAACAATACAGAAATGTGGAGGTGAGAGTAAACAGCAGAACCTGGGGAGTGATTTATGAGACTTGGTGTGGATGTGAAATAACACTGAGTAAGACCTGGAGGAGTGGCTGGGAAAAGGGAGAAGTCAGGAGAGTGGTCTGAGCAAGGTTCAGTGGTAAGACTGCGTGCTTCCTTTAGGAGACAATGAAGAGATGAGCCTGGCTGCAAGTCGTTAGAGCCAGTTTATGTACTATTCTGAAGGTTAGTCTGTGAAATCATCACTGCAGCTCATTGGCAGGGATTTTGTAGGTTTTGGAAAAGGGGATAATATGGGAAGAACATAGAAATATGTCCATTTAAAGGTCACAGGAGTGAGATGGTTTCCTTGGACACATTTTACATGGGGCTATGTCCTGATTAATTAGCCCCCCAGTAGCAAATGCCTTTGACAAATATAATATAATGAAAAATCAGAAAAATCAGGCTAATAATGACTCTCCATTCACATGATGGGTCGCCAGCCTCCCCTTTCATTTGCTCCGTTCAAAAAGTATGCACTGAAACCTTTGATTAGAAGCTCTGATCTAGCTCTTATCTGGTCCTCTAATGAGACATATAGACAGCATTTCAATGCCTGATTTAAAAGTTCATGAGGGGCCGGGCACGTTGGCTTACGGCTGTAATCCCAGCACTTTGGGAGACCGAGGCGGACGGATCACAAGGTCAGGAGATTGAGACCATCCTGGCTAACACAGTGAAATCCTGTCCTTACTAAAAATACAAAAAATTAACCGGGCGTGGTGGCGGGCGCCTGTAGTCCTAGCAACTCGGGAGGCTGAGGCAGGAGAATGGCGTGAACCCAGGGGGCAGAGCTTGCAGTGAGCTGAGATTGCTCCACTGCACTCCAGCCTGGGCAACAGAGTGAGACTCCGTCTCAAAAAAAAAAAAAAAAAGTTCACGAGGATTTTTGTTTACTTTTTTCTTTCTTTCCCTCTGTCTCTTCTTGATCGCTCTTCGTCTCCTTTGAATTATCTGAATTCGACTGTTTCAGCTCTATTTCTTTTGGCTGTAGAGACAGTCAGAAAAATGCCTGGCTCCTTTTTTTAGCATCGTATATTTTATGAGTTTAATTGATAGAAAAAATATGCCCAAGTGATGTCATGTCTGAAGGGTAAGAAAGAGGAAACCTAAAACCCCAACTCTTGGTTAAAGTTCTATTAGCCCAGACCTTGGAACCATAAAAGACTGGTACAATTCTGCCAAATTCTGTAACATACCTCATTGGTGTTGCATTTCAGTGGGTTGAACCCTTACATCAGCTTCCAAGGGAGTTCTATACTATTCTTTATTTATAGGTAGATATTAGTTTGAGATCTGAATAGTGTGACAGACTGCATTTTGCTTACAAAAATGCTTTTTGTAACAGAGAAAATACACCTTTTCTTTTACTTGTTCCCATTAGGGCTTAGATATTATGAATCTTACAAATGTTGGCATGGAAGCTTCATAGAAGGCTTGTGGAAAACCTTCTTGCTAGACTCCCGGAAAGCCTGATTAGTTCAATTCAGGAAACATTCTTTCAGGGTTCTGCGGTATTATGCAGTCTGGGTATTGAAGCTCAGGGAGAAAGACAGACATGTACACAACTCACATACTAGAATAAGTCTAAATGTCTAGAAATATGTGTATATTGTTGAGACAATAGATGGGTGATCACAGTTACTTCAGGACATTACTGGGTGAGCAACGGCTTCCATTTTGGTGAGTTTTTTTTTTTTTTTTTTTTTTTTTTTTTTGAGACAGAGTCTCACTGTGTCACCCAGGCTGGGATGTAGTGGCGTGATCTTGGCTCACTGCAACCTCCGCCTCCCAGATTCAAGCAATTCTCTTGCCTCACCCTCCCAAGTAGCTAGGATTACAAGCGCTCACTACCACACCCAGCTAATTTTTGTATTTTTAGTAGAGTGGGGTTTCACCATGTTGGCCAGGGTGGTCTTGAACTCTTGGCCTCCCAAAATGCTGGGATTACAGGCGAGAACCACCGCACCTGGCCCATTTTGGTGTTTTCTAAGTGCTTGATACTTTACTTGTATTAGACTGTTCTCACGCTGCTATAAGGACATACCCGAGACCGGGTAATTTATAAAGGAAAGAGGCTTAATTGACTCACATCTCAGCATGGCTCTGGAGGCCTCAGGAAACTTACAATCCTAGTGGAAGGGGAAGCAAACATGTCCTTCACATGGTGACAACAAGAAGTACTGAGCAAAGGGAGAAATGCCTCTTATGAAACCATCAGATCTCATGAGAACTCAGTATCATGAGAACAGCATGGAGGTAACCACCCCCAGGATTCAATTACCTCCTACTGGGTCCTTCCCATGACACATGGGGGTTATGGGAACTACGATTCAGAGTGTGATTTGGGTACAGACACAGCCAAACCATATCGTTACAGATATAAATCTCTGAGTAAATCCAGTGTTTGATTTCTTCTAGCTTTTTAGCTTATGAGTGGAGGTCTTTCTCCTCCACTCCAAAATTTTCATAGACACACCCCACTTAGTACTTATGTTTACCACCCATTGTTATTATTTTTAAGAATGTACTACTTTGCCGGGCGCGGTGGCTCAAGCCTGTAATCCCAGCACTTTGGGAGGCCGAGACGGGCGGATCACGAGGTCAGGAGATCGAGACCATCCTGGCTAACACAGTGAAACCCCGTCTCTACTAAAAAATACAAAAAAAACTAGCCGGGCGAGGTGGCGGGCGCCTGTAGTCCCAGCTACTCGGGAGGCTGAGGCAGGAGAATGGCGTAAACCCGGGAGGCGGAGCTTGCAGTGAGCCGAGATCCGGCCACTGCACTCCACCTGGGCGACAGAGCGAGACTCCGTCTCAAAAAAAAAAAAAAAAAAAAAAAGAATGTACTACTTTATATTTTTAAACATGAAGGACTAGCTCAAAATTTTGTAGCTCTCCCCCACTCCTTTTTTTTTTTTTTTTTTTTGACTGTTTTGTGATGAGTAATGGTTTAAGGTCAGCAAAACATGACTTTAACGAGAACACTAACTAGCTTTATATATAATTCAGCCTATGAACAGGTATCTGGCAAGAGAAATTCCTGATCTGTGGTTCGGCAGATCCATGAGAGCTGCTTCTCCGGGTTTTCTTTGCTGGCCTTGCTTTCTTTTTGCCCTCCTGTCAAAAATTCAGGTTTCGCTTGGTGGTTGGAGCTCACTAACAAAAATAGCTTCTTTCCCTGTAGCGCCTGCTGCTGGTGCTGTGCAAGTTGAGGTGTTTCATTTGTCCTCCTTGATAGATTCATTGTTGAGCATTAAGTAGGTGGCTGGGTGCAGTTGTCACCTTAGTACTAAATAGGAAATGTTCTGTGTAGGTTTCTTAAAAAACATTTGCTTAGCCGGGTGTGGTGGCGCCGCCTGTGGTCTTAGCTTCTTGGGGGGCTGAGGCAGGAGGATCACTTGAACATGGGAGGTCCAGGCTGCAATGTGCCAAGATCATGCCACTGCACTTCAGCCTAGGTGACAAAGTGAGACCCTGTCTCAAAAAAACAAACAAACAAACAAAAAAGGAAATTAAAAAAAAAAAAAGATACTTGCGCCTGGGTGTGGTGGCTCACATCTGTAATCCCAGCACTTTGGGAGGCCAAGGCAGGCAGCTCACTTGGGACCAGGAGTTCGCGACCAGCCTGGCCAACATGGTGAAACCCCATCTCTACTAAAACTACAAAAAAATTAGCTGGGCGTGGTGCACATGCCTGTAATCTCAGCTACTTGGAAGGCTGAGGCAGGAGAATTGGTTGAACCCAGGAGACAGAGGTTGCAGTGAGCCAAGATCACGTCATTGCGCTCTAGCTTGGGCAACAAAGTGAGACTCTGTCTCCAAAAAAAAAAAAAAAAAATTTGTAAAATTGCTTAGTTTTTTAATGTCTACCACTCATACTAGCATTGACTTACAACTTTTTCTTTTATTAATATTTTATGTACATATAACTATTGGTACCTGCTGAGATATGCATAACACTAATACAAGGGTTTGGAGTAATTTGTTTGGTTATGATCTTAAGTCAGTTTTGTAATCTATAATCTGCTTCTTTCTGCATTCACAGAGCTTTGTGAATTCTAACTGGCAACTCTTCCAAGACAGAATCTCATCTTTGAATGCTAGGGTAACATTTAGAGTTTTAGTTCTGTGGAAAATTAGCAGGCAGCTCTGTAAGTTGATGTAGGAGAGGGCCTGGGAAATTTGGTGCTGTTAGTTTCCCTACAAAATCAGCCCTAGATATCCCTTCCCCATTGTATTTTTCTACAAATGGCAGGAGCTCCAAAAATTAGACTCAGCTATTTTCTGCCTCTGGGAAGACCTTCTTTTGTGTACAGGCATCCAGGGCCCCAGAGGCTCTGCTTGCCAGCCTGGGAGAAGAAAGGCTATCAGGATGGCATTTAGATAATCAGCCTCAGTGGTCCAGGAAGTGGGTCACAACTTCTCCATATTTCATTTCCTGTTTTTCTCTTTGGAATCTGAGGGAGTCCTCTCCAATCCTCACATCTCAGGGAACCTCCCCCAAGTCACCAGAGGGACCTGATTGTTCCGGCACCTTCTTAGACCAGTTCCCATCAACTTGAAAGTTACGCTTCAGAATGAATAGGTTGGACAGGATATGGTCTCCAAATGTCTGTTATGGAAGGGGCTGGTGAAATGGTTGAATTAAGGCCCTCTGAAAATGTTCTCATCCATAAAAGTGATAAGAAAACTGGCAAAATTACTGGAATAAACTTTTTCAGAACTCTAGAAATTAAAGTCTTGCAGTAACCCGGGGAGCATCTATTCAAGAAACGGGACTGATTCTCAGAGCAGGAAGGTTTGTGGCATTTTAACTTGTTCTTATTCCCATCCCTCCCTCTCCAGTTCCACAGTAGCCTTGAAAACCAGTCGCTGCAATCACAGTGAAAACCAGCAGCCTGGCAGCCTCTGGCAGGGGCAGGATGGAGTTGGAGTATCTTCAAAGCACCTCTCCCTCCTCCTCCTCTTCCTTCTCCTCTCCTGCCTCTCCCTCCTCTGAGATTTGAGAACTACTGGTGGAGAGGAGGGCCCAGGGGAGTACATTGCTGCTGAAACTGATGTCAAATTTTGGTTTAGGGAACATGCACCATTAGCTGTTGACAGAGTCTGGGATCATGCAAGATGTATTACATAGGACAGGACTAAATAAAGCTCATGTGCCCCAATTATCCATGGGAGTCCATGGAGAAACTGATGCTGCCTCTCACTGGAGCTTTTGAAGAGTACACAGTGAATTGGAGGGACACTCTCCAATTTGGCTCCGCTCAAATTATGTGAAGTTTCATAATAGCTTCAGGAAGAAAATATTATAGTAACCGGTTTCACTTTATGTACTTCTATGACAGAACACATGCCAAGGGTGTTAGTTTACCACGGAGGTACTTATGCCTCCTACTGAGTCACTGGCTTAATCCCTGCAAAGCTCAGGCCTTTGTAGAAAGTTTATTCAAATAGGTAAACTAGGGTGATCAGTGTTTGGAAAACGAAGAAAGTTTAGCCTAGAGGGCTGTGGCAAAGAACGGGATGCAGGCTGCCTTATCCTCTCTTTCAAAGATAGTATATTGAATTGATTTATTTGTGTTAAGATGATTACACAACAGCATCATGTACATACATTATTATATAGTTATAACTAGTTTCATTTGAGCAGTTTGAATGTTAATTGGTAACGGAATACTTCTGTGATTTTTTTTTTTAACCTTACTTAAGTGAATCAGTGTGACTCATATATTTGTAGAATTTTGGGGCACTAATCAGTTAGCCTCATCTTTTTTCCTGTGGAAACTGTTCATCACTGAATTCAGCCTTATTGACATCTGGGTAGACATTTGCAACACCAGATAGTAAGATTTTCAAAACTGAGTTTTTCTAATGATACTTAGTTCTTCAGTCCTGTGTATTGTGGGGGGGATTTGGCTTTATCACAGAAATCTGCAAATTTGCTTTATCGGGTAGATCAGGACCAGCTCTCCATCTAAAAAGGCCTTCTAGGAGACATCCTACAGGGTGATTGAGGAAGAACGTGATGATCCCCTTATCTAGTTAGCCCTCTCTCTTAAGGCAGACCTAAACCTAGACCATCTCAGTAATGTTTAGCATAAACAATAGGTACTTACTAAAGACAACTTTGGGGCTTAAAAGAGAGATTTGGTTTGATTTCCTGTGGCTGGTGGCGAGAACC
This sequence comes from Papio anubis, assembly GCF_008728515.1. Lineage (NCBI taxonomy): Eukaryota > Metazoa > Chordata > Mammalia > Primates > Cercopithecidae > Papio > Papio anubis. The sequence continues at coordinate 36,383,185 of NC_044985.1, forward strand.
AGAGGCCATTTCCTCTAGATTGCTTACCTTGTCTAGGTGTTCTTGTTGTGGTAAAGTGGCCAATAACTTGTAAGTCCTAATTCTGTTGCTGTTTTAGGGTCAGTAAAGCCATCTCAGGGAAGTGGTTATTAGATAGTGTGAGCTTCTGCCGGACGCAGTGGCTCATGCTTGTAATCTCAGCACTTTGGGAAGCCAGGAATTCGATACCCACCTGGGCAACAGAGCAAGACCCTGTCTCTAAAAAAAAAAAAAAAAAATTTTTTTTTTTTTTAAATTAGCTGGGCATTGTCTCTTGAGCCCAGAAATTTGAGGCTGCAGGGAGCTGTGATCATGCTACTGCACTTCAGTCTGAGTGACAGAGTGAGACCCTTGTCTCCAAAAAATACATGGTATCAACATCATGCATTGGAGCTGAATTCAAAACCTGTTTTTTATTTTTGTGTTTTTTGTTTTGTTTTGTTTTTTTAAAATAGTCATTTGCTCACATGGTGATTAAAGCAAAGAAACCAAATATCCAGTTACAAAAATTGTCAGATTCCATAAAATGTGTGTGATGAAGAATTGATTAATGTACATGCTAACCCATGGCATAGTCCCTAAAATCTAGTCTTGTATGTTTAAGATCATCCTAAGTTGAGTCCTTTGAAAGAATATTTTCAGAGGAAAAGAATTATGACATTTCTCAGGGTGCGTTTATTTAATGAGAGGAAATCCTTTTTAAAATGTTTCGAAAATATAGAGCAAAATTTCCTATTAAGTCAAAAAACGTCCTCACTTTCCTAATAAGTGTGATATATAGAATAAAGATTTAAAAAGAGAAACTTGCTTACCAAAGTATTGGCCACCGTATTCTATAAGAGATGCCTATATGCTGCTGTTTTTGACAAACTAAGACTTAATTCTCCGTGGTGAAATAGTTATTCGGGGTGAGAAATGACACCTGTCTAGGACTGAAGCAGGAAACACTGCCAGGATGATAGGATGTGAACATTTGATCAGGAACTAGCCAGCACAGACAGCTGTAGGCGGTAGCTTTGCACATGGTCACCCAGCAGATTGTTGATGAGTCAGGTTGATGATGAGCAACTGGTAGAAAGTGACTGTCCTAAATCGCAGTGAGGAGACTTGTGGTTTTGCCTGGTCTCATCTCATCTCTTATTTGCCATGTAGATGTAATGTCTCTGGGCTTCCGTTTTCTTAACTGTATCAAAAAAAGATTGGAGTAAATGATACCATAGCTCTTCAGCTGTCAGTGCTATGATTTTGTTGTTGCTGTTGTTGGCCATGATGGTGGTTTTTAAATTTATAATGTTGTTATTTTAGACATACAAGTTCAGATACTACCTTTTATTACTACTCTGTTTTTATATAAACAAACAATTGGAGAAAATAATTTTTAAACCAAATACCATATATTTTAGAAAAAAGTTTAGCTCTATTGTTTTTGAGCATAGAATATAACTAATAAACAAGTTTCTCATTGTTTTTATTGACATTTATATATTGTGTATTTTCTAAAGTCCTTAAATGTTAATAAGTATGTATGTGATACGTCATATTAAATATATTTTAAATGTTGATCCAGAAAAATATATTTGAGATTAGCTGTCTACTGCAACAAATAGAAGCCCTTTGTGTTAATGTTCAGGAAGTAGAATATTATTCTAATTAATTTTGTTGCTTTCTACACTCCAGAAAATAATGACAGGGACATTCTGGCTTCTTAGAAAGAGACTGTTGCAATATAGATCAAGAACTGGATCAATAAATAAAAAGAAAGAATGTGCTACATTACACCTCTTAAGAAACACAAATAAGGCTGGGCGCGGTGGCTCACACCTGTAACCCCAGCACTTAGGGAGGCCAAGGTGGGTGGATCACGAGATCGAGAGATCGAGAGCATCCTGGCCAACATGGTGAAACCCCATCTCTACTAAAAATACAAAAATTAGCGGGGCATGGTGGCACGCATCTGTAGTCCCAGCTACAGGGACTACAGAGGCTGAGGCAGGAGAATCGCTTGAACCCAGGAGGTGGAGGTTGCAGTGAGCTGAGATCGTGCCACTGCACGCCAGCCTGGTGACAGAGTGAGACTCTGTCTCCAAAAAAAAAAAAAAAAAAAAAAGAAACAAATAAATGTGTAAGGTTGGTCTACTTGCTGGAATAATGAAAATGTATTAATATTTCGAAGCGATACAGAAATATGGCACAGTAGAGAATAACCTCTCCCATTTTCTGTAGAGACTGGTTTTCGTTAGTCAGTGTATCTTCTCGATCATTGCTGCATATGAATATTAAATTATATTGTTTGTAACCATTTAAATTATATTAATTGTTAAGTTACAAAAGGCAGTTGATTCCATTGAAATTAGTCTTTCTTTTTAAAACTTAATCTTAGATTACTTTGTTTTACACTGGAAGCTATTGCTATCAACTAAAAATGAAACCTCTTTCTAATAAACAGTCATGTACTTAACAAGTGATTCCATTAAAGAAATATAAGACTGAGGTTAAAATAAAAACGATAGAGGAAGGGGAAGAACTTCAGATGTAGATTAAGAAGATGATAAATGCTTGGGTCACAGTGGCTGTGTGGTTATTTTTTAAAGTTGTGCTAGTCTCTGAGACCTCCAAAAAGTGTGTTAACAAGCATTCCAAAGATGGGCTTATGGCAAAGTGACACATTATAAAGCTGTATTTTAGAGGTTGAAATCAATCTTACCGTTGTCATTTGGTGGTGGTTTTAACTTACAATCCTTGTTTTGGTACTGGTAAAGAGTAGTGTCTGTTAAGTGCATGTGCCTATGCTAAGAAAGTAACCTATTGTTTTATAGAAGTTTCTCTTTTTGTTTGTAGATATAATACCTTGCCAAGCAGAAGAACTCTGAAAAATTCAAGATTAGTGAGTAAGAAAGATGATGTACATGTCTGTATCATGTGTTTACGTGCCATCATGAATTATCAGGTATGTTGGAGCTTCTGGTTCTTTTAAAAAAAAAAAAAAAACCTGAATTAATCAGACTCAGAAATCACTGCTGGGTGCAATGTACACTACTTGGGTAATGGGTAAAATAAAAGCCCAGACTTCATCATTATGCAGTTTATCTCTGTTACCAGAAGCTACTTGTACCCCTAAAGCTGTTGAAATTTTTTTAAAAAAGAAGAAAAACCAAACAACAAAAACAGACTCAGATTTTGTTCTTGTTGGTTTCTTTGTATTATTTCTATTTGAAGTAAATGCCAGGATTTAACGAGATTCTATTAAAAAAGAAAGACCTGGTTCATCCTAATGCTCAAGATTTAATTTATTGCCCTCATATTTTAATAAATATATATAATTTGCAATGTATTTAAAGGAAAGGTGTTTTCCTCCTGTAGTGATAAACTTACTAGATTGCTTGGTGAATGTTTGTGACCATTAAAGATTGAATAAGCTGCTGTTGCGGGTAATAATGAAACAACTCTAGAACACCAGGAGTGGATAGACACAGTGGTTCTCAAAGGTTTATACTGCGAACAGGCGAGAAGTTACAGTTATTGGCAGTTGGACTCAGTGGTTCCTAATCTTTATAAGAAGCACCTGGAAGATTGTTGCAACTACAGATTCTTCCTTTGGGTAATTGTGATGCAGGTTGACCCCACTAAGGTGCTGCGTTGAATTTAAGAAGGGAAACATGCATTTATTCTTTCAGTACTTTTATGAGCTTTGCCAGACAGCCCCTGTTCCACATACGCACTGAGAATATAGAACTGAATACATTTGTAGCCCAGGGAACTTACTTTCCAGGGAGGGGAGACAGATGACCAACAAATAAATTGGTAAAATGTGTATGTTCCAGATAATAATGATGAAATGAAAGCTAATGCTTACATGGTACACTTTTCAGGTCTAGTGCTTTTAAACCTCTTAAGTCATGTAAATAGCCCTGTGAGATCAATAATATTTTTCTCCACATTTTACTGATAAAGCTGGGACACAGAGAAGTTTAGTAATTTGTCTAAAGTCACATAGATAGTAAGTAGTGGGGTCAGGGTTTCGACCCAGGAGGGCTTTGAACCCGGAGAACCATTACTAAGTACTGTAGAAAAAATAGGAAATAGGAACTGTTGAAAATGTATGTGAGTTTTAAATAGGCCAGCCAGGGAAGGGTCACTGAGAGGGTAACATCTAGTAAAACTTGAATGAGGGAGCAAAGGGAGGGATATTAGGGAAAGAAGATTCTAAGCAGAGAGAAGGGCAAGTGCAGAGACACAGAGGCAGGAATGTCTGATTTGCCCAAGTCACAGAAAGGAGGCTTGGCAGGATCAGAATGAGTAACAGGGAGAACAATAGAAGATGTAGTCAGGTGTCATCTGTTTGATTATGTAGAACTTTAGAGGCCGCTGAGAGGACATTGACTTCACTATGAGAGGAAAGCTGTTGAATGGTTATAAGGGCATAATCTGACACTTGCATTTAACATGAGACCACTCTGGCTTCTGTGTTTAGATTTGACTCTGGCCAGGCAAAGGCAAGAGGGAGTAGACCATTTAGGAGGCCCTTAGCAGTCATTTAGGTGAGCTTTGATGGTCATATGGACTAGGATCATAGGAGTGGAGATGATGAGAGGTGATCTGATTCTGGTTTTATTTTGATGCTAAAGGCAATAGCATTAGGTATGAGGGAGAAGGCGAGTAGAGGCTGGTACCAGGGCTTTTGTCTTGGGCACCTGTGAGATAGAGTTGCCATCTAAAAGATGGGAAGACTGCAGGATAGACGGATTTGAGGGAGATCATTAGGAATTCTGTTTCGGGGATTTTAACTTTGAGATGCCTGTTAGACATTCAAATAGTGATCTTAGGTGGGTGGTTGGATATGCCAGTCTGGATTTCAAGGCAGTGGTCTGGGCTGGAGACAGTAATTAGCATATAAATGGCATAGGAAGCCAGGAGGGTGAATGAGATCAGTAGGGGTAGACTGAGAAGTAAAGAAGTCCAAAATATGAACTCTAGGACTCTCTGTTTGAATGTCAGAGAGATGAAGAAAAGCTGGCTAAAGAGCCTGAAAAATAGCCAAGGAGTTAGGAGCCAAGTGAAGGACGTGTTTCAAGGAGAAGGGAGTATTCAACTCTGTTAGATGCTGCTAAGTCAAGTAAAATGGGGAGTGAGGATTGGCCATTGGCTTCAGCAAAGTGCAGGTCTTTGGTGATCTTGGCAGACAGTTCATTGGGATGGTGGGGGTGAAATGCTTGATTGGAGTGGTTTCAAGAATGAGCAGGAAGTGAGGATTTATACTGAGTGTCTGGAGGAGTTTTGCTGTAAAGGATAGCAGAGAAATGAGAGGCAGTGGCTGAACACAGGTTGTGGTATCAAGAGAGGTTTTTATTGTTGCTTAAGAGAATTTGCATCATGTTTTTATGCTAATGGCAATGAGTCCATCAAGAGGGAAAACTAAGGGGGAATGGAGGAATTTCTGGAACATACTATGTTCATGAGCAGATGAGAGGGAATGGGATGGAGGAAGGACTCATGGGAAGGGTTGGCCTTAGTTTGGAGCACAGAAGAGTTCCTGTTTAATAGGAGGTGAGGAGGTAAGCCACAGATCTGTGTGGGTAGATTGATGTGGTATAGGAGCTTCTAGATGTTTTTTCTGATTGCTTGTATTGTCTTAGTATAAGAGGAAATAAGATCATGAGCTGAGAGTAAGTTTTGAGGAGAAAGAATATAGTTGACCCTTGAACTTTGTGGGGTCTGAAGGGCACTGATCCCTGGTGTAGTCAAAAATCTGTATATAACTAGAGGCCTCACTGATAGCATAAATAGTCTGTTAACATACGTTTTGTATGTTATATCTATTGTATACTGTGGAGTCACCCTGGAAGCTTAAAAAACTCAGGTGCCAGCTCCCTGTAATTGAAATTCGGAGTGTTTTGTTTAGTCTTCCAGGTGAGTTTAAGGAGCAGCCAAGGTTAAGAATCACTGGGCTAGAGCCTTTTCATCATTTTAATAAAGAGAAACATGTAGATCATTCATAAAGAATGGGAAGATGATCTTTTGATAATAGCATCATTGCCGAAATTTTTTTTTTTTTTTTTTTTTTTTTTTTTTTTGGAGAGATATGGGTCTGGTTGTCTTGGCTCAAGCTGGGACTGGAGGCACAAATCATTGCAGCTGGCATTCTTGAAATTTTTAATAGAGAAATATGCTTTGACCGTGATGTACTAGAGACATAAGTGCATTTATGATTGTGTAAGTTTCATTAAGTAGATACTTTGGGTTTTTGGTTTTAAATCAGTACTGCCAGTTCCCTAACTTGTCTCCCAATGCTTTGTGTTTCTTTTTTTTTCCATGTTAATTTTAGTATGGTTTCAACATGGTCATGTCTCATCCACACGCTGTCAATGAGATTGCACTAAGCTTGAACAACAAGAATCCCAGGTAAGCTTCTTTTGTAGTATGCAAGTCTAAATCTATCTAGGGAAAACAGAGAGCTGGTCAACACTTAACCAAGTTTGACTTTGGAAACTTTCAAATGTTAATCTCTGAAATAAGATTGGCTATAAACTCTTTGGCTGTGTAGAATTTTTCCTTTGAGCCAAGTTACATTCTTACATGGGCCAGAGTTGAGCAACTGGTGACAATTCTAGCCCTCCACTGTTCTCCTCAAGCTTTTGTTCTTTTGAGGCCTGATTCCCAGCATCCTTGCTGCTAAATTTGGAGAGGATCAGGTTGCCAGGACTTGGGGACCAGGAGAGTCTTGATAAAGATTTACCTACATCAGTTACTGCTGAAAGCTAGCTAAAACCGTCATCCTTTGTCTACACTTCGCTTGGTAACTTTACATATGTAGCTTTAATTACTGAACAAAAATAGAAAAATAATTGTAGTGGCCAGCCACAGTGGCTCATGCCTGTAGTCTCAGCACTTTGGGAGGTTGAGGCAGGTGGATCACCTGAGGTCAGGAGTTTGAGACCAGCCTGGCTAACGTGGTGAAACCCCATCTCTACTAAAAATATAAAAAATTAGCCAGGCATGGTGGCACATGCCTGTAATCTCAGCTACTCAGGAGGCTGAGGCAGGAGAATGGCTTGAACCCAGGAGGTGGAGGTTGCAGTTAGCCGAGATCACGCCACTGCACTCCGGCCTGGGCAACAGGGCAAGACTGTCTCAAAATAAATAAATAAATAAATAAATAAAATTGTACATGCAGATTTCCGTTCATATTCACCCCCTGTAAAGGCTAGCAGCAGATAAAATTCACATCACACATTAGCCCTAAAACCCAGTCTTCATCAGTTTTAGTTATTTTAATGTGCCTTCCATTCTGGTGAAGTATTCTGTACTTCAAATGTGCAATTCCCTTTCATCCGATACCTCTCTGTAGACAGAATATCTGAAAACTGTTAATCCAAATATCTGATGATAAATTAGCCATTTCTCATTTGGAAAATGCAATGCAAACTATAAAGTCCTCTTTACTGAATATTATTCTTTCAGACTTCCCCTGATTAAACCTTTTACGACTTTACGATTCTTTCCTTCATTTACTAGAATCCTAAGTAGCCATGCTTCTGTGTCTCTGCCTTCTACTACAGGGAAGACATTATTTTTTAAAAGACAATTGACATTGTGGAATATCAGAACAGTCTTTGTTTAGAGATTGGTGATAGTTGTTATTCCAGAAAAAAAAGTGAAATACTTAAGTAGTCTTATGATTGAAGAAACAATGCTGTTTCTTTCTTGACATTGAATTTGAAAACTTAGAGTGTATCTCTATGTTCTCCTTCCAAAAATATTTCAGATGGAGTTTTGTTTTCTTGAGTCAAACAAAATATTCTTGTGTTAGTAAAGCTGTAATCCAGCTCCTTCCAGATCTCCTGCATAGGAAGAAGAAAGGACAGAAACTTTTAGTTTCGTGGGAGATTTATGGATCCATTCCTGAATGAGCAGATTTGAAATGTAGAACATGAATTTCAGTTGATTTTGAACTTTTTTTTTTTTGCAACTGTTCTACCACTGTCTCTAAAATCAGAGAAAATACTTAATCAATAGTTTTTCAGCATATTCCCATTCCCTTTGTTTTTAGTGTACCAGTAAACATTTTTCACCTATATTGTACTGAGTCACCTGATGATAGGTCTAAGAGATTATTCTTCTCAGAACTAGTTTTCATTAGTGAGCAATTTGTAGTTGTGGTAAACGTGCCTTCCAAATTTGCTATCTTAGACAAATCACATATTTAGAAGTCAGTAAAGGTTTAAAAATGTACTTTGATTAAACTGTACCTTAGTAAAGTTTTTTAAAAATGTAAGGGCAAATGTTTTATTCTCACGTATCTTGGAAGGGAGGAACAGCTGACTCATCATGCCATTTTCACTGATTTGTGTTTTTCTTCTTTCTTCTTGTTTTGGCAGAACAAAAGCCCTTGTCTTAGAACTGTTGGCAGCCGTTTGTCTTGTCAGAGGCGGGCATGAAATCATTTTATCAGCATTTGATAACTTTAAAGAGGTAGGCTACACTGCAGTTTTCACAAGAATACTCACACATCTTACATTTGGACATCTTTGAACAGAATTATTTACCTCTTCATTTATTGTAGGACCTAAGGAATGTAATAGTTAATTTCTAAGATGTCACTGAGAGGAGTGTAATGAACTTGGTCTAAATTTGTATTTTATTTCCAGGATAAGTTAAAAATAATTGCAGTACTCTTTTTTTAATTTTTTTTTTATTGGTTTTAGAGAACATGGAATAATCCAGTTTGAAAACCAGTTTTGTTACGTGTATGTGGTTTTCATTAGGGTTGATATTGACACTTGATCATCTACCATATGCAAATTTTATGAATTCTTTCATCATAGTTACTTTCCTAAAGTCATATTTTTGCTGGATGCTATGAAAAACCTGGCAAATACTGGCACTGATTTTGGGGATGTGTAAACTTAAGTGGTCTTGTCACAGATAAACAATAATGCAACAGATGAGCATGGTTGAAAACGGAGACTGACCACAAAAAAGGAGGGATTACACATAGATAATATGACACCGAGGATCCTGCCCCAATGTATCAAAACATCACCACCTAGATAGTAGCTGCTTTCCCATAGGGGTAGTGGGCAGCGTTGTAGGACGAAGGATAGTGCCTGTTTGTTCCCCTGGTATATGCCTGACAGCAGAGGCTACTTTGAGGTGAGAAATTACAAAGTCGTCTTTAGAGAACGCTTGGAACCCCAGGTTACAATAGGACCCTTCGCCAAGTTGTGCATTATACTAGCAGTCCCGTTTGATTCCAAATGTTTTTGGATTAAGACCCAAGCTGGATTGAAATCCAGGTCACAGAGGGACTGTTTTCTCTCCTCTTTCCTGAAAGGTTCTGGACTAGAAACCCTGATAGTATTTATTGAGAACCTACTATATGCTGGGGCTGTACCAGCTACATGCATGGCATCATTTGGTTCTATAAGAACATCTTTGAGACAAGTATTAATATCTTGATTTTAGAGAAATTCAAATACATGGTTTACCTATGGTCACATAGCTAGATAAGTGATAGAGCCAGGAACAGGACTTGGTACTCCTGAACCTGAACTTCCTTGAAATGTGATGAAGTTGTGGCCTTATTGTGTGTGAATATCTTGAAAGAAATACTGAATGAGACAGGACTTCGGAGCTATTTCCCCTGCCTCCTACCTCTTTAATTGGACTCACTACCCAGCTGCCAAATGTTCTAGACACTGGCCTGTGATCCTCTGCATAGGCTGGGAAGGTTCAAAGATGTGAACAGGGCAGACGCTTCTCTTGCTCCTTTATTTGTATTATTATTATTTTTTTGCCTCCTTTGCCTTTGCCTCCCTAACCCTAGTCCATTCTTTAAGATTTTGATATTATCCATTTTGTAAATGCCAACTGTGGAGAGAACCAAATATTATCTTTTTTTTTCTTTCTTTCTATTGAGCCCCAGAGATAGTGAAGAAATATCCAGGTTCTAAGAGAATGAAGAAGAATAATAGTGAATCTTTAAATTCATAATCTGGCTTCCAAGACAAATAGACTTTAGAGACAAGAATGTATGAATGCTTGTCTGTGAATGTTTTTATATATCATGTATAAATATATAAATTTTACATTTATAAATAAGGAAGTATGTTTGGGTGGATGGATTTAATATGAAAGAGAAACAGTATGTGCTGCTCACATAACGCCCAAATCTTTATCATTAGGTCATATTTGAAAATATTGCATGCTGAGTACTTTTCACACTGGAAACATTTACTATATACTTATCAGTGGCCCTTGTTATAATGACTCATATTATAACAAGAATCTGATTATACTGCAGGTCAAATTATATCCTAAAGATGTATTTGTATAGAACAAGAATAAAAGCCAGGAATTCATGAGATGAATGATAATATTTTTTTCTCCTAGGTAAGATAGAGTGCCTTTCTTATGCGTAGTAGGCCCACGGATACTTGCAGAATTGAGTTTTAACTCTTTGGTGTCAGACTTACATATGGTTTAGCTCTTTAGGGTGTAGTATGTTCTTAATTGAAGAAAAATGTAATCCTAAGTCTAATAGCTGAATAATAGTAATGAGAACCAAATTCCTTTTGACGTTGAATTTTTTAGAGCTTTAACCAAAACTGGCCTCATTTCTGTAATTAATTAGGCATGATGGTAGGTCTTCAGGTACTGTTTCTCCTTGGCATAGGCATTTGCCTCTGAGAGAAGGTGACAGCAGTGGGCTAGGGGAGGTCCTCAAATGCTGGTGGGACCCCCACCCCTGCTGGTGTCTAGGCGCTTGACATCCTCACAAGAATGAATTCAAGTTATGAGTTAAAAAATAGTGAAAGTGCAGAGATTTCTTGCAAAGCAAAAAGTACACACTTAAGAAAGGGGAGTGTGGGCATCCTTGGGAGAGTCACACAAGGTGGTTGGGACTGCTGCCTTTATGGATTTCTTTAACCAAGGGATGGCATGTTCATGGAGATTCCTGGAAGAAGGGGGAGATTTCTTGGAACTATGGTGCTACCCATTTTGACCACAAATAAGGGTGTTCCTGGAACTGTCATGGCGCTGGTGGGTGTATGATTGAACATGTGAATGAGCATAGAATAAGGTCCTAGGAAAAACCTAGATCAAATCCAGCACCATGTTGGACCCAGTTTGTCTTCGCCAGCTTCGCCCACACCCTATTTTTCAGGGCCTTATCAGCCCCTAGCTTCTGCAGCTATTTCAGCAGTTTCCTTTTGCTTAGTCATGTGAAACTGCTGCCTAGAATTTTTTATTCTGCTGCAGCCATCCTGCATTATTCTTGTCTCCAAACCATATAGACAGAGCAAGCAAATGGATTATTATCCTAATAGCCATGGGAATGAAGACAAGGTGGCAATATGCCCCCGACAAACTTAGTTGTTATAGATAGGTCAGAAGAGCCTCAACCTATTTATCCAATCCCGAGGTGCAAAACGTGTTAATTCTGTGTTGATCTTGTTTTCTAAAACCTGCAATGCCACTCACAGCTCAAAGTCTCTTGAATTCCTTCCTCTTTTTCTCCCATCTTTGTGTGAGTGATTTTTTTTTTTTAAACACATCATAGTAAAGTGAATTCTTTAACCTCTTTAGCCAAAATGTCATTGGAGTCTTCTGGTTTTATAATAATATTCATTATTATATTCTGCCATGCCTGTGGACATAGGGTTTTGATCAGTGAATAATTCCTTTTGAGCCACCCATGGCAGAGAGAGTACCATACCAGGATACCAGGGAGGGGAGAACCAAAGAAGAGTCTTTGCCTTCAAGAAGATTGTTTTTAAAGCTTTTTATCTTTTTTAGTAAGTTGGGATCCCATTCATCTCCCTAAGAAGGATGAAAGGATTATCTTTGTTTTTATTGGCAGGAATGAGGGGTAGAATAGGGGAGTTCAACATCTATTTATTGCAAATAAAGTAATATGCTTTAGAGTAGCCAGACCCTTTGGGCTTTGATCACTGTTAGAGCATAGCCAAGCGTACTAACACAATATGGCACCAGATGCTAGAAAGAAATTTAAAAGGCCATGTATCTTAAGTAGTTTATGTAGCAGGATTTTTCCCCCTCTACCTCTTGAGCCAACAAATCCGTTCTGTCTAATTTGACCACCACTAATTAATTAGTTCAGATGTAAATTAAAGAAAGTTATTATTTAGCTGTTGAAAGATTTTTATGTATGATTACATCATTTTCTCATGTTTTGATGAACATTTAGAATCCCAATCTAATATTTTTTTCCCTAAAAAATCTTGCTGCAAATCTTGTAATAGCTGAAGTGCGTGTTTTAGGAAGACAGGGAGCACCTTTAGTTTAATGGTATGTGATGGTGGCAAGAATGTTAACCCAAAGCTTTGCTTATGGTGGCGGTGGGATTGGGGTCTAAGCCTGATGACACTGAGCAAACACATACATTGCCTCAATGTATATGATGATAAATGAGTCTTAATTATATGAATACAGATAGTAAGCTTATACTGTGCATGGTTTGTGACATGCCTGAAAATATGAGTATATTGAGTAGATAAAGACTAAATCATTCATAGTCAACAGTTGTGCTCCTTGAATTCTTTTTTCTTTAAAAAACAAATTTTTCAGGGGATTAACACATCTGGTTTTGTGTTGAAACATCTCTTAACGAAAATTTATGGTCTTGAAATAAGGACTAGGGTGAGAACAAGGAGTCATCTGTTTTTTTCTTACTGGCTAATTTATTAATAGCCACATGGAAGGACATATGACCATCTTCCCTAAATTGATTCTTTCTTAGTTGTATGGCAGTGTATATTTTTGAGCCCCAAGACTACCAAACAGAAAAAAATACATTTGGAAGTAAAGGGCACCCTTTGGATATTTATATTAGTTCAGGGTCTTCTTTGCAAGAAGCAGAAACTGACGCTAACACATAGAGGAAAGGGTTGATCGAAAAGATGTTGAGAAAAGCACAGACTTGACAAGGAGCCTGGAGAACCAGGCTTGGAAAATGGGCAGGCATTCCTAAAACGTGGCTACACTCTGCTCTGCCTTTGAAGCTGCGCCACGAGAAATACCATTTGGGGTTCTGGTCATGCTTTTTTCTTCTCTTCCAAATGCCATGGACCATAGCTAGCAATCTGCTGGTTCACAAAACTATGTCTACTGGTTAAGGACCTCAACCAGTCCCCACTTCAGATTTCTAAACACCGCACTTCATCTCATTTCCAAGGGGAACCTTGAAGTCTTCAACCTAGCTCTTGCTCTCAACTTTTTCTTAGTCTTTCTACTTTTTCTATTCTTTGATTTATTTGAGAAAATGGCTTGCTTTTAAAAAGTGTCTCCAAAGGTTTGGCAAAAAAATGCTTCCTTTTGAAGTCAAAGAGGAAAAGTACTGAGGTCCTGTAGACTCTACAGTGGAACAGCCACTATGACATGAGTAATAAAATCCTCTGAGGGCTTTGAGGCACCAGCTCTCCCAGGCTGCTGGGAGGTGCACCTGGAATTCATCAGGATTTCAGATCGATTATAATTATGTTCTCATCTGCTTCTGTAATGACAGCATCTGGCTTTAGCAAGAAAGCCTGAGTTTGGTTATTAAAGGTTCAGCTCCCTCCTACTTTTGACCTTCCAGTACAGAAAGATGGAGCCTTGTTGAATGAGTCACTCAAGGCCACCAGCACTCTTGTGCACAGCACTCTTGGCAGTAGTTGTTCTTTTTTCCGCCTGTTGCTAAAAGGCTTCCTAAGAAAGCTGATGTGTGGTTTAGCTACTGGGCATCTGAAGGCACTTGTGCTACACATTATTAAGTTGATTTAAGAAAGCCTGTCAAGTTTTATTTATAGTGGACCAAACTGGGCAGGAAGGAGAGTGAAGATTTTGGTGTGCTTCCAGCATCCCTCTGAGTTTAATCCCATCTAATCTAACCTCTCAAGCATTTGAGGGTATAGGATTGTAAATCTAGCATGAGACCATGCTATCCATCCAGATAACTTCCTAAGTGGTAAAGTAAGGGTACTTACATTTTTCAGTCTCTCATTGAACTATAAGCAATGTATTCTTTCAACTATGGGAGCCACAGCCCTAGAACGTGTATGTATTTCGCAGTATCAGGCCCGAATTAGATTGATCTAATTCACCAAGATACTTCTTGTCTGGTCCTCCTTCTTAGCATTAGGAAGTAAAGTCTTAGTCTTATGTGGTGTTAATGCTGCTGAGTAATTTTTTTTGTCTGTTCATCAACTGTTGCAATTATTTGCTATGGATACGAAAGTACCCCACACTTCATTTCATTAGGCTCCTGGCTTCTATGGGTCAGGAAGGCAAGCTGGCATGGCAGGGATTGTCTCTTTTTTGTTGTGTCTGAGGCCTCATCAGGGAAGATCTGATTGACTGGGGATGCCAGTCCATCTGGAGACTCTTTCACCCACACATCTAGTTTTTGAGCTATGATACCTCTCAAGGGCTGGGTCCAGCTGGGACTATCAGCCAGAGAGCCTCCATGTAGAACTCCACGTGGCTTGGGTTTCTCACAGCATAGCATCTGGCTTCTGAGAGAGAGTGCCCCAGGAAGGAGCATCTGAAGAACCACCATTCAAAGAGCCAGAGGCTGCTGTGTGTCTTCTGAGCTGGTCTTAGAAACCGTACAGTGTCACTTCTGCCATGTTATCTTGGTTCCGAGTGAGGCCCTGAGCCCAGCTCGGATGCAAGGGGAAGGCAGTAGCTTCTCTTCTTGATGATTGGAGCATCGGCTTACTGTGCAGAACATGTGGGCTGGGAGAGAGGGCGGTGGGCTCATACCATCATAGTCTGTATACCTCAGTAAGTCTCATCCCTCAGTAATTGAGATTTACCAAAATGTTTATTGTTATTCCTCTTTCCTTTTCTCCCTCTTCTTTACTCAATCTAATACTTGGTTTTTCCTTTTGACTGAAAACTTGATAAACTTTTTGATTGGAAATAAAAAAGATAGTTATTAATTCTTTCATGTGAATCCACTGTGGGCAAATGATATTGTGAGAGCCTTCCCTAGAGAAAGGAGCCATTTTCATAGGATGTCCAAGTTTATTTTCTGGTAATGAACTAGTTATTTCTTTACCATTAGTGTCTTTAACATCTGGTTAAGGGAGTGAAGGCTGGTATCTTCCTGATCGTTAAGGGATGAGTCATAATAACTTACTGAAAAAAATGTGAGTGCCCTCTATGTGTCAGAAACATTGATGAATAGTGGAATATGAAAATGAATCAGACATGTGCCCTACCTTTAAAAGAGAGCCTCCCGGCTAGTTGAGGAAGCAGATAAATACTTCGACAGTTGTAATACTGGGCTTTATAGAGGTAATTGCAGGATGCTCTGCAAAGCAGAGGAATAGCTGGCCAAGACAAAGTAGGGCTGGAGGCAGATGGGGAAGGAGCTCTCAGGGAGGCTCCTTCTAGGAGGGTGCCTGAGCAGAGTTTAGGGTGAACAAGGTTAACCAGGTATATTCCTTTCCCGTTGCCGCTGTAACAAACGACTACAAACTTAGTGGCTTGAAACAACACCAGTTTATTATTCTACAGTTCTGTAGACCAGAAGAATAAAATGAGTCTATAGGGTGGTAACCTCTGACAGCTCCTGGAGAGATTTCATTTCCTTGGCCTTGTCAGCTTCTAGAGGCCACTTAGATTCTTTGGCTTCCAGCCCCTTCCTCCAGCTTTAAAGCCAACAGCATAGCATCTTGTCTCTGTGTCTCTGCTTCTATTGACACATTGCCTTTTCTCTCTGACTTCTCTGGCCTTCTTCCTTTAAGGACCCTTGTGATGACACTGGGCCCATCCATAATAATCTAAGACAATCTCCCTTCCTGAAGTCCCTTAATTTGATCATACCTTTGCAGATATCATCATACCTTTGCAGGTATGATCAAATTAAGGAACTTCAGATGGAGAGATTATCTTTTTACTGTGTAAGGCAACATAGTCAACGGGATCAGGAATTAGCATGTGGTGGGTAGGAGGAACACATCATTCAGCCTGTCACACCAGATAAAAAAGTGAGAATGTCATTTTATACCAAGAAGGTAGTGTTTTAGTTTGCCCTGAATCTCCAGTTTTAAAGGCATTAGGGCATGGGAAGGTAAAAATTGGGACAGGAAATTAAAGGCAGATCAGAAAAGGCCTCCTTGCTTATCCCAGGCTCTTCATAGTGCCACACAGCCTAAAGGGAGCAAATATACTCCCCAGTCACACTGGCTGTTTAGATTGACTCTGTTAATCAAGAATGTGCTCTTATGTTTTGCTCTGAAAGTCAATTATCAGTGGGCTCAGCATGTGGTTGCTTTGATAGAGCAGGGTGTGTTTGGGGTCTGAAATTTGTTTCAGAAATCTTACCATTCATATTTCTCATTCCTTGGGCCCCTTTCTCCACCGAGAGTCATCTGCTTCATCAGCTGCCGTATTCATTCACTTACCACGTCTTCAGGACTGCCCTTTTTTGGTGGTCCTGGAGGAGCTTAAAAAAAAAAAAGGAAGTACAGCAGGATAACAGTGCCCAGAGCCAGACCAGATTGTCACATTATCTGTTGTGCAAATGTAGAGATGCTTTGCTTCACAACTTGACTTTAATTAGACCTCTTCTGCTCCACACATGCCTGAGTACAATTTTATACAATAGGGAGCCTCATCCTCTATTTGAAATGTAGCAGCCACTTAAAAAAAAAAACCAGGGTGTTAAGGTGTTGCTGCCATGTTATTTTTATTCATATAAAAATGCGGCTTCTAAAATGCATGCCCTTTGCCAACTGTAAAAGTTGGCATATGTGTCCTTATTTCATATTCTTGGAAGATAACAAGGAGAACCCCAAGAGAAAGCAGTGAGAGCTGCGTGTTATTTTAAAGCCTGCAGAACCAGAGACAGAGACTGGCACTGTTCCCTAAACCTGAGCTTTCACTTGGGAAGTACTTTTTCGACATTTTGATATCGTCTGGTTTAAGGTACATAAGGACGATATGAAGCACTCTGCTATGAGCTGATCAGGAAATCGGAGTCAAAACTATGACAGCTTTGGCAATATCGACGACTCTAAAAAGCATTCGAATGGAAGTTTTCAGTCTCCAGGCAGGATTTGGTTGCCATTCTGGCATTTATTTCGTGAAAAGCCTATTTTTGGATCTTCTTGGTTTGCTCTTCCTGTGTTAAATGAGCTACTTCCCTGCTCTTTCACTCCCTCACTCCACCCTGACTTTTGCATACTGAGGATACTTAAAAAAAAGAAAAAGTATTCCATATGTCTAGCTGCCTTTTTTTTTTTTTTTTTTTTTTTGAGACAGGGTCTTGCTCTTTCATCCAGATTGGAGTTTGATGGTGCTATCACAGCTCACTGTAGCCTGGACCTCCTGGGCTCAAGTGATCCTCCCACCTCAGCCTCCTGAGTAGCTGGGACCATAGGCGTGTACCACGACATCTGGCTTTTTATACATTGCTATGTTGCCCGGCTTATTTCAAACTCCTGGCCTTAGGTAATCCTCCTACCTTGACCTCTCAAAGTTCTAGGATTACAAGTACAAGCCACTGTGTCTGGCCTTCTAGCTGCTTTTTAAAGTAGTTTTATATTAAGTAAAAATAAAAATTATTGTTTTTATCTGTCAAGGAATTCTGAATTATAGCTTATTTTTGCAGTCATTTAGTCCAGTGCTAAGCCCTAGACACAGGGTTATATTAACCATCTTATTAAATAAGCATGTATGGCTCATGCCTGTAATCCCAGCACTTTGGGAGGCCGAGGTGGGCGGATCACCTGAAGTCAGGAGTTTGCGACCAGCCTGGCCAAGATGGTGAAACCCTGTCTCTACTAAAAATACAAAAAATTAGCCAGGTGGCACGTGCCTGTAGTCCCAGCTCCTCGGGAGGCTGAGGCAGGAGAATCGCTTCAACCTGGGAGGTGGAGGTTGCAGTGAGTTAAGAGTGCACCACTGCACTCCAGCCTGGGTGACAGAGTAAGACTCTGTCTTAAAAAAACAAAACAAAACAAACAAAACATGTAGGTTCAACTATGGCTATTCAAATAGTTATGAAGTGCTGGATATATTAACTAGGAAGAAGTATAAGATAAATCATATATAAATAATATATATGTGTATGTGTATCTGTGTATGCATGCATGTCTGTATATTTGTGTATGTATATTAAATATATGTGTGTGTATAATAGGAGTAAGTGTAAAGATTTATGTGTGCATAGTAATAAGCCCTAAAAGGAAGCAAATGAGAGGATTTGGAGTGGCACTGGGACAACTCGTGTGTGTGTATTTATTTCTGTTGCTTGGACTATTTGGTAAGTAATAATCCCTCACATGGCTCGACTATCCCTCTTGTGCAGGGTTAGATTTTTCCCTCTGGTAACCTTTTTTTTTTTTTTGAGACAGAGTCTCACTCTGTCGCCCGGGCTGGAGTGCAGTGGTGCGGTCTCAGCTCACTGCAACCTCCGCCTCCCAGGTTCAAGTGATTCTCCTGCCTCAGCCTCCCAAGTAGCTGGGACTATAGGCGAGTGCCACCACGCCTGGCTAATTTGTTTGTATTTTTAGTGGAGACGGGGAATCACGAGGCCAGGCTGGTCTCGAACTCCTGACCTCGTGATTCGCCCACCTCGGCCTCCCAAAGTGCTAGGATTACAGATGTGAGCCACTGCACCCGGCCTCCATCTGGTAACATTTTATATGGCTAGATTTGTCGTTTCTAAAGATGCTCAGTTATCTTTTGTGTAACATCTCTCCAAACTACCACCTTTTCTTCAAAACTGTGAAACAGAATCAGAACTCTTTGGAATTTCCAACAGACTGCTGAACAAATAAATTTTTTACGATGATCCCGTTACAGGGTAAAGGGGAATTCATTAGAAAATAAAAGGCATCAGGCCAGGCATGATGGCTCATGCTGGTAATCCCAGCACCCTGGGACACCAAGGTGGAAGGATTGCTGTAGGCTGGGAGTTCACAGCTAGCATGGGCAACAAGGTAAGACCCTGCCTTTAAAGAAAATACAAAAATTAGTCAGGCATGATGGTGCACGCTTATGGTCCCAGGTACTCGGGAGGCTGAAGTCAGAGGATTGCTTGGATCCAGGGGTCAAGACTGCGGTGAGCTGTGATCACACCGCTGCACTCCAGCCTGGGCAACAGAGCGAGAACCTGTCTCTAAAGAAAAGATAAGGCGGCCGGGGGTGGTGGCTCACGCCTGTAATCCCAGCACTTTGGGAGGCTGAGGCAGGCGGATCACGAGGTCTGGAGTGCGAGACCATCCTGGCCAACATGGTGAAACCCCGTCTCTACTAAAAATACAAAAAATGAGCTGGGCGTGGTGGCGGGCGCCTGTAGTCTCAGCTACTCGGGAGGCTGAGGCAGGAGAATAGCTTGAACCTGGGAGGTGGAGGTTGCAGTGAGCCCAGATCAGGCCACTGCACTCCAGCCTGGCGACAGAGCGAGACACTGTCTCAAAAAAAAAAAAAAGATAAGTCATGATTTCTGTGCCACAGAAGTTTTTATTGCCTTGAGAAAGGCAGGACTGACTTTAATAGGTATTTAGTTGAGGACCAAATATACACTAAGGTCAACAGTAAGAGGACAGTAATTTAAAACTTTAAGAATTGTGCATACATTTATATTTATATACCTAATTATAATTTAAACCAAAATGTTAGGTGTTATTGACAATGAATGTGTGTGTTGAGCTTGACACTTTATGTGAGTCAAGTTCAAATTTCATTTGAAATTTAAACTCTTGTAAAACATAAGCACGTTTTTTATTTATGTGGGATTTCTCGTCAATAAGGGTTTTGTTTGTTGGTTTCTTTCAAACTAGCAATTCTCTTCAGAAAGAAAGCATGAGCAGATTTCATGAATCAATTCCATTCTCTTATTTATTGTAAACATTAGTGTATTTATGTCATGTACATAAAAAGACACATATATATGCAGAAATAGTAAGGCTACTATTAGTTAATTTTCTATTTAATAAAAAAATTTATTGTTTGTTTATTGTTTCCTTAGTGCTGGCAGACTACTATATATTATTTTGTTAATTCTCTTATATATCATCTGAGGTAGGAACACAGAGGGAGAGCTCAGAGCAAATGGGCCTACTGACGTCTCTAGTAAATGGCAACTCTGGGATTTTTACACAGATCCATTTAACTCAGAGTTCATATACAGCCTTACATAACATGTCTCACATTCCAGGCACTTCCCACACATGTTTGTATATTGTCCTCAATTTTCCACCAAAAAGCAAACCTAATGGAAATGGTTAGAGATTGGGTAGATTATTGGGGTGTTTAAAATTACTGGTAAAATTCAGAACAGACCATGCTGTTTGTACAGGGCTCAGTGGGAGAAGCGGGTAGGTCCTGAGCAGGGTGATCAGGAAGGGAAGAGACCTGATTTGATGGAGAGAATTCTGGGAGCAGAGAGATTGCCATGAAATCTGTCTCAAAGGCAGCATAAGTCAGAATATATTTGTTCTTTAACCAGGAAAAATATCTGACCGGGGCCCATGTGACAGAACAAAACTTGACTTGAGGCAGGCATGAATGAGGTTCTGAGGAAACAGTGGTGGAGAGACTAGAAACCTGTGATTTAAACAAACAAACAAACAAACAAACAACAACAAAAAAAACACATCCTCTAGAAGATAGATACAAATAGGAGGGAAAAAAGAGAAAGGGAAGAAATTCACAGTTACGTAATACCTTGCAGTTTAGAAAATGCTTTATGTATATTGCAGTTGATTCTGTGGAAATCTGCCTTTTATATAATTTGGATAAAACTTTAGGAGTATTGTGTAGCTCTGCATAAAATACAGTACAAGGGAGAGATGCTGGAGTCTGGAAGACAGGTGGTTCAGTTGTCAAATGACTGAGCCCTGGACCCAGTTTGTGGCCATAGCAATGAATATGAAGCCAAAAAATGAAAGAAAAGGCGAGAGATAGGGTGATCCACTGAATATGACAATGGAAACAAGAGGAGAATAAGAATCTGTTCAAATAATATGCACTTAATGAAGAGGAAAGTAGCCCAACCATAGTGAACAAATACAATCTGGGGATTTATTTTAGCAGGCAAAGAAAATACAACTTAAAAAAAAATTTTTTTTTTTTTTAAGTGAGGGTGTAATGCCCGAGGTCAGATTCTTAGCTGTACAATGAAGATAATGAATGAGAAAGCAAATTTAAACAGAAGTGATTAGGGAGAGAGGGACAGAGAGAGAGAGAGTGTTTGAGAGAGAGAGAGAGATATCCAAATAGGGATTGTAACTAAGTAACTAAGGAGGAAAACTCCCCCACAGGAACCCCAGTTCAGAAAGAAAAGAGTGAAGAGACAAGGTTAGAATGGGCTAGAAGGATGCTCAGAAGAGACCAGCACAGTACAAAGGGGAAGATTTGGTCAAGAGGATAAGAGGATTCCTTGTGGGTCTGGTATATTGTGATGTAAGTTTTTGCTTTAGGTGAGAAGTTAGGCAAGTGGTTTTTATATCCCTTCCAAGTCTACAATTTTATGATTCTATATAAAACTTTGTCTACACATACCTATGTATGTAGCATGTATTGTGTGTACATATTCAAATACTTCCCTCTAAGATAGATTAAGTGCTTCTTTGACTGCAGATATGAAAACAAGGTACCTAGATAATAAAATGATAGGTGCTTTCATTTTCAAACAAGAACAAAAACTGACATATCTGAGGCCAGTTGGCAGGATAGCAACAGTCCTAAAAGAGATGACTATGACTGTAGACAGTGTTGTGACTTTGGTCCTAAGTTCCCTTTTATGATTACCTGGAAGGTGGCTGCATCAATCCCTTGGCTCAAGTTTCGTTTAAAAAATCTGCCATGTGTCTAAGGACCTCGGTGTTTCCCTAGCCTGAGAGTGAGCGGGCTGTGCTGGCCATGCTGTTAGTACCACGAGGTACGGTTGAGGACTTGTCTGCGGAAGAGGCATCCCTGGCTTGTGTAACTTTTGAAAGATGGAGCTTTTGAGTCTTGATTTAAGCTTTTTGTTTCCCAGCTCCCCTGTCCTACCCCAAACTGTTCTGCCCACTGCAGCTCAACAGCCATTCTTTATTCCTTTCAACACAGTGGTGTGTGTGGCTCCTGCCCAGCTCTTTAATTCTGTATATCAGTCTGCCAAGAATATATAGTCAGACTCGGTTTTCATTCACAATTGACTGAAACACACTCACTAGAAGAAAATGGCCCAGTGGTTCCTACTTATGGTCCAACAGTCACTGTCAGTCACCCCTCATCTTGCAGTTGAGCTCTCTGACAAGATGTTCCCCCCAAGCTCTGCGTCACAGGGGAGTGGAAATGGCCAGTCATGGTAACATGAGCTGTAGGCTCTGTGTTGTTTTGGCAGTTTGGTTTTGGCAGTGGAAAATGAGGGCTCCTTCCCTGCCAATAAATGTACTAGCAACACATGTGATATCCCAGATTTACTGGTTCACCACCAAGAACAACACTGAATTTTTCATTTTCAACTATTTTCCAGGAATAGGTGTAAAATTAGTAAATGGTGCTTTCTATGTGGAATGTGTCAAGAACATGTTTAGCACATTGGTCAAAGATAATGATCTTTTTGTTCCTTGTGTATTTTTTCATGATTGATTGATTGATTGTTGTTGTTTTTGAGACAGAGTCTTGCTCTTATCACCCAGGCTGGAGTGCAGTGGCACAATCTCGGCTCACTGCAACCTCTGCCTTCCGAGTTCAGGCAGTTCTTGTGCCTCAGGCTCCTGAGTAGTTGAGACTACAGACACACCACCACACCTAGCTAATTTTTGTATTTTTTAGTAGAGACAGGGTTTTGCCGTGTTGGCCAGGCTGGTCTTGAATTCCTGACCTCAAGTGATCTGCCTGCCATGGCCTCCCAAAGTGCTGAGATTACAGGCATGAACCACCATGTCCGGCCCATGATTGTTTCATATTATGGTGTCAGGCGTGCCAGACAAATTTGTTTACTTGGGTGGATTCATTCAGTATGAATTTCTGAACTTTGGGGAATGTGTGTTCTGTATTTTTTTCCCCATGCGGAGGATATCTCTTTCTGTCCCTTTCCCATATTCTTGCTTGAAATCTAACATTCACCTGGCTTTGGGAAAAGAATATCTTCTAGCCTTGTAATGAGTCTACATGTGACAGAGTGGGTACATCCCAGAGATAATCAGAGAACAGTTAGGAGCTGCTTCCATCCAACCTGATAAGTACCAGGGATTGTACCTGGCCTTATTAAACAGAAGAACTGCAAGGAAGTCTTTCTTTTGTTATTTTTTTTTTGAGACGAAGTGTCTCTCTGCTGCCCCATCTGGAGTGCGGTGGCACCATCTCGGCTCACTACAACCTCCGCCTCCCAGGTTTAAGCGATTCTCCTGCCTCTGCCTCCAGAATGGCTGGGATTACAGGCACGCACCACCACACCTGGCTAATTTTTGTATTTTTAGTGGAGATGGGGTTTTGCCATATTGGCCAGGCTGGTCTTGAACTCCTGACCTCAAGTGATCTGCCCACCTCGGCCTCCCAAAGTGCTGAAATTACAGGCGTGAGCCACTGCGCCCGGCTGTCTTTTTTTTCTACCTTGGAAAATGGTGGGGGGCTCCTTTCTATATGAAGACACTCTATTGGTCTCTGTGTGATGTGGCTTCATATTTATGCAGAGATGATACATTTAGTTGTTCTTTATATGGTAGGGTTGATTCCCAAACAATCTTGCAATAAATTTTACTATTAGTTACCCATTTATTTGCTTCTTTAGATTTTAGGTTTAAGAATTCATCATCTTTGTAGAAGTAGAGGCTATTCTTTAATCCAGTAGTTTCCAACTTTTGGCCCCTAGAGCCCTTTTTATACTCTTAAAAATCACTGAGGTCCCTAAAGAGCTTTTGCTTATGTAGGTTATGTGTTGATATTTTCTGTATTAGAAATTACAACAAAATTTCAGTCCAGGCATGGTGGCTCACATTTGTAATCTCAGCACTTAGGGAGATTGACTCGTAGAAGATAGCTGCATTCTTAGATCTGCTTCTGCATTTAGTCACTTCTGCTGTTGTTTTTGTTGAAGTAGATGAAGAAAAGTTAGCTTCACACAGATAGGTAGATGCAAAAGAATTATGTCAACAGCATTTTCAGATAATAGTGGACATTCTTCTTTGATACTATACAAACACTAGACAAGTAGTAATTTCTTAAAGGTTAGTTACAAAGTAGAATCTGAAATCATATCAGTGAACTTTTTCCATAATGTTGGCGTTAAAATCTATTTGCCTATAAATTGCACCTTGAATGAATTTATAAATTTGTAACAGCATTCAGTGATCATTTGGAAAATAATGGTACACTGAGTTATCTAGATCTTCTAGTAATTGGTACATTTTCTAATGTAATATTTTAACAAATCACGTGCATTGTTTTTACCTCCAGTCTCATTAGAAAATTCTTTAAATACTGGGAAGCAGTCAGCTGGTGGTGGGTACAGTTTTCATGTGTTTGAAAGCTTAATTTTTATCATTGACAATAAATATTGTCAGCTGTTATCTTTAAATTATAAGGTGTACTTTGTTCATTTTCAAGAAAATATCTGCCAAGTGCATAAGTCTGAATCTGTCAGTCATGCTTTCAAGTAAGAATAAAGAGTGGCTAGTTCATCTTGCAACTGAAATAATCACAGAAATGCTTTTTCCTCAAGACAGCCATACTTCAATATGTGGCAGAAATGCTTTATGCAGACTCCCCATTTCATCATCTAGAGTATCATGAAGATGTGTATCTAGGGCTTGAGATGTATAAAATTAATACCTTTTACTGCTTCATCAGTGATATTCTTAAGTGAAGCTGGCTTTTTTAAAAAAACTGAGAATGCATGGCTTTGATGAATACAGGGATTACTGGTATAAGTTGGTGCACTGCCTTGATGCATGCTATGGCACTGGCAGTATTCACTCATTGTTCCTTTTGTGCCACCAGTGGCAACTGCCAACTCTGTGAAAGTATTAAGTAACATCTTATTATACAAATAATGCTGCCCTCACAAACCTCATAAAAGGGCCTCAAGTACCCTTGGTGTTCAAGGACCACATTTTAAGAACTGGTACCCAAATCCATTGTCTGCTGTCATCGTGGGCTGGGTGGAAGTGGTTCCAACTAGCTAAGTGCAAAGTCCTTCTGGTTAAGACCCAGAGGTGGCCGTGGGTGTTAGGGTGAGCTTGGGGAAAAGCAAAGATGAAAGTAGAAGGGATGGGAAATGAGAGAAGTGAGCTATAGACAAACTGCAGGCGTTTGCCTGTTGTTGGCCTGAGATATTTGATCTAAACAAGAGTCCTTGTCTTCAAGGGTTCTGCATTCATGGCACACCGTGCACTGATTAGATTTGTAATGATTCAGATGTGAGGAGAGCATGGGCTGACAGCTGCCTCTTGGGCAGGCCCCCAGATCTGAAATTGCTACAGGCTTTAGACAGCTCTAGCGACATGCCCTTGCTGTGGTTTAGAGAACATGTGATGACCCCTAGAGAGTCATTGTGTCCCTTCCCTTGCTTAAGTTGACCTAATTGGATATGCTCAAAGGATGAAGCTGTGACGAGAACTGATTGAAAATAAAGAACAGTGTTAGGCTCCTTCTACTTTGAGGAGTCTGACTGATAAGTCATCCCAGAGAGGACTGGAGGCCTTTGTCATGTAATCCTCAGGTAGCTATTTAAATACCATTCTCAGGCTGGGTGTGGTGGCTCCTGTCTGTAATCCCAGCACTTTGGGAGGCCAAGGTGGGCGGATCACTTGAGGCCAGGAGTTCGAGACCAGCCCGGCCAACATGGCGAAACCCCATTCTACTAAAAATACAAAAATTAGCCAGGCCTGGTGGCATGTACCTTTAATTCCAGCTACTCAGGAGGCTGAGACAGGAGAATTGCTTGAACCTGGGAGGTGGAGGTTGCAGTGAGCCAAGATTGCGCCACTGCACTCCAGCCTGGGCGACAGAGCGAGATTCTGTCTCAATCAGTCAATCAGTAAATATCATTCTTTATTGAAGAAATGGAAGGCATTCTGGCTTTCCAGTAGAAATGGAAGTGTATTAGTCAGGGCTCTCCAGAGAAACAGAACCAACAGGACATCTGTAGATATATCTGTAGATACAAGAGGAAACACTATGGGAATTGCTCATGCGGTTATGGAGGTAGAGAAGTTCCATGATATGCATCTGCAAGCTGGAAATCCAGGAAAGCTAGGGTGTCATTCAGCTCGAGTCTGAAGGCCTGAGAAGTAAGATCCAGTGGTGTAAGTTATGGAGTCTGAAGGCCTGAGGAGTAAGATCCAGTGGTGTAAGTTACTGAGTCTGAAGGCCTGAGAAGTAAGATCCAGTGGTGTAAGTTATGGAGTCTGAAAGCCTGAGAACCAAGAGCTCCAATGTCCAAGGGCAGGGGACGAAGATGGATGTCCCAGCTCAAGATGAGAGAGAATTCACCCTTCCTCCAAATTCTTTTTGTTCTATTCGGGCTCTCAGTGGATTGGAGATGCCCAGCCACATTGGAGAGGGAGACCTTCCTTACTCACCCTCACAGACACACCCAGAAATATTTCACCAGCTCTCTGGGGATCACTTCACCGTCTCAAGTTGACACATAAAGCTAACCATTAGGAGTAGTCTTGAAAGACTCTGTGTGTTCTTCATAATGACCAGGAGATATGAGTCTTGCATTGAAGCTAGAGAGGTTCAGGCTGGACTTGAAGCATATTTTGGAAATAGATTATTTATGACCTATTGTAAGGAGGAGTTTTACTCTCTAGAATTTATTGAAGGTCATCTTTTTGTTTTTAGAGGAGTAGTTTAAGGGGTGATGTGTCAATGAGTCGTCCTTCGGGGATTTTACTATCCTTTTGCTTGTATCTTTGGATTCTTTGTTCAGTACACAAAATATGGGTGTGAAAAGTAAGACAGTCATCTGGCTGCTCTGTGTGCCTCCTGCCAAACATCTGGATATTTGGAAATATCTGGAAAAGTTACTGAAGTTTTCACAAGGGTGTTTAGCATTATGCGGATGAAACCTCAGGCTCATAGTCATCTCCTGGTCCAGGGTTGATATAAATGTTGTATTTATGAAGGAGAAGGGTTGACTAGGTTATAGAATACATTTAGTTGCTTAGCTTTCATTAGTTTTTGTTTTAGCGGAGTGAGATAAGGTTGTTCAGTTTCAGAGCATTTCAGCCGGATGAACACATCCACAGTTAAATCCCAAGGAGACATGAGAGCCAGCAGCCGGTCGGAGTGATCTGCTTCTGTCACGGCTGCCGCTTGGTGTATGTGTATGAAATGTCCAATCACTTCAAGAGACAGCAATAACAGACCATTGACAGCCACAGAACACCCCAGAAAAGTGGTTTCATTGGGCCATGATGGCGTCAGTAACCCTCAGACTGCTGGTGCACTCAGTAGATGGTAAAAGATGGTTTTCACCTAGGACTAACTGTGAAATGACTGTTTACTTCATGAGGCCCTGAAAAGAAAACGGAACTTTTGTTCTCAGGCAGGCCCGGAGAAGGGTTGTCTAATCAGTCATAATAGAGTGTGTGCCTCTAAAACGGTGCCTTCCTGCAGGGAGCCTTGCAGATCACAGGGGCCTATTGTAAGAAGAGAAAAAGAAAGTATTGAGGCAGGCGCCAGGCAACAAGGCAAGAAGGAAACACTTAAGCAAAGGGCCTTTAATTTTTATATAACTAACCCAGAAGCATATTTTATAGCCATCTCATAAGAGTCAGGCCTCAGTTTGGCTACAGACTTTGCTTGCTTTCCTGGGAGCTGTTGCTGGGGAAAGCCAGAGACTGTTACTGACCTTGAAGAGGGACAGAGAGGCGGCTGAAGGACGGCAAGTGTTCACTTCAACATCTGGCTGGCAAGATAATACCCAAGGTTTTTGTAAAACCATCTCGTCTCCACTATTAACCTTTAGGGAAAGCATCCCCTAACGGCTGCCCACCCTTTGAGATGCTTTAAACTATAGGCACCTTTGCATCCAGGGCCCCAGATTAATCCAAATGGTTTGGGGCACTGTTCACAAATGTCCTTCACAGATGTTGGAGAACATAGTTGGAGTTTTTTTGGCAGAAGTTGTGCTTTTGCTTCAGTTCTCCTTTACGTGAAAATGAATCTTGCTTGTCCTGGTTGTGGCCCACGTTATCTCTGCAGGGTGTGGGATTTCCCAGCTTCACAATCAGGAGTGAACCACATGGGGCGAGAGAGTGGTTTGACCTTTATGTTTGGTACTCAGGGCCGGCACAGCCAAGTGCATCCCTCTGAATTTGTTTCTTTGGAGCTTCCATGCCAGTCAGCTTGGCAATATCATGTTCTTTTGCCATGCTAAATGAGAATTTTAAACGTTCAAGAAATACTGAGGGAGAGATTTTTTTTCAAATTTTTTATTTGCAATGAAACCTGTTTTTTCCCCCTCAAAAGCAATCTTACCAGACCACTAGGTAAGTATAAGAAAGAAGATCTGGATAGTGAGGGTAGAATTCTCAAGAACCTTGCTTAGGCTTTCCCTTTCTCTGCCAAGCCCCTGACTTGGAATTCCCCCTTACTCCCAAAGCTCTGTAACCCATATAGTTTCTTCTCCTTTATTTTTGTTTATTTATTTGTTTTTGAGATGGAGTCTTGCTCTGTCGCCTAGGCTGGAGTGCAGTGGCGTGATGTCAGCTAACTGCAACCTCCACCTCCATCTCCTGGGTTCAAGCCAGGTGCCCGCCACCACGCCCAGCTACTTTTTGCATTTTTAGTAGAGACGGGTTTTCACTACATTGGCCGGGCTGGTCTCGAACTTCTGATCTCAGGTGATCTGCCCACCTCGGCCTCCCAAAGTGCTGGGATTACAGGCATGAGCCACCACGCCGGCCGATGGCTTTCTTAAAGTATGGCTTGCAAACCAGCAGTATCATCTAAGGCTCTCTTTTTTTTTTTTTTTTGGAGATGGAGTTTCACTCTGTTACCCAGGCTAGAGTGCAGTGGTGTGACCTTGGCTCACTAGAACCTCCACCTCCCAGGTTCAAGTGATTCTCCCGTCTCAGCCTTCCTAATAGCTGGGATTACAGGTGCCCACTACCATGCCTGATTAATTTTTGTATTTCTAGTAGAAACGGGGTTTTGCTATGTTGGCCAGGCTGGTCTCAAACTCCTGACCTCAGGTGATCCACCTGCTTTGGCCTCCCAAAGTGCTGGGAGTACAGGTGTGAGCCACCGTGGCCAGCCTAAGGCTCTCAACTTGATGGGTGTGAAAACTGAAGTCCAGGGATATTTGCTGAGTGGTCCAAGCTAACAACAGGGTAGTGGCTGAAATGTGACTTATAACCCAGGTTTTACAATCTCGTCTAATATGCCACATAGTCCCATTTCTACCCTTATAGCCCTTTACCCCCATCAGCGTTAGAGCTTGAAGTTACAAAGAGAGGCAGTTGTATCAGGCAGGACCCCACAGGGATGGGCAGATAGGTGGCTGTGTTAGCAGAAGGAAGTCTGTGGTCCAGAATTGGAGCCTGATCATTTTTACTTTACACAGCATTAACTGGAATCATGAATTTATTCACATGCAACCAGTTTATAGATGATTTATAATGAAGATGCCTCTTGATTTTCAGTAGGATACGTACTTTTCCAGGGCATATACTTTTATTTGTCTGCTGGTTTACTTAATTTCTGGTAGCCCCAGCTGCTAGCAGTAGTGGTCTGATTCCTGATAGGGCAGTCCAGTGCACAAAAGGGCTCCTTGCCATTCTACGTGGCTCAGTTTTTCTGTGGGTCTTAAACTTTCTCCCCACCCCACGTAATAGAGTACATGCTATTGATTTGGAAATTGGTATCAAAGCTGGTGGGAGAATGAGATATACCAGTGAATATAAAAGTCAAGAATGACACGTTTCAGTTGCAAGAATATAGCTTTTTTATTAAAAAGTTTTTGTACCGTGTATTATCTGGCCCTTGTGGGCAGATGGAAGTGGTATGCACCCATATAGAATGTGTAATGATGTACATGTGCAAATATGCTCCTGGCTCTTGTAAACGTTTTGATGAAGCACTCGAGTTCATTCCCATGCAGGCCAATGCATGGATTCTGAAAATAACTGAAAATTAGTGTCTCGTTCCTTTCATCCTCACCGATTTTCTAAAGAGGCCACCACAAAGGAAAGAGCATGGTCCACCGTGATGGTCCTGTTTCACCCAGTGTGTGGGGGTGCTCCAGGTGTGAGCGGTATGAACGAAGACGACTTTCCTTTGATGTGGGACACAACTTTTACCAACCTTCCCCAAACATATCTTCCTGTTTCCTGTGGGATTGTAGTGTACACTTGTTTAATGACTGCTAAAGTAATGGAGAAACAAATGTGAATCTGGCCTGCATGCTTCCTTTCCTTCCTTAGAAACAAAGGGGGACTCTGGAATCCATGCTGTGCCATTGGAACATGTCAGGAAACACAACCCTGAGTTCATTAGTTGAGATTGGCAGCAAAGCAGTCCTGGGCCTGGTGGAGCTGTGGTAGTAGGCGTCCTTCTAGTCCTTACCGTGGAGAGTGGTCACTCTGTTGCTTTCAAGGTTTCCCAAAGCCGGAATTTGTTTTGGTAATGTCATTTTGTGCATTTGGATTATTTTCACCAAGCTCATAGCAGCTATAAATAGGAAGATATTTAAGTCTGTTTTTTTTTTTTTTTTTTTTTTTTTAAAGATTAAAGGTATTTATCTGTTTTGTAACGCACATGTTCTCAGCAGGGATTTGTCTGTTGTGACAGAATGAGGGATCTCTAAAGAAACACATATATTCAAGGCTCTTCTTAACATCTACTTCAGGTCTATCTGCCAGGCTAGTGCTGTGGTTTTTGAGATCCTTATTCACTGTGAAATCTAGTGTTACTTGTTCTATATTTGATGCCATCTTTTAAAGTAACAGGCTATGAGTATTTTGTTGCTGTCCACATGTGCTTTTCCAGCCATTTAAAAACCTATTTTTTCTAAGACCCAACATGCACCCCCTGATTATTTTTGGGTTACCTCATTATTCATTGCATTTATGCAGGGGCAGTGCGTCAATTCTTGTGGCATTCCTATGATACCCAGTTACAGTAACTGTTTGTGTTGCTCAGTTAGAAGCTGAATGAGCTGGAGATGTAATGATCTAGTAAATCAGTTTATAATTGGTAGTCAGAAAGGCTGAGGGTTTAATCAGCTAGTCTGATATTATATGAACCATTGGTTCCCAGATGCTGGTCCAGCAACCACGAGTATTCACAGATTTCTAGGCCCATCTGGAGAGATTCTTATTCAGTACGTCTCAATATAGATTCTAGGAATCTATCATTTTTAGAGGTTCCATGGAAGCTTCTGGTGCAGGGATGTCAAAGTGTGCATGGTATAATGATTGTGTCTTTCAGTGATAACATTTTTCATCTCTGTGTGTCTCAGATAGTGCTGGAATGCCTTAACTGCCTTCTTTAGTGGAATCTGTTTATATGGGCATTCTGGGCTACGTGGGAAAAGGAACCTCAGGCTGGCCATCGGGGACCTGGTTCTAGCCGTGGTTCTGGCACTCTCTCAACCTTTCATGAGGTTAGAGAGGTTTAATCTCTGGGTAGGTCTGATTCATAAATTGAGAGCATCAGATTATGCAAGGTATTTTTCTGCTTTCTAACATTCTTTGAAGAGCTTTGCCTCCCTAGGAATTGTTTTTGTTGTCACTGTTCATGAACAGCTATTGCCTCTTTTAGTTTAGCGTGTGCCTAGTCCCTCAACCAAACATTAGTTACGGTCTGCTTCTCAGGAGAGCTGGTAGCTCTCCCCAAATTCAGGATCGCCTCTTTTCCTCTTCTCTTACTGGCACTACCAATTACCCACAAGACTGAAGTAAACTGGTTTTTGTGAGACAGAGTCTCGCTTTGTCACCCAGACTGGAGTGCAGTGCAGTGCACTGGCTCACTGCAACCTTTGCTTCCGGGTCCAAGCAATTCTCCTGCCTCAGCCTCCCAAGTAGTTGGGATTACAGGTGCGTGCCACCACTCCTGGCTAATTTTTGTATTTTCAGTAGAGACAGGGTTTCACCATATTGGCCAGTCTGGTCTCGAACTCTTGACCTCAGGTTATCTGCCCGCCGCATCCTCCCAAAGTGCTGGGATTACAGGTGAGAGCCACTGTGCCCAGCCTATATTGGGGTTTCTGCTAAAGAAAATTCACATTGTAGTTCTGACCTTTTGTATGTAAAACCTCAGGGTTTTTTACCCACAGGTCCCTTTTTGCAGGCAAGGGATGCTTGTCTCTTTGGGCATAATGTGGCTGATGTCATAGTCTAGGGAGCTGGGCTTGTACTGCCTCACCCCCTTCAACAAACCTTTCATTTCTAGGAAATAGCTGTATATTGTCTAGAGGGGCCAGCTGAGGATGGGGGCAGAACATGGTAACCCCTTAAATCTCTGGTTCTCAGCCATTGTGGAGCATCAAAATGATCCGTGGTGCTTTTAAAATTATGCATACCCATGTCCCCCCAGCACCGCCTGGTCCTGTTGAATCAGACACTCCAGTGTGGGATTGGACATGTGTGTGCGCGTGTGTGTGTATGTACTTTTGAGACAGGGTCTGGCTCTGTTGCCCAGGCTGGTGTGTGGCATGATCACGGCTCACTGCAGCCTTGACCTCATGGGCTCAAAGTATCCTCCCACCTCAGCCTCCTGAGTAGCTGGGACTACAGGTGCTTGCCACCACACCTGGCTAATTTTTTAATTTTTATTTTTAGTAGAGACGTGGTTTCATGATTTTGCCCAGGCCGGTCTTGAATTCTGGGACTCAAGAGATCCTCCTGCTTTGGCCTCTCAAAGTCCTGGGATTATAGGCATGAGCCACCGTGCCAGGCCAATTTTAAAGACTTTGCTTTAGACTCTGCCTTCCATGCAGTGTCCCTCTGCATTCTGAAATTATTTTTTGTTAAGGCAGGTATAAATAAATTTTCACGGAGAGTTGTCATGAAAATGCAGTAAATGGTGGTCTGAATCTGTTGGAAATACTGCTTTGAGACTAGGAGGCCCTCAGAGGCTGAAGGCTGTTCATTTTAACGTCCCCAGCCTATGGTTTAGAGACGGCCCCCACTGAGGATTTACCCCCGGTGGTGCCTGTCTACCATGGTTGAATGCTTCATCATGGAGAACAGGAAGTCATTCATCCTTTTGTGAAGTGAATTTTAACATAATTACTCATTTATCTTCTGTTGGGTGCAATTTAACAAACATGATTAGGAACTTACAATGTGCCGAGCATTGATATAGGTGCTATGTAGTGAACAAAACAGAATTCCTGCCTTCGTGGGACTTTCTCTTCACCAAAAAATATATATATTCACATGGAGTTTCACATGACTGAATTAAATGGCTGCATTATGAAATAACATTTTACAAGAATTTTTGAGGATTGACCTGAGTTATCCCTGAGATCACAAATAGAAAATTTGGAGTTTAGCAATGAAACCTGGATTAAATTAGCAAAATGTTAACCGAGGGACTGTGTCTTACTAATGCAGCAAACAGTCAGGAGTGGTTCGGAGAAGTATTTTCTGAAGGTAAAATGAATAAACCAGTGGGTGTAGGACTTTGCCCCAAAAAAGTCAACCAAGGACATTGACAGAATGAAAGTTTGTCCTCTGACTTTAAAAATAAGTCTCCAGAGCTGGGTGTGGTGGTGCATGCTTGTACCCAGCTACTTGAGAGGCTGAGGCAGGAGGATTGCCTGAGCCCAGGAGGTTGAGGCTGTAATGATGTAATCATCATGCCACCGCATTCCAGCTTGGGTGACAGGGTGAGACCCTGTCTCCAAAATTAAAAAAAAGAGTCACTTGATAGAAATCTTTTTTGACTTTTTTTTTTTTTTAGCTCCATGTATTTTATTTCATGTATATGCAGATAATTTTGGGTCCTGGAGTTACCAGTATTTTATGTTTGTTTTATCTGATCGATGGAAACATTAACTGAGCTGAATGCATGTGTTTCAGGATTCTGGGATGCTACTTCACCAATTACTGCAGATCTCTATACTCACCTTACATGGGTTAATAGCTTCCACAGTATCTCTTTCTGTGTTATAGTTTATGCACTGAGATTTTCTCATTCAGTTAGATCTAATATGAACATTTTAAATGTGCCTTTTAAAGAATTTAAATACTCATATATTTTTGCATGTCTTTTTTCCTTTTTACAAAAGGAAACTAGGATTTTTTTTTTTTTTTTTTTTTTTTACCGTGAACTACATTCTTGGATTCTGAATGCATGCTAAAAAATTGGTGAGACTACAAAGACAACCAATGAAAGAAAAACACATTTGATGTGGATTTCAAAATATCAAGAGAATATGGAAAAGAAACCAAGATCAGCTTTTGGTTCCAGCTCATATGGCTGTTTGTGAGTTACTAGCTTAGAAGGGAAGTAAATAGTTTATGAGAGAGAAGAAGATAGATATTCTGGAAATCATTATTAAGCTGAAATTTCTGCATCTAATTTTGGAATGTTTATGTTTAGAAAGTCACATGCACAATGAAAATGTGTGTTTCAGGTTTGCGGAGAAAAACAGCGCTTTGAGAAGTTGATGGAACATTTCAGGAATGAAGACAATAACATAGATTTTATGGTGAGTTATTTCAGTATTCAATAAAGCAAACTCAATTTCAGCACTTTTTTCCTAAACACACACACACATACACACACATATTTATATTACAAAGGACAGGGAATTGCATTTAATATGCTGTAGATCCAATCTAGAATGTCCCTCTTAATCTGTATTTTCTCTTTGATTTCCAATTTTATTCCTTACATACACAGTATAGTAAAGACCAAAGTACTAATTACAGCAAATAAAGGGGAAGCCATGCAGTTGGAAACAGCCATGCCCGGTGCAAATGCTGCCATTGTTTAATTGTTGATGATGCTGCATAAGAATCCTTAGGGTAGAAGCAATCTTGACCTTTTTTATTTTTGCAGGCCCCTGCCAGTGCCCTTCTCCAGACTATATTCTTAAAAATTAAAGCGCTTTGGTTTGTAGAGTTGACTGTATGTATCTCCAAAATGAATATGCAGCAGTGATTTTTATCCTCTCTGATCTCTTCCTGCTGTGGTGGCTCTGTGAGGGTTTAATCATACTGGGGCTCTCCTTGGCAGGTTAGGTGACATAACAAAACATGTAGTTCCACAGCAGTCCTGCCATTCTCGCGTAAGAAGAACATCAAAGTGAGTTGCAGCACTTCTGCATTCATAGACGTAAATCTCAATCTGGAAGGAAGATAGAATCCGCCACAGTGAATTTCTCCAGAAGTTTTACCCTTGAGTGTACCCAGATCTGTAGGTGCTACCCACTTCAGTTGCCCTAGGGAAATTCTAGACCCAGGAGATCCTAACCGGGGTGTGGTTTCCCAGATCACTTCTAACCTGAAGCAGACGTACCAATCACTTCTTACCTTGCAGAGCCTATGCTTAGGATGCCAAGTGAAGTTTTCACTTGAATTGCTTCAGTGATTATAAAA
Source organism: Papio anubis (assembly GCF_008728515.1). Lineage (NCBI taxonomy): Eukaryota > Metazoa > Chordata > Mammalia > Primates > Cercopithecidae > Papio > Papio anubis. Next base: position 36,418,710 of record NC_044985.1, read on the forward strand.
CATGAAACATAACTTTGCCGATTTCTAACCCTTTTTGTGAAAAAAATGTTTGGAGTCCTCAAGTTTTATACACTCTTAGCCCTCATCCCCTTCCAAAATCAGTGAGAAAGATGAAATCCTTTATAGAGAAGATTTTCTGTTGCATAAAGCATGTTATTTGCTTTTCAAAGTGTGTGTGTGTGTGTGTGTGTATATATACACATACACTTTATAGATATGCGTATATATACACACACGTATATGAAACAAGGGACACTTTTACATTGACTTTTAAAATCTTGTTATTAGGATTTTTTAGAGAAGTTAAGGCTAATGCTGGTCCTGGTGATAAATATGTAGAGAGATTGGTGCCTTGTCTCATGATGTCAGTTTCTTTCTTGTGCCGTTTTAGGGGAACTTATTCATTCTGTTAGAGTTGAGGTTGCAAACTGGAGGCTCTCACGCTGAAGCCAACCTACAGGCTTGTCAGTTCTAGTCTGACAGTGATGACCCTACTTCAACAATTTGGGAATGATGCATAAAGATACACATCTGATTTTCTTGGAAACTGAAAATGTCTGAGAACACTGGGCCCCTGTTCCTGCAGAGTGTCAGCTGCTGGAGCCAAGCAGCCCCTATTGCTTTAGTCTAAAGATGTCCTCTCTAGTTTGTCACAGTCCACACCGTTCCCTGTTGTGTGACACAGCCCAGTCTGCTCATTTATGATACCTGCCAGACCTCCTTGCCATTTGAGTTTCTGCTGAAACTACAATTATATAAAGCCCTTTAAAACACCTGCACTAGCCATACACAAACTAGGTTCTATTTTCTGCCCGTTCATTTATTCACATATACGTGCATCGAGGTACCTTATTTAGAGGCTGCTATTACACAAGTCCTATGTGCTAGATTCATGCGTCACCTTCAGATAGTCGCCTCTTAGGCAGATCATAAAACCCAGTAGATCGTTTAGACCTGTTTTCCAAAGAGAAATGGAAAGATGTTAGAATCCAGCCATATTTTCTCTTCAGAAAATGAGGCTTTTGATAAACTGCCTTGAGAACACAATTAGGTTGGACAGCCTCTGAAACAAGATATTCCTCATAACATATAATAAAAAATTTTTCTAATGTATGTAAGACATTTTTATCCTTTTTCTGTATTTTTTTGTGGACAAAAGAAAACAAAAACTATTTTGTTTCTTTAAAAAATATTTTTCTAGTTTGTATTTTGTACATGCCTTTGTAAAGATATATTTTTTAAAGCTCATTTAGTGATAGAACCCGAGGTGATTTTTTTTTTTTTTTTTTTTTTTTTTAGTAAATTGCAGTAGAGTCCTTCTGTAAGCTAGAGAGGTTACACATCTTCCAAAGATATCCAATGTATGCCATATCTTCAAAGAATAATCTAACTCGATAAAAAAAAAAATTGTAAACATAAAGGAAATTAGGTTTGGAGAGCGATGAGGAGTAAGGTGGTTCTCAGAATAAGTGTGACTCTGCATCCCTCAATCATGTTCCCTCCTTGCCGGAGACTCTGCTGAGTGACAGCCATGGAGGGAAAGCATTAGTAAGATGTTTCCACCATAAATAGACTGTCACTGTGAAAAGCAAAATAGATCTGTTGAATGCTGTCCTTTTATTTACCCAACCGGGGACTGGTTTTCTCTTTGGCAGGTCTCAGAGCCACTGGTGCAGTTGTGGGGAGAAAGCAGTAAATTCCAGGCTTGTAGGGAATGCAGACTGGTTGATTATATGTAAAGATGGGTCAAGGATCTGTTCCTATCCTGTTGATATGGAAGAGCTCACAGGGAATTTTAGATTGGTTACCTTGTGGTGAGATTGTAGGTGATTTAAATGTTCTTCTTAAAAAATGTTCTTTGTAATAATATTCACATTTTGTACAACAAACCTATAGTAATTTACACAGTTTATTTTATATACCTATATGACTTTTACTGAGATATAATTAACATATCATCAGATTCACCCAATTTATTTATAATCCAGTGCCTATTTAGGCTATTCACAGGGCTGTACAACCCTTACCACAATCTAATTTAGGACATAGTGTCACCCCCTCAAAAAAAAAGTCCTGTACCCATTGGCAGTCACTCCCATTTATCCCACCCTCAGCCCTAGGCAACCACTAACCTGCTTTCTATCTCAATAGTTTAGTCTGTTTTGGATTTTTTATATAAATGGAATCCTACAACATGTGGTCTTCTGTAACTGGTTTTTATCATTTAACATGTTTTCAAGTTTACGTTGTAACATGTGTTAGTACTTGATTGCTTTTTATTGTTTCATAATATTCCATTGTATGGATATACCACATTTTGTTTATTGGTTAATGGACATTGGGTTCTTCCTACTTTTTGGTTGTTATTAATGATGTTATTATGAACATCTGTGTACAGATTTTTATGTGGACATATGTTTTCATTTCTCTTAACTGTATATCTAGAAGCGGAATTGCTGGGTCATATGATAATGCTGTGTTTATCATTTTGAGTAAAAGTCATACTTTTTAAAGTGGCCACCCTTTTTTCCATTACCACCAGCGATGGACGAGGGTTTTAATTTCTCCACATCCTTTCCAATTCTTGTTACTGTATTTTTTTTATGATAGCCATCTTAGTGGTTGTGAAGTGGTATCTTATTGTGGTACCTCTGTGACTTTTGAATTTAAAAATAATTATAAAATATTTTTAAAGAACCAATGAAATGAAGGAAAAGGAAATCGGTAAGTGAGCCTCTTTTGTGAAATTGAAAGCACATGTCTGCAGTTAAACTGAGAAAAAAGTTTGGAGCCCATCTAACCCCTTGACAATTTCATTTCAGGTGGCTTCTATGCAGTTTATTAATATTGTAGTCCATTCAGTAGAAGATATGAATTTCAGAGTTCACCTGCAGTATGAATTTACCAAATTAGGCCTGGATGAATACTTGGATGTGAGTATAGCTGTAACCTTTGGCTCTAATATAAGAATTGACTTCTTATATTGCCTACCCTCAAAGCTACGCTTCCATAGCAGCTAAAGAATGCCTAGAGCCCTATGCAGTCGACTACTGTAGTGCCAGTTAAAGGGAACTGAGCTGAATGATGTATTCTGCCAGAGATGCTGGATTCTTGCAGGGCTCCTGGGACCTCAGGCCATCTTCTGCTAGCAGCCTTTTAGTACGGGAGTCGGATAACCTCTTGCAGCCTTGCTGCAGCTTTCCTCTGCTTTTGAGCTTCGTCTGGGTCAAGTCTCATTGCATCCTTCCTCTGGACTATTGGGCAATTTGCATTCTTGGTTGCTCTGGGGACCCCATGTGGGCAGAGAAAGTCAAGCCAAGACTGTATAGTGATGAGTCAGTGCTCAGAGCATAAAAAAAAAACAATGAGGAAATGGACACCAGAGACTTCCTCCTGAAGCTGCTAAATTCTGCTTCAAGTGTTTGTGGCTTTAGAAGTTCCACTTTTAGTTCTTAGGAGAAGGAGGTTTAAAGTTTCCCTTTTTCTTACTCCCTTGCAGAAGTGGTTAGCCAGTTCCCTGAAGTTCTTCAGTTAAGAAACAGAAACTTGATGTGAAAATCAGAAATAGTCTTGAAAAGGCTGGTGGCTCACACCTGTAATTCCAGCACTTTGGGAGGCTGAGGTAGAGGATCACTTGAGCCTAGGAGTTCAAGACCAGCCTAGGCAACATAGTGAGACCCCATGTATACAAAAAACTAAAAAAATTAGCCAGGTGTGGTGGTACGTGCCTGTGGTCCCAGCTGCTTGGGAAGCTGAGTAGGGGGATTATTTGAGTCTAGGATTTCCAGGCTGCAACAAGCTGTGACTGCACCACTGCACTCCAGCTTGGGTGGCAGGGTGAGACCCTGTGTCTAAAAAAGGAAAAGAAATGGACCCGAGGAACCAGGCAGTTTGGTTTTCCCTTTTGTATAGGAATGGTCTAGTGATACAGCAAGAATTGTTGACCTCAATTTCCTTCCTTTTTTTTTGAGACAGGGTTTCACTTTGTCACCCAGGCTGGAGTGCAGTGGTGCAGTCTTGGCTCACTGCAATCCCTGCTTCCTGGGTTCAAGCGATTCTCATGCCTCAGCCTCCTGAATAGCCTGGCTAATTTTTGTATTTTTAGTAGAGACGGGGTTTCACCATGTTGGCCAGGCTAGTCTCAAACTCCTGCCTCAAGTAATGCACCCAGCCAGTGATCTGAATGTCAAGGCTGTTTCCAGCTATGAAGAATATAGAAGTACTTCCTTTGGGCATCTCCAGCATTTAGTTGCCCATCTTTGTTAGAGATAAACCCAAGGGATTGTATAGACTGTACCCTCAGTTTATTGGGAGACGAATCACAGAGGTGGTTACTCTCAACCTGAAGGCCTTGCTTCCTAGACTGGCTGGGCTGCCCTTGAATAGACGGGCCTACTCTTATCTAAAGACTACTCAGGGAGAGGTGTAATAGATTTCCATTAAAGTGTTGTTTCAATTGCTTTCCTTAAAAAGACTCATTTATATCACTGGCAGAGTATTGTACAGAAAGACTCTTACTTTAGATCAAAGTTTGTCTATCCCTTTTTCTCCTGTGCTCTAAAAGTGTCAGTATTTGAAAAATTAGATGTACAAATTCCTAGCGGTGTTCTGGGTTTGGTTTTGTGGTGTCTGAGCAGAGCTTGTTTATGCTCTAGAATACAATGGCAGGGACCAGCTTATCACTGAACACCTGTTACTCATTGTGAAGATCATGAAAAATCCCATTAAGCTGCTTCTCCTTTTGTTCTAGCCTTTGCCCTTATTTAGAAGCCATTCTCACTTGGGACTCATAAAGGAAAGTAGAACATTCTCTCTTCAGAGGAAGCTGCATTGTAGAATTCCAGATTAGACCTAGGGGAAATCCATCTTTCTGAAAATGTATATAGAGTGGAATTTCTCTTAAAACTGTAAGATTTTTTTTCAAAACTCTGTATTTCTTTAACTTCATGGTGTGTTGACTCTGGAACCTAATAGAGGTGGTTAGAAGAGTCATGTAAATGTAAGATACATAAATGCTTCATTAGTTTACAAAAACCCAGCCTTGTAAGTAGCCATTGATTTGTTCAGTAATGTTGATTGGCATCATCCATGTGCCAGGTATTATTCTAATCACTCATCTGTTCCCTAGGGAACGTCATGACTTATGTTACTTGTAGGGAAGATTCACTGATTTATTTGACCTCTAGTTTCCAGAGCTAGCTGAGTCACTGCAGGATGCCTAGTTTGGGAGGCCATGAATTGGGGAAAGCTTTCTGATCTGTTCATGCTGTATACTGACTGAGGGAGGGATGTGTGGAGGTTGGGCTCTAGCAATTTGTGCTAAAATAATCCCCAAGGTTAAGTATAAACTCTATCACTGTCTGCCCCATCTCTCGCCTAACCTTGTTCCTCTACTGGAACCACTGTCACTAACCAGGTAAGATAACAAACACTCCAGTCTTTTCCACTACACAGATACCCCTCAGGTTTTATGTGGCTGTGACTATAATCTGTCAAAGCTGCTTTTAATTTTTCTGTCATCCCAATTTCACGTATATCAAAATGTTTTAGGTTGGAATATAACTACATGGGACAGTAAGGATTCGGGGAAAAATGTGTGTGCACTTGGTAGAGGGTATTCACCAGAAAGTCATCTGCCTTAGGCAGTCACTCCATAATTCTCTTAAGGAAGATGACATGTTAAGCTCTCTCGGAAACGGCTGGACTATTTGTCACAAAGAAAACACATAGACTGGCTGGGTGCGGTGGCTCACGCCTGTAACCCCAGTACTTTGGGAGGCTGGCAGGCAGATCATGAGGTCAGGAGATTGAGACCATCCTGGCCAACATGGCGAAACCCTGTCTCTACTAAAAATACAAAAATTAGCTGGGTGTAGTGGCACGTGCCTGTAATCCCAGCTGCTCAGAAGGCTGAGATATGAGAATCGCTTGAACCCAGGAGGCAAAGGGTGCAGTGAGCTGAGATCGCACCATTGCACTCCAGCCTGGGTGAGAGTGAAACTCCATCTCAAAACGAAACAAAACAACACAAAAAAGACAGACTGTTAGGAAATGATACTCCATTTCCACAGATGAGCTAACACCACGTTCTCTCCTATCCTGGTTTTTAGAAGCTGAAACACACTGAGAGTGACAAGCTTCAGGTCCAGATCCAGGCTTACCTGGACAACGTTTTTGATGTAGGAGCTCTGCTGGAAGATGCTGAAACTAAGAATGCTGCCTTGGAGAGGGTGGAAGAACTGGAAGAAAACATCTCTCATGTAACTACATCTCAGAAAAGGAAAAACTGCTTCCATTTCAGCTGGGTGCAAAACAGAATTAATGTCAGCTTTTATGGTGGTAAATTAAAGAATTTGGAGTATAGGGACGGGCCATACCCTGCAATAGAGAGCTGTCAGAAGCTGTTCTGTGTTTTTGCCAAAAGGCAGCTGCGTAATGTAAAGTGAAATAGAAGCCGTTGCTTTGCTTTAGCTCACTTACCTGCTCAGTTTCTGCTGAGGTGCATTTCCTGGCAGTCTTGGTGATAGGCTCAAGCGGAGTGCGGGAGTTTGATGATTGGCATTACGTAAAAGATTAGAGGGAAATGAAATATGGGAATTTGGCCTGAGGTGAAGAGGTATCTTCTTATCAACTATGTCCACACAAGCCCATGGACAGGATTAGCTGGTGTCTCTGTGATGCATGTCTGAACATTCCCGTCTTACGGTACTCAAATTCTAAATAGAGTCATTTCAACAATAGGCATTTTCAAGGACATCGGTGTGCTTTGTCATATATCCTCTTCTTTGAAGAGTGTCCTCAGTATCATTGTCAGCTCTGTCACACGACAGCGTCTCATTTTTCTTTGAGGGATTTTTCTTGACATAGACTGATTCTAATATGACTCTAAGGGCCTTTAGAGGTTATTTGTTCATTCATTAACCACATATTTCAATAGTAAAAGAATTAACAGAAAAATGGTGCTTCTCAAACACCCAAGCATTATGAAGACCAAATTCTTTTGGTGAGTCTGATGGGCACTTTCCTTGATTATGAAATGAAGTGTCTCCTTTTGGAGGATTATTATTTTCTCCTTTGAACAGTTCATTTATTTTTCTCCACATTTTTTAAAGAGTACTGCATATACTCAGTTTCTTTCACCTTTCCCCACCACTCTGAAAATGGGTCTCCTCATGGCTGTGGGTAAGCCGAGTCAGTGAGCCAGAAACCCTTTAAATGTGCTGCTGTGGCCCAGCTGGCATCTGCTTCAAAAGAGAATTTTACAGGCCCAGTATATCTTCCCTTAGAAGATTTGTATTATATGCTGAACCCGATCAGTGTAAATCTCCACTCTTCCTCCTTACCTTGCCTCCCTGGTTTTCTTTACTTGTAATGAATTTAAAGGAGATGTTAGAAATCGGAAGTTGCTCAATGTTAGAGCCCTATGTGAAAGGCAGCTATTTAACACATGGCTCACCCTGTCTTTCTCCTGAAGCCTCAGCCAACATTGCATGACCATACTTATGTGTCCACTTTTGTAGCAGGCCATCTGTTTATTTGAATGACTTCCCCAAATAACTTTTTATTATTATTATTATTATTATTATTATTATTGTGGGTTTTTTTCTTTGAGATAGAGTCTTACTCTGTCGCCCAGACTGGAGTGCAGTGGTGCGATCTTGGCTCACTGCAACCTCTGCCTTCTGGGTTCAAGTGATTCTCCTGCCTCGGCCTCCCTGGTGGCTGGGATTACAGGTGTACTCCACCACGCCCGGCTAATTTTTGTATTTTTTTAGTAGAGATGGGGTTTCACCATATTGGCCAGGCTGGTCTCGAACTCCTGACCTCAGGTGATTCACCCGCCTCAGCCTCCCAAAGTGCTGGGATTACAAGCGTGAGCCACTGCGCCCAACAAACTTTTATTATTTGTATAGTTTGGGTCGAACCAAGCAGTAGTTGTTTTTCAACTGGTTACCTAGATTGAAAGAACCAAGTTTATTATGTTAGCAGCTTTCAAAAGCTTTAGTCTGATGGCCCTTTCTTGGCATGGAGGTGGGGGATGGAGGTGGACTCTCCCTCCTCTTTCTCCTTACTGTCCTCTACCCTTGCTAGCCCCTGCAGAAATGGAGGGAGGCACACTGTGTATGTTGAACAGTAAGGAGCGGACATGTGGGTCTTATTAAGAATCATGTCTAAGTTATTAATTCCTGGTAGAAACAAATATGTATTCAGAGCCATATTATAAATATTACCATTTACAGAAAACAATGGGCGGAACACATGTAGGTCCCTGGCCCCTAATGATCTTGGAGTTGCACTTTCTGAAAACTGAGGGCCTGATCAGGATGATCCTGTATTGTGACACAGCTTTCTTTTCAAAATTTTACAGTTATCTGAAAAACTGCAGGACACAGAGAATGAAGCCATGTCCAAGATTGTGGAACTGGAAAAGCAACTCATGCAGAGGAACAAGGAGCTGGATGTCGTTCGGGTAAGCATGATGATGACAGCTGCCCAGATGGGCACGGTAGGGAATGTACTCCAGCTTTTGTCCAGTGGAACGCAGAGTACATTCAGAGGATGCATTGATGCAGCATATTTATTGGAACCCTTTCAGAGGTGATGCTCTGATGAAAACTACACATAGTCGGCATATGTATACACATGTGTGTGCAATCAGATACTGGGGGGTTCAGTATTTCCTTATCACAGATTTTGGGAGCAACAATGTTTTCCCATCTGGAGGAGGCTGAGTTAATTCCGTGGAACACCCATTTGGTTGGAAATAAAAACACAGCATGGATTTAATTCATGCCACTTATTTATTTTTATTAGGACTTGAGCTTCTTTGTATTTCTTTGCTTTGCTTCCACTCAAAACCAGATTTGGTGGTTGCTGTGGAAACAGTGAAATACAACACAGGCTAGGCTTAATGGTATTCACCAAAAAAAGGGGGGTGGTGCAAAGCAAACCAATCCATTTTATTATCAGCTAATCCCAGCTATTTTATTTGGCCTTAGTATTGTTTACCTTATGTGCCAGGTATTTATGGAGTGCCATCCCTATGCTTGGAATTGTGCTGTAAGAACACCAAAACGCCTGGAGAGCTTTAAGGCAAATGACTTGCCTTTACACTGCTAATGAAATGGCACCTTTTATGTGATGGTTATCGTGTCTGTGTGTGTCTGATATCCTGACATGTCCTACAGTTCAGTCCAGGAAATTTATTTTCTGGCACGCCTTCGAGACACAGTTGTAGCATATGGACTCAATTCAACTTCAGACTCTTAGATTATTAATAATAGACAGGGTGTGAAGAATGTCTCCCTGCTTGCTGGAGGTTTGTGTTGAGAGATCACTTGTACAAGGCCCAGCAAGGAAGTTCAGTTCCATAAAACCCTTTCACTAGAACCTCTGTGGGCCCCCCTTATAAAAGGAACCAGGACAGCCTTTGAATTGAAAATTGTAACTTCTTTGTTTTCTGCTAAAAACCTAGACAGAAATAAGTAATTAGTGAAGGGAAGCTTTGGCCTGTTTTGTTAACCGCATTACCGATGGGAAAATGTTACAACAATCGCTATCCTGAGCTTGGTCAAGGGGGCGTTGTGAGGGCCAGAGAAAGCCATTCAGGAGCAGTCAGCCCCTGGCTACTCATGAGTGGATTAGTCCATGCTTTGCAGATTTTTAATCCCAGTCTGATTTGTATCCAAGTCTGATTTAGGGCCCTTTTGTCTATTGTTAGCTGATACGTGTATCTAAGAGTTACAAATGAAGGTTAAAATATAGGGAAGGAAAACATGCACCACCAGAACACCCTCAGGAGATTCCCGAGTCAGCATTCAGGCTCATTTCTGCTCTGTTTCTTTCTACCTGCAGGGAAAACTGAGTTAGCTGCATTTATTAAATGGAAAGAACTTCATTACCAACAACAATACCTAGAATATATTACCTGCATTACTGGCATACAATTAATAATTAATGGAACTTTATAGGTTCTGGCTGAGTTCCAAAGAATTCCCATCTATATGAGTGTCTTTTTTTCTCTTTATCCTCAGTCTGCCAGTCTGATGGATTCAGACTTGGTATAAGTATGAATGTGATGTGAAGATAAACTCTTGACCTTGGACTTCATTGCAGGAAATCTACAAAGATGCAAATACTCAAGTTCACACATTAAGAAAAATGGTCAAAGAAAAAGAAGAAGCAATTCAAAGACAGTCTACCCTGGAAAAAAAGATTCATGAACTGGAGAAACAAGGGACCATTAAAATTCAGAAGAAAGGGGATGGGGATATCGCCATACTGCCAGTTGTGGCTTCTGGCACGTTGTCCATGGGGTCAGAAGTGGTAGCAGGTAACTCTGTGGGACCCACAACGGGGGCCGCTTCCTCGGGACCCTTGCCCCCTCCTCCACCACCACTGCCTCTCTCATCAGACACACCTGAAACAGGTAAGAAGCCTTGGCAGGAGGACTGAGGAAGTTTCGGAATATTTGTATTTCTTCTTTGCCAACTGTCCACTTCTGTCCTTTGTCCGTTTTTGTTGGCATATTCTTTAAGAATTGGTTTTCTTGAGTAGTTCTTAACAGTTTACATTTTGAGATTAAAATTATAAATCCTCATTTCACATATGTTGAAATATTTTTCCCATTTGTCAGTGAGGACATTTTATGGTTTTTGAAAACAGTCCTTTGTCCTTTTAAGTGTGTTGTTTTCAGACGGCTTTATATGCACATGGCTTATTGCAGGAAAGCCATTCCCCTGTTTTCAAAGTCCACCTGTTTCTTTTCTCTTTGCTAGTGCAAAATGGTCCAGTAACACCACCTATGCCACCGCCGCCGCCGCCACCTCCTCCTCCCCCTCCTCCTCCCCCGCCGCCCCCTCCTCCTCCTCCTCTCCCAGGCCCTGTAGCTGAGACTGTACCAGCTCCTCCCTTAGCACCTCCCCTTCCCTCTGCACCCCCGCTGCCTGGAACATCTTCACCCACAGTGGTTTTCAACTCAGGATTAGCAGGTAAGAGCACAGAATTCAAATCCAGGTACTCATATCAGAAAGGCTGTCTTATCTCGGAGAGTTGAAGCTGTTTTTTCAAAGTCCAGGTCTCTTGCAATGACATGTATCTCTTTCTAGTGTAAGAAATTCCTGCTGATGTAGCCAGTAGAGGGGACATCATCATGCATGGGAGACACTTTGCTCTGAGTAGTCTTTTTCACAACCATACCCCACAATGGGAGGTTCTGATCTCCTGCACCATCGTCCTGCCTTCCACTGGCCCCACCTAGAGAATGGAAGAGAGACAAGCTACCTGCTTGAGGATCAGTGCATTTTTGTGGGTTCAGCAGATACTTTCTGGACACCTGGAGTAGTCAATACAGATACTACCTGTAGTAGTCAAAGCTCAATATTAGGCACAGACATTGAGTGCTTCTGGATCTTTTTTTTTTTTTTAATGGTATTTATGATGTCATCTATAAAAGGGAAACATGCTTTTATGTGTAATTGCCCGATGTAGGCTTCCAGGCATGTCTTCTGAGCATTTGAGAATATCAGAGTTTGCTAGAGTGGATTTAAACTTCAAGGAGGAGGTGTTGCCGACAGCCATATTATCACGCCTTAAAATGCTTCCAAATAATTCATGTCCTCTTGCCAACCAGAAGATAGAAAACAGCATCCTCACCTCACCAGAAATAAAATGGGAGGTAGGGGTTAGAGCAGGAGGAAGAGAGTCACTCTAATGCCTTGAAATCTAAGTTCTTTGTTTTGACACACGGAAACAATGATTGATGCTACAAGCCATTTTCCCAGTACTGAAGTGTTTCCCTGGCATTTGGAATTGCTCTAAGCTTTGCCATCCCTGTGACATGGGGTAATTCTGCCTCCTCATTTACTTCAGCCTGTTCATGAGGTCTCTTATTTGCAATGAAGAACTACCACTCTAATAGCCTCCATTTCCAAGGCTATGATAGTTTTCAGAGCCTTTTGCCCAAAGTCTAAAAGCCAGTCTTAGCGGTAAAGATTTCCCCATCTCCATCCCTTCCAGGCTCCCATCTGCAGCTCTGCCAGCCGGTCATCAGGGCTCATTCATCCCAGTGACTGGAGCCCTTTTGGATGCCCCAAAGTCACCTGGAATAAATTCACTCCACATCAGATCCATGGTTTTACTTCCACCCCGACTTCTAGATAAAACTGTCAGGGAAACAAACAAGATTCCAGTTCACAGTAAGGTTCACAGTAAATTGGTGACTTATTTCTACCCTTCAAGATTTTCCCCGTCTACTACTTTCTTCTAGAACTTTTATTACTTCTGAAGGAGAAAAGTTGGAGGAGAGTCATCCTGGAACTGATGGACTATGGAATATAAACAGACAAACAGGAAACCTCATATCAAGCCCTGGGAATGTGTTCCACCACCAGGCTGTTGTCAGTAACTGGGTGTGGAAACCCATAATTGTCCCGTGCACCTGGCCACCCTGATTAGGCACTCTTGGTAGCCCCCAAGGAGCACTTGCTGTGAGACGTGTCTGCTGTGGTGTCTCATTTAGGGCTGCTTCCTTTGTCTCTGACAAACACTAATGTGTGATTTAGCACCCATTTCCACACACCTGAGCACTAACATAGAACTCAGAACCGCCTTAGCTGAGTGAGAGCCCAGAGGCTGAGATGTGTCCAGAGCTTCCCTCCAAGGGGCCATGTCCTGTGTGATTGATCTATTTATTAATTTGCTTGGGCTCTTCCCACTGCTTGATTTTAAAAATGTGTTGGCTCTGTCAATTGCCTCAATATTTTAATGTGTAGAGCTCTGTGCTCGGCTGATAACCAACTGCTTTTAGGGTTTGCTATACTTGGAAGCGGTCCCTGTTGTGGCTTATGCAATTTAGAGGACTGTACGTGGAAATAGAGGAACTCTTTATTTCCATAAGTGTCCACTAAATGATTGTGAGGGATGTCTTGGAAGCATTACAAGACCCTTATGAGTCTTTGATAGCTTGAGATCAGGCAATTTCTACAAGGCTTTTAATCCCTCTTTATTATTCATCCTTATTTAGACTGCTAATACCTAGTGATTGAAGCCCATTTGGTGAGATGTTTTTGCTAGTGTGTTCCGTAACTCTCTGTCACTCTGGAACCAAGAGGCCAGACAGAATTAGGATGCCCCCAGTAGAACCAAGAGACAGAGCCTCGCTGATATTCTTAGGCCTCCTGGGAAGTCAGAAACCTATGACATCACTTGGCCTCTGGATCCACAGGCAACAGGAGGGTCTTATCTTTTCAATGGGCAGGTGGCCAAGACAGAAGACCAAGAGGAGGGCCCCATAGTTTATCTAGTTGAGAGTTTTCTTTGTATTTTATAGAGAAAATATTAGTAGTGTGAAATACGCATTTGAAGAATAAGGCTTGCTTTCTCAAGTCTGTGATAGAACAATCTGGCTCCCTTTCCCTGGGTAGGTCACCTGAGACAGACTGCTGAGCAGATGGAACCTTTGCTGTCTCTTTGGGAGGATGTGCTTGGATCGTCACAATGCGAATTTGGACTTTGGTTGATTGTTTTTCATGTAAAAATTATTCCTATCCTATGAAATGCCTAGTACAGTTCAGTATTGCTGTTGGGTACCACTATGATGAAATAATTTTTTTTCTTCCCTCTGTAAAGAGGATAATTTTTTAAACAAAATAGTTGAGTCTTGGAGGCAGGCCTGAATGAAATGAATTTTTGGCTCTGCGCTGCCTTGTGAAATGTGTCCAAGAAGCATGAAATTCTATGCTGAGTGCGTGAACTGCTGAGCCACTTGACTCTAACCATTTCTAATTTTTTTGTATTTTCTCTGTTCTTTCTGCTTCCACAAAAGATGGGCCAATCAAGCTTTTCTGTAGGTTGCTCCTCACTGAGCGTGTTGGGTATCTGCCATGTGTTTCTGTTGGTCACACTGTGCCTTGACATCTTTCCACTCCATTTTGCTTTGATCCATTGCATTTTGACTTTGTGTCTGCGGGAAGTCTTGGTGGCGGCTGATGATGATTCCAGGTTTGCCCACACATTCTAGTTGAACCTACACAAGAGATTATTGTCCTTGAAGAAGACATCCTGGATTCACATGCCCTCTTCCATTCCCTCTGAGGAAAGTTTTTTTTTTTTCCTTCTTCTTTTAATTTTTATATTTGTATCTGAGGCTTCAACTCTAAAAGGATTTTAGATCTACTCTAGGGAAAAAAGAACAAAAGAAAAGGTGCCAGGTGCCCCTTTTCCATTCCCTCCCTCATGCTAGTCTCTGGCCCACTCCAGGGAGCACTCACCCGCCTTTGGCCCGAACCGTGGGGACACAGTGTGTCCAGTGGTCACCTGTGTGCCTTCCTCCTCTTCACTCCCACCCTGGTTAAAGCCAGGAAAACCTTTCCAAGGAGGAGAACTTTCTTGCCTGTGTTCTGATCTCAGGCTTACTCCCGACCTTGCTAAACAGTTAGAAGAGTGGTTGCAGATGGCAAACTTCTAGCGAGCGTCATGAGCCTACTATGTCCGTGGGAGGAAGGTAGGAAGCCATTGGCACCAGCCTGTCACCTCAGGTTATGAAAAGACTCCTCTGCAGCCCTTCCGCTGCTCCCCGATCCCCGACATTGCCGAAGTGCCAGAGGCAATGCAAGAGCAAGTGCTAGAGGAAAGTCTGTTCCTTTGTCCCGTTGAGAACATCTGTTTTCCTGGGTAGTGTAGACAAAATGCTGTATGGTGAGGAATCTGACACTGTGGGGTAGTGGGGACAAAGGTGTCACGTTTGGTGGTGGAGAGGCCTGGTTTGGCTAAAGCTGTGTCTGTTTTTCTGCATGCTTTTGTGTGGATTTATCAGATGACATTCCTGCTGTTTAAATGGCCTTTGTAACTCTGGAGGAATGAGAGGCACCGTCTGTGTCAGTTAACGCCAACTGAGGCAGGCAAGCAGGCAGGCAGCCAGCTACAAGCTTAGTCGTGTGTTGCTTTTATTTTGTTCTGCACTGAAGCACTGCAGTTCTCCTGCCTGTCTTGCTAATAATGACAAATAGTGAAGCTCCCAAGTAGTGTGATGGGCTACCCAGGACAGACTGATGAAGCTGAATGTATATGGCTAAATGGTTTGGGAAGACTTCTTTATGATATATAACAGATAAATATAATTTTAAATGGATTACCTTTTTTGGCATATTCCCTCACAGTGAGAGGAGTTGGCACTCCCATAGTCCCTTAAAGATACATCCCATTTTCTATTATTTTAACGATTACCTCCGACAAACATAGCGACTCCCGGACGCCAGACTGGCGATGACCTGAACTAATTTTGATTGATTCTTTCGATTTTTGTCTTTTTCTCCTTCTTTTTCTCTCTATGTTTCACTTTGAGTTGGCATTGAGATGATCTCAAAGACTTAACCCCTTCGGTTCTGTCTGATTCTTCCCCTGTCTCTCAGTCTATTTGGGATTACAGGTGCACACCACCAAATTTGGCTAAATTTTGTATTTTTAGTAGTAGACGCTGGTTTTAACGGTATGTTGGCTAGGCTGGTCCTGAACTCCTGACCCTAGGTGATCCACCTGCTCAGCCTCCTGCTAAGACTGAGCCACCATGCCCTGCAATTTATTTCTTCCTTTTTCCCTTTATTTATTTATTTATTTATTTATTTATTTTATTTTATTTATTTTTTTGAGACGGAGTCTCATTCTGTCATTTCTAGGCTGAGTGCAGTGGGCGCTGACCTCGCTCACTCGTAAGCCTGGCCCCGGGCTTCATTCTCCTGCCTCAGCCTCCCGGTAGCTGACCACAGGCTCACCACCTCAGCCTCGCTAGTTTTTGTATTTTTAGTAGAGACGGGTTTCACCCCTCGCATCAGCTGGTGATGTCCGGGATTCCTGACCTTGATCCGCCCGTCTCGGCCTCCCAAAGTGCTGGGATTACAGGCTTGAGCCACCGCGCCCGGCCATTTATTTATTTTTAAGACAGAGTCTTGCTCTGTATTTACCCCTTTTTTGGTTCTGTCGTCTTAAACGTTTTCTTAGGCTGGGCAAGATGGCTTAATCCTGTAATTCCAGCACTCTAGGAGGCCGAGTGGGGAAGCTTGCTTGAGTCCAGGCGTTTGAGACCAGCCTAGGCAACATGTGAAACTCTGTCTCTATAAAAAATATAAAAATTAGCCAGGCATGGTGGCACACACCTGTGGTTCCAGCTACTTGGAGGCTGAGGTGAATGGATTGCCTGAGCCTGGGAGGTCAAGGCTGCAGTGAGCCATGATTGCGCCACTGCACTGCAGCCTGGGTGACAGAGCAAGACCTCAAAACCTCAAAAACCTATTTTCTCATTAGGCCTTTCATAGCCCTTAGTCTGCTTAAAATAACTCGGTAGCCAATATATCGGAATCACCCACAGGAAGGTCTTGCCCTGGTGGAAAGTCAGCCTTCATGACGTTATACTCCTGGTAGTCTAGTCAGCCACTATCTGCACTCCCTGATCATCTTCTAAGGTTTGTTTGTAAATATGTGGTCCACAACCAAGAATTTAGGATGTCCAAATATGGCAAGTTTTTGCCCTCTTTGCTATCTAATAACATGAGTAATAATCTTTGCTCTCCAACACTTTTTATTTGTCCCAACCATCGTCCTAATATTGTAACTGTAATGCAGCAAATTAGTTGCCTGAGTTAAAAGAAAAAAAAAAAAATCAACCCTTGGCCCTTAGACGGCTTTTAATACAATCAAATGATGACCTCAACTGGCTCTGGCCGAAGCCATGTGTGTTGTTTACCAGCTTTAAACACCTACTTGCGCACCTCTTGCCAACCTTCCTCCAGTGTTAAAGTGTCATCTGCAAGGACTGTTGTCTGATTGTTTCTGAGGGTCGTAGGCTTTTGGTGGGATCTTAATTCCATTCTCTTTGATGTCTTTAGCTGTGAAAATTAAGAAGCCAATCAAGACAAAGTTCCGAATGCCAGTGTTTAACTGGGTTGCTCTGAAGCCCAATCAGATCAATGGCACAGTCTTCAATGAAATTGATGATGAGCGAATTCTGGAGGTATTTTTCTCATTGGTTAGAAACTAGAGGTGCACTCTGTGCAGCAAAGCCAACATGGGTGTTCTGTTAACCTGGAAGTGTCAGAGAGAAAGTACTAGTGTTATAAGTCCCTTGATGTAAAGAAGAAACAGATATGTAATATCGGAGAAAAACATTTGACACTATTTTGTAAGGTGGCTCTAAAACTGTGTTTAAAGAGTTATGTTAAATTGGAATAAATGCTTTTGAGCATTTTCCGTGTATGCCACAGAATATAGATCTGACATAATAATTCCTTCCCTTAATTGAGAGAAAGACATAAAAACTTTCAGACTGTAAGTGAATAAGAACTCAATTACCACACTCACTGCCTTATTTGATAGATAATTTTAATCTGTGGCAGCTGTCTATGCAAGCTAATTATTGAAAAGCAATTGAATTGGTGGGTTAGAATCGGTAGTCTAATGTTCACTTTTTAAATTTTAATTTAATTTTATTTTTTAATTATCATTATTATTATTATTATTTGAGAAGGAGTCTCGCTTTGTCGCCCAGGCTGTAGTGCAGTGGTGCAATCTCAGCTCACTGCAACCTCTGCCTCCCAGGTTCAAGCAGTTCTCTGATTAGCCTCACAAGTAGCTGAGATTACAGGCATACACTACCACGCCTGGCTATTCTTCGTATTTTTAGTAGAGAGCGGCTTTTACCATGTTGGCCAGGCTGGTCTCAAACTCCTGACCTTAAGTGATCCACCCTTGGCCTCCCAAAGTGCTAGGATTACAGGCATGAGCCGCCACACCCAGCCTATGTTCACTTTTGTGTATGTGCCAGAATTTGTACTCTAACAAAAACAAGAAAAATAGAGCAAGCCATGGCCAAAGACAAGTACTTAATAGAAAAAGTAATGTCTTTGCTTAAGAAACTAACTGGTGGCTTCCAGACTTCATTTTTAAATATAATCCAATTTTCCATGGTCATTCCTCTCTACCTTAGGATTTAAATGTGGATGAATTTGAGGAAATATTCAAGACAAAAGCCCAAGGTCCTGCCATTGATCTTTCTTCAAGCAAACAGAAGATACCACAGAAGGGATCAAACAAAGTGACATTACTAGAAGCAAACAGGGCCAAAAATCTTGCCATAACTTTAAGGAAAGCTGGAAAGACTGCTGATGAAATATGTAAAGCTATTCATGTGTAAGTTCAGGAAAATTATATTCTAGTTAGTTTATAATAAAATGAAAATGAGAAAGTTATGAATTAGTAGATGACAAATATTTCAATAGTGAGGCAAGAGCTAAGATAAAAGCTGGAGCAATTTTTGATATCCATACTTCAGAGATCTCCTGAACTCTGTGTGTGCTACTTCAAAGTTGCATATGATGCCAACACGAAAGAGGTGGACCAGAAATCACCCTGGGGAGTGTTGTGTTAGAACGAGTAACTAATTGTTTTAGAAGAATAACATCTGGATTGTGACATCATTTATTATCTCTTATGCGAGCCTCCAGCAATGCTTACATAAAAGGAAAGTTGAGCTGAGTGTGGCAGATGTTAAGAAAAGGTAGAAGATGTCAGTTTTCTCTGGAGTATCTGAATTTTATCCAGATTTGTTGAATACAAATTTGATGGCATTTGTGGAATGATACAGTTCAATGCCAGACGCAAATATGATACAGATGCATATTTTAATTCATAACAACAGGAATGAATTGTTTTGCTTTTAGTACTTTCAGGACATTTTAAACAAAGTTCATTTTTTACTCTTGAACTGCATAGAAGGCATTGGTTTTACTTCTCTATTAGAAGAATCCTTCTATTCTCGTGGCCATGGTGACTTTCAAATGTCACGAAGACATTATTAAATGTTTTAGGAACTAATTATTTATAAATGGATTATCTTGTAAATTTTGGTTAGAGACTTAGAGGTGTAAATGACCCTGAGAAATCCTTTGTTCCAATTTTGTGTCCTCAGCCAGGGTGATAATCTTGTAGTCCAGTGCCTCCTACAGTCTGTTCTCATTTCTGACATTGAATGCTGAAGTGCAGCCTGGCTTTAAATCTTTATATATCTTGTTTGTCATGATGATTAAATGTAATTCTATTATTTAGCTGAACAAAGATTGTCCAGAGAATAATAGAGAATGGAGATTGTAACAAATACTTAATTTGTTCAAATTAAGCATATATCCAAAAAGAACTTCAAGGAATGTACACACTTAACCTAAAACATTCAGATAATACAGGCATTTGGATGCATTTTTTCCCCAAAGAAGAAAAAATGCTACCAGACTATTGGTTTAATTGAAATATTTTACATAATTCAGCAGATATTCTGTGATAATGTGTACAGTGTTAATCTCCTGAATTAGCAGTAGTACTTCACAATGCCTGTCAGCTATGTCCTTGAACCATTAAACCATCAGATGCTTTGGCCTTGGTTCTACCTCTTCCTATTTTCATTTACTCCTGATTCCAGAGGCTTAGAGCTATGCCAGTCCCCTAAAAACTGAGGATGGCAGCTGTGACAAGGTCCAGGTTTTCAGGAAGAACCAATTAAGTTACCTGAGGCATAGTCAAGCCTCAGCACCAGGACCAGGGTGGGACTTCACAGGACAAGTGGAGAAATCTTAGACTCATTGATTTGGTATTTGCTGAGCTGTACCAGATGGATGGATGGATGGATGGATGGATGGATGGATGGATGGATGGATGGATGGACGGACCTAAAAAGAAGGATGAACTTGAAAAGGGGGTAGGAGGTTTTTTCTCTGTAAGGCTAATCTCTCCACATCCGTCTTTAGATTTGACTTGAAGACACTGCCTGTAGACTTTGTGGAATGCTTAATGCGGTTCCTGCCAACTGAGAATGAAGTGAAAGTGCTTCGGCTCTACGAGCGGGAAAGGAAGCCTCTGGAAAACTTGTCAGATGAAGACAGGTTCATGATGCAGTTTAGTAAAATCGAGAGGCTCATGCAGAAGATGACCATCATGGCTTTCATTGGGAACTTTGCTGAAAGCATTCAGATGCTGACTCCTGTGAGTGGACCAACTCTGGCAGGGGAGGGGGTCCAAAGAAATGTGGAATCATTATTTTTTAAAGTCTCTCCCAGAGGTGCACTCAGTGTGTTGGGTTCTAAAGACTCCTTCCCAGAACTTTCTAAATTGTCCATCTTTTCCACATTATATATGCAAAGTAAATTTGAAAAAATGGGGAATGTTCATATTCCATATTGCTGTTCTTCCGAAAGAATGCCATTTTTTGTGTCTACAGATGTTCTCTAAATTTCAAAAGGCAGAGGACAAAGAAACTTGGTTCTTTTCTCAAACTTGGTTCCCCCCTGAAGATAATAGTCCTCTGACGGGGTTGGCAGGAGTGAAAATGTGACTTTCATTTCTAAAAATGCTGCCCTCTCCTTAGTGAGCAGACTTACAAGCTTTTGCTGAAAGCTTTAAATTTACCATAAGAGTTTTCTTTCTTGTAAGTGTGTTACAGTAAACTGTGGTGATATAGACATAATAGCCAACCATCTCTCATTCCCTTGTGTTAATCTTGTGGAGATTTATGAATATCATAAACTTCAGTTCTCTCCCAATTCTGTTTCTAAATAAACTTTGTTACTGATTATAGTAGTCAGTTCTTTCCCAATTCTGTTTCTACATAAATTTGTTGGTTTCTGCTTATAGTAGTATGTCTGTTGAAAACATGTTCTGTGAACTTCTGGAGGGTATTATATTCCCCCCTGCCTTTTTTTTTTTTTTTTTTTCATTTTTGATGCCTCCTCCATTGATTTAAAAATATTAATTGTATGACATGATTAGAGGTGGTGGGCAGGAAATTAAGTTCTACCAGAAGAAGCTATGGACTCTTAACTCTGAGTCTTAATGGTTATAGATTGGTTACAGATTTTGTGACAAGCAAGTTCCTACGTTACTTGCTATTGTGAACAGTTTCAGTAAAGACCTTGCATGTAACAATATTACCTGAAACCTAGCAAGACAATTAAATTTGTTATACTTTGGAAAAGTAGACTCTCATCATGAAGATTG
Organism: Papio anubis; assembly: GCF_008728515.1. Classification (NCBI taxonomy): domain Eukaryota; kingdom Metazoa; phylum Chordata; class Mammalia; order Primates; family Cercopithecidae; genus Papio; species Papio anubis. The sequence goes on from NC_044985.1 coordinate 36,439,743, forward strand.
TATGCTCTAAATGCAGGCCTGTTTTCTTCTGTGTTAATATTTAATTGCCAATTAGTTTCCCATTTTTAACATGTCTTTTTCCCCCCCTTTTTCTTTCTTTGATTGGAATCTAGCAACTACATGCGATTATAGCAGCATCTGTCTCTATAAAGTCGTCCCAGAAACTCAAGAAAATTCTGGAGGCAAGTGCAGTTTTTCTTGTAGGTATGAAGGGCTACTTCAGCTGTGTTCAGTGCCTGATGTGCTGAACTGATGGGCTTCTGTTTTCACCTTCTCTTTTGCAGATCATCTTAGCCCTCGGAAACTACATGAATAGCAGTAAAAGAGGAGCAGTTTATGGATTTAAACTTCAGAGTTTAGATCTGGTGAGTGGACTAAAAGAAATCTGAGAGCTGTCTGAAGGACAGATGGCTGGCACAGATGAAGTTAGGGTGGTGGGGGATGTTTTGATGAATATTTTCAATTGGTACTAATTTTCTGGAACACCATTGACAGAGAGCACATAGAACTTGTAATTACTCATACCCTTTGACTCAGTATTTCCATTTCTCGGAATCTTTTCTCAAGTGTCTGAATTTTGAATGCTGTATTTTATTTATAATTGCAAATTAACAATCTAAAGGTCTGTGGGAATGATTAAATGTGCTGTAACGCTAGTTAATATAGTGAACTATTATTCTTCCACCATTAACATACTGATAAAGAGTGTTCCAAGAAAGGTTTGTGTTTAGAAAAGAAAGCAGGGTATGCTTTGCATGTACAGTTGAATTTCAGCTAAGTAAACTATGTGGGGAGAAAGACAATGGAAGTAGGTTAAAATATTAGCAGAGGTTGGATGGAATCAGGGAATTTTTTCAAACTGTTTTTGTAAGTACTTTTCTATATTTTCTTAAATTTTTTTGTTGTTGTTGCATGCAAGGTGCTCTAATTTTCAGAGTCACCTAACTAATGTGAACAGGTCTAGAGAAAATCTCCCGTGGACTCCCTCCAGGCTGTGCAGGCCTAACATGATTGCCACATGAGAAGGCTGGGCAGTGGGTTGAGTCCCTAGACCAGGGAGCTAGTTATTTAATAAGGAGTGTCCCGTCAGTCACAGTGCTGGCCTCCAGCAGATCGTGATCAGTTAAGCATGTCTGTTTCAGGTCTTCACAGGCTAGGAAATAAGGGAGGGGCTAAGCTAAATGTAAAAACTGGAGCATAGGAGCCCTGCTGTGTAGGAGGCACCTGCACGCACCTGCTGGCTCTACATCCCCATTTCTCCTCCGGCTCTTCACTTCGAAGAGCACTAAAATTAGAGCCATCCTTCTTTTAAGGCAAGGAAGGTGGGATAGTAGATGCAGGGCTGGGAGAGTTCATGTAAGTCCAGTAATCAGTGTCCCCCTTATCCATGGGGGCTGTGATCCAAGACCCCAGTGGATGCCTGAAACCTCAGATAGTACTGAATCCTATATACACACAGTTTTTTTTCCTAGAGATGCATATCTGTTATAAAGTTGAATTTATAAATTAGGCACAGTGAGAGATTCATAGTAACTGAAAAATAAAATAGGCCAGGCATGGTGGCTCACACCTGTAATCCCAGCACTTTGGGAGGCTGAGGCAGGTGGACCACCTGAAGTCAGGAGTTTGAGAGCATCCTGGCCAACATGGCGAAACCCTGTCTCTACTGAAAGTACAAAAATTAGCTGGGCTAATTTTTGGTAGCGGGCACCTGTAATCCCAGCTACTCAGGGGGCAGAATCGCTTGAACTCAGGCGAGACTTCATCTCAAAAAAAAAAAAAAAAAAGAGCAGTGAAATAAAACACGTTACTTGAACACAAGCACTGCAATAGGCGGCAGTTGACCTGATAACCCAGATGGCTACTAAGTGACTAATGGCAGGTAATGTTTACAGCATGGATCCACTTGGCAAAAGGGTGATTCTAGGTCTAGGAGGGATGGGAATGGCATGTGTGAGGTTTTATCATGCTGCTCAGAGTGGTGCACAATTCAAATCTGATGAATTGTTTACTTCTGGAACTTTCTACTTAATATTTTTGGATACCTGAAACCTGCAGGTTTCCTGAAACTATGGGAAGTAAACCTGTGGGTAAAGAGGAACTACTATAGAGGAAAGCTGTGAACCATTCTCAGGTGCTTAGAGTCATCCCTATAGTTAAGCATGTGCCCTGGTTGGAAAGTTCTCGAGCCAGTTAAGCATCAGTGGACTGGTTCACTAAGGAACAAATGGAATCCTGACCCTCCTCTGGGAATGCTCCAGCCTGTTGGGCGACTATTACTCAGTTAATGACTCTGGGTGGGAAATCGTCATCTGAGGGGTTGTACCTAACCTATGTTCCCTTTTGTTTTCAGCTCTTAGATACAAAGTCAACAGACAGAAAGCAAACACTGTTGCACTATATATCCAATGTGGTGAAAGAAAAATATCACCAAGTGTCCCTGTTTTATAATGAGCTTCATTATGTGGAAAAAGCTGCTGCAGGTACTTGATTTCAGCTATTACCGTTTGTCTTGGGTATTAATGCCTTTAATTGTGGTGGAGCCATTCCCTGCTTAAACACTTTTCAGAACCCATTTAAAAAGCCAAGGCTAAGAAGTCAGCCACTCTGAGCTGGAACACATCGGCTGTGGTGTTGTCCACCCCTGAGAGCAGAAGAGAACGTGGGCGTAAAGGTGATCTCTGTGTCCTTTCTGTAAGATACAGACCGCTGAGCGTCATGTCCCTTCCCTCCTTTATTCACTGCCCTTTTTAATCTGCTGCTGTTGTATGAAATGTGAGAATGAGAATCTGAAAATCATCACCCAACAAACACTTTTAATTTGGTTTTGTGCCATTCTACTTGCTCAAGTGTGGTAGTTGTAAACATTTTGCCTTTGCCTGGACACTAGTTAAATTATCAGCACTTCTTGGTTGCTACTTTGCTAAGACAGGTATACATTTTCTCATTTAAATCATCTGTGACTCTAAGATAGCTGGGATGTACAAGGTAATAGTATCTCCATTGTTAGAGGTAAGGAAATTGAGATTTTTCGAGGTTAAATGTCTTGCCCAAAGTCACATGAGTAGAAAGTGATAGAAACAGGACTAGAAACCTGGTCTTACTTTTCATGAAGTGTATCACCCAGTGTACCATGTTCTCTGAAAAGCATATTAGAAAAAGGAATGATACGCAGATTGACCTTACAGTCAGTTACAGGCTGTGATTCTCAAATTATGATATTGAACCATAAGCAGCCAGTGTTTATTATAAATTCAGATTCCTATGGGGTACCTCAGGCATATGAAATTTTTGAGGGTGAGGCCTTCTCTAACTCAGCTAGGGTAAATGGCTGCTGCTTCTGTGTTCTCACTAAAGAGCACTCTGTTCCACCCTCTCATACAAAATTTCTCATACTGTATTACAACAATTTGCATGTCCATTGCAATCTGTGCACTTTTTTTTTTTTTTAGACAGGGTCTTGCTCTGTTACCCAGGCCACAGTGCAGTAAAGCTCACTGCAGTCTTGACCTCCCAGGCTGAAACGATCCTCCTATCTCAGCCTCCTGAGGAGCTTGGACCACAGGCACACACCACTATGCCCAGCTAATTTTTAAAATTTTTGTAGAGATGGGGTCTCCCTATGTTGCCTAGGCTGGTCTTGAATTCCTAGGCTCAAGTGATCCTCTCACCTCAGCCTCCCAAAGTGCTGGGAGTACAGGTGTGAGTTACCATGCCTGGCCAATCTGTGCACTTCTTAAGGGTATATCAGGTTTTATTTATCTATTTCTCTCAGCCCCTGAAAATTGGATGTTGGAAATAAATGAATGAACAAGTGAACAAATGAATGAATGAATGAGATGATGCACTTGTTACGGGAATAAATGCTGCAGACGCTGTGGTGGAGACTGAGAGGCAGATGGAGATGACTCTCTGACTGTGAAGAACTATATGATGCAGGCTGGATAGACCTAGAACGAGCTTGGGGCTCATTTAGACAGCAGGCAGAATTTCTGTTCTTACCAAGTGATTTTCCTCCTTTCAAGTTTCCCTTTGCCTAAATTAGTTCTTACACCTCACAATTCTAATTAACAAAAATGTTAAAAAGCTATTATAATTTGTATCTGACCAGTGGGTACTAGTTCATTTTGTTTGGTCCAAATGGTGTCATTTGAAAAACATCAATGAGGAAAATGGGAGACTGGGTTGCTCCTTGGCAGAACTGTTCTTTCTGTTTGCTCTCTGGTGCCCAGGTTGCCCCACACAGATTCTCTATGCCTTCACTCATGTATTCACTCACTCCTTCATTTATCCAGGGAACACCTTTGAATGCCCCCCATGTACTTGGCACTATCATAAGTGTTAGAGAATCAAGGATAAGACAGTGTGAGTCTACTGAGGGAAAAACCTATTGCACTGTTTTAGTAGGTTGGTGCAAAAGCAATTGTGATTTTGGACTGTGAGTTTTCAATCATTATAACTAGGCTCAAACACATCTTATGGCCGGATGCGGTGGCTCATGTAATCCTAGCACTTTGGGAGGCTGAGGCAGGTGGATCACTTGAGGTCAGGAGTTTGAGACCAGCCTGGCCAACAAGGTGAAACCCTGTCTCTACTAAAAATACAAAAATTAGCTGGGCATGGTGGCACACGCCTGTAATCCCAGCTACTTGGGAGGCTGAGGCAGGAGAACTGCTTGAACCCGGGAGGCAGAGGTTGCAGTGAGCCGAGACTACACCACTTCACTCCAGCCTGGGTGAAAAGAGCGAGACTCCGTCTCAAAAACAAACAAAACACATCTTTATTAATCAAAATAGGAACCATTAATATCAACACATTTTTGCCAATGAGAAATGTTTGTTTATTCATGTAGTGAAAAAAATCCATGCTTCTAGATTCAACAACTCTTGGAAAGCATTTTCTGCATCCTGCTGGTTGTGGAAGCATTTTCCCTGCAAAAAGTTGTCGAGATGCTTGAAAAAGTGGTAGTCGGTTGGCAAGAGGTCAGGTGAATATGGCGGATGAGGCAAAGCTTTGTAGCCCAATTTTTTCAACTTTTCAAGCGTTGGTTGTGCAGTGTGTGGTTGGGTGTTGTCATGGAGAAGTGGGCCCTTTCTGTTGACCAATGCTGGCTACAGGCGTTGCTGTTTGGGGTACATCTCATTGATTTGCTGGCCATACTTCTCAGATATAATGGGTTTCGCTGAGATTCAGAAAGCTGTAGTGGATCAGACCAGCAGCAGACCACCAAACGGTGACCATGACCTTTTTTTGGTGCAAGTTTGGCTTTGGGAAGTGCTTTGGAGCTGCTTCTTGGTCCAACCACTGAGCTCGTCATTGCTGATTCTCATATAAAATCGATTTTTGGCTGCATGTCATAATCCGATTGAGAAATGGTTTGTTGCGTAGAAGTGGAGAAGATGACACTTCAACGATTTTTAAAAAAATTTTCTCTTAGCTCATAAGGCACCCACTTACTGAGCTTTTTCACCTTTTAAATTTGCTTTAAAAGACTGTAGAATGGTTGATGTTGAGTTCTTCAGCAACTTCCTGTATGGTTCCAAGAGGATCAGCTTCGATGATTGCTCTCAGTTGGTCGTTGTCAACTTCTGATGGCCAGCCACCAAGCTCTTCATCTCGAAGGCTCGCGTGTCCTTCAGAAAACTTCTTGAACCATCAAATGCATTGCCAAATGCATTTGTTGATGTTGCGAGTTGTCTCCAGTGCTTTACAACCCATTCTGAACTCAAATAAGAAAATCGCTTGAATTTGCTTTTTGTCTAACGTCATTTCTGTAGTCTAAAATAAATATAAAAAGCAAGTAATACATCATTAGCAAAAAAAGTGAGAAATGTGCATTAAAATGATGTATAACATAACCACATTTAAGAATGTATTCCAGTATCAAACAGCGTATTTCAGCAAATACTGCAGTTACTTTTGCACCAATAATTTGTCCATGTGCAGAGCTGAGTCAGGCAAGGAGGCCCAGAGCTGGGACCCGGCATCCCACAGAAGCTGCTCAGGAGGTTCTGGGGGCAGTGCCTGCCCTGGGAGGGGCCACACTGCAGACAGAAAGGTTCACACTTATCCTTTCTGAATAGGGAGAGGTTGTTAAAGAAGCTGTGCAAGGCTGCTTTGGGTCCTAGTAATCAATACAACCTATGGTCAACAAACAAAAGGCTGCCCCCTGCTTGAGAGTCAGAGAAATGCAAAAAGAGTTTTTGGCTAGACAGTGGCTCATGTCTATAATCCCAACACTCATGTCAGGGTAGGAGTTTGAAGGTGCAGTGAGCTTTGATGGAACCACTTAGGTGCAGTCAGCTTTGATGGAACTACTGCACTCCAGCCTGGATGACATTGTGAGAACTTGTCTCTGAAACACACAAAACCTTAGGCTTGCTGCAGATAAGGACCGCTGAGCCTACGGGCCCACCGACAGGCTATTTCTTGTAAGAGAAATGGAAGAGTTTTGTGCAAGTGTGGGATTTAGAGTCCTCAGTTGTTACCTGAACTCCTCTGCCACCTACTAGCAGTGTGACCAAGGGCAGGCCACGGAACCCCTTTATGCTGCTTTTGCTCATTGGCAAAATGACCTAATGATGCAAAAGAACTAGTGAATGCAAAGAATGTAATGTAGTGCTTATAATGCTTCTTTGTATTAAAAGATGTCTGTGCCAAAAGCTGGAAACTAGGTTTAGGGCCCTTGGGTAAGCCTAAGAATCTCCTGAGAACTTGGCCCAGCAGCCAGACTCGCTGTGGTTGTGACTTTCCCCGTTGAGTTTCACTGGGATGTTCTTTCTCTGCTTCAGTCTCCCTTGAGAATGTTTTGCTGGATGTCAAGGAGCTCCAGAGGGGAATGGACTTGACCAAGAGAGAGTACACCATGCATGACCACAACACACTGCTGAAGGAGTTCATCCTCAACAATGAGGGGAAGCTGAAGAAGCTGCAGGATGATGCCAAGATTGCACAGGCAAGTATCGGTGCCCCCGAAACCTGTGAAGAGGCTGCATCCATTAAAGCTGCCTGTGGTGCAGGCCCTGGATTTAGGGAGAAATGTTCCATTTCCCTCGGTTTGTGGAGGGTAGATTTCTTGTGTAGCTATTGATTATTACAGGGGGACCATTCCCAGGGTTATTCTTGGAAGGGCCCCATCCTCATTGTCCTTTTCTAATTTGGGGCTCTCTACCCTGTCCCCCCATCTCCCCTTTCACTTCAACACCCACTCCATTGTGGGTCCTGTATTCAGTTCAGCCCACATGCATCAGGCCTGTGCTCGGCAAAGCAGTGTTCCCTGTGTATTGGGTTTCTGTAGATCTTGTCCTCAGAAATCTTACACTATACTGGGGGTTGCTGATAGGCAGGCCTGCAAAACAGAATGAACAGTACATCATCAGAGGAGGTAGAGGCAAAGTTGGGGGATGGGGACTCAGAAAGCAGATTCAGTGGAAGGGCCTCCGGTTTGTGGCAGTCTTATATCATAGAAGAGTTCAGGCAGAGACTGAGTGTCCCCTGTGTGAGGCTGTCATAGGGAGTGTTGAAGCAAGGGAGTGGGATTTAGGATCAGAGTGACTAAGATCCCTTTTGACCTTGTTGGTTTTAAGGGGTTCTGCCACGGCCTTTGGAAACCCTTGAAAGAAAGGTTTCCGTGTTTTGTATGTGGGGTGTGTGCGTGCATGTGTGTGCATGCATGTGTGTAGAAGTGGCAGGAGGTCCTGCAGATGAATTCCTGTGCCCCACTATTGCATTCCTCGGATTGCCTCTGCTGAGACATTTGGAGGAAACACAAAGGTGTTAGGCAATCTTGGGAGGTAAGGGAGGTGCAGCAACGCGAGGCCATGGGAGCCTGTCTCGTGGCGGCTGCTTTGCGTCAGTGTTCCGCCCAGAGCATCCAGTTCAAATGCCGAACGAAATTCAAGAAAAATTTGCTTCTTCACAGGATGCCTTTGATGATGTTGTGAAGTATTTTGGAGAAAACCCCAAGACAACACCACCCTCTGTCTTCTTTCCCGTCTTCGTCCGGTTTGTGAAAGCATACAAGGTATATGTTAAGGCCCTCCTTAAGATGTGTCTGAGTCCCAGCTCTCTGCAGAGACCTCCCAGTTCCTGTGGACAGCAGATCTGGGTGGCCTTCACGAGATAGCAGTCCCTGGCTCTGTGGAAGCTGAGGAACATTCTGGTCCCTTTCTCCACCTAGCCAGTCCTCTGCCTCAGCCAGAAAACAAAGCTCTTGGCAGCCCTCTTGGGGCAAGAGAGATGCTCCAAGACCACTGCTGCCCCATTGACTGTTCACCTAGGCAGGCAAGGTGAAGGACTTGAAAATCCAGGCGTCTTGTGGAATTGTTTAATGGGTAGAAGTGAGCTGTGGCCTGTGGCGAAGGTGCATGATATAGCAGAGGTTAAAGAGAGCCTGCTTGTGTTAGTCCTAGCACGGGGCTTAGGACCTCTTAGACCAGCATTTCTCTAGTGTGGACTGAAGGATGGTGTTTTTAAGGATGGGCACTCTGTTTCTTGGTGTGGATCAGTAAGTGGCCCTTCCTTTAAATGGGAGGCCCTCTTGGACATAATCCAGGGCTGTGGTCTTGAAAAAGCCTATGACTCAAAGAGGCATGTATCAGAAGAATTTGTCCACTTGAGAAATTACAAGAAGGTTGTTAGAAGATTTTAGCTGACCTTGGAAACACCTCAATCTATATCCTTCAGGCTTGTCTGCATGTAGCACTGATAACATTGGTGGAGGTAGGAGGAATGTTTATTGCAGAGGGGAGAAGGGATGTGGCAGGGTTCTCTACACTTTTGAGAAAAGTCCCATTGGAAATAGGGGGACACTTCTCTAACACCACTAGGGGCTGCTGGCTCTGGAAAATCATTATCGGGCCTTTTACTAAAGTCAAAATATTTTTAGTCCATCTTCCCTCAGCATGACTTAATGTAGCAGTAGAGATACAAGCTGCTGGTAGAGGGAACATGTCTGTGGCAGTCAGGGTGAACAGAAACACGGCACAAACTCCATGTGCCAGACTCTGAGAACTTGCACGTGACGAGAAAGCTGCAGGCCACCAACTGCTGCTGTCTGCAGTGCTTGGTAGCCCAAGCCCACTGGCTGGCTGTGCTTATGTGCTGCAGAGATAGCCTGTGCTGTGCCATTTTTTCTCACAAAAACATGTAAGTCTAAGGTCAAAAGAGAAAATATATTTTAAAATCGGCTAAGACAGGTTGGGAAGTGGCTGGGGTTTTTCTCAAAGCCTGAGGCATCAGCAGGGATATAGGTGGAGCAGATGAAACTTTGTAGGGACTTTGTAGGCAGAGGTTGGGGTTTTAGGACATCATCTCTCATGTAGACCAAAATGAAAATAAAAGCAATGGAGACCCAAATGTAAACTTTATTACTGATAACAGCTGGGCTGGAAAATGTGGTGTCTGTGACCTACTTCAGCTGCAAATTAGGTAGGTGACCTATCCATCAGTTCACAGCTTGACAACTAGAGGTCTCTTCAGGGAGGCCAGCTTCAGAAGAAAGACTGCCCAAGAGGGCTGAGCTGAGTTGAGCCTATTCACTTTCTTCTAGATTCATCGGACTAGTCACACTGCCTCCCTTGGGAAGGAGTGAGGCATGGGAGAGTCCAAGAGTGTCACTCTGGTGAGGCCATGAAAAGAAATGAGGGTTTTCCCCTAAAAAATAGGCAGAAAGCAGAAGAATCTTAGATCCTGCTATCAGAGGAGCTCTAGGTAGGCAGACTGTCTCTGAAAGGAAAACAAAATCACTGAGCACAGCTGCCAGGATGGTAGGTGTCCACCAGTGTGTGGGACAGAGACTAAGAGGAAGTTCAAACAGGGAGAGGATCATCAGGAAAGGGCTTCTGGATGAATCTCAGCTCCCAGCTTTTAAAGAGATGTGACAGATAGCGTAGCCCAGAAGCAGAGCTAAATACAGGCATGAAGTGTAGATCTTCTCAACCTTCCATTTATTCTAATTCTCAACTCACTAAGGATGCCTGAAGAATGACTTTTAAAAATCTTGGCTGCTATCATTCCCATTAACATGATCTTTCTGGTTCTTCTGATTTATCCAGCAAGCAGAAGAGGAAAACGAGCTTAGGAAAAAGCAGGAACAAGCTCTCATGGAAAAACTCCTGGAGCAAGAAGCTCTGATGGAGCAGCAGGATCCAAAGGTAAGAAATGCCACGCTCATGAGACAGGTCCGCGAGGAGAGGCTAAGAGGGCTCTTTAGAGCAAGCCATAGGAAGGACCAGCAAGCTAGGTGTGCCCAGGATCCTCATCACTTCCTTCTGGTGCCTGGACACTTGGCAAATGGAAATATGGTCATTACTTTGTTCCATAACCACTGGAATGAGGCTAAGAGCATGTTTGTGTAGCATATCCAGGCTTATAGACATCTGGAACTTAGTTGGATATACAGAGAAGCCACATCAGATGACCCAGTGATGGAAGGGCTTAGAGCATAAAGGCTGGCAGTGCATACAGTTTTCTTCATTGTGATCCCTGGTAACACAATTGACGTCTGTAGTCATTACCAGTTGTCTCTTGTTGCCGCCAGGTGAAGTTTTGTGTGTTCATTAGTGAAAGTTCCTGTTTCCTTCCCAGAAACTTGAGTTTTCTGCATTTGAGCAGAATGTGGGAAGTGTGTGTTTTTGGCCGAAGCTGCTTATTAGTAACATAATGCTCAGGCACATTTTGGATTTTCACAAACTCCTAATGGGTGCTGGCCTCACTAATCTCTGCCCTTCTTTCTTCTCAGTCTCCTTCTCATAAATCAAAGAGGCAGCAGCAAGAGTTAATTGCAGAATTAAGACGACGACAAGTTAAAGATAACAGACATGTATATGAGGGAAAAGATGGTGCCATTGAAGATATTATCACAGGTAAAAGATACTTCTTCACTGTGGCTCGTGGAGATCCCACTGGCCTTACCTAGACTGGGATGCATGCAGATTTTGCAGCTTCTTTTGTCCAGGGTTGTCAAGTTCATTAGTTGACTTTATTCACACCCAGAGTGATGCAGAGAGGGTTTGAAGTCTATTAACAGCAGCATGTATACTGCCCCAATACTCTGCATTGGAACCCTGCAGGTTTCAGCAGAGCTCCTTGATTTAAAGGATTTCCATTGTTATTGATATGTCATAATGCTCCATTTTTTTTCCCTCGTGGCCACACCTAGCCACCTGCCTGATTAATAAACACTGTGAACAAGACCCATTCAGCAATTTACTAATCATAGTCCATGGATGCTCTTTAAAAGCCTCTACTCATTCAAAGTAACTGAAGTCAGTAGGTACTTTAATTTGGATGAGCCAACAGGCTTCCAGCCCAGGGTTGGGAACTAGTTTTATCAGCCAAGAATTGTGTGTTAACCCAGCCTGGTTCTTGTCTGATTAAATTAGCTTAATGCTATCTCCTCAAACCAATTCTCCCAGATTTCTGTACTTCCTTTTACAGATCAGAATAATAACGTGGCCACTAGTAGCAGAGGCCACAAGTGACTTTTCTTTCATGTCTGTTGCACATGAATGTTGCTTGTAAGCTTCCAGATGCTTATAGCTTTTTATAATGGGACAGTCCAATAATATGTAGAGGTACTGAAAATAGTATGATGAGGTCCCATATATCCCTCATCCACTTCAAAAATTATGAACTCATGGCCAGTCTTGTTACACGTACACTCTACCTACCCCCATATCCAACCCTTGACAACCAAGACGTAGAATTTCCTTTGGAAATATTTCAATATGTATCTTCAAAAGGACTCTTATAAAAACAAAAACATACTTTACACCATTATCACATCTAACCAAGAATCCCTTAATATCAGATATCTGATACTAAGTTCACATTTCCCCAACTGTCCTGATTTTTAAAAATAGAATTCCTAGACTCTTGATGTCTCATTTCTTTTTATTTATTTTTTTTGAGATGGAGTCTCGCCCTGTCGCCCAGGCTGGGAGTGCAGTGGCGCTATCTCGGCTCACTGCAAGCTCCACCTCCTGGGTTCACGCCATTCTCCTGCCTCAGCCTCCCAAGTAGCTGGTACTACAGGCGCCCGCCACCACGCCCGGCTAATTTTTTTTGTACTCTTAGTAGAGACAGGGTTTCACCATGTTAGCCAGGAAGGTCTCAATCTCCTGACCTCGTGATCTGCCCACCTTGGGGCCACCCAAAGTGCTAGGATTACAGGTGTGAGCCACCGCGCCCGGCCTGTCTCATTTCTTGTTATAGCTTAGTGAACATTGTACATTGGGATCCTAAATGGTGAAAACCACGAATTTTTTTCTCAACAGCTCAAACCCAGGGAAATTAAATACATAGGTTCGGTGATTAGGTAGATTAGACAGATTAAAAAGGAAGTCAATAATGAATTCCCTGCCAGATTAAAGCAGTGTAGGTCTTAAGTGGATAGTAAGTGGCTAATGAAAATGCCATTCTCTATACATGGCACACACACTCTGCACGTGTGCCTGTTGGTATTTCAGTGTACATAATGCAGGGGCTTGTAGATGCCCCCCAGATAAAACCTTCATTGTAGCACCTCTCCTTGCCTCCTCCATGCTGGGCGAGAAACTCCACTCTAAGCAAGACCAGGAATAGACTTCCTTCCTAGGTAAGCACTTTTTGGTCTCAGTGCTATAAAATGAACTTGTAGTCAAGGAAGCATCCAGCCTTGCTCATTAAGAACTTGGAGTTCCTGGCTGGGTGCGGTGGCCCATGCCTGTAATCCTAAGTACTTTGGGAGGGTGAGGCAGGTGGATCACTTGAGGTCAGGACTTCAAAACCAGCCTGGCCACATGATGAAACCCCATCACTACTAAAAATTCAAAAATCTTAGCCAGGCATGGTGGCTAGTGCCTGTAATCCCAGCTACTTACTTGGGAGGCCGAGACAGGAGAACTGCTTGAACCCGGGAGGTGGAGGTTGCAGTAAGCCAAGGTCGCGCCACTTCACTCCAGCCTGGGCCACAGAGCGAGACTCTTGTCTTAAAAAAACAAAGCAAAACAAAAAAAACAAAGAACTTGGAGTTCCTTTTTCATTAGAATGTCCTCCATCCCAATTACATCTGGCTTTATAAAATGAATGTAATGTACGTTTTCTATTTGCTTGATCTAAGTCATTAATCTACTAGAAGAGGGGAATGAATATCTGTTTATAGGGCGGTTTTTATCCTCCTTGGAGCATTTTTCATTTTCTGACTCACCCCAAAGCCCCAGATAAACTCCTTTGTACCTTTATGAACTAACTTGAGTATACATTGCCTTCCCCATTTCCTGCCCATCTCCCCCAAACCCCATCCCCCATCCCCAGGTATGATTAACAGTGCACTAACCATGTACTAATGCAATAGATCTTGGCTTTTTATTCTCTTCTGTTTGTGTTGTTTGGCTGTCATTTTCAATGCAGTGCTGAAGACTGTGCCCTTTACTGCTCGCACCGCCAAGCGTGGCTCTCGGTTTTTCTGCGAACCTGTTCTCACTGAGGAATACCATTACTAAACTATCACTCTTTCTCACCTGATGCTCTTAAAAGGTTGCTACAGGTTTTTTGATCTCTTATGTCCCCCTCTGTGTGTCTGTCAGGGCCCACCAACATGCTAGCATGGAATTGCCATCTCCATCATGTTATATTGTGTGTTCTCATGCTGCATGATTTTGCATTTCAATCATTATTGCTCACTCACTGCCACTTTCAATACATGTATGTATTCACATTGCTGTAACAGTCTGGGTGTGTTTGACAGTTGAATTCATAGAATTGTTCACAGAAATTTTCAGAAAAATAGAGCAGAAATACTAAGAGCACTTCTTTGAGAATCAGGATTGGTACCAAGTAGATTGCTTCTAAGATTTTTGAGCTAATGTCTTTCAACACAATATAGTAGCCATTAATAACAATAACTGCTATTCCTAACATGTATTAAGAACTTACTGTGTTCAGGTTGGATGCAGTGGCACACACCTGTAATCCCAGTACTTTGAGAGGCTGAGGCAAAAGGATCACTTGAGCCCAGGAGTTTGAGACCAGCCTGGATAACATAGTAAAACCCCATCTTTACAAAAAACACAAAAATTAGCTGGGCGTGGTGGTGCACACTTGTAATCCCAGCTACTCGGGAGGCTGAGGAGGGAGCATTGCTTGAGCCCAGGAGGTGGAGGTTGTAGTGAGTGGAGATCCCGCCACTGCACTCCAGCCTCGGCAACAGAGAGAGACCCTGTCTCAAACAAAACAAAACAAAACAAAACAGAAACCCACAAAACGTACTGTTCTAGTAGGTTTACAGATATTAACCTAGCCCTTTTATCCCGTACCCCGTTAATATGATTTGATAGCATAATCACCTGCCATATGAAAGTGCTCAGGAATGCAAAGTGCTCTGAAGTACAAAATGACTTGCTGAAGGAACTGTAAACTATGCACGGCTGCAGATTGGGCCTTTCTTTTTTAACTCTCTTATACGTCCACAGTGTGATGGAACTCGTAATACGAGCTTAACACAGGGAGCCCTTTTGACCTAGCTTGTATATGTAGATATAGGCAATTCATAGCTTTATGACACCCTACCTTAGTAGGCCACTTCTATTCCTTCTGAATGTCATGCCCATGTTCAACTATCAGTAATTCCATGTTGGAGCAAAGCTGTGAGGCAGGACATGAATACAAAGGCTTAGGCGCTCCCATTGTCTTATCTCATTCACACATCTTCACTGTTCCATGTCAAACCCAGGCTATACCTTCTGTGATCAGATCATATCTTGACCTGCTGCTTTAGTCAGGATGGTGGCACCAGAAATATTAACAGCAAATATCATTGGAAAATGCCACTGTTTTTAAGTTGGGTGGGGGGGGAAAACGATCAAACTTTTCAAAGTAACTTCCTGGGCTTAGTTCTTGATGCCTAATAAGAAACGAACTTCTCTTCACTGTCTAGTTGATTAGAAAAAGAGACAAGGGAAGCACATACTCTTAATTGGACATAGCCATTGACTCCTGTGCCGAGATTGACATGGAATTGGGTGTTTATTTTGTGGCATAACTATTCTATGAATTGCACTTATGTATGTTCTTCTATCTCTGATAGCAAAGGACATAGAGTGTCATTGCCTGCTCTGCAGTGTACTTACCCACCAGTGCTTATTAACAGGCTAGAAAACTTGTCATCTGCTTGGCTGATGTTTGTATCAGTTTTGCTGCTGGACTATATCTTTCTGGAGCCAATCTTCAAAGCAGCTTGGAACCGGGTGGTCAGAGAGCTGGGTGGGAAGATGCACTCGTCCTTCCCTTATTTGATCTAACACTTCTTGTAGTAATGGCTTTCCATTCTCTTCCTCTGTTGGCTAACATGCCTGGGAATGTTGAGCACTAAGTTGAGTTGCTTTCCATTTTCATCCCATTTTTTCTTAACCATCATTTTGTGTTTTTGTTTTTTTTCTGTTTAGCCTTAAAGAAGAATAATATCACTAAATTTCCAAATGTTCACTCGAGGGTAAGGATTTCTTCTAGCACACCGGTGGTGGAGGATACACAGAGCTGGCAAGCATCACTTTTTACTTAGCTTCCTCCTCTCTCTGTATGCAGATCAATGGTTTCAATCTATTGCTGAGGGTAATACTGGTGAGAATCTGACCAGGGAGTTTTTGTACCTCACATTCCAATGATGCAGGGATTGAGTCTCTCTATTGGACTCTTTCTCAGCCTGCTTTTAACTTCTCAAGTGTGATGGCTTGGGCAAGGGTATTTGCTGATGATTGTATTTGCTTTGAGTGCTGGGCTGTCCTTCCTTTACCCCTGTCTTGGTCTTTGAGTTACTCAGTTAAACCCATTTTGATCTGAAGCGACTGAAAGCAGGTCCTGGCCAGGGAATATGAACTAAAGCCTTTGAAGGATTAAGATCTTTAGAACAATTGCTCGGTTGAAAAACCACAGAGCTGCACATGAGGCAAAAGTGTAATTCTGGCCTTCCATTGCCAGTGTGGGATAGGAAGCAGAGGCTTGAGAGGACTGGGGTATGTAAAACTATTTTTTCCTTAAATTTAAGAGTAGACTAGGCTGGGCACGGTGGCTCACACCTGTAATCTGTAATCCCAGCACTTTGGGAGGCCAAGGCAGGCAAATCGCTTGAGTTCAAGATCACCCTAGGCAATGAAGCGAAACCCCCGTCTCTACAAAAAAAAATACAAAAGTTAGCCAGGCATGCTGGCAAATGCCTGTAGCCCAGCTACGTGGGAGGCTGAGGTGGGCAGATCGCTTGAGCTCAGGAAGTGGATGCTGCAGTGAGTAGATATCCACCACTATACTCCAGCCTGGGTGACAAAGACTGTCCTCCCCCCACAACCCCCCAGGAAAGAATAGGGCAGGGTCACACAAATTCCCATGAGTCAAGGAGCCAGGAAGGTAACAGGCCTGGTAGGAACTGTGCTGAACCAAGAGCACAGATCTTAGCTCCAGCTTCTTTTTGCTGTGTAGGAATTGGGGCCCGGTTTTGCCCGATCTTCCAATTTTTCAAAATACAGAAACCCAGGTCTTTATGTTAATTACCAATTTAAACATCAGGAAACTGTATTTTAAAATGTGAGGGGGGGCACAGTGGAGCAAACATTCTGTGGGTCAAATGTGGTCCATCAGCTCCACTTTCAACTTGTTGAGTAGATAAAGGGATACAAAAGATTCAATTTGGTTTAATTCTGTTATTTGTATTTCCCTTTCTAAAGATACCATGTATTCTAGCAGAAGTCAACAATACTAAGTTAATGAAAGGGAAGTAAATACTAATTAAACAGAACAAGAGGAAAAGTATAAAGCCTGCTTTACTTTTTGCACTATGCCCTGACTTCATCAAAGGGAGGCTGCATACCCTAGCCTGCCGGCTAGGTTACCTGACTTACTCAAGAAAGCTTGCCTTCATACTGAGTCCTTGCATAAAATTCCTCTGCTCATCCCTTCATGCCGACAGAGCAATGCCTATTTGGACTGGTAGGCGGTGATTGATTCATTCATTTAACAAGGATTTTCTTATGCAGGAGGGCCCAGACAACTTCTCCTTGCTGACATAACATAAAAAATATTGGGTGGTAGAGCTCTGTAGTCCCCGCTTCTCAGGAGGCTGAGGTGGGAGAATCACTTGAGACTAGGTTCAAGTCTGGCCTAGACCACATAACAAGACCCCATTTCTTTCAAAAAAAAAAAAAAAAATAGGTGGCCGAAAAGGATGTCAGGGAATGGATTATTATGTTGGTTTAGATTTAATGGTTAATTGAACATTATTTTGTTTAAAATTTACAAAATAATAAACTTAGCTAGCTTAATGGAATGAAAATTGAGTCCCTTATTTGCAAAGTGAAAGCCTTTAGGTTCTTGTTACAACTGCAAGGATAAGATGGGACAGGACAGTCTGGTTTATTAATTTTGCAGTGTAAAATTTACTGCAATTACTGTTTATTCATTCAGGCTTCCAGAAACAAAAAAATTAAGCTACAGCTGCTTCTAAGAAACATTTCAAAATAAGACTTCAGCTAGACTCTGGCCAGTGACAGAAATAATCTGTATTTTTCTCTCAAAGTCCTAGAATCCTACCAGTATTACACCCTATTTTGTTTGATTATAAATATTGAAGGCAAATGTTTATGT
Organism: Papio anubis; assembly: GCF_008728515.1. Lineage (NCBI taxonomy): Eukaryota > Metazoa > Chordata > Mammalia > Primates > Cercopithecidae > Papio > Papio anubis. Next base: position 36,457,356 of record NC_044985.1, read on the forward strand.
CTTTGATTCAATGCTCGGTGAGTTTGAAGGGCCCATTAGCTGACTTTTCTACACAAGCTGCTTTGATTGGCTGCCAGCTGGCCTTTGTCTTGCTTAGACACATGCTATTAAAGGTTGCTATTCTCTCACTGGCACTCTCCTCTTTACAGATCTTAGAAACCAACCATACAGACGAGCCGATGCGGTGAGGAGAAGCGTCAGGCGGCGCTTTGATGATCAGAACTTGCGTTCTGTTAATGGTGCCGAAATCACAATGTGAACCGGAGACCGGCCTGCATGAATACAGGGTGTGCGTGAATGAAACTGCCCACATGAACTTTAAGAAAGTGCTACCATTTAACTGCAGCCTTGAACACACAAAAAATATTCTTAAGGGCTCAGATTTAGCAAACACAAAATAATTTTAAAATGAGCTCTCCTTTCAACCCTTGTTAACAAGTGCCTAAAAATGGAAGTACCTGTTCAGATTAATCAAAGCAATAGGATTTGATTTGATTAGGTATCTTTTTACACCAGTATGTTTGTTTTTTTAACCAAAATGTAAATTTCTTATTAAACTCATTACCTGCCATTGTGATTGTCCCATGATGGCCCACCTGGTTTCCTGATGTTGTAAATAACATGAATGCATCTGCTGTGGGTCCTTTGCTGAGATGTCTTTGAAGGAATTTTGTTTTAGCCATATCCATCAACTTTGTATTTTACTTGCAACTTGGAAGAAGGAAAAAGTCACATGATGAGACTCCTTGTGTCTATAACCAGGCCCTGGCAAAGTGCAAACAGGATGCAATTGCAGTGGCACAAAGGTCACTCAACCCTTTGTTTCCAGTTTCACATTCCACTATTTCTGTGCTAGAGAACCATGCTCTGTGAGAAGCATTCACCGGTATGAATGTGGGGATATAATGTATAAGACTTATTTGTAGTACTGTGTTCTTCAGCTAGAGGCAGCTTTTAAATAATGCAAGTGTATTTATTAGCACTAAAATTAACATCTCAGTAATCAGTATTAGCATTTCTGAGGACCATTATTAATTCTGAGAACAGAAATTGGTGCCTTGCAAGGAAGAAGTTTACTAGCTCTATTAATAAGCATTCAAGGTTACATCTGCTAGCAGAGTAGTATTAGGAACCTGGCCTTATTCTCCTCTGACAATCGCAATTTTTTCTTATTTTCTGTAAATTGGAGAAGATACACTTGGCATCGTCTATCAAGGCTAACTTGTTCATGCATTTCCCAGACTACTTATGGGGAATTGCAGTTTAAGTTGCTAAAAAGTACTAACATGGTATTAAGCTTAAATAATATGTAATGGGACTAAATGGCTCACTAAGCCACTTATTTTTCCTTCCTCTCTGGCAGGGCACTTGATCCATTCCAAAGTCAAAAACTGGACTGAAGCTAAATTTGTACTTTTCATAATATACATTCTGCTTCTGGCTTATCTTCTTGGTACATCAATATATTAATTGTAAAGTTTATTGTATAGTATTTAACCGCTGAAGTTCCTATTTTATGTTGTGCTTATGTGAACCCCTTGGTGAAGGTCCCTTTTCCTTGGATGTGTAGTTATATGATCTTTTTAAATGTACAGATATTTTGCTATAAAATTGGTGCAGTTTTTTATGGTTTTTACACTTCTCTTTAATTCCCACTTAAGCCTCTGGGTAATATTGTAAATATTGTTTTAAAATGCATCAGCCTATGCTATACAATCTGAATGTTATTTTAACTTATAGTTTTTTTTAATATATATATTTAACTACAAGGACAGTTTAGGGAACAAGTTACCACATTTCACTTTAGTGTACCTATTTACAGAAAGATTAAACTGCCACCTGCAGGCACATTCCCATAAATGTGTACTTTAAAAAGAACATGCCAAGATTTTGTCTTTCTGTGGACTGAACATTCACTTTGATTAAAAATAGCAATTTGACCAAGTTGGACTTCCACTACAAAGCAGCTGTTTTCCAAAGTTCAATGCTGACATATATGTTAAAATAATTGCCTATTTATTCATCTACAAATAGACAACGTTGGCATGTTCTTTTCTGTTTGTCTATTAATGGGCCTGCTTCTTAGCAATATTAGAATGTTTTATAAAAGCAATTCATGTTACTTTTCTGGTCTTTTCATGGCATATGAGCAAATAAACTATTTACACTACTATTCTGTAATATGTCATAATCTTTCAATGGTACAATTTAGGGGGTTTTAGCAATATTATGTAGACTTACCTTCTAGAAACACATATATCTATCTTGCTATTTGAACTCAGAATCCAAATACACTTGGTAAACTTCAGGAAGGATTCCTCCCTATGTGAAATCTTGACCACTTGCTATATAAAACATAGAAAATGGATCTTGGAAATGAAACTACATCTCCAAAATTGTATTATTTATAAACATACAGCTTCTGGGGAAACAGCACCTTTGTTTGGTGAAATGCCACAACCCCCCAGCAGTCCCACCAAATGTTTCAATTAGGATGTTGTACAAATAAAGATAATAGGCTATATATGAACTGCATAGTTAACACTGCACCCAACAACCATACCAGTTGGCAAGGTGCACAAGCAGTTTGGCCCCCATTGCACAAATGGACTGACGGTTGTAAGAAAACTCCCAGTCATCAAAACTTTATGCATAACATTTCATGTTCTTTTTACGGAAACAAGGAAAATTTTAAATTTTAGAATACCTTTCAAGTGGCTTAAATTTATAGACATATAAATTATAGTCATTTAAGGGAGTATTATAATTTATATAATTAGTGTCACAACCACCACAGCGTACTTTGCATTTGTCACACATAGCTGCTTACAGATTAAAGGCAATAATCTTTATTCCTCACAAGAAGCCTGTGAGATATTTAACTCTGTTGTGCACATTGGGAAACTGACTTGCCCAGGGTGCAATCTAATAATTGCCTATAATAAAGCCTTAGGTCTTTTGTTCCCAATTCAGTGCACCTTCCACTAAACCAGTTATGAAATGTGTTAAAAGCTTTATTTTATGAAAGACAAAAAATTAAGTTCTGCAATCAGTAAGGATCTTGTTTGTTTTACTATCAGACTGGTGCCTAATGGTAAAAGAAAAATCTTTTAATATTCCACAAATTCAGAATGTTTTCAAACTCAACTATAGCAGTAAGTTCAAATGAGGCAGAGAAAGTAACATTCATCTTTTAAAAGGTATTTACCAATGACTTTGAATTAAATACTCACGTTCCCCACTCCCTATCATGTAACACTAAAATTCACTGCAATGCCCAGTGACCATCCTGACTCAAATCTGCTCTCAATAGAATGGGGCTTGATATCCATCACTGACTCTGCTTTGGTTCAACATACTGGAATCATCTCTGTAGAATGAGGTGATCTTACATTGGAAAACAGATACACTTATACTAGCTCCATAATCCACATTTTGTTGTTTGTTAGACAAGGTCTGGCTCTATCACCCAGGATGGAATGCAGTGGTGCAATCCTGGCTCAGGGTAACCTCTGCCTCTCGGGCTCAAGCCATCCTCGCACTTCAGCCTCCCGAGTAGCTGGGACTATAGACACGCACAACCACACCTGGCTAATTTTTGTAGAAACAGGGTTTTGCCATGTTGCCCAGCCTGGTTTCAAACTTCTGAGCTCAAGTGATCTGCCTGCCTCGTCCTCCCCAAGTGTTGGGATTACAGGCACAAGCTGTTGCACCCAGCCACACATACCTATTTTAATGTTTGATAAAACTCCTCTTAGTCCTAATGTATTTCCTAATTTTTATCAGAAATGTCTCCAAAGATGAATTTATCAGATTTCGTCAAAAGGATGTTTTCCATTTCTTTTTAAACTAATAGCCCATCTATGCCCAAGAAACAAACATGTACGTGCAAGAAGTGATGGGTTTTTTTTTTTTTTAAGTCTTTTTATCAAGAAAAAGAGGAATTACACTGAGAAAATATAACGTGGGCCTCTAGCAACTCTCACAGCATAGAGCTTGCTGCCTGAGTGGTGCTTAAAGGAAAAAACTGACACAAATCCAATTTAGTAAAAGATGCCACTTTTTCTAATAAATTATATTTATTTACAAAAGGTCTAATTTTATATAACTATGAGGTTCTTTTACATCAGAATAATATATAAACAGAGGTGAAAATCTGGTAATTACAAACACAGAAAATAGAAACCTTGTTCCCTTATTACTCACCTTTCAGAACAAGTCCTTGGCTCAGTTGTAGAGGTGGGGAAGACCAACACCTACCGAAGTTTGCAGGCAGGAGCCCCCAAAAATATTTATAAATAACACATTTAGATACCCTAAGGAACAGTAGTGAAGAATAGCATCAAGGAATGGCTTAGTTTGAATCTGATCTAATTCGCCAGCCACTCAATGTTTTCATTGGCCATGACTAGGGGCAGGGAGGATTAGCCAGTATGAATGTCAACTTTACAAGTAGGGTAATTACCATCAAATTAACAATTACCAATCACTAGCACTGAGATGGCCTTGAACTAGATCCTACTGAGAATCACAGAACAGTTTTGATAGTCTTTATATGGCAAGTTTAAAAAGCAGAGAAGCTATTATACCTAAGTTTCTTAAAATGGAGGGTTAGGGAGAATGTGTGGGTAATTAGAGCAAAATCATCTCTCACTTTCCACCTCACCTGAAAGACAGCGCCAAAAAACTGAGCGCCTGACATGTCACCATATTTCAGCCCTATTCAAAAATAGCCCAAAATGATTATTTTCAACTTTAAATTGTATGTTCTCACAAGTTTTGGACATGTCTGAAGTAAAAGCTAAGGTACAGTCACAGGACCTTATTTTAGGTGCACTTCAATTATGACCGTGACTTTAGTGGTGGGTTAGTATGGTTTATTGCAATGATGCTTTTATAAGCCCTTTAATACAGATGATGGGTACCATGGATGCCAGATGAATACATATTTCAACTAGTATTTTACATTCATTCCCAAAGTGCCTATTATGTGCCAGGCACTGTCCTATTCCACAAGGATATATAACAGTAAGTGAACCAGACAAATCCCTGCCACCGAGGAACTTACATGACCACCAGTTAAGTCGAAACAATTGGAAGAGTAATGTAAGAATAAAGATGGTAAGAATCATCAGACTGGTATACGCCATTACCAAAAGCACAGAATGAGATTATAAGCCTGTTAGAACACAGTTCCATGAAAGTAAAGACATTATTTTGCTTTCATGTAAAATGAGTGTAACTTTATGTAGAGAATGTAGAATGGTTGAATTAAAATCTACCTAACACTGAGAGAAATATATACCCAAGGGAAAATAAAAAGTCTGATTTAAGATAGAAGGAATTAATATACTTTGCTTCATTTTGTTTAGAAACCGTTTTAAAAGCTGAAGTTTTTTAGTTTTATAATGTATATTTAAGTTACATAATATACTTAAATATCCCTTTTTTAAGCAAGCATTCATCACTCCTCCCTGGGTACTATTGTGATTACAAATAGTTTTCCCTTACATAGCATCTAAGCTTAAAAAAAAAAAAAAAATCCAATCTTCATATAAAGGGGTTACTCCCTTCTGGATGCAAAAATGAGTGGCTGCATAGCCAGGACTCAGCTGACTGTAAGACCAGAAGAAAACCGGGAACATTTAGACAAATGTTTTTTAAAGCATATAATCAAATTACATAATTGAATGAAAACTGAATTACACAGTTTGAAACTGAAAACTTTCCAGAAAAACGCACACAGATTTTTTTTTTAGGAGTTTTTACAGTTTCTTCATCCTACCATTAACTGATTCCCTTACTTTAGGACAATCCTTTTTCATATTATAGTTGTACGAAATGAGGCCCAGTTAAGCAAAAGTCAAAAGATGACAAAGCTGTGACAAATCATTATCAAATTTACTGGGAGGCATAAAATGCACTTTTAAAGTTGGAAAACATCAATAATTTATATGCTGAAGCTACTCTGGCTAATGATAATAAAATGCCAGCTACTATGTTGAAAAAAATGTGGTGGGACCACTGCTTTTATTTAAAAGCATTACATTGTTTTAATTCAGTTAGGAAGAGTGTATACTTCACACTTGATTAGCTAAATTATCTAAGTTTTCATACAAATTCAATTTTCCCACAAAGAAATATGAACTGGGAGAAAAAAATATTTAAATTCTGGATATTGAGTAAGTATGATATTAAATGTATACGTGAATTTGATCTAATACTTCATTAGTATTAATGACACTGAGGGAAGATAAACCCTCAACATTTTCCTAAGAATCTGAGGCTTTAATGAAAAGTATAAATTCCCCTTATCTGAAAATAAACACACTTTCCTGTTTTAACATATTTAACTCTAATAGAACCAATATTCCAAGACGTTTCAGTTTTTACCAAACTGAAGATTTAAAAACTTAACCTATTAGTTTAAAAATATTCACAGAGAACAAAATCTTATCACCTGTACCTTCAGACTGTCAAGTATCTTTCTGGCAACTAAATCCCATTTGATGGGATCCTGAAAGGGAGACAAAGGATCACAGTCACTTAAATTACATCTTTTATGGCAAGGATGTTGCATTTTGAATTGCAATTTGTTTACTACTATGGTTGTTTTTAAGTCAAATAATTTTCATGGGTGAACTACAGGGAAACTTTATATTGTGTTGTAGGGATTTGCGGTTATAGTAAGATTATCTCTGTAAGAAATACAGGAATCTATTTTGAGGACATGCTAAAACACATCAATAGCTTTTTATTTAAATAGAAAAATCAAAACTTTAAAGCTGTACTTTAGAAATCATTCATGGATGTAATTAAAACAATGTTTTTTACATATTCTAAAATTCTTTTGTGAAACATCACTAGTATATATTTGCCGATATCAAATGCATACTTTAAAGATTTGCCACTGACTTCCATGTCAAGTGATTGACATGATTAGCAGTATTAACTCACTACAATGGGACCTCTGAAAATTGAGTCTAGACAATTCCCTGTTGCCAAAGTTGTTATGTGTTTTGGCTCTAATATACAAATAGGAGATTAATCTCAAGCAAGCAATTTGATTACTTCACATTTTCTCCAAGATGAGTCTTCCTACAAAGCCTGGTCATATCTCTTAGCAGAAAAATGACTTGGGAGACAAAATGAGAAACAATCCCCTCGCCCACCCCTTCAGCCTTTAAAAAGTAGACATTATATTTAATTCAAACGGGGGCAAAATGGGAAAGACACATTCTGGTCAAGTCCACTTTCAAAACTCACTAGGATAGTTAAGAAAAAAAACTTTTTGTTCTTCTAAATCCCAACTTGAAATAGAATCTCTTCAAGTGTACACATTAAAAGAATAACACAGATAATACCAAAGAATAGGTGCTAAAATTTACTTATTTACTTAAAAAATCTCCTGCACTGAAGGAAAATAGTATAAATTACATTACCAACCTTCAGAAGTTAGCATGTAGAGTATTCTGTCTTCAAACCACTGCCTCTCTAAAATAGTCTGTAAAAAATTCATAGGTAAAAACAAATCTAGGGACCTCAAATGCACTGATTTATAATATTCTTAAATATTAAAAAAGGAAAGTAAACTAGCTGTGTGGGTAAGATGAAGCAAAATTTCAGGGATTTAGTACCTTTAAAATGATCATACAATTTCTTTAGAGCTGAGCAGTTTAAGTAGAAATAAATACTAGTACACACTAGAAGAGAAGGTTTAATAATTGATAAAAATGTACAAAAATATTCAAATCAGAAATGCTTTAGAATGTGTACCACGAAGTCAATACTTCTCAGTGAGTAGGGAAGGCAAAATACTTCCTCAATAGCGGGGAAAAAAAGCAAGAGAAAGACTGAATTTAGAAAAAAAAGACAACTGTTAAAGAAAATGTTTAAGTCAACTGTTTTTTTTTTTTTTTAGACAAGGATATTGCAACTATCACTTAAAGTCTGGTGGCACATTCTTTAGTAGGTCCTTAAGGCAATATATTTAAATTAATTTACAATTTGATGTTAAAGTTTTTTTTAAACATCACCTCAAAATAGATGCTCAAAATAATGCCCTCACAATAGCCTTTGTAAAATGTATTCAGATGTTTGATAAAAAATAATGGTGGCTTTATATTACAGTAGTGCTCATTAGCACCACTATAATTAAGGGTCTACCAAGTTTCCAGCAAAACCACCTATTTCTTAGGAGTTTCACCATAAAAGATCACATTGGCTGTAACCAGTTGGGTAGTGCACAAAAAAGCAGTTTTATCAGTTGCTGGTGCTTTTTTTGTACTACTATATTATCAAAAAATTTTTCATTATATCTTCAAAATCCAGCTTCTATAAAGTAAATCAAATCACCTCATGACTTAGATTTTAGAACAAAGTAGAGACATCTGCAGTTATCAGTAAATTGCCACCTTTAATCCATCCTACAGTGCCCTGTGAAAGGGTCACAGAAAGACAGTTATGACTGTATGAAAATATGATTCTTGATACAGAATCAAAAGTTATTTTCAATTTCCTTTGCTTTTATAAAGTCCACGATAACAATACTTAAATGCACTTTTTTTTTTCCTGTGATATAATTAAAACCCAGTGTTACTTCAGTTGAACTTAAAATAGAGTCCCTGGTCTGAATCAGACTTTAAATCATACTGTAAACATATATTTGGTATAATTTATTGATCATCATCCAGTTGCTCCAAAAGGGTTCTTCTGCGCTTTTCCAATTCCCCTTCACTCAGTTCACTGCCAGAAGTATCCCAATTACCCTGAAAAGACATTGATTACAATTATAGTTGACATCAGTACTCAGAGGTTTAAGGGCTGAGCCTGTGAAAAAAGAATCCAGTATCTATATAAATTCTCTTCCAAAGAAACACATTTCACAGAGTATAAAGACTGTGTGAATATGAAACAATATTTCCATTTAATGGAAGCCAGGTATTCATTTCCTAGATAATATATTCCTTGCTAATTTTTTTTTTTGGAGACCAAGTCTTGTTCTTGTTACTCAGGCTCATCTCAGCTCACTGCAACCTCTGCCTCACAGTTCAAGCAATTCTCCTGCCTCAGCCTCCCGAGTAGCTGGGATTACAAGCATCCGCCACCACGCCCAGCTAATTTTTGTATTTTTAGTAGAGACAGGGTTTCACCATGTTGGCCAGGCTGGTCTCAACTCCTGACCTCGTGATCTGCCCACCTCGGCCTCCCAAAGTGCTAGGATTACAGGCATGAGCCACCGCGCCCGGCCTATTCCTTGCTAATTTTGTAGCTTCCCCCTGGTTCCAGAAGTATTATCACAGAAACAGAAGTAGTATGCTTTAAGCAGATGAATTCCTGTGCCAAATACACAAGACTTATGAACAGGACAAGATTTAGGCTGAACAAACAAAAATAATACTGCACTATATGGGAGACACAACCTTTGAAAAGTGGATAGTTCACATATCGTCCTCTTTCACTCCAGGGATTTCATTTAACCCACCATAAGCTGCTAAAAAGTACAAAGGAAGCATTCACTCTTCATTTACGATGTGACTCAGACTCACCTGTTTCAGCTCTAAAAAAAACCCACCCTATACCAACGAATCAGAATATCCAGAGATCCCTAATAGGGTTTTATCTACATAGTTTATGCTCTCCAGTGATGATTCATAGGCATTTGCCCTTGCTAAACCCACAGTATTTGCATTATTAGGCTCTGTCATTCATATATACATATTTTTGAAAACGACTAATTATGTAATCTGTTATTGAAATAATTAACTTTGGCTTATATTCTCCTCTCCTATTTTTTTGCCCTTTCTCCAACCCAAATCAGTATTTCTAAAAGTTACTGAATTGCTACTTTTTGAAACAAAGGATTTAATGACAGTGACAACTGCGGACATCTGTAGAATCCCAGATTTAGTCTCTCACTTAAAAAAAAATTTGAGAATTAGGTAAAACATGTCCAGTGGCACTTCTTAGTGACCATATCCTTTCTTAGTGAGTTAAGGCTACAGTTATGAAATGCTGTATTTTTAAAATGTCAAATTTAGGAGAATCAAATCTAGGATCATTCATGACCAAAACCTATCACATTGTGTGAAATGTAGTTAACTGAATTTTCACTGTTTTCTTCAATTGTAGCACACTTGGAAAAGTCTATTCTTTCAACACCACCATGGTTTAACCAAAGAATCCATTTTTGCATTTTGAAAATACAGGTAGGAAACAATTCTAAATACTTACAGAATCCTTTCCAGTCTTTTTCTTAGGCGATTTGTGTTTTGATTCTGATCTTTGTCTAGTTCTGTCTTTTTCACTTTCCCGATCTTTTTCTTTTTTATCCTTCTCTCGCTCAGCATCGGATTCTGGAGAGTCCTGAATGAATAGAAAATAACAGGTTAGCATTTTGATGAAGATACCATTCTTATATAGGTAATTCTTATATAAGTAATACTTAAGAACATCTACGTATAACAGATTATGTGTTCTTAGAGCGAATGTGAATTGTTAACCTCAAGGATTAAGTAAAATTTACCCAAGATCCATGGGGGACAGCCTTCCCTTGGGAAGGATAATATTCTAACAGGATAAAATACCACTCATGAGACTTACTACCACATCAGATGTGTAATATCTATTATGTAAATACAGAGACATATTACATTTTTCACCAACTCAGTAAAATACTGGTTTATACATGTACCTAGGATACTGCTGTTAGCTTTAACACATAAGGCAGACAGCTGTATTAATAAAATTTTCTTGAAATTGCTGAGTAGGAATTATTTAAAATTTAACGTCAGTGCTTAAATGAATGGCTCTTCATTAGATATACACAAATTCAAATAAAAAAAAATGTAACTCAACAGGTTTGTGGTGATACCCACGCCTTCACATTTTGAAAAAGCTCCTTAGGTGGATCCTAATGTACACCTAAGATTAAGACCTACAAGCGTAGAGGAGTGGTTGTTTTAACATTTAAACTTGTGGTTCTCAACAACAGCTTCAGTCTACATAAACACACAAATATACATACATACACAGAGACACATGCACGCACAAGAGTCTCTTTTCTAGAAGATTAATTTTAAAGACCGGGATGGGGATCCTAACACTGGTGTGTGTATTTTTTCAAAGCTCACCAAATGATTTTAATGGAAGATCAAGGTTAAGAGCAACAACAATGTGCCCACCTGAACTGTCCTGGGCTGCAGAGAATTAGATAGAAAAAGGTGGTATGATCTCTGAGGAAGTTAAGGGCAAACGCCTAGGTGAAATGTAAAAATTAGAAGCTTGCTTACAGATTTATGTCTCCTCTTCTTACTTTTCTTCTTATGCTTTTTTGACTTTTTGTAACTTCTCTCTGAGCAGCATAAAAGGAAAACAAGTGTCAGAATTTGAGTATATCAGTATAAATGATTTAATCAAATAAACAGAAATGCTCACCAGACTCTGCACTAGAAGAATGTTCTGAAGCAGAACGAGACTCTGATCGTTGTCTTTTTTTCTTTGAATGGCTATCATCATCATCTGAATCTGACCCCTAAAAAACACAAATAATTTCATTCATAATAATGCTAACATTTTAATACACTCATGGTGCCATAACTTTAATACACTCTTGGTACAATAAATTCCTTTACCGATCGAGAGCGGGAACGTTTCCTATGATGTTTTTTAGATTTCTTAGAATGTTTCTTGTTCTTTGAATGATGATGCTGACATTCATGCTACGGGGACAAAAAAAAATTTCAAGAATTTACACTTACTGTAGACAGACTTTAAAGATTTTTAAAGAATCTTTAAAAAGCCACGGAAGTAAGTTCTTAGAGTAAAACTCCACAATATATAGAAATGTAATTCCTTGAAACTGCAAAGAATTGTCACTTAAATTTTTTTTCTGTTCTTTCTTGCCCATCCTATACCCACTCATTTAGACATCTAAACAAAACAATGTTAAAAACCATTAGTAGAAAAAGTAGGTTTCTTTTGTTTTTGTTTTGAGACAAAGTCTCGCTCTATCACCCAGGCTGGAGTGCAGTGGTGCGATTTTGGCTCAATGCAACCTCTGCTTCCCAGGTTCAAGCAATTCTCCTGCCTCAGCCTCCCAAGTAGCTGGGACTACAGGCGCGCACCACCACGCCTGGCTAATTTTTCTATTTTTGGTAGAGACAGGGTTTCACCATGTTGGCAGGGCTGGTCTCGAACTCCTGACCTCAGGTGATCCATGTGCCTCGGCCTCTCAAAGTGCTGGGCTGGGATTACAGCAATGAGCCACTGCACCCAGCTGAAAAAGTTATTTATTTATTTATTTATTTTTAAGACAAGAGTCTCACTCTGTCGCCCAGGGTGGAGTGCAGTGGCACGCTCTCGGCTCACTGCAAGCTCTGCCTCCCGGATTCATGCCATTCTCCTGCCTCAGCCTCCCAAGTAGCTGGGACTACAGGTGCCTGCCACCATGCCCGGCTACTTTTTTGTATTTTTAGTAGAGACGGGGTTTCACCGTGTTAGCCAGGATGGTCTCGATCTCCTGACCTCGTGATCCGCCTGCCTCAGCCTCCCAAAATGCTGGGATTACAGGCGTGAGCCACCGCGCCTGGCCTGAAAAAGTAGTTTTTTTTAGAAGAATGAGAATGGTGTGGTTTAGAAGAAAAGTGTAATATGCAGTCTGCTTTTAATGACAGTGAAATACAATGACATTCAGGCATGGTTTTTGTGATCAATTTGGCTTTGATCAGCAACTTAGGCCAAGCACTAAGATAAAAAACAACCTGAGAGCCATCCTTGAACTGAGATATATAAAGTTGATGTCAGAATAAATCCAAAATCTACTACCCCTTTTTCATTTCCCCCAAGGAGCCATTTCCTTCCTCCTCAAACAAGACATCCTTAGACATCCATATGTTGTCTTTGTGGATTTCTACTCATTAAAACAATTATTAGGTTAGCAGTGATGGGGGGTGCTACAGTACAAGCTCCTTGCCCCTAAACATTTCCATGGCTTTGAGAATAAATTCTACCTCAGTTACAGATGTGGAAATGGAAAATCTGGATCTCAGAATGGACTATTCTCCTTTTGATCTCACTGAATGCTAACCTACCTTTAATACCTCAAGCCTCAGATTATTAAGGCCCCAAAATCTGAATGTGTTCAGCCCTTCCCTATGGTACCATTTTTACTCCATTTACCACCTAACTACTTTATCCCCAGTACAAATCACAAAAGAATCTGGAGATTCTTGAACTGGGGGAAAATAGGTAAGACACTATCTAGAGCAAAGCTTCTCAAAATTAATGCTTGGGAATCTGGTTAAAATGCAGAGTCAGATGCAGGATTTCTGCCCCATGGGGCCTAAGGTTCTGCATTCCTAAGAAGCTTCTAGGTAATGTAGATGCTTCTGGTCTGCACTACATTTGGCACAGAAAAGATCTAGAGGCCCAGCATGGTTGCTCATGCCTATAATCACAGCACTTAAGGAGGTCAAGGCAGGAGACTTGCTTGAGGCCAGCCTGCCCAACATAGCAAGATCCCATCTTTATAAAAACAGAAACCAAAAAAACCCCACAAAAAGCCAAGCGTGATGGCACGTGACTGCAGTTCCAGCTACTCAGGAGGATCATTTGAACCCAACAGTTCAAGGTTGCAGTGAGCCATAACTGCACTGCTGCACTCTGGCCTAGAAGTGGATGACAGAGAGAGACTCTGCTTTAAAAAAAAAAAAAAAAAAAGAAGGCCGGGCGCGGTGGCTCAAGCCTGTAATCCCAGCACTTTGGGAGGCCGAGACGGGCGGATCACGAGGTCAGGAGATCGAGACCATCCTGGCTAACACAGTGAAACCCCGTCTCTACTAAAAAAAATACAAAAAACTAGCTGGGCGAGGTGGTGGGCGCCTGTAGTCCCAGCTACTCAGGAGGCTGAGGCAGGAGAATGGCGTGAACCCGGGAGGCGGAGCTTGCAGTGAGCTGAGATTCGGCTACTGCACTCCAGCCTGGGCGACAGAGCGAGACTCCGTCTCAAAAAAAAAAAAAAGAATAAAAAAAAGAATTAAAAAAAAGGCCAACAGGACCACATCTAGAGGCAGCTGTGAAACAATATAGGGCCTATGTGAATACATGTTACACAAAAACGGTGGTTAACATTATATTAATCAAGAACAATAAATCAAGAAATAGGAAATCAAGGAATAGGAAACAGTCAATTTAGTGTCCTGCTATGCCCATTTACAATGCAACACTATAATATTAAACACATACTAGTTTTTAGCTTATGAAGTATTAGTTACTCTAAAACTGACAGCATGGCATACTTGTTAAAAGCACTGACCAAGGTCAACATGCCTGGCTTCCAACCCTGTAACTCACTTTACTTCTCTTTGCCTCTGTTTGTTCACCTATTAACTTCATAGGCTTATTGAAAGGATTAAGTTCCTAAATACAATATACATAAAGCAATCAGAACACTGGCCGACTACTATTCAATAATTATTGGTCAATTCAGCATACTTACAAGGGCCTAACTGAAACTGTCATCAAAATACTCTTAACTTTTTTTTTTTGAGAAGAAGTCCCACTCTGTTGCCCAGGCTGGAGTACAGTGGCATGATCTTGGCTCACTACAACCTCCACCTCCTGGGTTCAAGCAATTCTCTTGCCTCAGCCTCCTGAGTGGCTGGGCGCCATCACTCCCTGCTAATTTCTTTGTATTTTTAGTAGAGACAGGGTTTTGCCATGTTGCCCAGCTGGTCTCAAACTCCTGACCTCTGGTGATCAGCATGCACCTCAGCCTCCCAAAGCGCTGGGATTACACGCGTGAGCCACCGTGCCCAGTGAACCTTACCTATTAAAGTGACCTGAGATGTTAATGTTTCATTGCTTATTTCAACAAAATCTTACCATTTATTCCAGAAACTCTCTGGGTTTTCTACACAGCTAATGTGGTATAATATCTCAAATGTGCCTAAAAGCTGTTTTCTATCTGCTTTACAAGAAAAATTTTTCAGTTTTAAGTTTACTAGTCAATCCATGTGGCTGCCAAACTGCTCAATTTCTAAAACTTTCTAAAAATACAAAACAGTTTTCACATACAAATCTTTATATTCCTATGGAAACTTATAATTTCTCTCACTTAAAAGCAGTTTTTATAGGAAAAATACCATTCTCTGTCCCAGGTAAGTACACTTGTATGAAAGCAGTGAACATTAAATACTTTCATCATTCTAAGTTCTTCAATTTGTTTACATTTTTATATATTTTATGTATGAGAATTCTAAAATTACCTCAAGCACATGCATAAAATCTTTAAATATTCGTTTTCTTTCAGATTCTAGAGTTATGTCCTCAAATGCTGGCTCTTTTACAAATCTCTCACGGATCTGAAAAATTCAGATATAAAATAAATATATGAATACCAAGAAAGTACACCAATACATCTAAAATAAATCATAACAGCAAGTAAAAACTGTGATGAACCAGTCCCTTTAAAGTCCATTATTTCCTCCCTTCAAAAGTCCAAACCATTCTTTACAAATATTCCTAAAGACAGACTCACAGCTGATTTAATGCTTTTATTATATTCTAAATATATTTAATATATTCTACAAATAAATTTAGCTTTTGTGGCTATAAAATGAAAAATAAAAATATTTTAAATTTCTTTCTCAACTGTAAAGAAAATAATTCCATTAGAAAAAATTAACAAGTATACATACATCTTCCCAGACAGCATCCAATTCTATCGGGGGAGCAGCTTGTTTTAACATACTCTTAAATGCAGACTCTTTTCGTTTCATCTTCCGAGCCTCTTCTTTTTCTCTTTCGCGTTCACGGGCTTCTGCCTTTTCTAGTAACTATTAGAAAATCATACTTAATCAGTTATAATAGTATCATAACTATTAGCTGAAATAATTTATTGTTAATTTAGGAATCACACATTGTTTAAAATAAGCTTGTCCAACCTGTGGCCCATGGGCTACATGTGGCCCAGGACAGCTTTGAATGTGGCCCAGCACAAATTTGTAAACTTTCTTAAAACATTATAAGGTTTTTGCAAATGTTTTGTCTTTTGTTTTTAGCTCATCAGCTGTTGTTAGTGTCGGTGTATTTCATGTGTGGCCCAAGGCCTGGTTTATAACGGCCATATTATGTATAATAATAACAGTTAATTTGAGCAAAGGAAGTTTACTGTCAATCCATCATCTAAATAAAATTTTTTCTTTTACCTTACCTGAAAGACTGGCTACTACTCTGTAAAATTCTATTCATATTCCGTTTCCAATGCGCTGCAACTTAGCTGCTTTTATCTGAATAAATTAAAAACTATACTATTAAATTAGTTATTTACAAGAGAAAAAATAACTTACACTATTGAAAGCCAATTTGATATTTCCAGCGTCTAATGTAGTTGATCTTTTAGTTGAACTGATTATCGCCACAAAATCTTCAAAAGTGGTATTTACTTCAACTACAAACCCTTTATCCTAAAAAAAAAGAAATCTTAGTATCAATAATGCATAAATCAAAGGAATACAGTACTTTTAAGATATACTATAGGTTAAAAGGTAAGAATAAATAGTTATTTACCTTTAGAATGTCTTTTATTATCTTCTTCTCATCATGATAACGTGCTTTAAGATCCTCAACATAAAACTTGAAAAGATCAAGTGCAGTTGATCCTAATGAAAAAACTAAAGAAGTCAAAAGCTAGCTCTAACCAAAGAGCTGCAATTACTTTTTTGTTTAAAAAACAAAAATAAAGCACCCTTCCCCCAACATAATCACCTTTGCATTTGGCCCATTCCAACTACTACCATAACGGTAAATTAGGAAAGAAAATAATCTTACCAGGCTGACCAAGCATATTAGTGAATCTAATATCAGAACTAATAGTTGGATACAATTCCATCCAAGATGACATAGAATGTAGTTGTCCATGTTCATGTAATTCATCTAAAAATATCTAGGGAGAAAAATTATATTTGAAAAGTCATCTAAGTACATGAGAAATAAGAGTCTAACATGAAAACACACAAAAACTTTGACATAGTTAAAACTCTTCTACCAATGTTATCCCAAACCTGTTTGGGTATAAAGACTATTTCCTATTTGGGCAAAGTAACAACTGCCTTTAGGCAGAAAAATATTTTGTCCTTTAGAGAAAATAACTTTTACAACACCGCATTATCCTCCTAAGGTTCTATTTCCTACCCTTTCAGATAGAACCTAATTTTTAGCTTTAAAAAAAGGTAGAACTTAACTTACAATATTGGGTATCCACCTCAAATGGTGAGGCTAAAGAATGTATACGCATGTTTCCTTAAACGTATACTCTGTCTTTAAAAATAGTGCCTAATGTGTTCTAGGTATTTTTATTTATTTTTTTAAAAACAAGGGGCCTGAAGAGGAGGATGTATAATTTTCCCAAAGTAGTTTGGAGACCTAGGATTCAAACCCATATCTAGTTTCAATTTCCACACTTCCTGCTTCCAACCCAATCCTTAGGGAGTTTAATCCTGTACATCAGCGGATCCCAACCCCCGGCCACAGAACCAGAACCGAGCCACACAGCAGGGAGTGAGTGGTGGAACAAGCATTACCACCCGAGCTCCGCCTCCTGTCAGATCAGTGGGGGCATCAGATTCTCATAGGACTGCGAACCATATTGTGAGCTGAGCATGCCAGCAATCTACGTTGTGTGGTCCCCATGATAATCTAATGCCTGATGATACCAACCCCCCACCCCACCCCAAAAGGAAAAACTGTCTTCCACTGCTATACACAAATGTGACTAAAAGAAACTGTAACCCTATATTCTGTTGCCACGATTCCTATACCTGCACTGTTCAATAAGGTAGCCACTGACCTAACATAGCTTCTGGGTACATGAAATGTAGCTAGTCTGAGTTGTGATGTGCTGTTAAGTATAAAACATACAATCTTGAAGATTTAGTACCACAAATGTGGGCGGCAAGCCACCCGGGTGCCGAGGCAAGAGACTGAGGGCACGAGCTGTTCCAGTATAATAAAATATATAAAATGAGAATAGTTATATTAGATATAGATCAAAGATATGATTATATATGAATATCATTATTCATTAGTTTGTAGCAATTACTCTTTATTTCAATATAATAATAATCCTCGCTCTACAATCATAACCTAGGAAAAACCAGGCCATACACAGTGATAGGAGCTGAGGTGACACAGTGAGAAGTGACCAGAAGACAAGAGTGCGAACCTTCTGTTATGCCCAGGCAGGGCCACCAGAGGGCTCCTTGGTCTAGTGGTAACGCCAGCGTCTGCGAAGACGCCCGTTGCCAAGTGGACCGTGGTCTAGCGGTAGCGTCAGTGTCAAGGAAAAACACCTGCTACTTAGCAGACTGGGAAAGGGAGTCTCTCTTTCCCCGGGGGAGTTTAGAGAAGACTCTACTCCTCTACCTCTCGTGGAGGGCCTGACATCAGTCAGGTCCACCCGCAGTTATCCGGAGGCCTAACCGTCTCCCTGTGATGCTGTGCTTCAGTGGTCACACTCCTAGTCCACCTGCATGTTCCATCCTGTACACCCAGCTCTGCCTTCTTGATAGCAGTAGCAAATTAGTGAAAGTACTAAAAGTCTCTGATATGCAGAAATAATGGTGTAAGCTGTCTCTCCTTTCTTTCTCTTTGCCTCGGCTGCCAGGCAGGGAAGGGCCCCCTGTCCAGTGGACACGTGACCCACGTGACCTTACCTATCATTGGAGATGGATCACACTCCTTACTCTGCCCCTTTGTCTTGTATCCAATAAATATCAGTGCAGCCTGGCATTTGGGGCCACTACCGGTCTCCGTGTCTTGGTGGTAGTGGTCCCCTGGGCCCAGCTGCCTTTTATCTCTTTGTTTTGTGTCTTTATTTCTACAATCTCTTGTCTCCACACATGGGGAGAAAAACCCACCGACCCTGTGAGGCTGGACCCTACACACAAATATTAGCAATTTTAAAAAATACTGATTATGTGTTAAAATAATATTTGGTTATACTGGGTTAAATTACTAAAATAAATAATAAATTAAAATCGCATTTGTGGCATTCACATTTTTATTGGATAGAGCTGTCCTAAAGCAACATCAGGCACTTACAACTCCACTCATTCCTCTTCAGATGAGACTATAATATGTCCATATTCCCTTGCAACTCTGAAATTCTTTTGTCAAACCCTGCCTGTATCTACCCTTTTGTCAACTACCCTTACCCTTCAACATAAATGGAATTTTGTCTTAACCACCCTTGTTGGGCTCACCAGCTTCCTCACTTGCTCCCTCTTTTGAGTCTCTAAAATAGTTTGGAAACCATCTTCAGTGATGCTCTAGTATCTTAGAACTTACCTCACTCTATCATACCTGTTTTGCTAGTGTTTCTTACACTTCCAGACTGGTGAGCTCTGTCTGATAAAGTCAAAGAACTGTGACACTGAAATTATTTCTATAGTGGATCCCTAACCTGAAAGAATCACCTGAGGACTATTTTTTTAAAGCAATATTAATATTCAGATATTTAGAATATTCAATGACCGATGTGAATTCAGGTTTGAAAACCACTCTGAAAAAACTGTATGGTTCTTATTCTCTATTTACTTGCCCCATTTTAGGGGTGAAAAAGCCTTGTCTTTTACATTATGGAAAGCAAGTTGCTTCAAAGATGGCTGGGCTTGATGTTTCTTCTTCCCTTGGCACTAACGACATCTTGGATGACGTAATACTTTTTTTTCTTTCTTTCTCTTGGTTGAGGGCGGGGTATGTTTGACTCCTGTACACATTGCAGGATGTTTAGCAGCATCTCTTGCCTCTACACACTAGATGCCAGTAGCATGTTCCCCACAAATAGTGACAATCACAAAAGCTTTCCTGGTTGAGCACCACTGTCTAAGATCCTAATCGGTATTAATTTTTCTCCATCTTCATCCTTCTTTTTGTTCCTTTATAAACTGCTCTCAGTGTAACTGTATTCACATATATGCTTGAATTTCAAACCTTACGAGATTTTGTTTAATAAGAGTCACCCTTATTTTTCAATTCTTCCTTCATTCTTTCCCTCTTAACTGGTTTTCTCTTATCCAAGAAAAGGCTTTCTCTTAACCCCAAGCTTATTTCAATTTCACCTTACTGAATATCTGAAAGGTATAACTATACCTCTAGTTACCTTTCGACTATTTGGCAGACCTTTAACTTTCCCTACCATGCCAATGGTCACTAAACACCTTAAATGCCACTCTTAACAGTATTCTTTCAGTCCTCATTCCATAAAAATTTCTTAACATGTTACTTTAGATGGATTCCTTTACCTCAGGGGTTTCTCAAAGACTTATTTGAAGGACTGTTTAAAAAAATCAGATTGTTAGGTCCCATTTCCAGAATCTGATTCTTTAAGTCTGACGTGGGGTTTCAGAATATGTATTTTCATAATTTCCCAGGTTTTAGAATATACATTTTCATAATTTCCCAGGTGATACTGATTCTGTGCATCTGGGGATCATGCTTTATCTTAAAACTCCAAACTCTTGGCTTCTGAGACACTATACATTCCTCTGGTTCTCCTTGAAAGCCTCAGATCAATCCTTTCCAGACGACATTGACTTCAAATACCAGTTTTAAGACATAAGAAAAACAAAGTCATAGTTTCCTCGTCATAGACGTGATGAATTTTCTGATTAGCAAATGAACACTAAATAAAAATAGTCATCATCATAACCATAAGTACTGAGATGCTCTCCATTAATTATATTTTATTGTCTAATGCCAATCTTCTCTTTTAATTCATTTCACTAAAGTCTTAAATAAATCTTTTGAAGTAGCAGAACAGGAAAATTACCAGGCTGAATATCTGAAAGAATATTAATACAACATACTTAACACCAATTTTATTAGTAGTAATCAGAAACTATGCCAGACACATAGCAATCTGATTCAAAGCCACATTTAGGCTTATTTGCGGAACCGTGCAGAATTTACATCAAAATTTCGCCTCATAGTCTCCACCTTCAGTATTGTTTATATTATAGTCTCATATTTTCTATGACCCAGATTTCCATCTTATTTTCACTGTATTATTATTTTTTCACATATGTCTCCTTATTTTAAACCACCGCAAAACCTTCACCAGAGACGTTAAAGCTTAGGTTGTGGAAGAGGGTATAATAGCCCTCCTAAATATCTGTCCTCCCCTTCTTCCTGGGCACATGGCTGCTTAGCTAAAAGCTAAGTTTTCTAGCCTCCTTTGTGTAGCTAGTTGCGGCCATGTGACTAAATTCTCAGCAACTGAACCCAAATGAAGGAGGTGAGCAGAACTTCTAAATCATTAGCTTTAAAAAAGAACTGTTCTTTCGACTTTTTCCAAGTTAAAATGTGAAATGGGGGCAGCATACCCCTAACTCTGCAGAGAAGGTTAACACGCTAGAGCACTGCTTCTCAAAGTATGGTCCAACAGTATCGATACCACCTGGAAATTTAGAAATGTAAACTTTCAGACTCCAACCCAGACTTACTAATTCAAATTCTTCAGGTAAGGCCAAACAATTTGTGTTTTTAACCGTTGTAGAATATGATAGCCTAGGAAGTCACTAAGATAAAGGAACCCATCAAGAGTAGTAAATGTTAAGTTTTCATTGAGTAAGGACCGAAATCATTCTACTGGCTGTGGCGTTTAAGATGGTTAGTAACCTTTGGCATAGTGGAATTTTTTTTTTTTTTTTTTTGAGACAGGATCTCGCTCTTTCACACAGTCTAGAGTGCAATGGCGCCATCACAGCTCACTGCAGTCTTGACCTCCTGGGCTCAGGTTCTCCCATCTCAGCCTCCTGAGTAGCTGGGGCTACAGGCGTGCACCACCACACCCAGCTAATTATTATTATTATTTTTTGTAGTTTTAGTAGGGAGCGGGTTTCATCATGTTGCCCAGGCTGGTCTTGAACTTCTGGACTCAAGCAATTGCCAGCCTCAGCCTCCCAAAGTGCTGGGATTATGGGCATGAGCCACTGTGCCCAGCCAGAAGAAATTTTTAAAAAGTCCTCTACGTCATTCTGATACACACTGAATTTTGAGAACCTCTGCCTTAGGGGATGGCAATATGCCCTGCCCTAGACCAAAAAGACTGTTATTTCAAAAAAAACCTTAAAATTTAAGCCATTGTAACCTAGCATTCACCCTAATACAATGGTTAATGGAAGAGACCCTGTAATCAAAACTGCATGGATTCAAATTCTGGCTTCACTATTCAGCAACTGTTGAACTTGGGCAAGTCACTTCACCTCTTCATTTCCTTAGTTATATAAACTTATGTAACAAAAACAGTAAGTACCCTTATAAGATAAGACTGTCATAAAAATTGAGATTGTAAACATAAATTGTATTGACAGTAAGCAAAGAACATTAGCTATTACAATTATTATTGAAATGGGTGAGATATGAAATGCAAAAAATTCATTGCTCCATGATATTTTCTATCACTGAAAATAAAAATGACACTTGAAGATGAAAATAAACTACTAGCTGAAAAACATGCAATCCCAGGTCCTTTTTTTAGTGTTTAAGAAATTATGGCCCATCCCCAAACTATACCCTAGCAGTCCCTTTGTCCTCTAGAAACTAAGTATCATCTACTACTGACTCACCACACATATCTTGTTTCCAGTCATCTCTCCTGTTGTTTTCCCCAACCGAAACCTCATTTATCAATGTTCATCTGTAGAACTTAAAGAGTTAAATGTGTATGAGTCCTCACAAAGCCTAAGTCTATGATCTGGGAACAGTTGTCTCAAAATTCTTTATATTACTGTTCAAGTTCTGTAAGTATAATATAAAACTAAGTTAGAAAAGAGCTTTTTCTTTTACCTGGAAAGATTCCCTATTTTTTCGCTGTCGTCTCCTTTCTCTTAGCAAACTCTTCTGTTTTTCTTCTTCTTCCTCCTTTTCTAAAGCCCGAATGTGTTCTTCAAAGCAAATTAATGCATCTTCTTTGTCCATATCTAAAGTATTTGCCAGTTAAAATTTAAAGTGTCAAATGTCAACAAGTAGTTTATTTGCATTAGATCCCCCAAAATTTCAAAATCACCTGTCAAAAATACTTTTAGCTAGGCTAGGGTGAGGTGGCTCATGCCTGTAATCTCAACACTTTGGAAGGCTGAGGTGGGAGGATTGCTTGAGCCCAGGAGTTCAAGACTAGCCTGGGCAACACAGCAAGACCCCGTCTCTAAACAAACAAACAAACTTGTATTTAAACTCAATATGATTTGTAATCATCTGCATAGGAAAGTTTTAAGGAAAATTCACAAAGAACTCAATAAAAGGCACTCTGAAACATGTCATAGGATAAAACAAAGGACGTGCATATGGCAAAACTAATGAAAATAAAAGTGTTATGATAAAATCTGTTTGCAATATCATAATTATTCCAGGAGCTTAGTATAGAACTGTGCACCCTATAAAAAAAAAATCTACTGAAGCATGACTTTTAGAGGGGTAGCTGAGAAAGCTATAATTTAAAAAGCAATTGGTTAACTCAGAAAGAATACTTAGGGAAGCCTAATGTAAGACAATTCTAATACATTTTCTTCTTTTTACAAATCTGTAATGTTATTACCTCAAGAAAACATGAGTAAAATGCGGTAATTCATTTAGTTCTTACCAAGTTACATACAAATGGCTAAGCATGATTTCAAATTTGACCTATAATTTAAATATTTCAAGGATTACCTGATAAAGCTACTTTAAATTTGAAAACACATTTTGTCATGAATCACAAACTCAATCAGAAAGAAATATCCTATTTGGAAATAAATAAAACACTTTTTCAGAAATGAACCAACAACCGCATAAAATTCAGTTAGTTATCTCATATAAAAAGTGAAAATAATTCTTCGCTGCTGGAGGACACTACTTAAAACTATTTCTCTTAGCCATTATTCTTACTTTGTAACTCCTCATCTTCTGCAAAAGTTGGATTATCCATCAGATACTGCTGGGCTTCAGACCAAGTGGTAGAGTATGTTACATTAGCCATGTTGTCAAGTATGTTTTTTAAGGCTTCCCAATTTCTCTTTCGCAATTGCTTTGCTTGTTCCTATAGCAGAAGTATTAATATATATGTTTCAAAGTTCCAAGAAATTAAGATACTTAAATTGCAATTAGTGAAGGCTTTATATTCTAATGGATGACCAAATTTCAAAGGTTAAATCAAATTTCAAGTAAATTTCATTTACTTTAAATGGCCACACTGCTGACTCTGCTTGCTCTTGCCTAAGCACTTGGCTTTGGTACTTAGCTTCACATTTTCCACCTCCTTCTAAAAGCCAGAATCTGGAAACCATGTTTTCAGCTCTTCCCCCATACATTCCCCACTACATAAACCTTTCTACCACTAAGCATTACAGACAAAAACTAAGGTTACCATGGACAAGTCACATTGCAGGTAAATGCTAAAGTCTTCAATGACCTTCAGCTATGTTTAAATTTGATAATACTTGCATCTATGTGTTCCTTGAAAACTAGAAAGCATAAAATATAATAGGGCACAATGAAAAAGAGACAGGAGTGAAATAGGTATTTTAAAATGTTGTAAGTTTTGTAGAAACAACTGCACACTGCTGTCATTCCTGTACCAATCATATGTTTGTTATAAGCAAAAAAACCCAGCATTTTTAAACCTAATGAGCAAAAAAGGTACCTTCTTTTTCAAAGTGAGTGTTTAAGATAGCCAATTAATGACAATACAAATAGCTGAATTACCCACTGAGTCTACATCAGTACTTAATACGCTACATGAATGATAAAGAAGCTTATTATAGAAGTTATACATTCCATCTTTAAATGTTACTTCCAATAAATAAATCTGCTATACCACATAAACTAGATAAACTAAGCCACAAAAATGTACACATTTTAAAACCAATCTTCCTGAGAATGAGGAAACATCTTGTGTTATCTATAAATACCAGTAACTAAGAATACCTTTTCTTTTTTTGAAAGAAAGAACAAAACATCTTCGTAGATTTCAAGACGATCACGTTCTGATATTGCATTCCAAACTTCCATCTCTCCAAACATTTGCTCTGCTTTTCTATGTTAAAAAATTATATTATACAATAAAAATTAATCTTAACCAATTTTTAAACTAAATTTAAAACTACAAAATGAATACTTTCTATTCGAAGTTCATAAAAATATTAAAGGCAAACTCCTGGATAATTATGAAAAAAAAATAGCACATGCCTCCCTCTCTCGTTAGAGATAGAGGGGATAATTCACATTAGGCACTGCTTATAGTCTAGACTACCTCTATATCTAGTGGCAGCCACACAAGACTACCAAACTGCTGACAGAACTAAATTACAGACTTCTCTGGAATACTGAGGAAAACAAAGAAGTACATACAGAAAATAGGCTTAATAACATATCAAAAAACTTTTAACATTAAATTATCCACAATTTTACATAAGCAATCTAAAATGAAGAATGCTATATAAAACAATTATCCAAAATGCTATGCCTACGTAATGAAAACTGCCTCTTTTTACTCCACAAAGATCAATAATGTCAATGTTTTTAAGTAAAAGGCAATCAAATTTGATTTTTCTTTTCTGTTTTTTTTTTGTTTGTTTTTTGAGACAGGGTCTCGCTGTCACCCTGGAGTGCAGTGGTGCAATTATGGCTCACTGTAGCCTTGACATTCCCAGGCTCAAGTGATTTTTCCACCTCAGCCTCCCAAGGAGCTGGGACTACAGGCACGTGCCACCATGCTTGGCTAATTTTTGTATTTTTCTTTTTTTCCCCTATAAACAAGGTTTTACCATGTTGCCAAGGCTGGTCTTGAACTCCTGGGCTCAAGCCATCTGCTTGCCTTGGCCTCACAAATAGTAGGGATTATAGGTGTGAGCCACCACGTCTAGCCTCCAACTTGATTATTGAATTCAATCTTTCTCCCCTTCTTCCAGTCTCTAAAAAACGTAGTAAGTCTACAAGTTAAATTCTACATTTAACTACAGATTTGGTACCTCATGAAGCTTCCACATTCATAATTATCTAGTTTTATTTAATGAGCTCTGGATCAGCTACTGCACATGGCAAAAAAGTACGACACAAACAACAATGTAGTAAATATAGGCCATGCAACATTCAACATCTTACTTGTATCTGGTTGTAGAAGTCATTTTCTCATGATTTTCAAGAAAACGCTGAAAGGATTCCTTAGCCTCTTTGTACTTTGATCTTGCTTCTTCTTTTTCTTCTTTTTCTGTCTGGACTTTATAGGCATTAAAGGCTTGCTTTTTTTCACTTAACTTTGCCAAAGCACTAATATAAAAATACCATATAAGAGTAGACACAGGCAAAAGAATCAAATATTAGTGATTTGAAAAAAATAAAATTGTTTACATATATAAATTTTAAAAATTTCAAAAATTTATTAAAGACAAGAAATGATTGGAGAAAGTAATTTCTACTTTTAAAATAATTATTATTTTATATGTAGTAGGGTAAATTGTTTGACTGACTTTTTGATTATTAGACATAAAACAACTCTATACTTGGTATCCTAAACAGATGTCAACAGAGTTAAATGTTTTCTCTTTCTATACAACTTTAAATGTGTTAGGCTTGCTATGCTCAAACTGAAAAGTAAAAAAAAGTTGAAGTATTACCTGTATCGTGGATCATTAATAATCATTTTCATGGCTTGCTCCCATGAAGCATTTGATGGTACCCGCTGAAAATCATTTAAATGAAAAATTAAAATTTCACACAAGAAGAGTTTAAGTCACATAACAGGAACCAAGTATAATACTCACTGCAAATATCAAGCATTTCCATTTGCAGGAGTTTGAACAAGTTTTAAAAAATAGTTTTTTATTGAAGGCAAATCTGTGTAATACACCTATGAACTAAAATGAAAACTTTAACTGAAATTTAAATAGAGCATAAATGCTTTTTTCTTAGACTACTGATAAAAGATAATTATTATGAATTTTAAAACCCCTTACATTAAATATTGGGTAGAAATGTGCTTGTGTAATACCTTGTACACAATAGTTTTTGTGTTGAAAGTCAGTTTCACAAGTGTTCTTCAAAAAAAAAAAAAAACAAGACACATTTAGTTGCTTTTCAGTCCAACAGTTCATGAGACTGGTATTATCAATACCATCAAAGTTTAAAGAGTAACGTCATTTATTGGGTAAATATTATGCATCACATAAAAATCTGTAATATATACTTGATGTCAAAAAGTTAAACAATAAAAATCTGCAATATTAATACCTTTTCTTTCAATAATTCTTTAAAAGCTTGCTTTGCCTCCTCCTTTGTATTCCAAGTGTATGTTTTCTTTGCTGGTTGGCTCTCCTCCTCTTCCTTTTTGGGAGTAAAACTATAGAGAAATTCAAATGTGGTATTTATGAATTAAATAAATTTTTGTTTCATTTAGAAAAATAATGCCTAAACTGTTTAAATGTTTGATGTTGAATTAAAATTTGACATTTAGGATAAAAGCTATATGAACTCTAAAAAAAACACTTATCTGAAGACAAAGAAATAAAGATAATAGTTTCCTAAAACTTCAGTTATTAAATCAGTTTTTAAGACCCTGGACAAATGACAAAATAAACGTTTAACTGACTTAAGACACTAGCTCCTCTGGCCCACAGGTTAATAGTTTTAAATGGCTTATTAAACTCATTCACTGGTTCCACATCAGTGCTGCAATAACTCTAAGGATTTGGGCAAGGGTGAAGATTAATAAGATGTAAGGATCAATCTAAATCAGGATTGACAAACTACAACCCATTAGTCAAATTCAGCCTATTAATTTTTGTAATTCTAGTTTTACTTGAAAATGCCCATGTTCATTTGTTTACAGATTGTTTATCGCTGACTGTGCTACCACAGCTGAATTGAGTCACTATATAAAGACTATATGACACAAATAACCCAAAAATATTTCCAATCTGATATTTCATGAAAAAGTGTGCTGAATACTGATGTCAAACAAAAATTACTACTACCCAGAATTACTAACTTGTTTAATAATTGGGGGTCTTCCTGACAAGAAAAAATTGTATAAGCCTTACATTTCTTTCTACATAATAAGGGAATGTATGGGGTGGGGGTCGGGGGATGAAAAAAAAATACTTTAAGTAGAATGCTGACGCAAAGAGACACTGTAGTAGATACTGACAAAAAATGATCTCTATTATAGTAATTAAAATCAAAAGCATATTATAATGACTCAGGCACTATATCAAGGAAATGTCGGAATGAAAAAAAGCAGGAAACAACTATTTAATGTTAAACTTATGGAAAACATTATTGATGAAACGTTTCAGTACGACAAGATGCAAAATAAAATTATTCCAAAAAGCCTAAGTATCTACAGATAGGGGAGCACTTCCATTCATGCACAAATGATAGTAACCCATCACTAGACATGATGGGTACACATTTCTATCAATGTGGAAGATGTCTCTGATATATTAGATATATATTCATGTATCTTAAATGTAGAGAAAATGTTAATTTCATTTTCATGCCTTCAAATACGCCATACGGATTTCTTTTAAAACGTTTTAAGCATCAGAAAAGGTTATCAATCTATTTTGACTTTGGGAAACTAACATACGAACAACAAAAGAACACTTAAAATAAGGGATGGATGGAAGAAGGCAACATGCTTAAATATTAAGATGGATAATCATGTTTGGATGATGAGCTTACGGTTAACTATTTTTTTTAAAAAAAAACATGAGGGCACCCTTAAAGTCAAGAAATTTAGCTTGATCTCACTTTCTAAAGCTCTATAAAGCACAGCCATATAAACTGTACTAGACTACAGGTTATGCAAGTACACACAAACTGTGAACTCTTGACAGATACAGCTTTGTTTTATTAAAAAGTTGTATTACTTTAGTCTAAGAGTGAAATGAGAGTTTTCTTATATCTGGTGTTATCTTTTAAATGTTTCTCTACTTGATTTTCACTTAGAAAAATAATCACAATATTATTTTAACTTGTATTTCTTTATTATTATGGCTGAATGGCTTTTCATATACTTCCTAGACAACTTTCTTTCTCTGTAAATTGCCTTTTTTCCTTGGCCAGGTAGAAAAATCCCAGCATTTTGGGAGGCTGAGGCAGGCCAATGAGCTAGGCATGGTGCATGTGCCTGCAGTCCCAGCTACTCAGGAGGAGACTGAGGTGGCAGAATCGCTTGAGCCTAGGAGGTCGAGGATACAGTGAGCCCTGATCACGCCACTGCATTCCAGCCTGGATGACAGAGGGAGACCCTGTGTCAAAAAAAAAAAAAAAAAAGGGTGGCCTTGCTCTCTCACCCAGGCTGGAGTGCGGCGGTATAATCATAGCTCACTGCAGCCTTGCACTCCTAGGCTCAGTGACTCTCCTGCCTCAGCCTCCCCAGTAGTTGAGGTTAAAAGTGCTGGCTGATTTTTAAATTTTTTGTAGAGACAGGGTCTTGCTATGTTGCCCAAGTTGACATTAAACTCTTGGCCTCAAATGATCCTCCTGCCTGGTCCTCCCAAAGTGCTGGGATTACAGGTGTGAGCCACCATGCCTAGCCATAAACTGCTTTTTTCCCCCCCATAATTCCTTTTTCTACAAAGCTGTATTTTTAAAACTGATTTATAGGAGGCTGAAACCCAAAACACCAATAACCAAAGAAGAAACAGTACACCTATCTTAACTGAAAATATTGAGTCTGTTAATCATGAATTTTTGCACTGCTCTCATGTAAAATATTGCATCAAGATATGATGTATCTTGCTTACTAAGGTTTTTGGCAATCTTTCAGATTTGTGCCCCAACTCCCCAGCCTTGGCTCTACTTG
The DNA here is from genome assembly GCF_008728515.1 of Papio anubis. NCBI lineage: Eukaryota > Metazoa > Chordata > Mammalia > Primates > Cercopithecidae > Papio > Papio anubis. The sequence goes on from NC_044985.1 coordinate 36,487,198, forward strand.
TTAAAATTTCAGTGAACTAAAAATTTCAAGTTTGCTGGCATAACCCTCCAAAATTCAGCCTGAAAACTGATCAACTATCTTAACGGCTTGATATTACGATTCTCAAAAAAATTTATTTAAACAATTTATGGCCACTAAACTGGCAACTACTTTTATTAATGAAATCTGGTACTGATTTTCAGAAGACAAGTTACTAAACTTACTCAGCTACAGTTTCTTGCTTAGATGTTTCTTCTCCAGTATTACTGGATACTTCCACACTTTGATCCTGAATAGCAGGGGTACTAGTAAGTTGTGCTTGTTCCTCAGTTGAAATAGTTACTGTATTCTCATTATCTACAACAGTAGCAACAATGGAAGTAACTTCAGGCTCAGGAACAACTGGAACAGTTCCACTGACAGTATTAGAAGTAGAAGTGGAAGCATTAGCATTGGCTGCAGCTGCTGCAGCTGCTGCTGCTGCTGCAGCTGCAACAACAGCAGCTGCTGCTTCTGCAGCAGCCATGGTGCTCATTGTGGTCGGAATTTCTGTTGTAGGGACTGGGGCTGTTGATGTTGTGGTGCACTCTTCTTGCTTACTATACATTAAAAAAAGAGAACACTGGTCATTTCATTATTGTAATCAGAAAGCTAAATAAAGCCAGCTTTAAAATTGTCATAAAATCAAATAATAAGAAATAATTGAAGGAAAAAACAGCAAGAAATGCCAAACCCATTAAAAAAGATTTTAAAACCACAGAATATAACTGTACTACTTTAATTCCATTAACATTCATGGTAACGTATTACAGGCACTCAAAAGTTCAGTAAGCATTCACATTTATAAAATACCCAATCTATCAGATTGTATTACACCATGAAATATGACCCATATTAAAAAGTTCTCTAAGAACTTTGAATTTTCTCCAATTCACCCATTTAGAGGAAACCCTGTGTAAAGGAAGAGATACACAGATATATTTCGTCCATTCCCTCATCAACTCAAACTGAATTTTGGACTATTCTGTAACACAGTCTTCTTAATTTGTAAGGCATACAGTACAAATTCTAATAATCACTGTATAGCAAAGCATCAAATTGAGTAAATATCCCCCTCCCTAATTTTTCCTCAACAAAATGCTACAAGGACATCAAAATATCAAGCCTAACATGTTAAATCATTACTTGTATTACAAAGAAAATTGAGCAAACACAAGGATATTATAGGAGAGACCAAATTCGTCAATAAAAATTGATGTCCAAAATTGCTTACCTGCTTTCTTCAGCTTTGATCATTGCTATTAAAGAGAGAAAAAAAGTCATCTACTAGTTTTAAAATATAATCACTGAAAACAAACTTTAAAAGATTTAAACTTTAAAAGTATCATACAAAAGGATTTCATTTTCCATCCTAAAAAATAAAAAATCACTTTTACAGAACAAATTCTTGCTCTAAAAGTCTAGTATAGCAAATAAAGAATAAAACAAATTTAAATAAGAGTAATTACTAGGAAAGCTTATTCCATGCTGCTGCTTTCCCAGAGGCTGCTGTAACAACTCTATGAAAGTATCTGCATAATTCTGGAAGAAAACAGTATTTTCTCCAGGGATGAGACTCGTTGGATTTATTTTTAAGATACTAAATTCAAAATGGGATCAAATTTATTATAAAATTCCAGCACATATATACTAGCATTGACAAGTAGATAGATAGTTATGCACACCAACTATTTGTAGTAGGGTTATATCAGAAATGAGCTTGATACTTTGTAAATGATCAACTGGGAATCTACCTATCTACATATTATTATTAGCCAATGCTAGTATAGGTAACTTAAACTGAGCTTTAAAGATCTGCACAATTTCAGTTTTCATTCCAGTACATTTTCCATTGGATGTAACAAAAATATCTTCTATTTGACATTATGAAGGGAATGAGGTTCTCCACATTAAGTAATAACACAAGCCTAACTCTTTACAAAAATATTTTTTAAACTTATCACCCTTTAAAGAAAAATATTTCTGAAAATCGGTTTAGGATGGCTGAAAAAAGGTACTTAAAAAGTTATCATTACTAATGTAAATCAACATTTTTCTGATACAGTGATGATCTAACTAATGAGGTGGCACAAGGAAAAGGTAAAGGGGCTTAATATGACAGAGTCTTTTAGGAAATTTTTATTCTCTTTTCCTGCCAGATGTCATTCCACATCACTATCTACTTTATTAGCCCCATTCTCCTACAATCTGCTACTTCTTCTAATTTTATATAATTTATGACACTAGATTCTATTAGAAGTGAGTATAAAAACTAGATTTTCAATCCCTACTGATTATCTCTATTTTAAGTTTTAGGTTTTACATTTAGTATTAAGTATTTCTAGATTTTTAAGGGTTATTCTGATTAGTTCCAATGTTGAAAAATTTTCCCTTTGTAAGTGAGGCATGATACTTGGTTTACCTTAATTCTTCCATAATGAACATATCAAGGCTATTTTGCAACACTATGCTAAACAAAACCAGCATTAAATATATAGTCTGACAATATACTAACAAAATATAAATGGATATAGATTCAAGGTACTCTACTATCTATTACCATAAAATGAGTTAAAACACAGGTTATATGTATGCACCAACACTCAGTAGGATTTGGAAATTTTGTATGTGAACTCCTTGTTCAACTGAATGATAAACAATCTTTTTTCTAAAAACCAAAGTACAACTTTAAAAGCTACAAGCTCATTTATAATATAACCCTTTAATTAAAAGAATTCTTAGAGATTTTTCACTGCAGATTTATCCAATCATGGTTAGTGAATATTAGTGACACACTCTAATAAAAATGTTAAGTATGACAGAAAATGAATTATCAAAGCAGCTCACCATGCAGGTTTGATTTTGTAATAAGACTTCCAGCAACAATGGTATTCTGGTATCCTAGTTTCAGTGGAATCAAATCAAATAAAAATCTATTTAAAATCTATAGAACTGAGATCTAAAGCAACAAGAAAATAAGAGCCCAAAAAACTGTTACGCCATTTTAAATGTTCTAGTCATTTAATTTATTAAAAAAAAAAGGGGGGGGCATTTGTTTGAACAATCCTATTCTGGAGGAATTGTTTCAAAGTGAATGGCATATATATGTAAAACACATACATTAAAAACTACTTTTCCCCATTTTACCTTCAAGATCCTCAAGTTCTTTAGGTTTGGCCCAGCGAGATTCTTTTGTTTGAGAATTATAATAGTAAGGCTTTCCAGAATCTGATTTGTATTCCTTCCAGGGGCATTTAGATAAGAGTTGCTGAAGAGGAAAAACTTCATTGTTAATAATAATATATTTAACATCACTGATCAATTGCATGGCATGGCTGTTTTCACTAGAAATTACCAATTGATACAATTCTAAAACTTGTGAGATGATGGTAATAATATAAACTATCAATTATTGAATACTCACTGAGTGATGTAATTTGAATACATTAATCTTTGTAACACTGCAAGATATATAACATAATTCTATATCTAGGGACTGTTACTTGAAGTCAGAAAGTAACTTGTTTAAGGTAATATACTCATTAAAAAGCAAAGACAAGATTCAAAACCAGTTCTACATGAATTTCAAATCCTATTTACTCTTACCATTCACGCCCCATTGTAGGTCAAGATTATCATCCACATTTAACAGACTTCTCAAATACTAATACTAGTTGGAAAACCATAAAAGTTGGAAAAAACCAAAATCTAGTTTAGTCATGCTTAGATTTCAGTTTCGTAGTTTATGAATGAATTAACTTATGTAAGAAAACACGTAGGTATAATATACTTAAAATCGAATAAACAAAACCTGTTAGGGTAGTATGAGAAATCTATTCAAAAGCTTGAATCCAGACAAACAGTGTCTTGGACAAAGTATATAATTAATATCATTGACTATAAATCAGTATTGGAATACACATTTTTAAAAATCGACCAACCTCCTCTCCCAAGCACTGCTGTGCATATTAGTATGGCAACCTGGAAAATACTTTTACCTTCTCAAATTCCTTAATTAGGAAGAGAAGAAAACAAAAAGGTATACCACCAGCTAGGATGAAACTTAAGCATAGCCTGGAATGCCAGATCAACTCTTACTTACTTAGCACCCCAGAGTTTCTAATTAAACAACATGGACACTGCTTAATTCAGTTTATTCCTTCAATCTTAACTTTTTCTTCAATATCTGTATATTTTGAATGGTAAAACTTAGAGCACAAAATGAAATAAAAACACACTTTTTAAAAGGGCATTTCCTACAAAGAGAACACTTCCCACTCTAAGAGAAGGAAGTATTTGTAGGTAACTTAATTTCATCTCCACTACTCTTAACCCTAGTGGAAATTTAAGAACTCAGCAGAAGTCATTTAAAATCACCCAGTTTTGCTATAAATAGAAACAAAAAAAAGGGGGGGGGAGGCAGGGAAAGAAACAGTCTTCCCCACTTCCAATTTATTATTTAAATCACCTTTTTAACATTGATCCCACTCTACTAGGTTTCCTAAGGTGGGACAAAATCAGTAAATAAAATTATTCTGATGAGTTTTATTCTTCTTCCCGATTGGTGTAACTATACTAACCCTCTTTGTTTCTGAATGTCTTTACAGATCCTCTTCTGACATTTAAGCAGTACTGCTCTTTCATAATCAACTACTTACAAAATCCTAAAAAATATGCCCCAGTCTACTTGACAGTCCCTAAATTCCAGCCCTCAACCTTTTACCTCAGCAGGTGTTTTGAGATCATCCGGTTTCTCCCAGGTAGATTGTTTGGTTTCAGTGTTGTAGTAATAAGTCCTTCCATCAGGTGATTTATGTTCAGTCCACATTGATTTCTAAAGAACAAAGATTATAAAAAGATGTAAATTATGTAATAATGTCATTGACGATATCAGTATGATTAGTTTCAAGGCAATAAATATATTAATAAATCAATTAAAAGTATAAACTGGGCATATTTTGACAGTTTAAGTAATCTAGAATAATTCATCAATACAAGTAGGAAAGGAACTGACAATGTTTTTAGAGTACTTCAAAAGCAGCATGGGTAAATTCAAGTTTCAGGATCTCTCTGAATTACAAAGATAAGACTACTCTCCAAAGAACAGTAACTTTATAGCTTACATACACAAGACAATCTTTCAGAATACAAATCTGTGCCTAGTGGATAAAGAAAATATAGGAACTAGATGTTAATGTAGTTGAACTGACCATGTGATCATTTATTCATCTACTGTAGTCCAAGGAATCCTTGTATCAACTTAGACAAAGTTCTAATTGACATGCCATAAAGAAAGACACAGCTGTCAAAACTGGAAAACACAGCTTCTGGACAACAATCAGAATTTAACTATCAACAAGATGAAATTTGACAGGGATAAAACTTGTATGTGAATGCCTCAAAACAAGATAGATGAGATAAAATTTTACATGAATGAAACTATAGAATATAAATCCACTATTAAGGTCAACAGAACACACTAAGAACCTACTAGAAGTTGCTAATGATACTTCAGGAAACACTAGACATCCCTCAGATAAAAGTTGATTAAAAGTTTTAAAAGGCATCATGAATGAATGATTTACTAGATGATATCAAAGGTAGTAAATCTAGTTCCAAGCACCAGATTTTTCAGATGGTGACAAATTTAACTATACTTGAAGGAGGGTAACAAAAATGATTTATATAGTATTTCCTCAAATCTAAGACATTTTATTGTACAAACCTCTTAAGAAAAAATAAAATCGCTATCAAACGATCATATGCTTTTTTATCACTTGGATTCTACTTCAAACTAAAGTTACAGTCTTACTAGCACATTAATTTTACCATATACCACTTTTATGCAAACATAACAAGAAAAATAGGCAAATAAAGTACTTAAGAGATCCCTTAAATTTCCTCACACTGAGACTTTCTGTGTCAGAGTGGCTGATATCCATTATACTCCAAATATAAGCTCTTTAGCATCAAATATATTGGTAATATAGTATATCTTTTAAAAAATCATAAAACAAGTGAAAAGTCACTGGTACAGGTTCTTAATGCCTTTTGTACCTTATTTAAAAAGCTGATTTTTTATTTTTTCTTATCAACTTTAGAGTAAGAGCTCACTTAGTTTTGATTTCTGTTTTGGGAATGTGACTGAACATATGTGATTCATTTCTTTACCGATTTTCTCACCATAATCATTTTATTCCTAGCTACTAAGGGAGTGACGTCACTTTTATGATTTTCTTTGAAACCAATGACATCCATTCTTTTGATGTGGGCACTTTTGCTGTTTACTCATGCACAACTGCTACCCTGACAATGGAGGTCACAGATACTATGGATTACAGCAGGGGTCTCCAACCCCCAGGCCATGGACCATGGGGCAGTTCCAGTCCATGGCCTGTTGGGAACAGGGCTGCACAGCAGGAGGTGAGCAGTGGGCGAGCAAACAAAGCTTCATCTGTATTTGCAGTCGCTCTCCATCACTCACATCACCTCGTGAGCTCTGCCTCCTGTCCTATCAGTGGTGGCATTAGTTTCTCATAGGAGTGCAAACCTTATCGTGACCTGTGCATGTGAGGCTGCATGCTCCTTATGAGAATGTAATGCCTGATGATCTGTCACTGTCTCCCAACTAGACAGTCCCGTCTGCAATAAATTTCTGCATGCTGTAGCAGGATTATTAGATAATTCCAAAGCTGTGTTAAATTCTAGCACTTTATACTGGATAAAACCACCACAATATCTCTTAAGCAAATATAAAACAGGTGCTGGAAAAATAATCTGGCTTTCTGCTATTAGCCTGCTTTAACTTATTTTCATCAAAAGTTGGTGCGATTAGAAACACAAGTGTGGAAACTTCAACTATATGGTAATGCTTTATTTCACAAATTAAATGGTGTTAAGACAGATAAAGGGGTTTATTTTTCTTTTAGAAACAACTAATGATCTCAGTAGCATCTCAAAACTGCACTACCTAAACAGAGTTCTACCATAAGCTGCAAAATTGTGTAGACTACTTTCAACTTTCCAAGTCACATCTGCTAAGGAGCATCAAGGAAAGAGCAAAATCAGCAACACCACGAGGAAATAAAAGAATAAAAAAGAAAAGGACACTGTATAGCTGACCAAATGATGAGGAGGGAGAGGAGACACAAGCTAATAAAACAAATAGAAATCAACTTAATATTCTTTACCTATTTATTTAAGCCTTATAACTAACTACACTACAACGCAAATATAATTACTATCTTTCTATAGATAAGAAAACCAAGGTTTAGTAAGGCTAGTAACTTGCTCATAGGGACTTGGGAAATGACACTAGAACATCGAACTGCTTTTCAAGATCACAATTATTTTATTACCAACAGTTATTGTGCTAATAAAAAATTAGATATGAAACAACAGTTCTGGGAAATCAATTAAAACAAGATTTTTGGGCGAGTAGGTAGATAAATTGAGAGTATATCAGCAAAATAAGGGATAAAATTATCCTTACTATATCGACAATCAATATGAAAACACAGTCTACTGGAAAAATAAACATGGCCATAGACAGAATACAGTTAATATATTAGATGTTCAACTTCACTAGCCAATCAAAAAACCACACATTAATGAAAACTTTCTGCTCATCAGATAAATGACAAAGACCATTAATATACAATGTGAAAGAAGTGTGAGAAAAAGGGTATTTTCACGTGCTACCGCTGGGAATGAAATTAGCATAAAGGCAATTCAGCAGTTCTTACAGATATTAAAAATGCAAACATCACCACTTGAACCTGAAATTTCACTCTGAAAACTTCCATTCATATTGTTGCAAACACGTACAAGGATGTTGTTTACAAGATCATTACGTGTAATGGTCAAGAATTACAGTTAACTCAATGTCCACCCATAGGAAAACAGGTCAATTATGGTCCATTCATATTACTGATTATCTTATTTATAATAAAATAGAAAATGTCTAAAATGCAGTGCCAAATGATACAGTGGCAAAAATATATACAGAAAAATCATTTGAAATGCAAAGAAAACTGGGCATAAGGAAAAAAGCATGCACATATAACTATCACAAGTAATAAGCTCTTCAGGTTCAGAAAAAGCTAGTCAATAAGACACAAAGAAGGTTTTAAAGAAATTCAATAAATATATTCAAACTCAACCTTCTATGTGTCATGGAGACAAACACATATACACACACATTTGTACAATGTATAAGCTGAATTTATGAAAACTAGGAAAAAATGGCTAAATCCAAACACTGAATAAATAGAAAAATCCCCTTACTACTCTAAATAAGGAAAATATTAAAAAGCTGGCTAGGCTTGGTGGCTTCTGCCTGTAATCTCAGCATTTTGGGAGGCCGAGGCGGGAAAATCACCTGAGGTCAGGAGTTCGAGACCAGCCTGGCTAACATGGTGAAACTCCATTTCTACTGTACTGAAAATATAAAAAATTAGCTAGGCGTGGTGGCGCACGCCTGTAATCCCAGCTGCTCAGGAGGCTGAGGCAGGAGAATCACTTGAACCCGGGAGGCGGAGGTTGCAGTAAGCCAAGATTGTGCCATTGCACTCCAGCTTGGGCACCAAGGGCAAAACTCTGTCTCAAAAAAAAAAAAAGAAAAGAAAAAGAAAAAGCCAAATAATAATCAGAATTGAGGAAAAATAGAATCACAGATACAGATTTAAAAACAATCAAAACCTAGAGAAAATGATTTCCAAGCAAATCACTTTACCAAAATTCACCCCAGAAAAAGCACATCACACTTGAACATCCCAACAACACAGAAACAAGAGAAAGATACAAAACCAGATGGTTTCACAGCAGAATGTTATACAACCTGTAAAGAACACAGAATTGCAATGTTATATCGGGATTTCAGATTATAGGGGGAAAAAGATGAAAAGCTCTCCATTAATTAAAAAGAAACAGAAAAGATACCAGAAGAGCATCATGAATGTAAATTTAACAACATATACACTCTGACCAAGCAGAATTTACTGTAGTACAAGAGTAGTTCAATATTAGAAAATCTACAGAAGAAATTATTTCCATTATCTAATCAAATAAAAAAACAAGTATGTGATTCCACTATGGTATGATCAAATCACACCCAGAAAACTAAGTTCACAAGTATTCAAAAAATAAAAAAAACAAAATGCTCAAATGAAATAATTTAAGAAATAAAAAACCTAAATGATAAAAGGCAATCAGTTATCACCCTAAAGCCACTTCCATTAAAATCACAAAAGCACACCTGGAATCACTAAAATTCTGGCAAATATACCACAGCAATAAAATGAAATTACTGGTGCAAATTTTGGAGAAGTAAAGTTCTCTTGCCTTTACTGCTATTTTTATATATATAAAATTCCAGTGAAATCTAATTACAGTTTTTAAATGCTATTTGAACTGATAAGGAAATCTGGTAATGTCACTGGTCACAAGACAAATACACAAAATAATCTGCATAGATGATAACTAGGTTAAAATAAACATAGGAAAAATTCTGTACTCACAATGTAACATTTTTTTCTTTTTTTTGAGAAAGGGTCTCACTCTGTTGCCCAGGCAGGAGTGTAGTGGCATGATCACAGCTCACTGCAGCCTCAAGCTTCTGGGCTCAAAAGATCCTCCCTCCTGGGCCTCCTGAGTAGCTGGGACTACAGACACACACCACTATGCTCAGCTAATTTTTTATTTTTTTGTAGAGACAGGGTCTCACTTTGTTGCCCAGGCTTGTAACACATTTTTACAAAGCAAACAAACTTTTAAAATAGGGTACCTATTTACCTTATCTAAGCAGAAGTTAAAACAAAAATCATAATGGAAAAGTGGGAGACTATATACTGGTAAAAAGTAACAGATCAAAAACTACCTAAACACATAGGCATATGGCAATTTAACCTTGAAATTCATAGAGAAGCAACAGAAAAATACAGGGAGAAAGAGATGACTCATCTTTTCTAGCTAAAGATTTTAATTCGCTATCTTCTTATGTAGATCCAAGCAGATGAAAGACATGCCAAGATGCAGGAATAACAAAGTAACTTTATATAGCACACAGAATATTCTTAAAAACTAGCCCTGAACGACAACATATATGAAGCTTTAATAAACTGTAAAGAACTTTACATCTTAGAGACTGTACTTTCTGATCATAATGCAATAAGGATAGCTCATTAAAAAAAGTTCCCCAAAGGTACAATCCATGAAATAATTGATGGGCTGAAATAACAAATTTAGTTTTCATTAAAATTAGAAACTTCTGCTCTGTTAATCTGAAGAATGAGAAGATAAGCCACAAACTGGGAGAAAATAGTTGCAAAAGACTTATCTGATAAAAACCAGTTATCTTAAAACTCTACAATAAAAAAACAATCGGATTAAAAAATAGGCAAAAGATCCAAAGAAACACTTTCCCAAAAATGTAAAGATGGCAAATAAAGATGCTCCACATCACATACAATTAGCCACAAATTAAAGCCGGATACATTATACACCTATTAAAATGAAAAATCCAAAATGCTGATATCAAATGCTGGTGAAGGTGTGGTACAACAGGAATTCTCATTCATTGCTGTTAGGAAGTCAGAGTGGTACAGCCACTTTGGAAGACGATTTCAAGGTTTCTTAACGAAACTAAACACACTCTTACTACACAATCTAGCAACAGTGCTCCTCATTAATATCTACCCAAATTAGTTGAAAACTTATGTACACACAGAAAATCTGTACATGTATGTTTACAGCAGCTTTACTCATAATGACCAAATCTGGGGAACAACCAAAATGTTCTTAGTACATGAATGGATAAAGTGTGGTACACCCAGATAATGGAGTATAATTCAGTGAGAAAAACAAACGAAGTATCAAGCCATAAAAAGACAATGGAGGAACCTTAAATGCATATTACTAAGTAAAAGAAGCCAATCTGAAAAGGCTAAATACTGTATGATTCCAACTATATGAAATTCTTAGAAAAGCAAAACTATGAAGGCAGAAAAAAAATGGTTGCTGGAGTAGAGCAACAAGAAATGAATAGGCAGAGCACTGATTTTTAGGGTAATGAAACTATTCTGTGTGATACTGCAATGGCTGATACATACATATTCATTATACATTTGTCAAAATATATAGGATGTACAATATTAACAGTGAACCCTGATATAAACTGTACTTTGGATGGTAACAATTTGTCATTGTATATTCATCAATTGTAACATATGTACCAATCTGGTGTGACATGCTGACAGTGCCAGACAGCAAGTTCTCTGTGGGGGGTAATAATCTGGGAACTCTACTATCCACTCAATTTTGCTATAAACCAAAAACTGCTCTTAAAAAACAGTATCTATTTTTTAAACAAAGTCTCATGTCTGGAAACCAAGAAAAACATATCCCTTAATAAAGAAATTTGTGGGTTTTTTATTTTGAGATGGGGTCTCCCTGCTAATGTGTGGTGGTGGCATGATCTCGGCTCACTGCAGGCTCAATCTTCCTGGGCTCACGCAATTCTCCTACCTCAGTCTCCCAAGGAGCTGGGACTACAGGAGTGTGCCACCATGCCTGGCTAATTTTTGTATTTTTGTAGAGATGGGGTTTCACCATGTTACCCAGGCTGGTCTCAAGCTCCTGGGCTCAAGAAATCCTACCACTTCAGCCTCCTAAAGTGCTAAGATTACAGGCAGGAGCCACTGCATCTGGCCAGGAAAAGTATTAATATTGCTTTAGAAATACACAAATAGAAATAAACAGTGGAAAAGGAAACACAGAGATAAATCCCAGAATACGTGAGAATTTAAATATGACAATAAAGAGCTTTCAATTAAAGTCAGAAAAACTGGTTTGATAGCTGACACAACTGGCTATCCATCTTATAGACAGATATTCCAGATGAATCAAACACTTAATGATTAAAAAAAAAGCAATGAGAATCTTCCAAGAAAATACAATGAGGAAACTTTTGTAAAAATTTCAATAAACTCATCAGCTAAAAGAGATAACCTATCTAATTACTACATTAACATCCTAAAAGGTTATGTGGCAAGATCATTAAAAGCAAAATCAACAGACCAATGACTAAGAAAAATATCTGAAATTCATGATTATTAAAGGGTTAACATCAATAACATTTGAAAAACTCTTAAAATGAAATTTACAGGAAAAAATTAAAAATAACCCAAACTAAAAACAGGAAAGGACAGGGACAGGTTAACAGAAGAGAAATCCAAATACCAAATAAAATGTTCAATCTCATTAAGAATCAAAGAAAAACTATCACTTTAAACCCATGTCCACTCACTAAAATTCAAATGAGTGATACCGGCTATTGCTGCTAGAGATTCTTGAAGAAAAAGACATGGTACTACACCATTATTAGATATGTCTTTTTATACATATGAAAAACAACATGACTTGAAAAACAACATGACTAGTTACACACGATCCGTCCCGAATATGTTATTCCTGGAATCTTTCTTAGGTGTAAAAAAAAAAATTTGTTTATAATTGGGAGGGGATCCTAGATGTAAACGGAATTTCCATTAATAAGTGAATGGTTTAATGTGTCTCTATGCCAAAGAATACTTTATAAAGTCATTTAAAAAATTACATCTACATTAAGGAACTTACACAGATTTTCACAAAAAACTTTTAAACAAGAAAAAGTGTATTTAACAAATAACTTAAGCATATATAACGTGAACCAATTATGTAAAATGTGTATGTATTTGTCTATGCTTAAGTAACACGCAAAAAGATCTTCAGCTAAGGTATTAATGGTGGTGGTTCCCTCATGGTCCAAAAATTAAGGATGAATTTTACTTCCTTTTTAACTTATGTCTGCTTTGTTTTCCTCCCAATGAGCCTGCATTATTTAAATAAGAAAAAAAAAACCATTAAGTTATCCTTTATAAAAAATAAAAGCAGGTACTTATAGTAGAATAATACCAAATGGGCTGGGTGTAGTGGCTCATGCCTGAAATCCCAGCACTTTGGGAGGTCGAGGTGGCGGATCACTTGAGGACAGGAGTTCAAGACCATCCTGGGCAACATGGTGAAACCCCATCTCTACAAAATACAAAAATTAGCCGGACATGGTGGCACATGCCTGTTGTTCCAGCTACTCAAGAGGCTGAGGCAGGAGAATCGCTTGAACCCGGGAGGTGGAGGTTGCAGTTAGCCAAGATTGAGCCACTGCACTCCAGCCTGGGCAACAGAGTGAGACTCTGTCTCAGAAAAACAAACAAACAAAAAAAACCCAAAAGGATATTTTGCAACCATTCAACTTTTAAGGCAAAAGACACAAGAATGTTTTTAAAGCATTTAAATAAAATTCTTAATTTAAAATCTTCTCTCCAAATGCGAAAAACAACATTTGCAATCAATTCTGTTAACTGTAACAGTAGCATAACAGCTACCTCTCAGGAACATTATGATTAAATGAGATTATAAACAAAACTCTTCCTTTCATTGATCTTTAAGGAATAGCAAAATAGCAAAAATGTTTTTAAATTAAGGTACATAAATTTTCCTATCCATATATATATACATTTAAAAAAATAAAATTATCGCCTAACATCTCTCGGGCACTGTGGCTCACGCCTGTAATCCCAGCACTTTGGGAAGCTAAGGCAGTCAGATCACTTGAGGCCAGGAATTCAAGATCAGCCGGGCCAACATGGCAAAATCCCGCCTCTACTAAAAATACAAAAATTAGTCGGGGATGCTGGCAGGTGCCTGTAGGCCCAGCTACTCAGGAGGCTGAGACATGAAAATCACTTGAACCCGGGAAGCGGAGACTGCAGCGAGCTAAGATCGCACCACTGCACTCCAGTCTTAGTGACAGAGCGAGACTCTGTCTCAAAAAAAAAAAAAAAAAAAGATTATCTCCTAATGTAATGCTTAATTTGTAATTACTAGGTTAAGTACCATGCACCTACAAGTTCTGCTTCCCTTCTAAATGTGATGGGAAGAATTTAAATCCTTTTAAAAGTTGATACGTATGATTCTCATCTCTCATTAAGCCCCACCGAAACTAGATTTTAAAATAAATAAATTTTTCAATCCTTATCATAGAAAAAAAGGGAAAAGGGAAAACTATGGATTAATGCAAAGATTTAGCAGATAATCCTTAGAGCAGAAAAAAGAATAATTGTAAAGTAGGTTAAAGTATACTAAAATTAAAATATTACAAACGTTTAAAGAGTACTTACTGCACCAGATGCTGTACCTAAAAAATAAAAAACAGGCAAAATATTTACACCATGATAAATCATGCTCTCCTTCATAAGTTTTAATATTTATTCATATATTCATAGTACTTATTCCTCCTCATCCTCAAGATTTTGAGACTATCTCATATGAACTATGTGCTAGCTATCTTTCCCACAAAATAAACATCTATAGTGCAAAACATTTTCAGAGTTTGAACTTTCAATCTACAAACTCACTTGGAGGCAGTCTGAGAAGTATTCAACATTGCCTTTTATTTCTCCTTTCCTTACTATAATAGGTGACTATGTTTCTTATTCCTCTTTCTCTACTAAGTATATTACCAAAGCACAATAATGCCTCTACCACTGATTCTACAGCTTTAGATTCCTGATAACTTTATCTGAATTCCAGATTTGTGCTGTACAACACAACAGCGATCAGACACCAGACATCCCTTTAAATTAAAATTTAAGATTAAATAAAATTTAGAAAATTCAGTTCCTCAGTTGCACCAGCCACATTTCAAATACACAATTACATGTGTCTAGTGGCTACTGTATTAAGCAGTACAGATTACAGAACATTTCCATCACTGCAGAAAGTTCTATTAGATGTTACTGTCCTCTATACTACTACAGAAAACTCCTTAAGAGATTTTGAAATGCATGTTAGTCACAAAACTCCTAATAATAATCTTAAACTTTAGAAACTAGTAATTTAAACATGTCAATAAAATAAAGACGGAGATTGTATGTAAAACAAAACAAAACTAAGTTTGTATATACTGAGTACACTCAAAAGAAGCTACTATAGAAAATCACTGTAGAGCCAAAGCATTTTAAAAGTAACTAAAAACAAAAATTATGTAATTTTCCAGGATTACTGAGGGTAACAGTACCCAGCTCTAGATATCTAAATAAAAGAAAATAATTGTATTAGGTATTTCAGAACATTTTAGTTTAAATAATGAAATCTGTGAAACATCTTTAAAAAATCAATTAAGTCCCATTTGAACCCAGAGAAAAGCACACAGTACATTTTCAACACCTTTCAACCAATACTGTTTATAACAGAACACAATCTTGTCATAATCATGGGATGAAGTTCGGCATCTGGAATATTAATTTATGTGGACAGCTATGTATTCATGATACTGGAGGCATTATTAATATATATTAAAATCTTATGAGTCAAAATGGCCAGTTATTGGGAACTGATATTTACTCCAATGGCTATCAATACAAGGGCCAAGGAGACGACAGAAAACTAACTCTGAAGTAGTCTAGAATGCCAAGGAGAGCTCATACTAAAGAATGGAGTCACTACGTCATTCTAATGCTTGCTGAGTACAAATATGAACTCAACCAGAGTTCATTTAACATATACTCTCTGAGCACTTACTGTGTTGACAGGACTACTGTTAAGTATTGAATAGTCAGATCATCCAACTTTTCAAAATAAATTCAAACTCAAAATCTGCAGACTACAAATGTTAGCAATAATTACAAAATTGAAGAACATTGTGTGGGCCAAAGTATATCTGCAGACCTAATTGGGTCCAGAACTCCTGACCTAAAACTGTAAAAATTTCCTAAGAATTCAATTATCGCCGGGCGCGGTGGCTCACGCCTGTAATCCCAGCACTTTGGGAGACCGAAGTGGGCGGATCACAAGGTCAGGAGTTCGAGACCAGTCTTGCCAACATGATGAAACCCGGTCTCTACCAAAATACAAAAATTAGCCAGACATGCACCTGTAGTCCCAGTTACTTGAGAGGCTAAGGCAGGAGAATCGCTTGAACCCGGGAGGCGGAGGCTGCAGTGAGCCGAGATTGCCACTTACTCCAGCCTGGGTGACAGAGCGAGACTCCATCTCAAAACAACAACAACAAAAAAAAGACTTCAATTGTCAACGCTATCCCAGTTTCCTATTGCGGAAAAAAGAAAAAGGAGGTTATATAAAGTCCAAGAGATCCTGCTTTTTTTACTCCTCATTATAATAGGGCTGCTACTGTCCAAATGAGGTCTAACACATACCACCATACATAGTATACATACCTGCTGCTACATCCATACTATTTACTCCTGGCTGTAAGAAGAAAAATGAAATTAGTGTTATTCATCTCTTTTAAAGTGTATTTTATATAAGTTCCTCATAAAGCATAGTGAAATCAGTACCTGCTATGTATAATCCTCAAGCCTGTGACTCAAAGATTCTTAGCAAAACTTTTAGTGGTCTCAGTTCCCCGAGCTTGCTATAAATTGTAAAGGAGATCGGCAAACTGAGGCTACGGGAGTAGTTTAAATGTTATATGGTCACCAAGTGTACACAAGGTCCTCAACGCTTTACCCACAATTCTGGAAACCAAAACCCTCTGAAAACCAACTTTTTTCAAGTATGGTACCAAAACTCACTACAGTGGCAAAACCTGCCCTAAATGAACATGAAACTCCACAAACTTCATTTATCCCACTTCAGTTTAGTTTAGCTGCAAAAATACTAACATTATTAAGTTAGACGGCATTGCCCTGGACCTCGCAGGAAATGTTTACATATTATATGCAATGTGTTACTTTCCAGTATTATAAAGAATTTTTGAAATATATCTCGTCTTAGGATTTTGGGAAAGACATTGCAAACTTACCACCTCAAGGGAGTATGCCACATCTGTTCATTACAACCCCATAAAGAATAAAGAAGTTAAACTTGAATTTCGTAATAATTTATATTACTATACTACCCGACAGAGGTGGTAAGGCTGTTTAATAGATTTTCTAATTAATTTGCCACAGCTGAAGTCTCAGAATGTGGATTTCCAATTAAATCTTGATTTCTAAATCTAGTATTAAATCATATTATACCAACTTTTAATTAGCACTCAGTGAAGTAAATGTTTACCCTTTAAAACTTACATGTTATCAGACCAATAAAATGTTTCTGGCTCACATTGTATACTTTTCAGTATTCTGGTCTTAATACAGAATTAACCTAATAATTAAAAATGTACATATAATATCAATATAGGAAAAAATCTAAATGCCTATCATTGAAGTTACAGAAACTAAATCCAGGACAAGCACAGTGGCTCATGCCTGTCATCCCTGTGGGAGGCCGAGGCAGGAGGATAATTTGAGCTCAGGAGTTTGAGACCAGCTTAGGCAACAGAGGGAGACCTCATCTCTATAAAAAAAATTTAAAATTAGCTCGGCGTGGTGGCACGTGCCTGTGGTCTCAGCTACTCAGAAGGCTGAGGTTGGAGGATTGCTTGAGCCCGGAAGGTTGAGGCTGTAGTGAGTTGTTATCATGTCACTCACTGCACTCCATGCTGGTTGACAGAGCAAGACTCTGTCTCAAAAATACAAAGAAAAGAAAAGAAACTGAAAGTCCACAGTAATTCTCATATTTTATTACAGTACTACACAGGCACTTCAACGGCTAACATGATTGCCTATCAAGTATATAGGTATTATTATTCCATATATAAAAGCAATCAATCAAAACATTACTTCACAGAAAATAGTTATTTTCACATGATTACCGGTAAGGCAGGCTGCATGGAAGCCTGAGACATATGAGACATCATCATTCCAGGCATTACTGACGACATCATTCCAGGCATCTAAAATAAAAGTAAAAAAGGTTACTATAAGACCAAAGCACTTAATATGACTTTAAGAATCCCATAACTTAAGATTAAAAACCACTAAACACTATACCATGTGAATAGTATGCTTAGTAAGTGCTTGTTGAATGAATGAAGTACTTTATCAATAATCTATTTTAATACTTATGTCACAGTTTTTATATATATGGTCAAAATTATTTTAACAAGTAAATTTAGTAAGTTTGGACTATTACGTTATTTCTAGCCTGAACTTAAAAAAACATTAATTTCCTTTTAGTTGTAACACAGCAGTCATATTTTTCTCACTTCTTTGGAGCAAGAGAATTTAACATAAAATTTTTTCAGTATTTTTCACCTTTGATTTTTAATACATGTACTGAATAAATTTTACAATGTGGCACATTTCAAAATCCTAGATCAAAGGTGCTAATATCCAAACAATGACCTAAAAAAATACATTTAAAAAAACCCTTTTTAAATCACAAGTCATCTATCCCCTCTCATGTACAGAAAACTTAAGGCACATACATAAATATCTGAAGATATTAGTTTGGGAGCTCAATCTAGTTTATCAACAACTACCATTCAAATCTATGAATTAATTCTATTAAGTCTGAATATAAATCCTGAAGATTAACACAAGTTTCTCAAGAATTTGACCCAATGCTCCTCTATATTAGTATAATCCCACATTACAATTTTGATTTTAATGACCATTAAAAAGATCTAAGGAAATTCAGAAGGGGACAAAAATTACATACAATAATCACAGGTACTGGAACAAGGTAACCAGTTATTAAACAATTTCAAAGTAAATGAACATTTTGAGAAATAGGAACAACAGAAAATAAGCATATGGTCAGCAGGAACATACAGATTCAAGCCTTCTAAAGTTATGTAAGAACATTCACACACTGAATTGTATTCCTTGTGAAAGTGACCCATGAAGCTAAATGAGGCTACGGTACCTATTAAAATAAAGTAGCATGGAGTTAACGGGTTAAAAACAACCAATAAACTGTCTAAACATCATTAAACAAAACTTTTTGACAAAAATTGTGACTACAAGAATGTGGTGGCTGACTTGGAATATGATCCAAATGGTACGTATTTTTTTTAAGGTACAGAATTTGAAAACCGAAGCACTGGCAAGCCTCCATCATCCAGACTGAGAATCAGAGAAATAATTTACAAGGTAAGGAGAAAAAACACAACAATCAAATTAGAAAGAACTATAACCAGGCTTACTCCCAGCCCATACATCTCCAGCCAATAGATATATCCTCGTAATTTTGCTTTAGGCCAATGTAAAATACGCTGAATCAGGTAACTGGTTGCATTGGAAAACAACCAAGATACATGACAGGCAACATAGAAACAGCCTGCTACTTTAAGTAACCTATATATAAAATCAAAAGCTAGTAACATAACCAACACTAGAATTCTAAGCTAAATTGACAGATCAAGGCCTGAAAACTTAAGAGAAAAACCAATCAAAGTAATTTCTCCTAAGAATTAAAGATATTTTTTTTAAAGTAGAGTAAAATCTGCATAAAGCAACAGAACATTCTCTCGCTAGGCACAGTGGCTCACTCCTGTAATCCCGGCACTTTGGGAGGCCAATGCAGGCGGAACACGATGTCAGGAGACCAAGATCTTCCTGGCTACCGTGAAACCCCATCTCTACTAAAAATACAAAAAATTAGCCAGGCATGGTGGCACGTGCCTGTAGTCCCAGCTACTTGGGAGGCTGAGGCTGAGAGGTGGAGGCTGCAGTGAGCTGAGATGGCGCCACTGCACTCCAGCCTGGGCAACAGAGAGAGACTCCGTCTCAAAAAAAGAACATTCTCTCATGGCAGTAGCAGACTGTACAAATAAATGTAATTTCAAATTGAAATATCCTGACTTTATCACACATATAAAGATAAAATCTTACTTAAAAACAAAGCCACATAAAAACCAATATATAAGAGTTTAGTAGACCAGGCCAATGAGACTTACAGCAGGCAGTATTTGAAAATCACTAAAGAACATACAGAGTTTGACATAGTTCTCTCTTTAATTGACCTTCTTCCCATACCTAAAATGTTTAAACACCTCAGAAATGTTCTTTTAGAATGGAAATCATGGTATTTATTATAGAATGAGATTTAATGTCAAAAAGCTACATTCTCCCTTTGTATCTCCGTAAATTCTGGGGGTGAAGACAGTTAATCTTGTTTTACCTGACAATCTGCAAGTCCTAAATTACATACAACTGAATATCCTGAAAGTAAATCAATCATTAATGTAATTTAAACCAAAACTGTGATGTCAACATAAAACCAAAGAACAAAACAATAAACATGCAAAATACTGTATTCTGTAGGAAAAACTACTGTAAGAATTTAAGAAATTTAGAGTTCCTTTAGAGGACTGAGAATCCCTAAGTCTGTTTTTCCAAGTCTAAAAAATCTACTTTGTGGCGATGTTATGATTCTCATTCTCTACTAATTCTAGGATATACATAACATAGAGATACTTTTTATAATCTCTTTCTTTGAAGCTAAATCTTTTAAAGAAATTGTGTTGATTTATGCCAGTCACTTTGGCAGCACCATCAATCTGAGACCATTAAAAGTTTCTAAGCTATCTATTAACACTTACTGTTAAGGGGAATACAAGATGCAAACTTAGGAGAATTGGCTTTGGCTCAAATCCTCAAAAGTGATTTTTTCCTCCCTCATCCCAATAATAAA
This sequence comes from Papio anubis, assembly GCF_008728515.1. NCBI lineage: Eukaryota > Metazoa > Chordata > Mammalia > Primates > Cercopithecidae > Papio > Papio anubis. Next base: position 36,507,796 of record NC_044985.1, read on the forward strand.
AGAGTTAAAACATTCAAATGTCTTTGCTCTCTCCTCTGTCACGGTAGGTATACTTCTTCTTTCCATGAAGAGGTGTCTCAACGTTATCTGTTGAGTGTTTCAGATTTTCCATTTAGATTTTTTTTTTCTTTTCACTCTTAAGGGCACATAAAACACAGTCATGTGTCATTTAATGACCGTATGTTCTGAGAATTGTGTCATCAGGAGGTATCATCATTGTGTATCATAGAATGCACTCACACAAACCTGGATGGTTATAGTCTACTACACATCTAGGCTATTATGGTATACACAGCCTATTGCTCCTAGGCTAGAAACCCTTATAACATGTTACTGTACTGAATACTGTAGGCAACTGTAACACAATGCTAAGTATTTGTATATCTAAACATAGAGGTAGTATATGATTTAACAGGACCACCATTGTGTATGTAGTCTGTCATTTACCAATATGTCACTATGTGGCACACAAATCTAATACTGTGTCTCAACATTTAAGTTCAATGAAAATGGGATGTTGCGTCAAAATAATAAAGGGGGAAAATTCTTAACTTAGTTGCTACAATAACGCCACAACGAATTCCATGAGCCACACCATTCTTAAGGCTACAAAGTGGTAGTTCATATTTCCTTAATCTGAAGCATACTATAAAATCAAAACCATGTACTGCTTTGCAAATTCCCATTTAAACTACTTTGGTAAATATGTAAAAGTGCTATAATTCAAAATTTTTAGTTGTATGAGACATAAATTTCCTAAAATGTTAAACATCTGAATATTATGAACAATTTGGCACCTTTAAAAAACGTAGCTGATATATTTTATACAATTCATGAGTGGCCAACCATATGTATATTTACACTATGTAAATCATTTCTATTTCCTATTCTTTTAATAAGTATAAAACTAACTATCAAGATGTTCTCAGAAGAATCATCAGTTTGAGGAAAATAAAAAATACATGAACAAAACACTAGGGAGCGCCACATATCCTGTTCAGTCATTCTTAGCATCCCAGAAAGTTTCTAATGTTAGATATAAACAAACATATTTCATTTATCACTCTACATATTTTAAAAAATGAAAATAAAAAGCGGTAGTAATGAAAGCAGTATCAATGCTACGGTGAGTGAATTTTACAAAGTGTAAATTCAATTGGTCCAATTTTACCATGACATGAAAAGAAAGCACTTTAAAAGTGAAGAACTTCACATGGGGACTTCACAAGTTCTTTCCTTCATAGTTATTAAGTTTTTCCTGCTGGAAAGAAATGACAAACAATTGGACCTATCTTTTGTCTAGTATTACAAAAAAAAAAAAATCACCTGAAAAAATATTAACTCCTAAATCTGGTGGTTTTTTAAAAACCATTCTTGCTGCAAACCTGTAGCAGCAAATTCATAACCTAAATAAGTTTCATGTCTGCCTTTTTACTTGGGGTTCTTAAGTGTGCTAAAGTAAAATTCCATAAGGTAAGTACAACCTATAAAGGCGGTTTTAATATTTTAGAACAACTATCTCATATACCACTAAATTATTTTATGAATATACAAATAAATGCCAAAAATCTTGAATAAATGCAAACTGAATCTTTAAATAGAACTAAACGTTCATTCAATTGGAGATAAATGGAAATATCTATGTTTAAAGCATACCCTTAGCAACCAAAAGTAAACTGGTGGCTTTTTTTGTGGAAATCATTTAACCTACTTCCTCTTCATCTAAAGCAAGCCTGTTCAATCTGTGGGCCATGGGCCACATGTGGCCCAGGACAGCTTTGAATGTGTCAACACAAATTTGTAAGCTTTCTTAAAACATTCAGATTTTTTTGGCTTTTTTTTTAAGCTCATCAGCTACTGTTAATGTTATTTTTTTTTATGAGTGGCCCAGGGGAGCCAAAAGACTGGATACCCCTGATCCAGAGCAACATAAATTCAAAACATCATTTTTTGATAAGAAATATTTGGATAAATAAAGGGTAGGCAATATTTGTACAAATTGTTATCATGCAGAATAGAACTTTACCATGTAACAAGACAAGTGCCAGTATTCAAAATTTGCGAAACTCTCTCAACCTACAGAATTTAGAACTGCTGAAGTATAGCAACCCCTTCAGGGTCTAAGCAAATTAACCCAATTATATAGTCTTATACTGATATATACAGATAATGCAGTCTGAAGTCAGACTGACAGAATTCCTATCCCATTTAACTTGGGCTAATTTATTTGACCTCTCTGGACCACAAACTCTTCATCAATGAGAAAAAACATTAACTGTCTGATAGGATTATTATAGAGAACAAATGTGATAATACAGATACGGCACTTAGAAACAGGCTTAATAAATAATAATAGGTATTATCAATGGTCTCCATTTAATCAAGGTATATCTTATGTCACCCCTTCCTTCATCTATTCTTTATCTAGCTTTCAAGTACTTCAGTTCTTTTAAGTTATCTAGGGAAAATATTGTAAAACCACAGTAATATTCAATAGGAACCAATACACATTAATAAGAAGTCAATCTCAGATTAAGATCATGCTTAGTGCTGGCTCTGCAATGTCACTGAGTAACTCACTAAATTCTCTGGGCCTTACTATTCCCATTTGTAAATTGGACATCCAATCCATCTAGCCAATCTACTTTTCAATCAGGAAGATCAAATTCAATAGGCTATAATCTCTCCAAGTTTATATAAGCATGGTGACAGAATTCTTGACACAAATTATGTGACACAATTTAGAAATAGCACTAAATGACAACGAACTGACACTTTTTTAAAAAAGCTCTAATCATAACTGGGGATACACAAAAATTGCATTGCCTCAACTAAGTCATATAGAATTAATGACTTTAAAACTTACTCTAAAAAGTCATCAAAGCCTTCTTTTAGACAAAAGTATACAAGGACACAAGACCATTATTACCCCCTGCCCCAAGTCTTTCAAGCTAGACTCAGCAGTATATCAAGCTAAATCTTTATACTTTATTTCAGTATAAGTAAGGGTCTAATTTTCTATACCTAACAAATACATGATCATAAATACACGATGACTTAGATTACTGAAAAATCATCTTTCAAAGAAGTAACAACTTTCTTGATTCCACATGGCCAAATGGGTGTTTGCAAACAAGAACTTAATGCTCATTCATTTATCAAAAGCTAGTTTTAAAAGTCTTAGCCTAAATCTAAGATCAAGACCTAATGATAAGGATCCCATTCACAACGTAATGTGATTTTGTTTAAAAAGATCAAAGCTGGCCAGGCGCAGTGGCTCACGCCTGTAATCCCAGCACTTTGGGAGGCCAAGGCAGGTGGGTCATGAGGTCAACAAATCAAGACCGTCCTGGCCAACATGGTGAAACCCCATCTCTACAAAAATACAAAAAATCAGCCGGGCGTGGTGACACGCACCTGTAGTCCCAGCTACTCCAGAGGCTGAGGCAAAGGAATTGCTTGAACTCGGGAGATGGAGGCTGCAGTGAGCTGAGATCGCACCACTGCACTCCAGCCTGGCGACAGAGCAAGACTCTGTCTCAAAAAAAAAAAAAAAAGCAATCAAAGTCTAAGATAAATACAAGAATTTCATTAAATAACAAAAAACAAAGCCTAAGACAAAGCAAACTGAATTTCAACTCAAGACAGTCTTCACTAGTCCTTCATGACTAACAGAACCATTCAGACTGGGAGAAGATACAGATTTCCACTTTGAGTTCACTAAGAAAGAAGCAGAAGTGGATTTCCTTTTAAATCCACCAGTGCAAAATATCATGACAGAGATGATAAATTCCTCTTCAAAAGGTTTTAATTCCCAGTTCCTCAAGTTCTTTGTTTCTCTAGTTTCTATAGTTATCCGTGCTATAACTAACCCTTCCTGCCCTTGCAGCACCCTGACATGCCCTGACAAGTCTAGACATGCCTTACTCCATAACAGATAGCCTTCCCCTTCCCGCCTAGATATCTGTGTTCAATTACAAATATTAGCCAATCAAGTCAGTTTAGATTGTGCGGTCCAACCCTAGCAAATAGGGGAAAGACACAACAGTAGGGACCAGCTGTGTAATGAATAAGAACCTCTTCCCCTCCCTTGTCCGGTGTGCTCTTGCCACTGCTCTATCCGCAAGACGCACCCTTCTACAGAAGTAAATTGCCTTGCTGAGAAAACCTTTGCCTGCGTATATTTTCACTTTGCAACACCAAGCATTTACTTCCAACAATTTGGGGGCCCATCCAGGATTCCCATTCTCCTTCGGTGAACAGGTCTCTGGTCACTTCTCATGGGGAGGCGCGACCCACTGCCTCGTTGAAGTGGCCTCAGTGTAGAGACTGGAACCCATCAACAAATACACCCAGACTCTCAGCAACAGGGAAAGATACAGGCCAGCAGCTTGGGGAAAGGATTCTCACATACCGCGACAACCAGGTAACTCTGTACACAGACCAAGGTAAGAAACGTTGCAGGGGTGACAAAGTATTTCCTTGGTGGTCGGGATATTCTGGAGGATGAAAGTGTGTGTGAATGATCACAAGCACTACTGCTTTCAGTGCTGCTTGTGTGAATGGTACTAAGCACTACTGCTGTGCAGAGTGAGGGGGTCCTATCTGTAGTTCTGTGGTCACTTCATACAGCTTAGGGCAGATCCTGCTGTGGGGCTCATACCGGCACGCCAATGCCAAGAGGGGCCTAAATTCGCATGAGGGAAGTGGCCAGAGTGGATGAAGCAAAAGAAGGGTGCAAGGAGCCTCCAGGAGGTGGGGCTAAAGGATAGGCAAGAAATCTCTAATACGAGGGACTGAGACTTAACAAGTCTCCAGAGAAGAATTTTCAGGCAAGAAGTCTCTAATACGAGGCATTGAGTCTAACTAGGACCTGACATGGGAAATACCCCAAGCAAGACAGAGTAAAAAGGATAAAGATGGCAGTAAAGATATTCCCGCCGATAGTCCCCTAGGTCTCATATTAAAATACTGGAAAGATAATGAGAAGACTAAACTTAAGAAACAGCAACAAATGATAAAATATTACTGTTTTATTTGGACTCGGGGACTCATCCTCAAACCCTCAATCTTCTGGCCAAAGTTTGGGTCGAATGAGGGTGCAATGTGTCAGTTTTTGATTCAATATGTCAATGACAAAAGCCCAGTTTCTCAAGAGGAACTGGACTATGCTCTTTATTGGAGGCAGGTACCTGTCCTCCTTTTTCCCTTAGAGACAACTAGGAAAGAACCTGATCTAGCATCACAAAAGGAAAAATTAGATAAGTTAGTTCCAATGCTCAAAGACTCCAGCACATGGGATCCCCTAGACCATCCTCCCCGGCTCAGTGTTCCCAACCCCTCTCCTCAGGCAGCTGCTGCCACCCCAGGTCCCGCTCTAGATCCTTCACCTACTCACGTTACTCCTCCTCCTTACAATCCTGACTCTTAGAAATTATCATCCCAGGAGCCTGTCCCTTATTAGCCTAAGGACCCCTCCTTAAAGGGACTCCAACATGAAATAGAGCAATGTAAAAAGGATATCCAGAACTTCCCTTTCCCCTCTACAACTCAAGAGTCGGCCCCTGCTCTCTTTCCCTTAAAACTGATCAATTTTTAGGACCTCGGTTATACATTTGGGTAGAGTTAATGTACATCTTGGACATCCTTCAGGAAAAGAAAGGAGTATGATTCGTAGGGCTGCTATGGTAATTTGGGAACGTGAGCGTCCTCCCAGTCAAAAAGTTCCTACCGTGGACCAGAAAACCCCGCCCAAGACCCCCAGTGGGACAATAAAAACCTGGCTCACTGGGAAAACATGCAGGACCTAAGGGAGATAATAATAAAAGGAATTCAGGTATCAGTACCCGAACCCAAAATCTCTCTAAAGCATTTGATATACAACAAAAAAAGGATGAAGGGCTTATGAGATTCCTAGATAGACTGAAAGAGCAAATGAGACAATACGCAGGCCTCAATTTAGAAGATCCCCTTGGGCAAAGAATATTAAAACTCCAATTTGTCACTAGAAGATGGCCAGACATCTCAAAAAAATTACAAAAGTACAAAACTGGGAAGACCATCCCCTAACTGAACTTCTCAGGAAAGCTCAAAAGGTGTATGTGAGGACAGATGAAGAAAGGCAAAAACGAAAGACAAAACTTATATTATCCACCTTCCAACAGATGACTCCAAACCCATATACTTCTAAACAGAGCTTCAAGGGGCCAGAACCCATAAAGGGTCCAAACTCTCCTTTAAAGAACCAAGGCCCTCATTTACCAGGCCCTCTAAAGAGTATGGGGGAGCAAAGTCAAAGAATCTCAGAACCGAGAGGGGGTAAGGGTAAGATAGGTGCTACAAATGTAGAACAGGCCACTTGAAGACAAATGTCCCAAATTTAAAAAGGAGAAAGAAGCCCTTCCACTCATGACTTTTGAGGAAGAATAGGGGGGTCAGGGGCTCTGTCTCTTTTATCTTGAGTCCCACCAGGAGCCCTTGATAAATTCAGAAGTGGGCCCTAAGCATGAGCTTATCACCTTTTTGGTCAATTCAGGGGTGGCTCGTGCCTGTTTGTTTCCCTCCATCTAATATTGCCTACTCTTTGGAGGAACTTTTCGTCTCAGGTAAAAGGAGAAAGATTTAAAGAAAAATTTTTAAAAACACAGAGGTCAGATACCAGGATCGATCAGCTCATATTCAGTTTTTGTTAATCCTTGAGGCAGGGACTAACTTATTAGGGAGGGAGTTAATGTTGAAGTTAGGCATAGGCCTACAAGTCAGCCCAAGAGGATTCCTCACCTCATTAAACCTACTCATCACTGCAGATGAAAAATACATTAATCCTAATGCCTGGTCCAAAGAGGAGAACCCAGGGAAACTCCAAGTCTCTCCAATCCACATCAAGCTTAATGCCCCCCCTAAGGAGAAAACAATACCCCATTCCCATAGACTACAGGATAGGGTTGAAACCTAAAATTAAAGGTCTTATTAAAGACAGGCTTTTTGAGCCCTGTACGTCCCCTTATAACACCCCAATATTGCCAGTCAAGAAATCAGACGGGTCATACCGGCTGGTACAGCACCTTAGAGCTATTAACCAAATAGTCCAAACTACCCACCCCGTTGTCCCCAATCCTTACACCATTCTCAGCAACATTCCATATAATCATCAATGGTTTACTGTAATAGATTTAAAAGATGCTTTCTGGGCATGTCCCCTGGCTGAAGATAGTCAAGATATATTTGCTTTTGAGTGGGAGGATCCCCATTCAGGGTGGAAACAACAGTATTGATGGACAGTCTTACCCTAAGGGTAGACAGACTCCTCTAACCTTTTTGGTCAAATTTTAGAACAATTATTATAAAAAGTTGTCATCCCAAAACAAATATGCCTACTCCAATATGTCAATGATATTCTTATATCTGGTGAGGATATAGAGAAAGTAACTGGCTTCTCTACGCATATTCTTAACCATCTGCAGTTTGAGGGGTTAGGAGTTTCAAAGGAAAAGTTTCAGTATGTGGAGCCTGAAGTTAAATATTTAGGCCACTTGATAACTGCAGACTAGGGCCTGAAGGAGTTGAGAGAATTGTGTCCCTACCCTTGCCTCAAACTAAACAAGAACTCAGGAAATTTTTAGGGTTAGCTGGATACTGCCACTTATAGATTGACTCATATGCACAGCAAACTTTCGTATCAAAAACTTGCCCAGGGGAAGCCTGACCATCTGTGGACTTCTAAGGAAGTTGATCAGGTCAAAGAGCTGAATGAAAGACTCATAACTACCCCTGTCTTAGCCTTACCTTCCCTGGAAAAGCTGTACCACATTTTGTGAACATGGATAATGGGGTAGCTTTGGGAGTGGTTACTCAAGAACACAGTGGCACTCAGCAGCCTGTGGCCTTCCTGTCAAAAGTCTTAGATCCAGTTACTTGTGGATGGCCTCAATACATCCAATCCATTATAGCTACCGCAGTATTGGTCCAAGAAACCAAAAACTTAACCTTTGGAGAAAATTTGACAGTAAGCATGCCTCACTAAAGTTAGAACTATCTTAAACCAGTAAGCAGGGAGGTAGCTTGCTGACTCAAGAATCTTAAAGTATAAGGTTATTCTGTTTAAAAAAAAAAAAAAAAAAAAAAAAGATGATTTAAAAGTAGCCACTGATAATTTGCTTAACCCAGCAGGTTTCCTAACAGGGGATCCAAATCTAAAAAAAAAGCACACATGTTTAGATTTAATCGATTACCACACAAAGGTCTGACCAGACCTAGGAGAAGCTCCCTTCAGGACAGGACAACACTTATAAATGGTTCCTCCCAGGTGATTGAGGGAAAAAGACACAATGGGTATTCAGTAATTGATGAAAACAAACTCAAAGAGAGTCAAAAAAAATTGCCCAGTAATTGGTCTGCCCAAACTTGCAAGCTGTTTGCACTCAGCTAAGCCTTAAAGTACTTGAAGAACCATCTATATCGATTCTAAGTAGGCCTTTTTGAGTGGCTCATACATTTGGAAAAATTTGGACTGAACGAGGCCTCATTAACAGTAAAGGTCAAGACCTTGCTCATCAGGATCTATACCACCCAAGTATTGAATAACCTTCAGTTGTCAAAAGAAATAGCTATTGTCCACGTCCCCAGACACCAGAAAAGCCTTTCTTTTGAAAAGTTGAGGAAATAACCTAACAGATCAGATAGCCAAACAGGCTGCCGTTTCCTCTAAAATGCCTGTTTTTCACTTAACTCCTTCCCTTCCTTGTTCTAACGTGATCCCCATTTTTTCTTCTACTGAAAAAAAAAAAACCCTAATAAAAATAGGTGCTGAAGAGAATTCAGAAGGAAAATGGATGTTGCCAAACCACAGAGAAATGTCATCCAAACCCCTTATGAGGGAAATCTTATCCCAACTACATCAAGAGATCCACTGGGGTCCATTGAGGACACAGTCCTCAAGAGTTTACGGATGCACAGAAATTTATACCCTGGCCAAACAGGTTACAGACAATTGCTTAGTTTGTAAGAAAACTAATAAACTATAAAAAGATTACCCCTTGTGGGAAGCGGTCCAGGCTTAAGGCCATTCCAAAGTATCCAGATTGATTACACTGAGACGCCTGCAATAGGGCGTCTAAAATACATACTTGTGATAGATCACCCCACTCACTGGGTCGAAGCTATCCCCTTTTCAAATGCAATGGCCAATAATGTAGTTAAAGCCTTTATTAAAAATATAGTGCCCAGGTTTGGGTTAATAGAAAATACTGACTCAGACAGTGGAACCCATTTTAGCACATACATCATTAAAAAGCTATTCCAAACAATAGACATTAGATGGGAATATCATACTCCTTGACACCCACCTTCATCACGGAAGGTAAAAAGAATGAATCAAACTCTGAAGAACCACTTAACCAAGCTGGTCCTGGAGAATCGGTTACCACGGACCAAACGTCTTCCTGTTGCCCTGTTATGAATCCAAACTGCCCCTCGGAAAGATATTGGTCTTTCCCCTTATGAGATGCTCTATGGAATGCCTTATTTACACTCCATTGCTGACATTCCTACCTCTGAAACTAAAGACCAATTCCTTAAAAATTATATACTTGGTCTATCTTCTACTTTCTCTTCTCTTAAAACCAAAGGTCTCCTAGCACAGGCACTGCCCCCGGAGTTCCTAGTACATCAACATCAGCCTGGGGATCACATCCTCAACAAAAACTAGAAAGAGGAAAAGCTCAAACTGGCCTGGAAAGGACCACACCTAGTGCACTTAACTACTGAAACCACAGTGCAGACAGCAAAAAAAGGATGGACCCATCACACCCGAGTCAAAAAAGTGCCGTCCCCCCTCCAGAGTCATGGGCCATAGTCCCAGGGGAAAACCCTACCAAACTAAAGCTAAGGAAAATTTAACTCTCTTGCATCTATTCTATTACTCCTTCTTTCCTCTCTCTATTGCTGACCACCTCGTTATTAATATAACCGAGTCAATTTCGCCTCAAACTACTACATTTGATGCTTGTCTTGTTATACCCTGTGGAGACTTGTCAAGTCAAAGACAGCTCTCCACCCCAAAAAAGTACCTCTGTCCTTCCTGACTCTGCTCAGACTGGACGTTAGTGAATCAGGATTATTTAGTCTGGAAAGGTTTCAATAAAGACTCCAATGTCAACTGGGAGTATTGTCCCCCACACCCTGCTAAGACAGCTTTTATTGCCACAGTTGTTCCAATGTTCTGTAGACCACTAAAGAGCACACACGGATGGACTGCCCCAACCAGTAGTTGTAATTTCCTAAAGCCATATATTCATTTTACTAAAGAAACAGCTTCCCCTAGCTGTGAGCTAAACCAGTACTATCCAATACGAGTTATTATCTCAAACCCTCAAAGTTCTTCCCCTTCCCTAAGCCAGTTCACTTCTTTAAGCCGGTTTTATGGTATGGGGGCTGAGGTGTCAGGAACAGAACCTATCAGATCCTTTGAAATATGCTTCATTGATCCCCTACCGCCTACACCCTTAAGCCTTCTTCCAAAACCTCACAACAAAACTATTGTTCCTCCTTCATCTAATGAAAAGACCAAGGTAGCTATTGTAGAAGTTAAAAACCTAAAACAAACTTTGGCCCCTGAGACAGGATATCAAGGTGCGAATGCCTGGTTGGAATGGATCAAATATTCTGTCCACACTTTAAACAAAAGCAATTGTTATACTTGTTCACAAGGCAGACCAGAGGTCCAGACTGTCCCCTTTTCACTAGGATGGTCCTTCAGTTGACCAGGGATACGCTGTATGGTAGCTCTTTTCCAGGATTCCACAGCTTGGGGTAACAAGTCGCGTCAAGCTCTCTCTCTGCTATATCCCGGAGTTCAACACCCTGTGGGTCAGCCCGAGGGCCATCCAGCTTCCATCTCCCGACACTAAGTTCACTTCCTGTCTCTCACGACAGGGAGGAAACTTAGCGTTCTGTTCCTTGGAGACCTAAAAGGATGCAGTGAACTTAAAATTTTCCAAGAGCTTACCAATCAGTCAGCCCTCATTCGCCCCTGAGTAGATGTATGGTGGTATTGCGGTGGACCTCTACTAGACACTCTGCCAAGTAACTGGAGCGGCACTTGTGCTCTAGTCCAATTGGCTACCCCTTTTACCCTGGCATTTCATCCACCAGAAAAAGAAAAAAAAACATCGTAAAGCAAGGGAAGCTCCTTATGGGTATTTCAACTCCCACATTTATTTAGATGCAACTGGAGTCCCACAAGGAGTACCAGAAAAATTTAAAATTCGAGATCAAACGCCGAGGTGGGCGGATCACGAGGTCAGGAGATCGACACCATCCTGGCTAACACGGTGAAACCCCGTCTCTACTAAAAATACAAAAATATTAGCCGGGTGTGGTGGCGGGCGCCTGTAGTCCCAGCTACTCGGGAGGCTGAGGCAGGAGAATGGCGTGAACCCAGGAGGCAGAGCTTGCAGTGAGCCGAGATCGCGCCATGGCACTCCAGCCTGAGGGAAAGAGCAAGACTCCGTCTCAAAAAAAAAACAAAAAAACAAAAAAACAAAAAAAACTGGAGATCAAATAGCTGCAGGATTTGAGTCAATATTTTCGTGACAACTAATAAATATGTAGATTGGATAAATCACATTTATTATAATCAGCAGCGGTTTATTAATTACACCAGGGATGCTGTCAGAGGGATAACAGAACAATTGGGGCCCACTAGCCAGATGGCCTGGGAAAACAGAATGGCCCTAGATATGGTATTAGTCAAAAAAGGGGGTGTTTGTGTTACGATTAAAACTCACTGTTGTACCTTTATTCCAAACAACACTCACCTCACTAGGAACATAACAAGGGCCTTACAAGGACTTACTGCTTTATCCAATGAACTAACTAAAAATTCTGGAGTCGATAACCCTTTCTCAAGATGGCTAGAGAGGTGGTTCAGTAAATGAAAAAGAATCACAGCCTCAATCCTTACTTCGCTTACAGCCGTTATAGGTGTACTCTTTCTTACAGGATGCTGTACTCGTAGTTTAGTGCAGACTTTTAAAAGCAGCTCTCACCAAAACCTTCCTGAGCTCTCCTCCACTTTATTCAGATAAACTCTTCCCTCTAGACACCCAAAAGAACAAGATATACTGAGACATTTTGAAGAGAAAAAAACTATAAAATCAAGAGGGTGAAACTGACAGAGATGATAAATTCCTCTTCAAAAGGTTTTAACTCCCAGTGTTTCTGGTTGTTTCTCTAGTTTCTATAGTTACCCCTACTCTAAACAACACTTTCTGCCCTTGCTGCACCCTGACAAGCCTAGACATGCTTTGTGCCATAATGGATAGCCTTCCCCTTCCCGCCTAGATAGCTGGGTTCAATTTCAAACATTAGCCAACTGGGTCAGTTTAGATTGTGCGGTCCAATCCTAGCCAGTAGGGGAAAGACACAACAGTGGGGACCAGCTGCTTCAGGAGTAAGTATCCCTTCCCCTCCCTTGTCCATCTCAGGAAGGCTCTGTCTACAAGACGCACCCTTCTACAGAAGTAAATTGCCTTACTGAGAAAACTTTTGCCTGAGTGCTATTTTCACTTCATGACACCGAACATTTACTTCCGACAATCACATTTTTAATAACTGCTAAGTACGACTAACTTGTTTAATAAGTGATATATAAAGTACGAGTACTTGACCAGACAACGAAAGAAAGCAAATACACGTTTAGTAGCCTTTATATGGAATGCTTGAGACCAGATTGTTTTGGATTTTTTCAGATTTGCAGATATTTGCCTTTTTACCTATTGGTTGAGCATCCCTAATTAAAAAATCCGTAATGTTCCAATGAGCATTTATTTTGAGTGTCATGTTGGCACTCAAAGTTTTAGATTTTGGAGCATTTCCGGTTTCCAGATTACAGATATTCAACCTGTATAAAATATTCATAGTCACTAGATTTCCAAACGTACAGAAATACCATAACAACCAAATCAGCAATTAGAAGACAAAAACGAGTTCAGAATGGCATCTCAGGAATGACCTCCTTGACAGCAGGGCATACATCACCTGTACACTAGGTACCACACCCAAGAGACTTAAATGTGTACTGACTAAAACAAAAACAAAGGTAAGGAAAAAAAATGAGAACGAAAGACTAATAATTTCTACAGGAATGTAATCTATTAATTCCTACTTATAAACCTTCACAACACAGACCTATTTCTCTAGGTTAAAAACAGGTTGGGCAAGGCAGTTCATGCCTGTAATCCCAGTACTTTAGGAGGCCAAGGCGGGAGGGTCACTTGAGACTTGGAGTTCAAGACCAGCCTGGCCAATAGGGCGAAACCCTGACTCTACTAAAAATACAAAACCTAGCTAGACATGGTGGCACGCACCTGTGATTCCTACTACTTGGAGAACCTGGGAGGATGAGGTTGCAATAAGTGGAGATTGCACCACTGCACTCCAGTCTGGGTGACAGACACACTGTCTCAAAACAAACAAAAAAACCCCCCAAAATCCCTAGTACACTGCTATGGTTTACACACATGTACCGAATCTTTTTTTTTTTTTTTTTTTTTGAGACAGAGTTTTGCTATTGTTGCCTAGGCTGGAGTGCAATAGCGCGATCTCGGGTCACTGCAACCTCCGCCTTCCAGGTTCAAGCAATTCTGCTGCCTCAGCCTCTCAAGTAGCAGAGATTACAGGTGTGCGCCGCCATGTCCTGCTAATTTTTGTATTTTTAGTAGAGACGGGGTTTCACCACGTCATTCAGGCTGGTCTCGAACTCCTGACCTAACGTGATCCATCCACCTCGGGCTCCCAAAGTGCTGAGATTACAGGTGTGAGCCACTGTGCCCAGCTTCAAATCTTCAATATCTATTAATACTACTATTAGTTTTGTCATCAATATTCAACAAGCCTAATTTAAAAATCAAAGGTTAATCATTGATTTGTTCCCTCTTTTGATCCACTAATGAATACATTCATTGCACTCTACAAGCTGCTTCATTTATGTATATGTGTGTTACTACTAACTTATTTTGATGTTGCCTTTTTCCCCTAAAAAGCAAACTAAAAGAATAAAGGGCCCTAATTCAGCATTTCTCACAAAATGCTAATTTCATACAATGTGCTACATAAAGCAAAACAAACAGGTACCAGGGAGTTAGAGAAACTAGGGAAGGGGGGGTTGGGGGAGTTGGTCAAATAAAACAGAAATACTGAGTAAAAATTGTAAAAGCCTTCTGCAAGACTTCTCAGTATCTTAGTAAATATTATGCCTTCTGAATTTCAAAAGGGGACGGGGGGATGCAGGTCATTCTTTTCAACTGATGTGGTCCTCCTTAGATCTTTCCACACTTAGTTTGTGAATGGATGAGCTCATATCTAAATGAACTGCTCTCTAAAGATAATGAAAATAAACGTATCTATAGTCTCACTAGTAACATTTGTCAAAAATCTAACCATATTCAGTCAAGAATTTACACATATTAGGTCTGATTTAAGATATTTTTTAAAAGCACTTGCCTGAGTCATCCACATGTACCCAGATTCAAGAATTATGAGCAGATGACCTAAAAAACAAAAATTCTCTCTCTTTTTTGTCACTGGCTAATGCCCAATTCAATGGCATGGATCCTGTAGCTAATCAAAAGTAAGGGTAATTCAGAAGGAACAGCAACAAATAAATTTGTCAAATCAGTCAGATAAGTCTAAGGTACCAATACACTGAATTTCTCTGCAAGGCCTATATTCTACTCTATCATTTTTCCTCTGCATTACTTACAATACCTTATACAATGTAAATGCTATATAGTTATTATACCATATTTTAAAAAATTTGTATTTTTTTGTTGTTGGTCTTTTAAAAGACTATTTTCCATTGCAGTTGCTTGAATCTCTGGATACAGAGGGTCGACTGTAAATGCAAGTATTTTAGTTTTATTCTCCAAACAAAAATTATTTATTTCATCTTATCTTCCATTTTTGTCAATGAAAAAGTTAAGAGTAAAGAGGCAGACACTAAAAACAAGAATAAGTAGTACCAACATAAAGTCACAAGTAACCACTGGAAACAGTCACATTTAACACTAACTGACTAATGGGCTTATACTGCAGGAAAGAATACCTGTGTATTTGTTTCATTCATTCAACAAGTATTTTACTGAGCACCCATGATGTGCCAAGAACTGTGCTCAGCACCTATAGGCTTCTTAAAAAGTACAGAACGTAGCCCCTGCCCTCTAAGAGCTTACAATCTATTACTTGTTGGAAAATTAAAGCAAATAAGACACCATGAAACAAGTCAATAACTAAGTGCCAAAATAAATGAAACAGTAAGAGTTATGGGTAGATTACATATATTTTCTTTAATAATCTGAAGGGGAGGTATATGTTGGCAAAAGTTATTTTTGAGAAACTTTTGGAGAAGGCAGGATTTGAAATAGTACAACATAGGTAAGCAAAGTAAAGTTCACAGTGATACTGAGCTGGGGGCAGGAGGGTAAGAACAGCCTAAGTTTGAAGTTCTGAACTAATATAATCACTCAAGACACTCTGCAAAGACCAGCCTAAGTTCAAATTAGGGAGTGTGAAGACATGCAGCCTTGAATCCTGCTTTGACATGTACTATGGGGAGGTTCTTTAAAGTTAAGCTGTGGAATTTAGATACTATGTTACAAGGCACTGAAAAGCACTGGAGATTCTAGGGCAAAGAGATCACACGCTAAAATCTAAAATTTGTGGGGGCAGGGGGGCATCCTTGAAGGAAGAAAACCAACTGAACTCAAAACCTGTTGAATAACCTAGGCACGGGAGAGTGACGACTTGGGCTCATGTGGTATCAGGAACAGAAATAAAATAAGATCTGTTAGAGCCAGCCTTACTCAATATAAGAACAAGAAAATCAAACTCATTTGTAAAAAGCAATTATTCATTTATCAGTTTACCGACCCAAGACCAAAAAAGGAATTTTCTGTTCTTTTATTTCCATATCTTCCCATAAAATCTGATATCATCTACTCTTATCAAATGATCTGAACTGAATCATAGGCTGTTAGAGCTGAAAGGGACCTTAACTCAATTACTGTACTCTTCTCATTGATAGAGGAAAATGAAGACTCAAAATAGGGAGGAAAAAAAAGGGCCAGCTAGCAGGACTCTCTGGGGCAAAGGCATAATCATCTGTGATAAAGATGGCAGGACTTGCAAGTCCTTTGTGTAGAAAAGACAAAAGAATAAGACATGAAAACATTATTTACTATGGACACTGAGGAAGAAGACAGCCTCAGACATAATTTTATTTTGATAGAAATCGCTACAGAAAATCTTTATTTTTTTGAGATAGGGTCTCACTTTGTCACCCAGGATGGAGTGTACGGTGCAATCTTGGCTCACTGCAGCCTCGACCTCCCAGGTTCAAGCAATCCTTCTGCCTCAGCCCCGCAAGTAGCTGGGACGACAGACGCACTCCACCACACCCAGCTAATTTTTAAATATTTTTTGTAGAGACGGGGTTTCACCATGTTGCCCAAGCTGGTCTCCAACTCCTGAGCTCAAGGGATGCACCTGCCTCCGTCTCCCAATGGGAAATTTTTGAGTACTGTCATTCAGCAGGGAAAATTCTTTATCTTTCTTTACTAACATGATGGTTTTTTTTTTAACCAGTGATCCCTCAAAGCATCTTAAATCACATATTATTTAAAGCTTTAAACAATCTGTAAGGTCTCTTTCAGCTATAAGATCCTATAACTCTAAAATTATGACTTTCCTATAAAGTTCTATAGAGTAAGAGGCAAATTTAATCTACAAGATAGAAAACTGAAATAAACCTGAAAGAATATTAAGCTCAATTTGATAATCATCAAATATTTATTACTACTAAGAGTCAGCCTAAATGCATGAGATGGCACTCTAGGTCATCTCATGAATAAGAAAAAAAAAATTTGAACACACTACTTCTTTAAGCTAAATAGCTTGATGCATTTGAGAAATTATGAACCCTGGCTTCCGTACATCATTAAGCTATCCAGTCTGCATATTATTTTACAAACAAGTTTTATAATTTCATGTCATATTGGTAACATTCCAAAGACCACAATTATTTGGCAAGTAAGACTGCCACCAATTTTAGTCTTCAGCTAGTCCCAGCATGAGATGTTCATGAAAACCACTCAATACATGAAGGATTTCATAACCTTCAGTCCCAAAGTCTAAAGAATTTATGAACTGACTTTTTAAAATTGTATGGCAGAACCCTCCCAACTGTCACAACTGTAAATGATACAGACAGACATCCTGCTTCATCTCAATTATCTTCTGACCACTTACTACTTCTGAGTACTTCTGAGAGTGGCAGAAGAAATAATGCAGGAAAAAGATCAATTGTGCTATTTATTATCACCTTTAATTTTTAAAGCAATGTTTACAGAGTTTCAAGTAAGATTTCCGATTTGAGAATTCAAATTATCCATGCTCTCCCAGTCCGTTTTAAAGCTAAAATAAGAATTTTTTTTCCCCAAGATTTGGGCCCCATATTTGTTAGAAAAAGGGAATTATATAAATCTTACAAAAACAGTGGAGATTCTTTTGGGACTTTCAGAGCATAACTCCTACTAAAACATTTATTTATTATACTAACAGGAGCCTTCAGAGGGAGAAGAATTCTAAACATCTAAATAATTAGGTCTACTTAAAGGCACATGGCGTATTATTAGCCTAGGAAAAAGTAGAAGGAAACAACACAAAAAAAATCAGTTATTTGAATGGATGTATACCAAGTAAACTTACTAGAAAGATGGTCACTGATATAGCTACAGAGAAAGGGCCATAAAGCAAACTGTGACCAGCTTATGTCAATGAGATACATGAAAGTACTTTTAAAAAATAAAATCTGCATTTTTTTTTTTTTTTTTTTTTTTACTAGAAATATGACTAGCTGGTATCTTGGTTTTGGTAGTGCAATAGCACCATTACAGCAAGGGTAAGCAGGTCAATCCCTTGCAAAACTTACCTTGATTGGCCCAATGGAAACAGAAGGCCCCAGAAAAGAGAGAAGCATCTGGCAGTAGCAAATTGTTTTATTTTATCTTTCTGTGGAAAGAAACTAATTTTAAATAAGAACCAGAGCATTTAAAGAATAAATATTTTTAAAGCTCATTATCTAGTTAGAGCAGCTCTACCAAGAAAACAAGAAGAGCTCCTTGCTGCTTAGAGATGGAAAGAAACAGAAGAGGAATCAAAGTTGTTTCTCCATCACCTAGAGAGTTTTAAAATTTGTGTTATTCTAAAGTCACAGAATAAAAGGCTCTTTTATTTAAAGAACTCCTGCAAGCAGAATCTTTTGGGGCTGGTGCCTTTGAATAAAGGTTTTTTGTTTTTTTTTTTTTTAAACAAAATTAAGGGCAACATTCCAAATTAAAAAAAAAAGAGGAAAATCACTTGACATTAAGCCCTTCTACTCTTAAGGTTAAGTAAGAGACAGACACATAGCAAGCTCCTTTTCCCACTGCAATTTCACCAATAACTTTAACCATGAAAGCTTAAACAATTATCAAACAGTACTAATTAGCAAAAGATCACATGAAATTGGCTTCCAAAATATTTTGTTAGCCTAAATTTTTGATGATTTATGGAAATACTCAAATGGAAATAACCCAGCCACCTAAAGATCTATATAGAACTTAACATGGAGCACAAAATTACTCATGGTAACTGAACCTGTTACCTTTCTTGGATGCTTCTCTAGAAACTCAGTTCTACCGAAATCACTGAATCAGCATTAAAACCTTTTGATCCAAATCACTTCTACAAAATGTCCATTTACAATTTATGCTAGAGATGGAAGGGACAGCTCATAAGCAGGAGTGTAGAAGCAATAAGCATTAAAAAAAAAATAGTGTAAGTGGAAAATGAAGTACCTACTGGCACTGTCCTATGAAGAATCAGAATTATAGAGCACAAACCCCCCACCCTCCCTCACTCTCCTCCAACACACACAGAGGAAGATATTTCAGGAATAAAATTCGCTCTAAACCAAAACAATTGCTATTTTCAGATTCTATTTATTTACATGGTCTACCAAAATCAGTTATGTTGCTGTATCAGATAATATTTACTTTTAGACCATTAACTTCAATTGGCATGCTTGAAAAAATAATCATTAAAAATAAAAGCCTGGACGCACACTTTACTTTTAAATAATAATAAAAAAAATTCTTAGTCTTGAGGTAATCAGTAAATTTCTCAGGAGACTTTTTCATTACATTCAAATTTCCGTTACAGTCATGATTCAACATTTGGCTTATTTAAAATTATTCGGGCATAAACTAATCCTTAAACAGCTATAACTATTGACCTAGATTTTGAAATCTTGACAGAATACCTGAGGCAAAAACAAATAAATAAATGCAAAATAAAATAAAAGCATTCTTACTTGTCCCATTGGTGGCCCTCCCATAGGGGGCATCATCTGTGGCATCATTCCATGAGGTACAGGAGGCATATTCGCTCTCTGACCCATAGGGTGCATTCCCATTGGGGCATAATGCATGCCAGGGTGCCCCATCTGAAAAACAACGAACGTTTTTAAATGAGCAAATAATACTAAACGCTTCTCAAAAATCTCATTTCAACAAATCAGTTATCTGAAGCAACCTAATATTAAGCTTATGCATAATAACGTCACTGGATTAATCTATACCTTGTTTTAAACAAAATGCATTCTGCTAGTATTTAAAACGAGCTTGCAAATTCCGCAAGAAAACGGGAAAAGTTAAGATGATTACTGGACAGCTGGATCATAGGTTTTCTCTTTTTTTTAAGCATTGACTTAATCAGCTACTAACTGGCTTGCTAAGCTTGGAGGATACATATTGAATACTAACTTAAAATATTGAATACTAACTTAAAACTGTTACAGTGAAAACAACAATTCTTCTATCTCATGCAAATATAAAAAATAGCCAGCTATTGTTATTTTATAACACTACTGATTTTAAACTTTAAAATGCTCTATCATATTAACTCAGGTGAAAGTCAGTCTTATAAAACACAAACGGTAGTGCCACCCAGGGACAATTCACTCCTAACAAACTTATTTCCTAACATAACCTTTAAGACAGGTAAAATTCCTTCTGCCAAAAATACATTTTTAAAGACTGAGGTTCTGTTACTCACGGACACTAAATGCAAACAACTAATTCATCCCTTTCAACGCAATTTAAAAAGACAACTACTTTCTTTACCGATGAGTCCATTGTTCCATGTTTTAAATTAAAACCAGCTAATTATCTCCTGTCAGTTGTCCTAACAGTTCCCCATGCAGACGACCCCACAAGTAATGAAAACAAATTTTGGCAGCCGCTGTTAAAGTCTTACAGAATCAAGCCCCTCCCTCCCCCTTCCAGCTAAATCGGGCCTAAAGCTCCAAGACGCTCATCCCGCCCAAGAGCCAGCACCTTCACCACGCATCTGTCTAGGCCAAGCCTACGGGGTACTTCCAGGGTCTCACATCCTTCTTTGTGCATCCCCACCCTCCACTTCTCTCCCTCAGAACATATCCCACCATCTCGAGTTCTTCCTTCGTCCACTCTTATCTTCTTCTCCTTTCGGAGAAAGCTTCCTGTTTCTCTCACTCCGTTTTTCATTGTGCCGCCTTCCCCCTGCCCCACTGATCCCTTACCGAGGGCCGTCTCCTCAGGAAGCCGTCAGCAGAGACCCAAGAGCCGGAGCAGAGGCTTGAGCCGGACAATCTCCGCTCCCCGTCCCCAGGACCCTGCGAGGGAGGATGGCTCTCCATTTCACTCACCATGAGGCCTCCACGTTCAGCTCCCGTCCCCGGCCTCATCGTCGGGCTCAGACTGCTCCGCCGGCGGCCACTGCCGCTACACATACCAACAAGAAGCGATCTGAGTGGCTGGCGCCCACTGGGGCTAAAGGTTAAAGGCTGCCCTGCGCTACGGGGCGGGATCAGCGAGGCCAACAGGCTGACGGGCTTCCCCGCTGTCCAATCAGAATGCGCGGCCGACACGCAACTCTGCGGCGATTCGCCCGCAGCCTCAGCCTCACTCGGCGTCGCCTGCATGGGGCGGGGGGAGGACGGAGGAAGTTTCTGCGCCGAGTCCTCCGTCGGGAAAACTCTACCAACTTCCCCAGGGGAAGGGAAGACAACCGTGTCCCAGCTTCCCGAGCTTAGACCGCCTCACCCCGTAGGGGGTGGGGCAGTGGGGTCTGCCACCTTCCCCCTCCCCGCCCGAGTTACGTACGCCCCACAAACCTGAGGCCGCCAGGGGTAGGGTGGAGGGGGCGGGGGTAAGCAGCCTCTAGTGTTAGCGGTGGCTGGGACCGAATGCGCGCGCGCAGTGCTCGAGGCGGAGGGGAGGGGGCGGGGAAGGCGAAAGGAGGGGTTCCGAGGAGAGGGTTCGAGCTCGGTACGCACCAGGTGGAGAGCGCGCGCCTGGGCGGAGGAGGAAGGAGGCGTGTCGAGTAGCGTGAGGGAAGTTGTGGTACGGGTGGGGAGAACCACACTAAAGGGAGATGGGGTGAGCAGTGAAGGCACTGCGAGAGTACCAGGCAGAGAGCTGCCCTTTCTTAATAGGGGAACCTGGAGAAGAGTGTGAGCGTAGAGGGGAAGAAGGGAGAAGGCAAATAGGTTCGGGAATGTGTCGGAAGGCGCGGGCGGGCGCTAGGACCCGGCGTCGAAAAGATACGGCTTTGGGGCTGTCGGGTCTCACGCTCCCGTTGGTGACGCGGCAGTGGCGGAGTTCTGCGGCAGGGATGAAGCGCCGCAGGGAGTGGCTACTCGGCCGCCTTCGGCCTCCGCCCACTTCTCGCTGCGCGCTTTCCTGCTCCCCCTTCCGGCTACAGCCCTGGGGTCGAGCTCTGGTCCAAGCGCATCCCACCTCTCCTCAGGCCCTACGACTTCCTTTGCAACCCGCCGCCCAACCTTACTCTCCGTGGTTTACCCCTGGGTTCTGAGGCATGGTGGTAGCGGCCACGGCCGCGGATTGGCTGTTGCGGACCCGGGGCGGGGCAGGTGGGAGAGGCTCGTACTCCGCGGGTTTCCCTGTGTTTCGCGCCATGTCGTTAGCGGAGAGCGGGTGGCGGTCGGCTCTGCGGCGCCGCCGTCCCGGGACCCCGGGCCCTGTGGCTGGGCCAACATATTCCTCCTTTACTCAGGGGGACAGTTGGGGTGAAGGCGAAGTCGACGAGGAGGAGGGATGCGACCAAGTGGCCCGCGACCTGCGGGCGGAGTTCTCGGCTGGGGCGTGGTCAGAGCCCAGAAAGGGCTCGCTGCTCCCGCCGGACGGGGACGGGTCGCCTGTCCTGCCAGATAAGCGCAATGGTATCTTTCCCGCGGCCGCGGGCAGCAGAACCCAGCCTCGGCGGTGGCCGGTCCAGGTCCTTTCTATTCTCTGCTCGCTGCTCTTCGCCATCCTTCTCGCCTTCCTCCTCGCCATCGCCTACTTGATCGTTAAAGGTATTGAAGCCGAGGCCTTGAAAGTCTGTCCAGAGTAAAGTTGAGTCAGGGTGTGGCTCTTGCCACCACCCTTCTCCCTTCGTGCTGCCTAAGCCCGCAGGGTGGCAGCTGCTTTCACCCAGAGTCCTCATTTGCATCTTACTTTGCTTTCCAGCCCTTTTGTAAGTGGAGCGTCCTGATCCGTGATCAGGAGACCCATTTTTAAAAAGGATCTTTTGATTAAATGGGTACTCTTGAAGAAATATCTTCAAGTCCTTAAACACGGGGGATGAAATACTGTCAAGATTAAACAAAAGGCGAAACACCCACCATTAAAAGGAGACTGTGAAAAGTGCATATAATTAAAATAGGCTATCTATGTTCAGTGGCCTTCATCCACAAATAAAGATGTGCTGTCCACCAATTCCTCTACACAGAATCCTGAGGGACAAAGATTTTTATCGCATGGTCCAAATTTCTACTTTTATACGTAAAATAATTAGCCTTTCAGTTTTTAAGTTTGTGTCCAGATGCAGTGCACAGAGTTCTGTTGCAGGAAGTATAGTCCACTCTTCCTCTGATAATTTTATTAGAGGAAAATAATAAAAGTTGAAATACTGGCCGGTTGAAAGTTTATTGCAAGGCGTACGGTTGTATAATTTAGTTGGCTAGTGTATGTTATAGTGGAAGGAAGCAGAGTTAAGTTTAAATTTCCATTCTTACTAGTTTGTGACGTTTGCCACGTTACTGAAAAAAAAAAACAAAAGAACTTTCTTGTATGAAAAGCACCCAAAACATTGTCAATGAAGTGTTATATTTGTACCTCATTAAATATAATTAAATCTATTTAACTCCATTTTTTATTTGTCTTCATTGCTTCCCAGAGTTTAGTGGGCTGCAGATGGCATGGCATCTGAAACCTTACAATGCTTGATTTTCATACAGGAGACACATTGGCCAGTTGATGTAGGTTTTACCTCTTCATAAAATAGTAAGCTGTGAATGTGCATAAAATGCAAACTGTCAGTCTTAAATGGTTGACTGCCAATGTTTCATTTCTTTATCATTCCCCTCCCCCGTTTTTTACCTTTTTTTGCAATCCTGATAGTTTTGTCTCCTAGGTGGTTTGTTTCTCTTTTGCTCGGAGACCTTGCCTTTGTATCATAAAGTCACAAAACCATGATAAGTGGAATTCCATTGCAGAGGACATTGTACCGTGCTTATTTTGAAGAATGGAGAAAGGAACTGAACTCTGCCTAGTATGCCCTTTAGTGTTTACAACTACCTTCGGGAATAAACAGTACTCTCATTCTATGTACAGTATATGGCTGTTGGCTCCCTTAGTGGTCAACACATTCACTTGCTTGCTGAAGGTCATATAGTTGGTAAATTGAATCAGAATTTGAACCCAGTTCTTTATGTGACTCCAGAGTACTTTCCACAGCTTCTCAGTGCCTTCACAGCCCTTGAGGTACTTTTCAAATTACAATATTACTTTCCTACCTAAGTCCCTCTTTGTATTTGCAGAGTTGCATGCTGACAATTTGAAAAATGAAGATGTTATAGACACTGGATTATTAGGTATGGAATTAATTGTCGCTTGCCTTGGTTTTGAGTTCACTTTTGTGTTTCCAGATCATGTTTGAACTAAATTTGGGATAAAATACTTAATATATGTCTATGTGCAGTGATTCAGTCTTATGTTTTTCATTTGCATATGTTGGTGATAAATGTTACTAGATTACCTTTATATATGTGAAGTATGTGTATACATATATGGTATATTTGGTATAATTTTTTAATGGACCAGGTGCAGTGGTTCACATCTGTAATCCCAACACTTTGGGAAACTGAGGCAGTAGAATCACTTGAGCCCAGGAGTTCGAGACCAGTCTGGGCAACATAGTGAGACCCTGTCTCTACAAAAAATAAAATTAGCAGGTGTGGTTTCACTCATGCTTATAGTCCCAGCTACTTGGGAGGCTGGAAAGTTTAAGGCTGCAGTGAACCGTGATTGTTACACTGCACTCCAGCCTGGGTGACAGAGTGAGACCCTGTCTAAAACAATAATAATTTTTTAATGGGTACTGGTGTGTGTATATACCACACACACTAGTAATACATTTTTAACGCAACTGCATGTGACTCAGGTCCAAAGAATATTTAACATTTTCTAATTACCTTCTGGAAGAGGCTTCCCACAACTCTTCTCAGGAATTTAAAAACAAAAGAACTTCTGCACTAACTTAGCGAAGGTAAATAATGTCTTACGTAGGCTTCAGGAGGAATTTAAGTTCAAATATTTTTATGTGCACCTTTCTTTTAATCCTTGCACAGGTTAATGAGTCAGACCTCAGTTTCTACAGTGTCTGTAGAATGCTATAGTTCACAGGTTTCCAGAGAAAAAGGTTATTCTATATTTCTCTCCACCAAAATGACTCTGAAGAGTTAAAAACTTTACCTGTCCAGCATATTTTACTCCAATTTGCTTTGATCACTCTAAATTGGGGAGGGGAGATCAAACTTAATCACTCTACATTCGATCAAATGAGTCAAGTAAGTCGTTTGATATGATCGCTTTAAATTAAATCATTTGATTTGGTCACTGTAGATAGGTGGTTGAGATACTATGACACATGTCCTCCCCTCTCCCAATCTTTCCTAAACCCTCTAATCTACCACTTTATGGCTAATCACCCTTATGGTGACACTAAGTATAGTGTACCTTATTTTGGCAGAAGGGGAAAGAAACATGAACCCTTTATCTTCAAATTGCAAAGAAGTTGGTTCCTTAGATATTGCATGGAAACTTTTGTCTGTTCGTGTCAACTTCTTGCATGAGAAAACATACTTTTTAGTTACTCATTTTATCAGTGTACGTTTTTACATTGTTTTATTTCTGAAAATAAGCCAAGATTATTAGGTTTCTCAGAGCTTTTATTGATCTGTCACCTCTTGATGCAGTGGAAACAGAATCTTATGAACTAGGCATGAATTCTAAATCTTTTGCTGTTTAAAAGTTGTCCTGATTTCTCATTTAGGAATAGAACGAGTGGCAGTTGTCTGAAGGAATGGCTTGCTCAATATCAAAAGGAATGTGATAGGTCTTTTGACATGGTCCTGCTTCCTTTTCCACTTAGGATTAAATAATCCCATATTGCTTTTAGGTATGCGTGATAGATACTTAATATTTTTTACAGCAAATAGGAAAATCATTAAGATTTTGCTAATGGCATGAATTTACTATCAAGGGTCAGGAATGAGCAGAAAGTGTTGTATCTTTATGGTGGAAAAAAACCCAATAGCTATGCCAAAACAAAGCTCATTATTTTGAGCCAGTGTTCCAGTGGTCAGATGGAGAATAAAAATAGTTAATATCATTTAATGGGCTAATTCAATCAGTTTCCTGGGAGTTAATTTTAAAGAATAGTTATAGCAGATGTATGTATTATAACATGTGGATAGAGAATAGTCGTCTCTACCAGAAGAGGATTCTTAAAAATCTGTTTCAGTGAAACAGGGCCAAGATGATTAAGCTCTTATAAGATTGAGGTGATTGGCTGGGTGCGGTGGCTGACACCTGTAATCCCAACATTTTAGGAGGCCGAGGCAGGTGGATCACTTGAGGTCAGGAGTTGGAGACCTGCCTGGACAACATGGTGAAACCCCGCCTCTACTAAAAATACCAAAAAAAAATTAGCTGGGCATGGTGGCACAGGCCTGTAATCCCAGCTACTCAGGAGGCTGAGGCAGGAGAACCACTTGAACTGGGGAGGTGGAGGTTGCAGTGAGCCAAGATCGTGCCACTGCATTCCATCCTCTGAGACAGAGCAAGACTCCAACTCAAAACAAAAGATGGAGGTGATTGTGGTAACACCTGCTTTTTTTCTAAGCTGCAATTCTCTACCGTTTTCAAGAAAAATACAA
Organism: Papio anubis; assembly: GCF_008728515.1. Taxonomy (NCBI): domain Eukaryota; kingdom Metazoa; phylum Chordata; class Mammalia; order Primates; family Cercopithecidae; genus Papio; species Papio anubis. Next base: position 36,534,155 of record NC_044985.1, read on the forward strand.
GTTAGCCTATTTACAGAGTGTTTTGAGTTGACTACTGTCCTCTGGTTAAAACCCCTCTTGAGATAATTGATAGCTGAAAAGGTAGGATGGTTCTCTCAAACTTGACTTCCATCTAAATCAACACTGAATTGATTAACTTAGATATCAAGAAAAATTGCCTCATTAGTTTACCCCTGAGGAGATGCCTATGAAGTTATATCGTTTTTACAGTTAATAAGAAAGTTTTCACTTGAAGAAACAATTTGAAATATTTAATAAGAAAATGTTGTTGAGCCGGGCGCGGTGGCTCAAGCCTGTAATCCCAGCACTTTGGGAGGCCGAGATGGGCGGATCACGAGGTCAGGAGATCGAGACCATCCTGGCGAACACGGTGAAACCCCGTCTCTACTAAAAAATACAAAAAAACTAGCCGGGCGAGGTGGCGGGTGCCTGTAGTCCCAGCTACTCGGGAGGCTGAGGCAGGAGAATGGTGTAAACCCGGGAGGCGGAGCTTGCAGTGAGCTGAGATCCGGCCACTGCACTCCAGCCTGGGCGACAGAGCCAGACTCCATCTCAAAAAAAAAAATGTTGTTGAAGTCATCCATTACGTTTGGGAAAAGTACCATGCAGCCTTTTATCAGATGATAATGATTTTATTATATTTCACTATTTATTTTGCCCTGTTTATTAGGAACCTCATAGCCAAATGTAATAATGTTTGATTGTTTTGTATATTGCTCTTTATTTTATGGCATGTTTATTATTGCCTATACATGCTGTTATCTTAATATTTCCATGACTCATATTTAAAACTTACTGCAAATTGCCTCAATTCTTTGTTTGAAAGTAGTTTGGTTTTTAGAAAAAGCAATGTGAGCACAGTACTGCTCTACCATGAAAGAGTTCTCTTTCTATTTCTAGACAGACTGATAAAAATTTTGTACACTGTAGAATTTAATTGCAATTTAATCCTAGTCCAGGGTTGGCATAGCACTCAGTAAGAACAGATTATAGCAGCACAATTCTCATTTTGGTATGGGTAACAATCACTTAGGGACTTGCTTTTTAAAAAGCACCTGTAGATTTTGTTTCAGCCATCATGATTTCATGATACAGAACGTTAGAAGTGTTAAAAAATGTTCAAGAGAGGATGTATTGGAGGTGGCCCATTCTCTTAAAAAGACACAGGTTAAGTAAAACTCAGTTTCATCCTTACGATGAAAATTGATTGAAACTCTGAACTTGAACTTTTTAGCCAGTGTGTGGACTTTATTATTTGAACCTATACTCTATTAAGGGAATGCTAGAGTGCTATCTGCGGCTGGGTGGGGTAGCTCTAATATTTCATCTAGAAAGTCACAAATATCCTGTAGCACAATTTTTGTAAAATTGTATTATGTATTTGTATTATTTAAGAAATAATGACTGAGACCAAAAAAAAAGAAAAAAAAAAAAAGCCAAAAAGGACTGGAAGGATATAATCAAAATGTTAGTTTATCTGGGTTTCCAAATTGATTGGTTGTTTTTATTATTTTTATTTTCTACAATGTGTAAGTGTAACTTGCAATGAGAAAAACTTTGATGAAGGGAAAGCACAAATTTAAGTTTAGAGAACAGTATGTTTCAATAATTAACAATAACACCTTTTATTGCACTTTTACAGTATGCCAAAAACCATTAATTTGTGTGTTATTTCTTCTAGTATTCTCAACTACAGTGTATCCATCAATGTTATTTTCTTCTAAACTAAAACTCAAGGAAGTATATGTTATAATTTTTATGCCATAGATAGTCTAAGTAGCATAGCAAGGCAGAAAAAGAATGGGTTATCAGCAAGAATTAGCCATGTGCAGCTAAATTATTAGTCATGAAATCATTACAGGACTCTTCTTAACACATAAAAGCGGTAATAAGAACCAGACATTAGGACCCCTAAATCTCAATAAATTTGATTGACATCGTGTGGTACTCCCTAGTCCAACTTTGGTGGTTGGGAGGGACGTGTCTTAGGCTAATGAAGTCAAAAGTTAGCTGGCATCAGAATCACCTGAAAGATAAATTTTGCTGCTCTTCACATGGTGCAGAATATCTGACTCAGTAGTGTGAGATGGAGCCCAAGAATTTTCATTTCTGACAAGTTTTGAGGTGATGCTGATGCTGCTACTTAGGGGGCTATATATCCTTTGAGAACCACTGGCCTCGTAGTTCCCAAACCTGACATTAAAAAAAACAAAAAGACCCTGGAGATTTTTTTTGCTTTTACAAAATCTCACACCCCATAATTATCTACTGAATCAAAGTCACTTAATTGGCAGTATGTGTCAGTGTATGTGTCCTGTACAATCAGGACTCACTGGACCATTTTTCATTTCTGAATTATGTCGAGCAGTTCTGTTTGTAAGGATTGAAATTTCATGACTTATTCTTTCTTAGGGAACTTCAAAAGAATAAAGAAAACTGAGCTATATTTCTCATGAAGTTTATTTGATCTTGAAATTACCACATTGGTCTATTGGACACTTTTGTAAACTTAAAATACATTTTGGGATTTTAGTGGTCACATATTGCTCTTTCTCAAAACATTCTCCTCTTTCATTATTTTAGGAATTATTTTAATATTACTCTTCAATTCTCAAGTATGCTCAAAAGAATAAAATAATTACGATGGAATTAGGATTCCAGCAAGACTTTCCTAAGACTTTAAGTCTTAATGTAGCACAAGCCTACATGTTTCTTAATTCTTATTGTAGTATTACCTTGCTTATTGCTGTATCTATTTTCTATGACTACTTTCACTCTACAGCAGCATAGTTGCGTAGTTGTGACAAAGACCTATGGCTTGCAAAGCCGAAAATATTTACTATCTGGCTCTTTTCAGAAGAATATAGTATTCTCATCCAGTTAGTCATTCAGTGGAAAGGACTTCAGGCAAGAACAACACACACCATCCCTTTTTGCTAAAAGGATATATGCCAGTATTTTTTTCATATTTTATGAGGTCTGAATCCTAATTTATTTGATACTGTTTCTAAGTGGACAGATGCTAAGGGCAGATGTGTATACAAAGGTGATTTGGAAGAAAATGCAAAAAAGAAATTATTGGGTTGACCATTTGAATTGTTTGTAATCTAAAAATGAAAATGTGTTACAAATTATGGAGCAAAGAAGATTGTTGTCCTCTTTTCATCAAAATAAGTCATGAAAGGCTTAAACATTCCTTCAAACATTGTGTTTTGGTGATGCAAATGCAAAAAGAAAAAAGCAGGAATAATGACAAGCTGTAACCAATTTGAGATATATCTGAAATCTGGAAATGGTATTTACAAGATGGATATGTTGTAGATTCATACATGAAGTTAATAAGCAATTATTTGTACTCAGGTCATGCCCATTTTTGGTGTACGTAACTTTAGGGAAACTGGGAATTGAAATTCAGGTTTACTGTGTTTCTTATGAAAATTTTTAACAAAGTTTTTTTTCCTGCTGTCTTTTTGCTCTCTAAATTATTCTTCAAGTGTCATGAAAATAAAGGAAATAAAAAAGCCTTGTTGGACTTATATGGTAAATAGAAATAGTGATGAGTGTTTTCCCTGTTATACTGAAGATTACAAGCTTCAGAGGAGAATATAAATTTAACAGGATTGCCCTTGAGTTAATTGTTTAAAGCTGGATGACGGGCATATGAGTTTTATCATATACTTCTCTCAACTTTTTTTCTGTGTTTGAAATAACCTGTAATAAAAGTGTTGGGGTTTTTTGTTGTTGTTGTTTGTTTTTTAACTTTCCCATGTGAATCTAATGATTTAACAGCATTGGGAACTACAGGTGTTATTTATTTTTCAAATTTCAGTCACTTGATCTCTCAGCGGGTCACCTTCCTCATCTGTTTCAACAGGAAGAGTAGAAATGCTACAGGCTGGGTTGCAGGTGGTCGGGTGATTGGGTGAAGGCCTTAACCAGTGTAACTACTATAGCTACTATGCACTCTGCACCCAATGTGCTCATGTTGCATTGGCAGGAGAGGGGAGACCACTTTGCTCTGCTCCTGCACTTGTGCCTTTACATGTAGAGAGACATTTTGCTCTAGGGATTTAAAGACTTGAGCTATCTATAGAATGTGATTTAGTGAGGATACCAAATTATTTAAAATAATGGTCATCCTCTCAAGTTAGAAAACTATAGAATCTAATAAAGTTGGAAACATTTGCTTACATAAACATTTAAAAGTTGTTGGTTAGTTTCATGCTTATCATACATCTAAGTTTTATTAGTAGCCAACTGGTAATAGTTTTTACAACTTTTAAAGTTACCTAAGTACAGCCATATAACACATACCATTTTGGTCAACAGTGGTCTGCATATATGCCTGTATGATGGTGGTCCCATAAGATTACAGTGGAGCTGAAAAATTCCTATTTAGTGGCATTGCAGCTGTCCTGACATGGTAATACAATATATTACTCACATGTTGGTTTTGATGCTGATATAAACCAGCCTATTACCAATCTGGTTTTATATAACCTTCCAGTCATAAAAAAAAAACACACACACAATTATGTACAGTACATAATACTTGATAAACAATTATGTTACTGGTTTATGTATTTACTATGCTTCTTACTGTTTTAGATTATATTCCTTCTGCTTAAAAAAAGTTAACTGTAAAACAGCCTCAGGCAGGTCCTTCAGGAGTTACCCAGAAGAAGGCATTGTTATCATAGGAGATGACAGTTTCATGCATGTTGTTGCCCTTGAAGAGCTTTCGGTGGAAAAAGATGTGACAGTGAAAAACAGTGATATTGATGATCTTGACCCTGTGTAGGCCTAGGCTAATGTGTATGTGTCTTAGATTTCAACAAAGAAGTTTAAAAATTAAAAAATTAAAAATAGAAGCTTATAGAGTAATGGTATAAAGAAAAAACATTTTTGCACAGCTGTACAGTGTGCTTTTGTTTTAAACTGTTAGTAGAAAAGGGTAAAAAAGTTAAATTTTAAAGTTTATAAAGTAAAGTTATAGTAAGCTAAGGTTAATTTATTAATGAAGAGAGAAAATTTTTAAGATAAACTTAGTGTAGTCTAAGTGTACAATGCTTATAGAGTCTGTAGTAGTGGATAGTACTGTCCTTGGCCTTCACCTTCACTCATCAGTCACTTGCTCACTGATGGACCCAGAGCAACTCCCTGTCCTGTAAGCTGCATTCATGTAAGTTCCTTATACAGGTGTACTATATTTTATACAGTATTTTTACTGTACCTTTTCTATACTTAAATATGTTTAGATACACAAATACTTATTGTTGTGTTACAGTTGCCTGCAGTATTTGGTATAGTAACATGCCACACAGGTTTGTAGCATTGGAATAATAGGCTATAACTTTTAGCTTATAGGTGTGTAGTAGGCTGTACACCTAGGTTTTTGTAAGTACACTCTTACGATGTATGACCAATGACAAAATCACCTAATGATGCATTTCTCAGAACATATCCCTGTCATCAAACAGTGCATAATTGTATTGTATTTTCATTTTTAGTATCATAAAATGTATTAGTTACATAAGTAATTTAATCTCACTAGGAAAAATTCCAACAGTTAAAGCAAAGGCTTTCACCGATCTACCTGTGTGTCTTTTTACGTATTTTTCTGTTTATTTACGTATGTATAGTCACTTAAAATACATGTTTTTTTCACTGTTAGAGAAAAAATATAATTGGAATCATGTATATTTTGCAGCCTTGTTAAAATGCCTTTTGGAGTATATTCTGTATCAGTATATGTAGATCTACCTCATTTTCTTCATGACTGCGTTGTATTTCATAATATAAGTATACCAGTTTATTGAAATATTTCAGATGTCAGAAGCTCTTTCACAGGATTTGGAAATTACTAGTATACAGTCACATTTAATCCCATCATTATGAAGTTTTATGAAGTATGTGCAATTGATTGCCTAACACTTCTTTAATAAGAAACCTTTCCCTAGTATAGGAACCATGAGAGTTTTGTTTTGTTTTTTTTTTCTGGTGTATTCTAGTTATATATAATATGTGCAAGTTGGTGCCTCTGCATCTAACTTCATAAAACTTCTTGAAAGTTGCCTCATCCCTGTAAGCTTAAACTGTTAAACAAAATGAAAATATTTAGAGCATATAACAGCCTTTTTTGCTGGAAGGTTTTATAGAAATAAAGTTGCCAGCATATTTTTAGAGGAGTAACTATTCCCTGAAACCAGAATAGCTTATTTTGAAAAATAATCCAAAACAAATATACCCTTAGATAAGTGTATATAAAATTACCACAAAGGGATTGGGATAGGAAATTCCTACCCATCCCTGTTTTTGCTTTGGGTGAGAATAGTCTAAGAGGTTTCAATTAATGGGAAAGATTAATATACATCATTTCATTGGCCAGACGCAGTGGCTCATGCCTGTAATCCCAAAACTTTGGGAGCACGAGGCAGGCGGATCATGAGGTCAAGAGATCGAGACCAGCCTGGCCAACATGGTGAAACCTCGTCTCTACTAAAAATACAAAAATTAACCAGGTGTGTTGGCAGGCACCTGTAGTCCCATCTACTTGGCAGGCTGAGCCAGATAATTGCACCTTAATTCCAGCTACTCTGGAGATTGAGGCAGAAGAACCGCTTAAACCTGGGAGGCGGAGGTTGCAGTGAGCCGAGATCGTGCCACTGCACTCAGCCTGGCAACAGAGCAAGATTCCTTCTCAAAAAAAAAAAAATTAATATACATCACTTCGGCCGAGTGCAGTGGCTCACGCCTGTAATCCCAGGACTTTGAGAGGCCAAGGCGGGTGGAACACGAAGTCAGGAGTTCAAGACCAGCCTGGTCAAGATGATGAAACCCCGTCTGTATTAAAAATACAAAAATTAGCCAGGTGTGTTGGCAGGCACCTGTAGTCCCATCTACTTGGCAGGCTGAGCCAGATAATTGCTTGAACCTGGGAGGCCGAGGTTGCAGTGAGCTAAGGTCGCGCCACTGCACTCCCGCCTGGGTGACAGAGCCAGACTCCGTCTATATGTGTATGTGTGTGTGTGTATATATACGTTTATGTGTATACATATACGTATTTGCTGTTACTTAGATGACTATGTCTAAAGAGGTATATATGTATCTGTATATACACGTATATCTAAACAGGTATATATATGCACACACATCATTTCATCAACTGATGAATATTGAGCTGTAGAGAAGAACAAAGGATGTGTGTATTTCTTTAAAAGCCTGCAACCTTTGGCAGCAGTTCTTCTGGAAATTTGTAACATCTATCTCCTTATACAACTGTACCCCTAAATACAAGAATGTTCCTCGTAGCATTGTTTGTAATAGAGAAAAACTAGAATAAAAATATACAACAGTACTGTGGCTATGGGTACTGATACAAAAGGTCTCCAGAATATGTGAAAAAAGCAAAATGCAGAACCATTTTTCTGGTGAGAATCCCACTTGTGGAAAATAAACTGAGAATATATATATATATGTTTTATATATAACTAGCTCCATATATGTATCTATATTACCTAGATATGTATATAATTTTTGGAAAGATGCATAACAGACTCTTAACCTGATCGCTTTTAGGAGTGAAATTGGCAAACTGAGGAAGGAAGAATTTCATTTAATACACTTTCATTTTTATATCCTTTTTAAAGTTGTGAATTATTTCTAAAATGAGCTTATAAAACGTCAACCTTTTAGCATGAGGATTTTGCAGGTACTGACTTGTAACAAATTTAGTTGTTGGGAGTTACCAATTTCTGTGGCTTTTCTGCTTATTTGCAGATGAATTGGATAATTGCCTGAATCATAAACACTTCTAGACCCAATGTTGCAATGTACTTTTTTTACCCCATCATTGTGACCTGATTTACCCATGATGTGGCTTTTGATTAGTTTAAAATGAACATAAAATAGTTAAAATGCTCAATGCGAAGTAAGTACTTAGATTGTGGAATAGTAATTTTGGAAAAACGAATATTCTTGTATTAAATTTGACAAGTACCCTATTAAAGCACTCAAGTGAAAAAGTTTAACAGGCTTTAGAAAGCCTCACATTTGATTATGCTACTTTGTGTCTTTCCTCACTTACCTAGAAGTTTCATCATTCTATAGCAGTCCCGAAACACTTTATTTTTCTTAACTACCATCTTTGTTCTGGAGAAGTATGTTAAACTTTGAGTAAACTTGTCAATTATTTTCTCCCCTCTTTAGACATAGTCATCTAAATAATAGCAAGTAAGAGCTATTTGGCAATATAGCAACCCATAAGTTGTAGTTGTAGACTAAATCTTACAATTTTTTTGACCCTCTATCCTGATGGGTTGGTAGGAAGGTTATTCTAAGGTTGTGTTCACCCAATTCCAGCTTGGGTTGAAGTGCTAGAGGTGGACACTGTGCCAGGATATTGGGGTGAAGATGCAGACTAATCCTCAAGACATTTGCTAAAGTGACTATTGAAATATCTTTTATTGTGGTCAGGACGGTCTTTCAGATGTAGCAACTTCCAGCCACATGACCATGTGGTGTTTCTATGCCAGGCTTAGGGCAGAGGCATCCGTAAGCGTGGCTCTGTACTTACCTACCAAGATACTGTACACAGCTATGCTCTATGTATGGTTTTGCTTGGGCTTTTCTAGATGCTTTGTCGGGAAGCCGCTGTAGCACTACTCCCTTTCCCCATTTACACACATAAGTGCAAACATGCATACAACATGCTTTATTTAAACTAAGGAAATCATTCTCACTTGTTGGTAAGCCCCTCACTCTTTTTCCCTGTTCCCCACGAACATTTTATCTGTACTCCAGTCAACTCATTGTCTTTGCTGTGCATTCAAGACATTTTCTGTTTATCCACACTCCTATCCCTGATTATATCTGTACACTAGTTTCCGTAAATATTGTGCAATGTAGAAGTAGAAAAACAGGCTGTTTCTTCTTTCTGCTTTGCCACATTCCTCTTCTGGGGAAATGAACACAGAGCCTGTTAGCTCTTTAACAGGTGGGAGGTGGGAGGAGGGAACTATCAGGAGAAATAATTTACCACACTTGCCATTAGTAATTCTTCTGAGTCTGTACTTCAACAGTTTTTTCAGTCTGTTAACTGAGCTTCACAAGATTTGCAAACAGGCCACTGCATGTACTTTTTACCTGCTTCTTGCTAAAATAAGACTGGTGGATAATTTTGTGTAGTCGGGAAATAAGATAATTCGTAAGTCATCCGCTAGCGTTCTCAACTACTGCTGTATTCTTGAGGCATGGAACACACTCTTCAGAAACCTGTTTTACAGACACAGTTTAAAAACGAGTCTACAAAGATTCTGGTACAACCGCCCTGCTGCTCCTCTGTTCAAAAAGGACTACCCGACTGAAAATTTTTTTACAAGTTTACTTAGTTCTATTTTGAATAGGTAGAATAGTCATATGGGTCAAAATTCAAAAAGTATAAAAGAATATAGACTGAAAAGGCTTACTCTTTTCTCCCAACCACTCTTTCCTCCCTCCACAGAGAACCAATGTTAAATTCTTACATCCTTCTAGAAAGTTTTTAAAATATCTAAGTACAACATACATTTCTTCATATATACAACATATGCATATATGTATGTGTATAATGCATATTTTCCTCTTATTTATACAAATGCATAGAGCTGTTCTGAACTTTCAGTATTGAGCTCACCAGTATATTTTCAAGATCTTTCCATATCAGTACCTAAAGAGCTTCCTCATTCATTTTTCTAGCTGCATATTATTCTATTGTATGGATGTACCTAATTAACCAATTCTTTACCTTCATTACTGATTATTTACGTTGTTTCCAATCTATGTTATTACAAACAAAGCAACAGAGAACAATCTTGTATATATGTCATTTTATAGAGGTTTGTATATTATAATATACAAAGATATATATGTATAATTGTATATTATACAGAGATATGTTGTCCTAAAGACATATAAAATTACTGGAGTAAAGAACATATACGTGCATCATTTTAGCAGATACTGCCAAACTGCTCTCCATAGAAATTATAACAATTTACTCTCCAAAACAGCCATGCATGAAGAGTTTCTGTTTATTCACAGCCTCAGCATCAGAGAATGTTATACAACTTTTTGATTTTTGTCAGTTGATGATGAAAAAATACCTAATTTCTCTGATTATTAATGGTATTGAATTGAGCATCTGTTCATGTTTTAACATTTATAGTTTTTATTCTGCAATTGCATTTAACTTTTTATATTTGGGTTTTGGATTGCTGGTCTTTTTTTTTTATTGGTTTCTAGGAATTACTTGTATTAACAGGAAATTTTTCCTTGTGCTGTAAGTTGCAAAGGTTATGTTTTATTTAAAAATTTTTTGTCATTCAATTTGACATTTTATGTTGCTATGCATATATAGTAGTATGTGTGTTTACCTATATACAGTTGTCCCTGAGCATCTGTGAGGAATTGGTTCCAGGACCCCCTGTGGATAACAAAATCTGGATCCTCAAGTCCTTTATATGAAATTGGATAATATTTGTATGTATATGACCTATGCACATCCTCCCATTTACTCTCTGTAATACCTAATATAATGTAAATGTTATGTAAATAGTTGTTATGCTGTATTGGTTTTGATTGACATTATTTTTATTGTTGTATTGTTACTTTTCTTTTTTTTTCCAAATACTTTTCATCCAAGGTTGGTTGAATTCCAGATATGGAACTTGTGGATAGGAAGGGCTGACTGTGTATAGTAGAAATTCTGTGTCTTATATGGGTCATGAATTTTTGTATCGTGATTAGAAAGGCCTTTATCCCTCCAAGGCTATAAATGACTTTTCCAGGGATTCCCTCTACAATTTTATATTTAGATTATTTGGTACATTTTAGAATTTAGTCTGGTATAGGGTACCTGGTATGGATCCAGTTTCTTTTCCTTTTTGTAAGTAGTCACCCCATTGAATTAGTAACATTCTTTATTAATCTATTTGGGCCTTCTTCCGCCTTCTTCCAAATCTTGTATTCTGCTTCGTTCTGTTGTTTGTTTGTTTGTTTGTTTTTGAGAAAGAGTTTCACTCTGTCGCCCAGGCTGGAGTGCAGTGGTGCTATCTCGGCTCACTGTAACCTCTGCCTCTGGGTTTAAGTGATTCACCTGCCTCAGTCTCCCGAGTAGCTGGGGTTACAGTCATGTACCACCATGCCCAGCTAATTTTTGTATTTTTGGTAGAGGTGGTTTCGCCATGTTGGCCAGATTGGTCTCAAACTCTTGGCCTCAAGTAATCCTCTTGCTTCGGCCTCCCAAAGTGCTGGGATTAGAGGCATGAGCCACCATGCCCGGCCCTGTCATCTATTTGTGTATCAGTACACACTGTTTTAGGTATTCAGTTCCTATAATATTTCAATATCTGGTTGGAATAGTCTCTATTTTTGCTTATTATTTCATGTGAATTTTAGAATTAACTGATTCTTCCAAGAAAAATATGCTCACATTTTCAATTTGAATTCTGATGTTACCTCCTTAAAGTGGTAACATCTTATTTATTCAAAATAGTTATCACAGTATATGGTTATCTCGTTAATTTAGTTACATGTTTTATTATCTTTCTGTCCCACTAGAATTACTTCATGAAGACAGCTATCTTTTTTATTTTGCTCACCGCTATATCCACATCACCTAGCACAATAACCAACACATAGTAGCCCCTCAATATAGATTGAGTGGATGAATAAGTGAGTTAATTTATAAAATTTTTGAAAACTTGACATCAAAATAAAACTGTACTTCTTACTAAAAGGAGTTGGCCAGTTAAATATCAGTATTTCCTGTCTTCCTATAACCACAAGAACATTCATTGTTCTTTTATTATTCTTAATGGGTTATGAATAGTATCTGAAAACCTTTAACTTACTCTTTTCTTTTTCCTTTATGTCTCCTATTCTTCTTCTCAACGCTTTTTCCTTAAGTCCATTATACTATTGTTCTTTTGACTTGACTTCTGTGAGAAAATACAGTTCCAAACTCAGTGCAAATAAAATCTAGGGTCCCACACATTTGTAAATCAGGAGGCAACTTTTGTTCATATACTGAGCAAGGTTAAAGAATCAGAATAGGTTTATAATGTTCATAAGAAAACTGTAAAGAGGAGATACCCCCAAATTGAGGCATGTTTCAAAAGTGCATGGTGTGGAATGAAAGGAATCACTTAGTACTAAATAATAAAGATAGCAAGGTATGATTTATGAAATTAAATGAAAAATCTGATGACCTTTTTTTCTTTTTTGAAACAGGGTTTCATTCTGTTTCCCAGGCTGGAGTGCCGTGGTGCAATCGAGGCACATTGCAACCTCAAACTCCTGGCCCCAAACCATCCTCCCACCTCAGTCTCCCAAAGCATTGTGATTGCAGGCATGAGCCACCTTTTCTGGCCTCAAGACATCTTAAGAGTCTAGTGAAATGTTATAACCATGTTTTCTGTAGTTGAATTTCATAAAACTGAAGATGTTATGTTCTTGTTGAATTTACCCTTTTTTCCCACATATTATCATTTAATTAAAATATTCAATGATATGACTTCTAGTTGTGCCTTAGTAATGTACACTTATTTCTACATAAGTTAGCTTGCAGTAAGTTCAAATCTTATAATATCAGGTCCATATAATTTAGGAGATGAGAAATATACATGATATGAACATGAGAATACTGGTTTAATTTAAATTGTTTTGGTGTTAATAATTTACTTTTTCCCCCTCTCTTTTCCTGTTAAGGATTCTGGACTCTACTTATAATATCCCTAACTGCTGGATTCTCCTGTTGCAGCTTTTCTTGGACAGTGACTTACTTTGATTCTTTTGAACCAGGAATGTTTCCTCCTACTCCTCTTTCACCTGCCAGGTTCAAGTAAGTATTCCTGTTTCCTGTTTATTTTTTAAATGCATTTCAACACTTGAAAATACTAAAATACGTAGAAGCAAGAGGCTGATTGCGAAATATGTTGAGGCTTAAAACATAGGACTTTTCAGCTTGTAGGCCCAGCCTTTAGATACATGAGAATAATATTTAAAATTCTATATCTAGGTAATGCTTTGTTTTCTAAAAACTGAAATTCAGGGGATTATCTTAGAACTAAGAATCTTTGATGGGTATTTGTCCTTTGGAATGGAATTTGATTTAAAACTGTTTATAAAGGCAAAATTAATGCTAACAATTTGAAAGTTTTACTAGGTTCATACATGGTCAGACTTACAAGAACATAATAATTGGTTGGACTTTTCCTTAGGATTTTAACTTTGTGTTATATTTAGCAAGTATTTATGGTACCCACTTTATATGTCTGGACCAGAATGGATGCTTTTCATAGTGGAACAGTATTAAATTTCTTTGGTCTATATTTTCCATGTTTCAGAGAATTTTAGAAAATTCAGTAGTGTTCTAATCTAGTTTATTCATGCCAGGAAAGTTACAATTTTAAATACAAATTCCAAAATAAGAACATCTAAGATCTCTAGTTTATTCTAGAAATTTGGGGGGGGACATGAAGACAGGAAACTAAATTATATTAAATTTATGTATGTTGTTCTAATACTATTGTTGTTACTACCACCTCTAGCCTACCTCAGGGACAGGTTGTAGAGATAAAAACATTTACTTGAGAGACTTTATAAATGTGAAGTTATACCAGTTACAGTTTTTAATAATCATTGGTACTACTGGCCTTCATTATTAGTAAACTCCCAATTTTTTTTGTCTTATAAATATATCTTTTAAAATTTTGGCTTGACTTCAAATGAAATGTGAATTTGTATATATGTATGTTATGTGTATATATATATATTTTTTTAATGTTTTAATCCCTATCTGTATATGAAACATAAAATCATGTGCTTTCCAACAAATTTTAGTTCTGTGTTTTTGAGGTGGATAAATAATAATCTAAATTGACTAAGAGTTAAGCCTAACATTACAATGCCATCCCGTAGTTTACATGGGTACCACTCAATTAGAAGTTTACTTTAATAACAGGTATAAGTCTAAGGTAATGAGACTCATTTCAAAAATCACCAAAAAGAAATCATATTTTTTCCTTATGTTTATATCTCACTTCCCTGAATTCTAGCCACACATTTCTTGCTGTTTAATAGACCTTGCTACCTGGATTTCAGAAAGCATTTTGCACTTAGAGTGATTAAAACTCTAGTCTTTGCTTTGAAGCCATCAGTATCCACCCATTTCACTCACCAGGGCTTGAAATTCTTATTCATTATATTTGTCCATTCATGAAGTCCATTCCTTCCTGACTTTTTAAATGTCGTTAGAAAGCTTCCTGTTAGCATTTTCACTGTTTTTGTACTATTTAAGGCTAGTATACTTGATTTCTTGGCCTTCTTTCCTCTTAAGTTTTCACTCTTCTAATTCACCCTATATACAGTCAGCCCTCTGTATCCATGGGCTCCACATCCTTTGATTCAACCAACCATGGATAAAAAATATTTGGGAAAAAAAATTAAAATACAACAATAAAAAGTAATACACATAAAAAACAGTATAACAACTATTTACACAGCATTTACTTTGTATTAGGCATTATAAGTAATCTAGAGATGATTTAAAGTAGAGGGGAGGATGTGCATATGCTATAGGCAACTGCCATGCCATTTTATATAAGGGACTTGAACATCCATGGATTTTGGTATTTGTGGGAATCCTGGAACCAATCTCCCAGTGGATACCAAGGTATAACTGAACTGCTGTATTTCCGTTAACAAAAAGAGATCTAGCCCTCTGTTGGTTAAAAGCCAGTAGCTTTCCTATTGCCTTTAGAATAAAGTCCAACTCTTAAGTATAGCAGAACAGTCCTTCCCCAAATGACTCTACCCTACTTTTCCAACCTCAGCTATTTCCTTACTGCACCCTATATTGTAGTCACATACCAGATTAGCTTGACATCCCGCACATAAACTATGCAATTTTGAGATGTCATGATTTTACTCTTGCTGTTCTCTCTTCCTGGAGTATCATTTTCCCTTTCACCTTCTCTTTTACCACCATCACGATTCATTAACCTTGTAAATGTAAGAAGCCTTTGGGGTTAGAGAAGGTTTTAGTATTCTCTTAAAGATCTGCTATTCTGAGGGCATTTAACAGTTAATTTTTTAAAAAATTATCTTTGCATTTTGTATTAAATTAGAATCAATTTAGTAAAAGGCCTCAATTTTCAATGTATTTATTAGTGTATTAGTCTGTTCTCATGCTGTCTAATAAAGACATACCCAAGACTGGGTAATTTATAAAAGAAAGAGTTTTAATTGACTCACAGTTCCACATGGCTGGGGAGGCCTCACAATTGTGGTGGAAGGCCAAGGAGGAACAAAGGCACACCTTAAATGATGGCAGGCAAGAGACGATGTGCAGGGGAACTGCTCTTTATAAAACTGTCAGATCTTGTGAGACTCACTCACTATTATGAGAACAGCATCATGGGGGTAACCACCCCCATAATTTAATTACCTCCCACAGGGTCCCTCCCACAACACATGGGAATTATGGGAACTGCAATTCAAGATGAGATTTGGGTGGGCCACAGCCAAACCATGTTATTATGCCCCTGACCCCTCCCAAATCTCATGTCCTCACCTTTCAAAACCAATCATGCCTTCCCAACAGTCCCCCAGATTTCAGCATTAACTCGTAAGTCCACAGTCCAAAGTCTCATCTGAGACAAGGAAAGTCCTTTCTGCCTATGAACCTGTAAAATCAAAAGCAAGTTAATTACTTCCAAGATGCAGTGGCGGTTCAAGCATTATAAATACACCCATTCCAAATGGGAGAAATTGGCCAAAACGAAGGGGCTACAGGCCCATGCAAGTCCTAAATTCAGTAGGGTAGTCAAATCTTAAAGCTCCAAAATGATCTCCTTTGACTGCATATCTCACATCCAGGTCATACTGAAGCAAGAGTTTGGTTTCCATGATGTTGGACAGCTCCGCCCCTGTGGCTTTGCAGGGTACAGTCTCCCTCCTGGCTGCTTTCACAGGCTGGCATTGAGAGTCTGCAGCTTTTCCAGGCACATGGTACAAGCTGTCAGTGCATCTACCATTCTGGTGGCCCTCTTCTCACATCTCCACTTGGTAGTGCCCCAGTGGAGACTTTGTGTGGGAGCTCCCACCCCACATTTCCCTTCTGCACTGCCTAGCAAAGAGGTTCTCCATGAGGGCTCCACCCCTGCAGCACACCTCTACGTGAACATCTAGGCATTTCCATACATCCTCTGAAACATAGGTGGAAGTTCCCAAACCTCAGTTCTTGACTTCTGTGCACCTGCAGTCCCAACAACACATGTAAGCCACCAAGGCGTGGGGTTTACACCCTTTGAAGCAACAGCCTGGGACGTACATTGACCCCTTTTAGCCACACCTGGGACACAGGGTACCAACTCCTGAGACTGCACAAAGCAGCAAGGCCTGTGAAACCATTTTTTTCTCCTAGGCCTCCCAGCTTGTGATGGGAAGGGCTGCCATGAAGACCTCTGACATGTCCTGGAGACATTTTCCCCATTGTCTTGGCAATTAACATTTGGCTCCTCATTATTTCTGCAAATTGCTGTAGCTGGCTTGAATTTCACCTCAGAAAATTGTTTTTTCTTTTCTGTCACATTGTCAGGCTGCAAATTTTCCGAGATTTTATGCTTTGCTCCCTTTTAAACGTAAGTTCCAATTCCAAACCATGTCTTTGTGAATGAATAAAACTGAATGCTTTTTTTGTTTTTGAGACAGAGTCTCGCTGTGTCATCCAGGCTGGAGTGCAGTGGCACGATCTTGGCTCACTGCAAGCTCCACCTCCCAGGTTCATGCCATTCTCCTGCCTCAGCCTCCTGAGTAGCTGGGACTGTGGGCACCCACCACCATGCCCAGCTAATTCTTCTTGTATTCTTGGTAGAGACAGGGTTTCACCATGTTAGCCAGGATGGTCTTGATCTCCTGACCTCGTGATCCACCCATCTCGGCCTCCCAAAGTGCTGGGATTATAGGCGTGAGCCACCGCGCCCAGCCAAAACTGAATGGTTTTAAGAGCACCCAAGTCAACTCTTAAGCACTTTGCTGCTTTGAAATTTCTTCCACCAGATACCCTGAATCATCTCTCAAGTTCAAAGTTCCATACATCTCTAGGGCAGGGGCAAAATGCTCCCAGTCTCTTTGCTAAAGCATAGCAGAAATCATCTTTTCTTTTTCTTTTTCTTTTTTTTTTTTTTTTTTTGAGACAGAGTCTCGCTCAGTCGCCCAGGCTGGAGTGCAGTGGCCGGATCTCAGCTCACTGCAAGCTCCGCCTCCCAGGTTCACGCCATTCTCCTGCCTCAGCCTCCTGAGTAGCTGGGACTACAGGCGCCTGCCACCTCGCCCGGCTAGTTTTTTGTATTTTTTTAGTAGAGATGGGGTTTCACCGTGTTAGCCAGGATGGTCTCGATCTCCTGACCTCGTGATCCGCCCATCTCGGCCTCCCAAAGTGCTGGGATTACAGGCTTGAGCCACCGCGCCCGGCCAGAAATCATCTTTTCTGTTCCAGTTCCCAATAAGTTCTTCATCTCTGTTGGAGAACACCTCAGTCTGGACTTCATTGTCCATATCAGTATCAGCATTTTGGTCAAAGCTATTCAACAGGTCTCTAGGAGGTTGCAAACTTTCCCACATTTTCTTGTCTTCTGCACCCTCCAAACTATTCCAGCCTCTCCCTGTTACCTAGTTCCAAAGTCGCTTTCACATTTTCAGGTATGTTTACAGCAGCACGCCACTCTACCAGTACCAATTTACTGTATTAATCTGTTCTCACACTGCTAATAAAGATATACCTGAGACTGGGTATTTATAAAGGAAAGAGGTTTAATTGACTCACAGTTCCATATGGAGGGGGAAGCCTCATAATCATGGCAAAAGATGAAGGAGGAGCAAAGGCACATCTTATGTGGCAGCAGGCAAGAGAGCATGTGCAGGGGAACTGCCCTTTATGAAACCATCAGGTCTCAAGAGACTCACATACTATTAGTGGAACAGCCACATGGGAGTAACCACCCCCATGATTCAGTTACCTTCCACCAGCTCCCTCCCATGGCATGTGGGGATTATGGGAACTGCAGTTCAGGATGAGATTTGGGTGGGGACACAGCCAAACCATATCAGTTAGTAATTATGTTTTTTTGTTTTTGGGTTTTTTGAGACAAGGTCTGGTCTGGTTCTGTTATCCAGGCTGGAGTACAGTGGCGCGATCTCAGCTCATTGCAACCTCCACCTCCCAGGCTCAAGTGATCCTCCTGCCTCCTCCCCTAATGAGCTGGGACTCTAGGCATGTCACCATGCCAAATAATTTTTGCGTTTTTATAGAGGCAGGATTTTGCCATGTGCCCCGGCTGGTCCCAAACCCCTGAGTTCAAGCAGCCTGCCCACCTTGACCTCTCAAAGTGCTGGGATTACAGGCATGAGCCACTGCACCCAGCCTAGTGGATCCAGTTTTAATATGAAATGGTGTCATATTAGAGCCTTAGATTATGTACTTATTAATCTCTGAAAATGGTTTTGAAACGTATACAAAATATATGTTGTATATGCACAAATGAATACAAAATATAAATAAATACAAAATATACACATTCATTTCTATAAATACAAAATATAAAAGATGTGTATTTATATTTGTGTTTGCATATGTGTATATATTTGCATATAAATACAGAATATATATACACATAAATATGTATAAATACAAAACAATGCGTGTATATATATATATATATATTCATTATGTAGTCCTGGCTACTGGGAAGCTGAGGCAAAAGGATTGCTTGAGCCCAAGAGTTTATTATGCAAAATAATGTGTATATACATTTTGTATTTGTACAAAATAATGTGTACGTATATACAAATATAAATTATATATATACCCAAATATAAGTGAAATATTTACACACACACAAATACAAACGAAGTTGAGTTTTATCGTCAAAACCCTGCCCTCTAGTGTTTATGGAAAATATGCAGTTACTTCAGAAATGTCAGATTAAGTATATTCTCTATGTCACCAGTAGAGTGAGTCCTTGTACAGGGAAACAACTCCGCATTTTGAAAAAGTTGAAATCTTCAGACTTAATATTTTCTTTGAAATCAAATTGATATATTTTATCAATGTGCAACATCATGCTTTTATAAAAATATCTTTGTGACAGGTTATGTGTTTTCTCACCTAAAATAAGCAATAATATTAATGAAAGCATTTTTTCTAATTATATAAAAGTAATTCACATTCTTTGTTGAAAATTCCAAAAAAAGAAAAAGAAAAATGGAAATAAGGAAAATTACTGCTGACATTTTAATGTATATTTTTCCATTCTTTATGCATATTTTAAAAATCGAAATTGGGATCACAATGTATATAGTTTTTTGTAAGAGAGTAAAATAAATCATATCTAACTGGTTTGTTAAAATAGTAGTCTTTTGCTATCTCTGCAGACTTAAGTACCTGGGTTTGGTTTTGTTTTGTTTTTTTAAACAGAATAGTTGAAGTGGGAAAACCATTTGAGAAGACCATATTTACTGTGACTATCAATTGTGTTTCCCTAGAAACAAACCCCTCAGAGGAAGAATAAAAGTAACATTCATTACTGTTTAGTAAATATTAGGTGACATATTTAATGAAATCATCAGTTTGGATCAATAATTCATAAGAAGAGGTTGAGATTAGAAATAAAAGCATTTTCTTATATTAAAATCTTTTTATGTTTACTGTTATATATTTATTAGATAAATCTCAGCAACTTTCACTTTTACATAAGCACAAGATGTTTAGGAAATACAAGATAGAGAACTTTGCAAGATATATTTCCGGATAGGTAGTTAATGGACTTCAACAGGTATGTTTTTTGGAAAGATGGTTCCATGTATTCCACTTTGCTAAGTTAAAAGATATACTGCAATATCACATATATAAACTTGTCAATTAGTAAGCTGTCCTTTTCTTTGTGTATTTAATCCAGTAGACTGGATAGAAAGTCTTGTCTTGGTTGTTATTAAAGGTTTGTTAACAGTGTTAAAGAACAAGAGGCAGAGGCAGTAAGTTTAGATTTTGGGGAATATCTAAATAGGCATTCCCATTTTTGACTATGTTATAATTCATTATCCTGCTTCTTCTACACTACCTACTCAACATCTCCAGTTCATTTCTCATCACTTTTCCTTGTTCATTGTCTGGGTTTTGTGAGTGATTTCCAAGAGACAAATATAACAGTGTATGTATAGTCAGTATTTAACATTTTGGTTATCAGCTTTAATTATAGTTTTCAGGAGTTAATGCATCTCACTATGTTACCTACCCATGGAAAAATACTGCATACAAGGAAAAGCTAGAACTTTAAAGAATCATGGGCTGGGCATGGTGGCTCATGCCTGTAATCCCAGCACTCTGGTAGGCCAAGGTGGGAGGATGGCTTGAGCCTAGAACTTTGAGACCATCCTGGGCAACATAGTGAGACACTGCCTCTACAAAAAATTTTTTAAATTATCCAGGTGTGGTGAAATGCGCCTGTATTCCTAGCCACTCAGAGATTGAGGCAGGATTGTTTGATCCCAGGAGTTCAAGGCTGCAGTGAGCTATGATCATGCCACTGCATTCTAGCCTCGGTGACAGAGCAAGATACGCTCTTTAAAAAAAAAAAAAGAAAAAGAAAAAGAACTTTGGGGATTGTTCTAGGCTTGGCCAGTGGCAGCAGAACTTTTAAGTCCTTTTGATTGGGAAAATATTAGTTGTGGATACTAGCTGTGCCTTACAGTGTGTTTTCCTGAACAACTATACCTTTTAAGCTAATATTCTAGGATTTCTAGGGATGTTTTAAGAGAGTCCTATTAAACATTATGGGGGAACTAATGCCCTCCTAAGCCACCCATCTCTTAGGTTTTACTATTAGTCTGGTGTTTCCATTTTTTAACAAAGAAATCAAGTCTCAGAAGTTTAAGCCACTTGCACAAAGTCAAGTAATTTGCAAGTAACATAGTTTGCAACTGACTCTGTGTTTATTTTTATTCACCGTACTAGCTAACTTATCTCCTCTGCATTATGAAATTAATCATCAGTAAGAGGAATTTCACTAATTGAAATAGCATCATTTTATTGACGATTAACAGGCATTCTGAGCTTTTGCTATGTGGCAGTTTTGCCCCCACAATATTGCTAAATCAAAATCTGTTCTTAACATCAAACTTTCTCTGTCTTCTCCATTGTCTTCTGGTAGTACCTGTATTCCACTTTAAGACTGCATTCCACATTTCACATCACCTATGCTCAAGCTTCATCTAGTGGTGAAAGTATGTAGCTGCAGGTTCATAGTTATTCAGTATGCTAGAAATAAAAACCACTCTGATAATAAATGTCACATCTAGGATAGAAATGTTACTCTATAGTAGTAAGTTTAGTGGAAAAATGATAACATGAGTGATGCGTCTTATTGCTGACATGAAAAAACGTTCACAATTTTGATCAAACGTCAAATTTAACAGCACATACTGAACCTTCACAGTAGGACATTAACATTGTAGGAATACAAAACAACCTGGGGATTCCAAAATAAGTCATTCTTGGCAAGTAAACTTGGTTTATTAATTTTAAATCTAGTTAATTTGCATAACCTAAGTATACAGAATACAGTGGCAAGCACCCCTAGCATGTAATGATTTCTGTAGCTGAAATCATTGTGATGGGAGTTACTATGCCAAGGAAGCTCCTTAATAGGTCTATTATTTTATGCTAAAGATATCCACAGATATTTCTTTCCAAGGAGGAAAAAAAAATCAATGCTTGTGTTTAAAGTTATGAGGATAGGCCAACTCTGTAAATGGAAATAAAGTACTGCTGAAAATTTCAAATTACAAGCTTATGCTGATCAAAGGTATATAAAGGTAAGATTTCTGGTGAATTGGATATCTGAATCCAAAGCTTGGATTGTTGAATCATCTAGTGAGAAACTGATTTTAAATGATTTTCTCTCTCTTTTGAGATATGCTATAGAAATAACATGTCTTGCAGTCACAGCATTGTAGTTTTTGGAGCATGTCTCAGTTCTTAAATCTTCAATTGACTTCTATGCTAAGAGATTTCTTATCCTGAATCTTATAACTGAATATGAGTCTTTTTGAGGCATAGACTGAATTGTTTTGAAAATAAATCTCGGCCGGGCGCGGTGGCTCAAGCCTGTAATCCCAGCACTTTGGGAGGCCGAGACGGGCGGATCACGAGGTCAGGAGATCGAGACCATCCTGGCTAACACGGTGAAACCCCGTCTCTACTTAAAAAAAAAATACAAAAAAACTAGCCAGGCGTGGTGGCGGGCGCCTGTAGTCCCAGCTACTCAGGAGGCTGAGGCAGGAGAATGGCGTAAACCCAGGAGGCGGAGCTTGCAGTGAGCTGAGATCCGGCCACTGCACTCCAGCCTGGGCAACAGAGCGAGACTCTGTCTCAAAAAAAAAAAAAAAAAAAAGAAAGAAAAAGAAAATAAATCTCTACCTTGAGTACAACTCTTTGTTCAGTTTAATGACCTTAAATATCTATGTTTATGCTAAAAATGTTTTTTTAAAGGCATCATTTAAAATTTTCCTACATAGCTTTTAAAAGAGACCAAAGCCTTCAAAGTCATCTCACAGATAGTCATTTTGAATTATTAGAAGTCAAGCAAAATTATTATATTTTTATTATAACTAGACTCAGTTTTAAGTTACAGTATTTGTTCTTCAGGTGTCCTTTGAATAATTACATTTGTGCATTTCCTAGGCAGATTGGAAGACACTGTTGAATGTCTATTTTATAGAAGTCAGCATAAATTTACTCTTATATTTTTAGAGAAGTTTGAAGTTTGGTATCTCCTCTTTCGATGTATTATTGGTTGTGTTTATCAAATAACCCTGTATGACTTATTTGATACAGAGTTCATGGTCAAAATGCAGGGAAACTTCACAGTTACTAGTGTTATATCATGATTTCTAGGCATATGCCAAGGTAAAGAGTGGTGTCTTTTTTTCACAAATGCCTGCTTAAAATATAATCCATGAGATTAGATTGGCAGTTTGCATTATTTCACAGTCAATATACAAATCAAAGGGTATCTGCTACCTTCCTCATGCTATCAGTCTTTATTGTCTGATCACTATGAATTACCGTCTATTTCTTCTTCTTCCAACCACAAATAACATTTGATAAATACCATACACTCAATTTTAGAAAATATGCTTTTAATTTAATTTTTATTTAATGTAACATTATGTGCATCCTTGTTTAAAAAAATTGTATTGCCTTACAATGCAATCTGGAATCTGCAAAATAAATTATAAGTGAGAAAGAAAAGGGAACAAGTTAATTTTAGTTTGAATTAATTTTTGGTAAATTGTTTTTATTAACTATTTTAGAGAGTAACGTGATCTGTTAATCTTTTACATGTGTTACTTTCTATGTAAAGTGTTCTGTATGTAATTAGATGCTAACATTTGTGTGTGAGAGCATGTTGTTAACTGTAGTAGGGAGCAACAGATAGTAAAATACTTTGACACGTGAATTTCCTGGAACATTCAGGATTCAGGATTGGCATCCCGTATTATAATATTACTTTTCTATTCAACATTAATTTGGGTCTTTAAAACATTATTATTAGAGTTTTCTCTGACTTCTTCACATTGAGGGGGTTACGAAGATAGAGAACAAATAAAACAGTTAAATCATAATATGCAATTCAAGAAAAGGGAACAAGTTGATTTTTGCTTGAATTGCTTGAAATTTGAAATTTCCAGCAGCACTCGATTTTCTTTAATACAGTTAGCCTATCCTCGTAACTAAATATAAGCATTGACTTTTCCTCCTTGGAAATAAGTATCTGTGGACATCTTTAGCATAAAATAATATACAAGTGTTACAGGTTCTTGACGGGCAGATATATAAGCCTTGGAGATCAAAAACAGTGGGTTAGTTAGTATTCAAATTAGAAATTTCTTTTCCACGCAGACTAGATTTAACATTGAGCACAATGAAGTGACTCTACTACTTTGATAACAGATTCTGGAGAGCTGCCTCTTTGTCAAATCAGATTCTTTATTGCCATGAACTAATGAAACAGATGTCAGATGGCTAATTGCAGTAGGAGAGAAAAGCTACTGACAAAAGAGATGGATCAGGAACTTGGCCTTGATACTTGAGTATCATGAAATCTCGTTATCTGGGGACTATTCAGAGCCATAAGTTACAGTGCTGTCACTATTAATGAATATATTGATGGCATTGCACTGCAACTTCTTGAAGTAAAGGGTTAAAGTACATGCATATCTTGTAAGATATATTTCATTACTGTTCTGAATGGAGATGTACATAGATGTAACAAAATCCTCTAAGAAATTGTATTAACTATTGGTTTTGTTTTCATAAAGTGATACAGCTAATAAGTGTTTGCTTTGTAGCTTTTTTTTTTTTTTTTTTTTTAAAGACAGGTTCTCACTTTGTTGCCCAGGCGAGATTGCAGTGGCATGATCTTGGCTGACTACAACCTTTGCTTCCTGAGCTGAAGCGATCCTCCCACCTCAGACTCCTGAGTAGCTGGGACCACAGACATGCGCCACCACATCTGGCTAATTTTTGTATTGTATTTTTTATAGAGACGGGGTTTCGCCATGTTGCCCAAGCTGGTCTCAAACTCCTGGGTTCAAGTGATCCACCTTCTTCGGCCTCCCAAAGTGCTGGGATTACAGGCATGAGCCACCTTGCCAGACTGCTCTTGCTTGTGCTATTTACAGTGTTATAAATGAGTAGCTGAAAAGGCACAAGTATCCCTATGCCCAGAGCAATACTGATAAGAAATACTTGAGAGACAGTGCTTGCCAGTTTTGTACTTGGAACCCTTTTTGTTTAATAACCTATAACTTACCAGAGGCAGCTTGATACAATTAAAAAGGGTATTGAAGTCAGGAGACGTAGCTTCCAAATCCAGCCCTACCCTAGCAGAAGGACATTTGAACAAGTCAGTTAGTGTATCCAAGCTATAACTTCCTCATCTCTAAAATGGAGTAAAAACAATGGTACCCCATAGGCAATAAGTGTAAGTTTACTAAAGCAACAGATATGTCTGATGATAAAGCAGATAGAGTGTCAGAGGTTTTCTTTTCTTAAGGTTTTTTGAGCTAGAAGTGTGACCATGGACTACCACAAGTTGCCAGTTATCTTTTCTTGGATAATTGTTATTTATCCTGAGATTTTTTTTTTTTTTTTTGAGACAGGGTCTTGCTTTGTTGCCCTAGGCTGAAGCGCAGAGTGGCACAATCATGGCTCACTGTAGCCTCAAGTGCCTGGGCTCAAGCAACCCTGCTGCCTCCACCTCCCAAGTAGCTGGGACTACAGGCGAGTGCTGCTATGCCTGGCTAAGTCTTTTATTTTTATTTTTATTTTTATTTTGTAGAGATAGGGTCTCACTAAGTTGCCCAGGCCAGTCTTGGAACTCCTGAGCTCAAGCAATCCTCCTGCCCTAGTGTCCCAAGGCACTGGGATTACAGGCATGAGCCACCACGCCCAACCAAGAAGTACTTGTTAATATTATCTCATTTAGTTTTTATAAGAACACTAATGAAAAGAATTATTGTCTTCATTTTAAAGATTGAGAATTAGATTTTCTGGTAGGTTAAAATAGTCCTGTGAATAGTATAGCCATGACTAAACTCCAGTGAGGAGAGAGCTGGCTTTCCAGGTCTTTCATTCTGATCATATTAAACTGTTGACATTCCTGTACTCTCCATTGTCTCTTGCTTCTGGGCATACTGTTAGGTGTTTAGAACACTAAATCCCTCATATTCAATTTTAGTTTAGGGATTAGCTCTTCCTTGAAATTTTTTCTCCCCTTCTGCAAGCTGAATGGCTCCTTTATGTTCCAGTAATACTGCCTGCAAAAGTTAGTCTACTATGTCACTAGATTCTGTTATCTTCGAAGGCAGTACTGACTCCTACTCCTTTCTCTCTTTTTTTTTTTAATTTTTATTTTTTGTTGTTGGTTTGAGATAGTCTCACTCTGTCACCTAGGCTGGAGTGCAGTGGCATGATCTTGGCTCACTGCAACTTCTGCCCCCTGGGGTTCAAGCGCTTCTCCTGACTCAGCCTCCAGAGGAGCTAGGATTACAGGCCACCACACCCAGCTAAGTTTTTGTATTTTTAGTAGAGTTGGAGTTTCACCGTGTTGACCAGGCTGGTCTCAAACTCCTGGCCTCAAGTGATCCACCCACCTTGGCCTCCCAAAGTGCTGGGATGGCAGGCGTGAGCCACCATGCCTGGCCAAAATTTTTTTTGTAGACACAAAATCTCCCTATATGCTCAGGATGGTCTGGAACCCCTGACCTCAAGCCATCCTCCTGCCTCAGCCTTCCAAGGTGTTGGGATTACTGGCATGAGCCACCGCATCCAGCCCTACTCATTTCTGTATCTCCCATATGTAATTTAATACCTGATACCGAGTATTCTGTAAATCTTGGTGAATGAAAAGGGAATTGAGGAAGTTATAAAGAACTTTAGAGTAAAAAGTAAGAGGCAAAGTCATGTGTGTTATTATTTCCTTAATGAGAGACATAGCAAAGAGGTGAAATTAGGGAAGCATTCTCTTTAAAATTCTAACCCCGATTTCTTAAGTAACAATGGTCAAGTTCATTGAAATACATACAACTTTGTCTGCTCTTCAGCAATTTCTAACAAGTAATTTTTAGGACAAAAGGATACAATAAAGTTAATGTAGTTTTATGTTTCTAAAAAGGAAATGCTTTTTAAGTTAATAAAATATAGTGTTGCTTGGTTTTGTTTGTTTGTTTGTTTTTCAAGCTTCAGGTTTAGTGTTAAGATCTTTTGATTCCAGATAAAGAACTAACTGGTAGTTACTCCAAACAAAGCTTATATACAGCTTAAAAACTTTCAGGAATTAGAGATTCCTGGGCTAGGGACAGAATGAGAAATCAAAGGCAGCTCAGATGTGTGAAAGGGGAATAGATTAGTACCATCTTGCTCATGCCTTCTCCCTCTGAGCCAGTCAGACACGGAAACGAATAGCCAGTTGGGTCTATATATGAGCCTTTAACATAACTTCTTATGCTGGCAAGCACAGAGAGCTTTCTGCTTAAAGCAATATCAGCTGGAAATGAAGTTGTTATTTTAAATTACAAGAGTTCTGTCATAAAAGCATCTCTGACATGTGGGAATACCTGCGAGGGAAAGAAAATACAGGAATAAATAGGGCATGGAACAATTATTCTAACAGAGTGGAGTCTGGTGTTTAGTACTGTGGTATAGAGATTCAGTTCAGATCAACCAAAACTAGCATAAAAACAATTAAACAAACTGAAACATGACAAGAGACCTGCTCAGTTCTGTTATTCTGTCTCTTTTTAAGGTAATTTATTTGGAATTTTTGGAAGTTGCTTATTCAGTACTTTAATTTATGCTTCAAGATGTAAGAATATAGCCACTTAAATTGCCAAAGTCATTGAATTCATTTGAATCTTATATTTTAAATGTATTCCATTCCTGAAAAATGAAAATAATTAAAATATAATTCTTTTATAATATATTCACTTTGCAAGTTACTATTTAATAGTAATGTAAATATATTGCTAGACATATTTCCACAGAATAAAATCTAGATATAAATAATAGAAGTCTGGGTTCTCCAGTGAATTATAAAAGGAGAAGTTGTTATGTAGGAAGAGGGTAATATCAAGCAGAAAACACACACACACACACACACACAGACACACACACACGAGAGAGAGAGAGAGAGAGAGAGAGAGAGAGAGAGAAACCTCTAATTCTCCCATTTCTTTCTTCCATCTACTTCCTGGGTTTGCCTTTATACTACGATTGTTTGTGTTTTTGTTTTGGTTTTAAAGCAAGTTTAGGTTTAGGTGTTTTACTTGGAGGGGAGAATCTAAGTCGATGTCAGGAGAATTTTTAAAAATCTCTTCTGCAGCTAAGTTTCTTTCCTATATAGCTAAGATGTATTGATCATTTACTATGTGCCAGACACCTGGTATTTACAACAGCTTTGTAAGGGTAGATTCTATTTTTGTTTCCATTGTGTGGAGAAGGAAATTGAAGGTCAAAGAGGTCAAACAATGTTGCTCTCTTCATACTCCTTGTAAGAGGCAAGGCTGGCACTCAGACCCCTGTTTATCTAATCATAGAGCTTGAACTCTTAACCACTATCAGGGACCACGTAAGTACTTCATTGTAGAATTTTTTATTATTGAAAGGAGTTCTCTAGAATCAGAAAAAGGTCATACCTTCTATATAGCTTATCTTTCAGGATTTGGAAGTAGATCTGTTGTAATGAGCCTTTCTTTGTAACTACATCTCCACTCGCGTTTTAGACTTATTGAATAATATTTTTTATTTATTTTCATTTTTATTTCAGAAATGTTTTGCAGTATAAAAGAACTTTATCTCAGCATAATAAAATCCACATTTAGGAATCCTAACTTTTACTTGAAGAAACATTCCGGTTTTGCCATTGAGTACTCTATTTATTTTGCTACTTATTCTTTCATATGGTCAAATGAACAGTCACGTCTTACAGTGTTGAAGTAGCAGGTTAAATTATATCCATTAATTTTCATCATAGATAGGTTTCCTTAATTGACTCTCTGGGACTAAAATATTTATGTAGTTATATCCTCTGCATCATTGTTCTAGTTTTAAGTACAGGTAATGTTGACCAATAACCTGTTTTAATAGGTAAAAAACTGTACATAATCTCTTTGAGGTGTTTTTTAGGATTATTTCTTGCTACCTGGAATACTTACAGAAATGTAGAACTAAGACCGGGCACAGTGGCTCACATCTGTATCCCAGCACTTTGGGAGTGCTGGGTGGATCACCTGAGGTTAGGAGTTCCAGACCAGGCTGGCCAACATGGTGAAACCCCATCTCTACTAAAAATACAAAAATTAGCTGGGCATGATGGCACCTGCGCTTGTGATCCCAGCTACTTGGGAGGCTGAGGCACGAGAATCGTTTGAACCTGAAAGGCGGAGGTTGTAGTGAGCCAAGATCACACCGCTGCACTCCAGACCAGGTGACAGAGCAAGACTATCAAAAAAAAAAAAAGAAAAGAAAAGAAAAGAAAGAAAAAAAGAGAAAGGGAGGGAGGAAGGAAGGAAATAGAAGTGACCTTAGGTTCATCTGATCCAGTTTTTCTCCTGATAAGCACGAAATCTTAAGTTGGAGTTCCACTTCTGGTTCTTTTATTTTCCCTTTACATGATGATACCTCTTTTGTCTGTCAGTCCATTGCTGTACCTGTTAAAACCTGGATCAAAACTTGTATCATTAAGGAAACTTAGCCTTGTTAATAATATTGTTTGCTCTGCTCGTTTACATTTTATATCCAGTTAACACAAAAGCATTTTAAGCAAAGGAATGTTTTAGGAAAATTCAGTGTATTTAAGTATATGGAGAGAATGTCAGCAACTTAGAATTTCTTTGTGAATTTGTTTTAATCTGTCACATTTATATATGCAAATAATAATTGTAGTAACATCTCCACAAATAGTCATGCCATTTTCAAAAAATATATAAGCCTTGTAAATTTTGAAGTAAAATGGAAGGTCTTCAAAGTGCAACATTTCTATTATGTTGCCATTGAAACCATGGGATTTTTTTTCTTGTTTTTATCTTTTACCTCATTCAGTAATGCAATCTTATCCACTACCCACTTTTGAAGTTTGGCAGTATTAATAATAAATAATGCTATAGTTTTACTTGAATGGAAATTTTTTAATTTTTATCTGATCAATTTTCCCATGCTTGACTTTTTTTTAATTTTTAGTTGACACATAATAATCATATTCATTAGTGGAATACAGAATGAATGATAGTTTGATACAATGTATAATGATCAAATCAGGCTAATTAACGCATCTGTCACTGAAAACATTTATCATTTCTTTGTATTGTGAGCATTCAAAATCTTAAAGCTTTTTGAAAATATGCAGTAAGTTATTGTTAACCATATTTACTCTAAAGTGCTATAGAACAGTAGAAATCATTCCTCCTGTCTGATCGTAATTTTGTATCCATTAACTAACCTCCTGCTATCCTCCCCCACCCCACCCACTGCTGTTTCTTCCCCTACTACCCCACCACCGTTCTCAACCTCTAATAACCACAATTCTACTTTGTACTTCTATGAGCTCGTTTTTTTTTAAGCTTCCACATGTGAGTGAGAACTTGTGATATTTATCTTCTTATGCCTGACTTATTTCACTTAATGTCCCCCAGACTCATCCATGTTGCCAGGAATTATAGTATTTCATTCTTTTTAATGGCTGAATAGTATTCTGTTGTGTATATGTACCACATTTTCTTTATCCATTCATCCGTTGATGGACGCTTAGATTGAGTCCATATCTTGACTATTGTGAATGGTGCTGCAGTAAATGTGGGGTACACGTATCTCTTCAATATACTGATTGTCATTCTTTTGGATAAATACCCAGTAGTGGAATTGCTGGATTATATGGTAGTTCCATTTTTAGATTTTTTAGAAACTTCATACTGTTTTCCGTAATGGCTATATTAATTTATATTCCCATCACCATGTTAGACTGTTACACAGGATTTCAGAAATTATAGTCATTTTGCTATATTGATCTAAATTACATAATAAAGGTAAGTTGCTTCTCCTGATCAGGCTTATTCTTCTGGGATTAGGTCCTTTCCTTTCCCTTATGTTTCTCTTCATGAAATTGTAGAAGAACCAATGAACAAAAATTACATATTCTCCACTCAGTCTTTTCAAACCCCTCTACCCTTCTGTTAACCATAACAGTGTTTTCCTGCTTCAGAGTATGGAAATAAAAGGTCATGACTTGCAATAATAAGAACCATTTTGGAATCCATAGTAGACTCCATGATGAAACTGAACAAAACTGAAACCAAGCCTGGGCAACATGGCAAAACCATATCTCTACAAAAAATTAGCCAGGTTTGGTGGCGCATGCCTGTAGTGCCAGGGTTACTTGAAGGAAGGCCTTGAGTGAGTTGTCCAGGTCCTTGGCGTTTTGAACAAAGAAATGAACAAAACCCTCAAAGTAACAAAGGAACAAAATGCATGAATGAAGCAGC
Source organism: Papio anubis (assembly GCF_008728515.1). Classification (NCBI taxonomy): domain Eukaryota; kingdom Metazoa; phylum Chordata; class Mammalia; order Primates; family Cercopithecidae; genus Papio; species Papio anubis. Next base: position 36,565,292 of record NC_044985.1, read on the forward strand.
AACAGCAGGGATTTGTTAAAGCGAGAAAGCGCTCCACAGGGTGGAATCGGGCCCGAGTAAGCGGCTCAAGGGTCTGGTTACAAAGTTCTCAGGGTTTTAAGTACTCCTTTTGAGGTCCCTATTGGCTGCCTCTCATCTGGATGAAGGATTTGGTCTTTTGCTAATTAAAGGCTGAGGTGAATTGGCATCCTGTGCAGGACGTTTGCCCTTTCCATCTGAGATGTAGTGGAAGCGGGAAGGTTGTAGGGAGAATAATAGTCTTTGATCCTTTGTTAATCTGGCGTGGGGAGATGGGGTTTTTCCTTTCGGTTTAGCTTTAAGAAGTGTGCATTAATTGGCTTTAGGTTCCCTGTCCTGGACCCAGGTGTTTTCCCTTTGACTGAACTTTAGGAAATTATCACAAATTGGCCTTAGATTCCCTGCCCCCAGACCTTGGTGTTTCTCTTTTAGGAAGTTAGCACAGACTGGCCTCGGATTCCCTGCCCCTAGACCCTTTTCTCCTGCCTCACCAGTCACTTGGGAGGCTGAAGTGGGAGGATCACCAGAGCCCCTAGAGGTGGAGGCTGCAATGAGCCATGATCATGCCTCTGCAGTCCCGCCTGGGTAACAGAGTGAGACCCTGTCTCAAAAACAAAAAAAATAAAAGCAGAAGACTGAAAGGAAGCCACCATTCTTTTTACTCCATGTAGATATGACACCTCTTTTGAAAATAAGCTGAATCTTGATTATTTCTATACTGCTAAATAAAAAACTGATTCTTAGGAATAAGGAGGAAAGAACCTATAAAGAAATAATTGTAGGTTTTGTTCCTCTGACTTAAAAATGCCTTATTGGTAAAACATCTCCTCACTACCACCCACATACATACACTCAGAAACATAGATCTGTTTTTAGATCCTGTAGTCTGTAGTCTATTCAAATGTCTTTTTTATTTCTGCATCAGTTTACTTCTTTTTAAAACTACTTTGATTGTAGGTTATGATTTGAATTTTTAGAATATTTATTCTTTTTGCACATTTATTGTATTGGTGAACTGAGTATCAAAATGTCAATTTCCTTTTTTTTTTTTTAATTTAAGTTCTAGGGTACATGTGCACAACATGCAGGTTTGTTACAAACGTATACGTGTGCCATGTTGGTGTGCTGCACCCATTAACTCGTTATTTACATCAGGAATATCTCCTAATGCTATCCCTCCCCCCTCCACCCACCCCACAACAGGCCCTGGTGTGTGATGTTCTCCTTCTTGTGTCCAAGTGTTCTCATTGTTCAATTCCCACCTGTGAGTGAGAACACAAAATGTCAATTTTCTACCAAGAAAAATCCTATTGAACTACTACTGAGATCTCATTGAATTTATAGGTGTTTATTTAAAAAAGAAAGAAAGAAATTGACACCTTTGCAGTGCTGAGTATTCCCACGTTATGATAGATACCTCCCTTCATTCAGGTCCTCTTTCTTTTTTTTTATTTTTTTTTCCTAGACAGAGTCTCGCTCTGTCTCCCAGGCTGGAGTGCAGTGACTCAATCTTGGCTCACTGTAAGCTCCACCTCCCGGGTTCACACCATTCTTCTGCCTCAGCCTCCTGAGTAGCTGGGACTACAGGCGCCAGCCACCATGCCTGGCTAATTGTTTGTATTTTTAGTAGATACGGGGTTTCACCGTGTTAGCCAGGATGGTCTAGATCTCCTGACCTCGTGATATGCCTGCCTCGGCCTCGTGAAGTGCTGGGATTACAGGTGTGAGCCGCCGGGCCTGGCCCAGGTTCTCTTTTAATGTCTGACAGTAAAGTGGTTTTTTTTTTCATTGAGATATAATTTACATAGGATAAAACTTTACTCTTTTAAAATGATTCAGTAGTTTTTAATATTTTCACTAAAAACTACTGAATAACAATATTCAGCAACCATCACTGCTTTCTAATTCTAGAACATTTCTGTCACTCCAAAATGAAAACCCCATACCCATTAGCAATCACTCCACCATTTCCCCCTCCCTCTATCCCCTGGAAACCCATTGTCTACTTTTTGTCTATGGATTTGCTTATTCTGGACATTTCATATAAATGGAATCATACAGATTTTTTTTTTTTAATGTATTCTTTTTTGTTTACTCCTTTCACTTAGCATACTGTTTTCAAGGTTCATCCACATTGTGGCATATGTCAGTACTTCATTCCTTTTTAAGGCTGAATTATTTTCCATATGGGTATACCATTTTTTTATCCATTCATCAGTTGATAGACATTTGGGTAGTTCTACTTTTTGACTATTAGGAATAATGTTGCTATGAACACTGAGGTACAAGTTTTTGTGTGAACTTGTTTTCAGTTTTCTTGGATATATACCTAGAGTGGAATTGTTGGGTCATATGTTGGGTTTAAGAAACCTCCAAACTGTTTCCTAAAGCAGCTGTATCATTTTACATTCCCACCAGCGATGTATAAGACTTCTGGGTACATGTGCATAACGTGCAGGTTTGTTACATATGTATACTTGTGCCATGTTGCTGTGCTGCACCCATCAACTCGTCAGCACCCAACAACTCGTCATTTACATCAGGTATAACTCCCAATGCAATCCCTCCCCCCTCCCCCCTCCCCATGATAGGCCCCGGTGTGTGATGTTCCCCTTCCCGAGTCCAAGTGATCTCATTGTTCAGTTCCCACCTATGAGTGAGAACATGCGGTATTTGGTTTTCTGTTCTTGTGATAGTTTGCTAAGAATGATGGTTTCCAGCCGCATCCATGTCCCTACAAAGGACACAAACTCATCCTTTTTTATGGCTGCATAGTATTCCATGGTGTATATGTGCCACATTTTCTTAATCCAGTCTGTCACTGATGGACAGTTGGGTTGATTCCAAGTCTTTGCTATTGTGAATAGTGCTGCAATGAACATACATGTGCATGTGTCTTTATAGCAGCAAGATTTATAATCCTTTGGGTATATCCCCAGTAATGGGATGGCTGGGTCATATGGTACATCTAGTTCTAGATCCTTGAGGAATCGCCATACTGTTTTCCATAATGGTTGAACTAGTTTACAATCCCAACAGTGTAAAAGTGTTCCTATTTCTCCACATCCTCTCCAGCACCTGTTGTTTCCTGACTTTTTAATGATTGCCATTCTAACTGGTGTGAGATGGTATCTTATTGTGGAACTTAAAGTATGATGATAATAATAATAATAATAATAAAATTTTTATATGGTGTGATGTTGGGGTCCAACTTAATTCTTTTGCATGTGAATATCCATTTGTCATGGCACCATCTGTTGAAATGACTATTCTTTACCCATTGAATTGTCTTAGCACTTGTTGAAAACCAGCTGACCATAAACATAAGGTTTTATTTCTGGAAAAAAAAAAAAAGACTTCTGATTTCCCCACATCCTCACCAACACTTGTTTTCTTTTTCTTTTTTTAAATTATAACCATCCAAGTAGTGAGTATGATGCGTAGTATCTCTTGTGGTTTTGATTTCCATTTCCATATAACTAATGACATTGAGCATCATCAGCTTTTCATGTCCTTGTTGGCTATTTGTATGTATATCTTCTTTGGATAATTGTCTATCCAAATCCTCTTAAAATCCTTTTAAAAATTTGAATTTAAAAATTCAAATCCTTTTAAAAATTTGACTCTTTGTCTTTTTATTTTTTACTTATAAGAGTTATTTTATATCTTAGATAGTAGACCCAATCAGATATATGATTTGCAAATATTTACCTCCATTTTGTGGGTTTTCATTTAGTGATGTCCTCGGAATCACAAAGGTTTTTAATTAGATGATGTCTAATTTATGTTTTTTCTTTAGTTTCTTGTGCTTTTGTTGTCATATCTAAGAATCTGTTGCTTAATTCAAGGTCATGAAGATTTATACCTATGTTTCCTTCTAAGACTTTTATAGTCTTAGTTCTTGTATTTAGGTCTTTGGTCCATTTTGAGTATATTTTGTATATTGTGTAAGGTAGAGGACCAAATTCATTCTTTGGTGTTCAGTTGTCCTGTAACACAAAAAATACACATTAATTTGAGATGAATTATAGAGCTAAATATCAAAAGAAGAAAAGTAAAACCTTATTAAGATACCAAGTATCTTCATAACCTTGGAGTAGTCAAAAATTTAATGAAAAAGCCACCAAAAGCACTAGCCATTTTTTAAAATACTAACTGGGACTTTATTCAAATTAAGAACTTCTGTTTATCAAAAGATCTTATTAAGAGAGTAAAAAAAGACACACCATAAACATTATTCACAACATATATCTTTAACAAAAGATTGGTATCTAGAATATGTAAAGAACTCTATAAACCAATAGAAAAAATGAGAAAAAGTTTTGAACACAAACATCAAAAAAGAGGCTTTCTGAATGGTCAGTAAGTACATTAGTTATCAGAAAAATAAATACTGAAACCACTACAACATACTCTGCAGACCCACTAAAATGATTAAAATTTAAAACACTGATAATATGAAGTGTTCATGATGATGTGGAACAACTTAAACCCATACATTGCTAGTGGAATGTAAATTGGTACAACTATTTGGGGAAAATGTTTCATGCTTTCTACTAAAGCCTAATTTATATCTACCTTATAACTCAGCAGTTTTACTCCTAGGATCTATCCAAGAGAAATAAGTGCAGATGCCCACCACCCACCGAAAACATGTTCACAGTGTCTCTATATGTAGGAGCCCCAAACTGGAAACACCTATCAGTAGTAAAATCAGTAAATACATGTTGCTATATACTGCAGTAAAAAAGAACAAACTAATACTACTACAACATGGACGAATCTCACAAAGACAGTACTGAGCAAAAGAAGCCAGACACAGAAAACTATATATTGTATGATGCCGTGTAGATGTAGTTTCAAGAGCAAGTGAAACTAATCCTGGTGACAGCCCTCAGTTTTGCAGTTACCTCAAGATCTGCAGGAGATTAAGTTGAATATTTAAAAGGGAGCTTTTTGCGGTGCCAGAAACGTTCTCTATCTTTATGTGGTCGGTGAGTACATGAGAGTCTACCACAGTAAAAATTCATTGAACTGTATACAAATGTTAGACATTTGTATTTTACTAGTATGCTTTGATTAAAAAAGTGAAATGCATGTATAGATATAGATTGAATGAGGTAGACATAGTATTCAATTATCATTTGTTGAAGATATTAAACTCATTAATTAAAGATAATATTTTCATTTTACTTGAGTCACTTTTAAACAAGTCCTCTATAGAGTTTTGACAAAGGAGAACCATAATTTCTTCAGTCTTTATTAACAGACTTTAGAGATCACAAATTAGAGTCACAAGAGAGAAAGCCTGCAGGGACTGTCTGTGTCTTCCTCCAAAGAGGAAAATCATGGTGAATATTTTGAAAAGAAGCTTTAAATTAAGTGATTTTTCAAAGATTTAAGTCCTTTGCCTAGCAGTAGTCTGTGACAATTGCTACAGTGTTCCCAGTGGGAATATGGTACATTTGAGATGACAGAAAGACTAGGAACCACTACTCCCAAGCATTTTTTCATTGCCATTAAAATGCATTGCTCTGCCTGCTTAGTAAGGAAGTCACTGAACATTTGAGCATATACATCTCAGTGAAATTCAATTATACCAACATTGTAGTTGTCGGCTTAGTAAACTGAACTTTAAAGTTTTTTCTATTTTTGTGGGATTGTGAGGATCACCAACTACTAAAATAGAACAATTAACTCTGGGAACCTTTTGATGATTAACTTTATCTGGTGAGTACAGTCATCCCCCTTTATCTGTAAAGGATTGGTTCCAGGATTCCACACAGGTGTCAACATCTGGGGATACTCAAAGTCTCATACAAAATGGCTTAGTATTTGCGTATAACCTAAGCCTATCCTCTCATATACTTTAAAACGTCTCTGGATTATTTATAATATACCTAATACAATGTAAATGTTTTATAAATAGTTGTTGTATTGTTCAGGGTTTGACAAGGGAAAAAAGTCTATACGTGTTCTGTACTGATGCATTTGTTTTTTCCAAATATATTCTACCTGCTTGGTTCATTTTGCGGATATGGAACCCGCTGATATGGAAGACTGAACTGTATTAATTTAAAAGTTTTTTGGATCATCACTAAATATTTTATGATGAATGATAATGCTGATTGTTCAATTTTATGATTAGGTTTCTGTTCACTAGTCATCAGTATATATTTGAGGACTTTCTTTTTTAAAGGGACAAAGCATTATAACTTTTACGACATAGATAGGTAATATAGCTAGGTAGGTTAACCCTTAATAGCACATGAGAAGCATCTTAGACTAGCCCTAGTTGGGTAAAGAAAGGTTGAGTCAAAAGAGTAAATAATAACTCCTTTGGAACAGAGCAGGGGACCGTCAGGAAGCATCAGGGTCTGTGTAGCTTCAGATGAATGCAAAGGGCTGTCCTTTGAAGAATGTACCTTCTTCAGTCTCTGTCACAGATACTGTGCAACTGGAATCACTATGAGGTGCTCTTCAAGTGTTAATTCAGAGCTAAGTGCTTCTCTGGCTTTGGCTACTCCTTAGGAAAGGAGGACAGGATATGGGTATTATGACCCTCTCAGTCCGGGGCCCTTACTGCTTTTGTCTTTTGGCTTTTACTTCTGCTAGTACATCTTCCTGTATGTCCTCAATTTGTTATGCTCCAGAAGGGGGAGTATTCTGTTCTGCCTTCTAGAGAGTCCCAATGGGATACTACCTTGTTTTCTTTTTAGTATGTCTCATTCTTATTAGGATAAGCAAATAGTATTATTGCAATACAGTTAGTGGGAAAAACTGTTGTAAGATTGTTACAAGATAAAGGAAACAAATGTCAGGGCATATCATGCACAATAAAAGTTATTAAACTCGTCGGCACTCCTAGCAATCATAAAAGAGATGTGTCTTTGCTGATTCTTAAGAACTCAATTGAAAACCACTTCAGTTAAGTAACCTGTTAGATTTATAGCTGAAATATCTATAAATGACATAGGGAGTTCCTTCATGTAACCTAAAAGTGGTGCAAACAGAACAAATACTTGAAATAATATGTATTTTAAGTTAAAGAACAGACAGCAGGGAAACACACTGCTAATTAATGAAAGAACTGTTTGTAAAATAACAAAACTTATATCTTAGAATTAGGTTATGGCTACACACAGTGACAATGAAACACAGTAAAGAAATATAGGGATGAAACTCAGCATTACTCATCAGTAATGAAATCGAAACAACTATATTTGTTAACCAGTACAGTTTTGACATAGAACTTAATAAGAGCTATCTACTATTTATCCTGCAGATGTCCAATATTCTTTTTTTAAGTTTTGTATTCATATGTGAACGTTTGGGAAATACACTCCAAGGTCATAAGTATTTTTGATGAAAACTTTTGGTGTCTTTTTTATACCACATTACATTTTTCCTTTTTTGATTTGTGTTTTTCTTTTTTTCTAGGAAACTGACTGGACATTCTTTCCACATGGGCTATAGCATGGCGATTTTGAATGGCATCGTAGCTGCTCTTACTGTAGCATGGTGCCTCATGTAAACCCACACTGGAGCAATATTGTTGGCAAAACTTAATCATGATTGTTTTCTAATAACAAGAAGGAGCATCATCGTCTACTCAGAAGACTGAGAAACCTGCTGTTCATTATGTAGTTCAGATATTTATCACAATCATCATCATTGTGGAAGACCTTTTAAAGCATTGTTTTAGAATGTCTGAGTATTAAGATACAGATTAATTGGCAATATCTGAGTATTAAGTACTTTCTTCAGAGTATAAGATGTTTACCTCATCTTTTTACTTTTGTGTGTGTAGTTCTTTCAAGTTGTAGAAAACATTTTAATGTAATTTAAACTCAAAAACTTGAATACAGGACAATGCTTGCCTTTTCATGTATGTACTACATTTTTTGCTAAGAAATACTGATATTTCTGTTTAGTTAAGGTAGAAATACTTCTTATTTATACATTTAGGAAAGCAGATAATGCCGACTACTCCGACTTTCATAGAAGCTACTTTTAAATCAGAATATTTAATTTTTGATATTCATATAATTAATAGAAGTTGCATTTATATTTTTATGGGGCATAGTTCCTTATGTGTTTTTTAATGTATTTTCATACTACACATTGAATTTGTATGTTTTTAAAATTATTACATCTAGACAACTGTAAATATTTTTTTAGCTAGTGCAAACCTAGTACCTGCCATTTTTACTAATTTTTTCTTTAAAAAAAAGCAAAAAAGCACATTGACCTAAATTTAAAATTAAATAAGTTTATTTTTAACAAAAAATGCCTGAAAACAGGTAAATTATTTAAGTCATTAAAATATTGAGAAATTTGAAATTTTTACTATTTCTATTTCCACAATTCCAAATATTTATCTTGGTGTATATATTGTTCTTTAACAGAACTTGCATTATTTTGTTTTTAATAAATATAAACATGAAATTTTTGTATGTGAGAATGATTGAACTAGTTTGTTCTTAATCTCAAAAATTTAGTTACCAAAGTAGAAGAGGTGTTTTGATACTAGATATTAAAAACTACATATAGTTCATATAATTTTATAATTTTCCTCTTTAAATGCGCTTCTGTAATTGTGATATTTTGTTTTCTAAGTAATGAAGCCTTAATTTTTCCCCTCTGTTATTAAACACCTTTGATATTTAGAAAGTTACCTCAATTTTAGAAAGATGGGCTATTTCCAAAGCTGTTTTCCCTGGCCATAGGAAAACTTACAATAAGAAAGCATTGTGTAGTCAGACTGCTTATTCAGGCTAAGTGGGAATGAATTTGTGCAGTGTGTTCCCTTATTATCTACTGAATGTTCTTACTGACTAAACAAGATTTCTAAAAGTCTAGCATTTCTTTTACTATTCAAAACTCTTTGGTTGCAAATGACTAATACTGCTCCAATTTAAATTATCTGAAGAGTGTGTGTTTGGGGGTATCTAAATATCAATCCCATGGCTTAAGTATTCCTACCAGAGTGGTGGTTGCAGTGAATCTGTTTTCACTCCCTGCCTTCCTTCCTGCACCCTTAAACTCCTCACCCTTTGACTCCAAAGGGCCCTTTCATTGCAAAGATGTATACAAGTAATTTATCTTCTCTCCACCCCTCTGTATTCCCACCCACCACCAATGTGAGTGGCTCCCTCCAGATTCTTTGTGTCTAATGACTAAGAAAGTTATTAACAGTAGACCCCAGAGATACGTAGACCCTAGACAGTCATGTGCCATATAACAGCATTTTGGTCACAACAAACTGTGCTTATGACAGTGAATTCCCCAGTAAGATTATAATACTGCATTTTATTACTATACCTTTTCTCTGTTTAGATACACAAATATTTACCATCGTGTTACAGTTGCCTGCAATTTTCAGTACAGTAACATGCAGTACAGGCTTATAGTCTAGGAACAATAAGCTATACCATATAGCCTAGGTGTCTAGTAGGCTATACCATCTAGGTTTGTGTAAGTACACTCTGATGTTCACACAATGATGAAATTGCCTAATGACACTTTTTTCAGAATATATCCCTGTCATTAAGCCAAACATGACTATATATACCTACAAAATATGTATTAATATAGATACATATAGAGAGATATGTATCTGTAAGATATTTTTGTGGAATCCTATTTCTTCTGGACTGTTACTCCCCTTTTTTGGGAAATGACCCTCCTCTCTCCCGTCTGACATAGAGTCCAAATATAAATCATCCAGAATGATGAGGGAAGGATAGTTACCTAACTCTGGCTGAGCTAATCCTAATCTCATTTTGCCTGGCTACAATGAATAGAATAGAGAAATGACTTAAATGAAGTAAGTCTCTTCCCAGGATTTTTCAACTTGAAATTAAGATGTGACGAAGCTGGGAAAATACAAGCCCCGGAAATGCTGGCAGCTGTAGTTCAGCCAGGTTCAGTGGGAAAGAATAAGGCTGATAGGGATATTGCTAATGGCATTACCCTGGTCCCTGATGCCCGGTGGCAATCCTGCCATTCTTGATACATGAATCAATAAATTTCTCTCTTTTGGCCTTTGCTGTTAACATTGGCTTTTGTCATTTGCAACAAAACAAGTCAAAATGAGCTTATCTAGCAGCTGGAATCCATCTCTATTATGAAACTGACTCAGGTGATCTCATCTCTTTATATGTAGCTTACAGCATTCCATTTAATTACTTGTGAAAGATCCACAGGATGTAAGTATTGTTGTGGCTAGTGATTAGTCTCAGGGACTTGAAAAGACATTTTAGAATAAATTAAACTAGTTATTATTAATCTTGCTGTTTCATCAAGAATTTATTATGTCCCCAAATTCAGTTCTACCTTGTTTAAGTGTTATCAGAAAGAATATTACTGTAGTTACCAAGATATGATTCTTTAGTTATATAACGTAATGAGTTTTAACTACAGCTGTTACTTAATATCTTAGCATTTCCCAGTTTCCTTACCTGTCAAATGGGAAGAATAATACTTAACAAAATACTTAAACTACAGTGAAAATACTAGATGTCAGAATTTGTGGGACCTAGAGAAAACTGTGTGTGAAAGTGATTTGTAACTTCAAGTACATTTATCAGGACATAAGGTTGAAAACTAAAGAGCTAAGAATGCAAATAAAAAGCAGAAGCAGCAGAGTAGCACCCCCGCCCCCACCACACACTTAAGAAAGACTGGAAATAGGAAAGATAAGGATACAATCGATGGAGACTCACACCAAAGAAGCAGGGACAGTATCCAAAATGAAAAGTAGTTTCCTTGAAAAGATGTGATTGAGAGACTTCTGGTAAGTCAGATTTAAAAAGATTTCTATTTTCCCATTTCTGCCCATTCTCTTGATTATGTCAAGTGCCAGAAACCATCTGTATTAGGGTTCTGTAGATGGACAGAATAGGATATACGTATACGTGAAAGGGAGTTTATTAAGAAGAATTGATTCACACGACCACAGGTGAAGTCCCACAATAGGCCGTATGCAAGTTGAGCAAGGAAGCCAGTACTGGTTCAGTCCGAGTCCCAAAACCTCACAGGAAGGGAAGCCAACAGTGCAGCCTGCAGTCTGTGGCCAATGGCCCGAGAACCACTGGTGTAAGTCCAAGAGTCCAAAAGCCGAAGAACTTGGAGTCATGTTCGAGGACAGGAAGCATCCAGCATGGGAGAAAGAAGGAGGCCAGAAGACTCACCAAGTCCACTTCTCCCATCTTCTGCCTGCTTTATTATTGCCTCTCTGGCAGTTGAGGGGATGGTGCTCACCCACATTGTGGGTGGGTCTGTGTCTCCCAGTGCACCAACTCAAATGTCAATCTCCTTTGGCAACACCCTCACAGACACACCTGGGAACAATACTTTTGCATCCTTCAATGAAGTCAACACTTAATATTAACTATCACACCATCTGACTAAGGAAAAGGGAATCAGGACCGGTGGGCAGGAACCTAGAAAGTGCCAGAGAGTCAAGGAGAATGAAGCAAAGGGACTGTCTGATAGTGGGGATATCCTGGTCCGGATAATGTATATAGATGGATCCTTGCAGAGAGTGCCCAGTTGGCCAAGACTAGACTGTGTGCCTACTCTTTTGGCTTCTCTAGTTGAAGGCAGCATCTGAAATTATTTTGGGATGGTCGAATGGATATTGAACAACCACAGATACAAATAATCACTGTACACTCTTTGCTGGTCAGCTTCTCTTTTCACCCTTAAATTTACAACAGTACTCATATGTAACAATGTAGCCATTATATACTATATCCAATACCAAAGCCAGGACCTTCAGATTGTGTCCCTTCTAGTTTTGCCACATTATCTTGCTGATATTCTACAAATTACTTAGTCATTTTAATACTTATTAAGACAAGACATTGTTTTTTTATGTGAACTAGAACAGTATTTTTAAAAAGGACAAAAAGATGGGAAATTGGTTAAAATACACTTTATATACGAGAGCAAGAAAATACAGATTGAAGTTACTATCTTATTAAAATTAAGCACTTGGTCATGACACCTTCCCTTCTATACACATGTATTCTATTTTATCTTTGCTTTGGCTACTACCTTGGCTAAATTTCTTCCCTGATATGGTGACCAAAGCTTTATTTCTGACACATTTCAGCTCTTAGTTCATCTTTTGCCACTGTATATGGCAGTATAAGAACAAATATATTTTCCTTCTATATTCTTCCTTGCTTATTCTGTGGCATCATTTGTATTATAATGTTAAAACACGCCAACTAATATAGTGACCCTCTTTTTTGTATGATTATTCATGGCATACAGAATCTAAAATTACCAGATGGCAGTTTGAACTTCCATTTCTTCTGAACCAGTTTTCCTTTTGAACTCCTTCCTTAAGTACTAAAACCTTTAAAACAGAGTTCAGAGTCAGAGGAACAGAAAGCAAAAACTTTATTATTGGGCCACTGGGTGTAATAGAAACATCTGGCAATGTCTTGGTTCTTGAACCCATGTAATATGGGCATGGGAGAAACGAGCAAAAATCAGCTCTTGGATAAAAACATACATTGCATCCAGAAAGATGCCATTTTAGTGTTAACTCTCAGCTAGCTTAATAACTAACTCTTGAATAGATTATTTCAGTGTTTAAGGTGCATTATAAGAGAGAAGTCAACAAAATAAGAACTGAGTGTGGCCAGGTGTGGTGGCTCACACCTGTAATCCCAGCATTTTGGGAGGCTGAGGTGGGCAGATTACTTGAGGCCAAGAGTTCAACAGCAGCCTGGGCAACGTGGTGAAACTCTGTCCCTACTGAAGATACAGAAACCAGTTGTGGTGGTACATGCCTGTAATCCCAGCTACTTGGAAGGCTGAGACAGAATCATCTGAACCTGGGAAGTGGAGGTTGCAGTGAGCTGAGATCACACTACTGCACTCCAGCCTGGGCAACAGAGTGAGACTCTCAAAAAAAAAGGAAGTGAGCAATTGAGCACATTGTCTTACCTCCTCAGGGTATTAAGTTCCTTGGCCTGAGCAATGCAGTGGGAATCCATGATAATGTATAAATTATGCAGTAAACAGTAGGGCTGCCAGAGGCAGGGAAAGCAAATCTAAGACCATAGTATATCTACCAGTGGGGACAAAACTGCTAAGTGCTACCTCATCTAATGCAATTAATTGGCTATCAGGTAGCTGGCTCATTCCCCAAGATATGATGACACAAAGAGGGAGAGGTAGAGAAGATGGTGGGGTGGGAATGGGGCAGCAGAGATAGAAAGGCAGCAGCAGCCAGGAAAGCCTTTGAAAATGTGGGTCCATCTGAAGACTACCCCGCCATCCTAGCTTTTATGCTCCCATTAAGCATTGGCTTGACTGAGACGACCATCTACAGTATAGGTTATGCTGTCCACCTGCTTATTTAGAGCCTCTTTCACAATGAAGGCTTTGTTGTTAGCATTCACATAGCTCAGAAATATTCTCAATTCTGGGTCCATTTAAAGAGATCCATCTATATATCTCTTCCCAACCTTTCTTAAGTTGGCACCAGTCCTTTGTCAAGTCCCTGGCAATCCAGCCAAACTACTAGTTTGCTCTCCTTGAATATACATAATCCTTATTTCATACCATATTTTTTCTAGCCAAGGAGACAACAATATGGACTGCTTGAAATTCATATTGAACTCCCTAGGAAAATTTTCTTTTTCACTGCACGTTGCTGCCACCTATAAGTGGGGGTTTATGCCCCCCGCCACTTCATTTTTAGCTGGTAGTAACATATTACACTGAATCATCTGTAAATTGGGCTTGAGTTTCAACATCAGTCAATTATCTATACCAAACCCTCATGAGGCCAGACGGGGGCTGAATGAAAAGAGGCTGCACGACAGTAGGAAGCAGGATGGGAATCTGATCATACAACTTGCTCAGGACTTCAGGAAAATGAAAGGATGCATCTATGTCAGTGGTTCTTAACTAAGGGCAATTTTGCCTTCCAGGGGCAAAACATAGAAATTTAGCTAATTACTTAGCAATGTTTTGAGATGTTTTTGATTGTTACAATCGGGGGATGCTACTGACAACTAGTCAACAGGCCAGATTGCTAAAGATTCTACAGTTCCCCAGCAGAGAGGACAGTTCCCCAGGAGAGAGACTAATTCAGTCCAAAATATCAATAGTGCTAAGGTTGAAAAACCCTCATCTATGTTAATGACAAAAGTGAATCAGATAACATCTGGTCCAGAATGGACAGCTGAGGTCACAGGGTTACCGGGAGTTCTAAGATGTGGTGTTTATTCTCGAAAATGCCCCAGTAGAAACAGCTGTTTCTCAAAAGGAAAGAGTTATTAGCTAAACAAGATTTCTCTCTGCCAGTACCCTGCGGACCTCTGCCTCGCAAGGTCTGCCAAAGACACTGCTTTTTAACTACTATGGCCTTGTATGTTATTAAAGTTCCCCATGTAATATAGCCTCTAGCCAAAGAATTCTCACAAAAACATACCCATAAAAAATTTTCTTCCCATCTCCATAGGCAGCCTATTTTTGTACTCAAAGGAAAAATACTTCTGTATGGTTATATATAGTGCTGTTATTGAACTGAAGCTGAAACTACATTTGGCCATTTAAAGTTCCTTATATTACTAGACAATAGGCAAAGTGAGTATTCTGGTACTGATTGCAGTGATTAATAATCCATCCACCAATGGGAAATCCAGTTACTGCAATACAGTGGAAGCCAGAAGGAATATGGACAAAGGTCCAAGCTGCGTCCATGTTAGACTCTCATGTTTACTTAGAGGAATATTACAACACCTGACATTGGCAGAGGCTCAAATCCTTCAGGAATGAAGTTTTGGTTAGCCTACTTGATTTAAAAAACCCTATATTTATTAGATTTCTGGCTGAAAGCCAAGGGAACATGGAATAAATATTGAACAAAATAAGTCAAATACTAGACTAGAGCTTTATCAATTTCAGAAATGAAGAACCATAACCTCTACTCATTTCCTTCCTATGGCATGTGTGTTCCTGCTTTTTTTCTTCATCTCTTCCATTATTGTATGTAGGATTTTAAACATTTGGCTAACTCTATAACTTTATGTAGGGCATAAGGTTACAGAATATTGTGATGAAATTACTATAGAACAGGGGGGCAGTGGACAATTCCTGAGATCCTGGATATGGCACTGAATACAATAGTAACCTATGAGGCTCTTGATTGTCTTCCTGTAAGGAAGGGGTCAAATGAACAAGAAATTGTTGTATGATATAAGGTGGAATAGTTTTTTGGAGAAGGAGTTCTCATGGGAAGTAGTTGTGTGTGTGTGTGTGTGTGTATGTGTGTGTGTGTGTGTATATATATATATATATATGATGGAGTCTCACTTTGTCACCCAGGCTGGAGTGCAGCAGCATGATCTCAGTTCACTGCAACCTCTGCCTCCCAGGTTCAAGCAATCCTCTCACCTCAGCCTCCCAAATAGCTGGGATTACAAGTGTGTGCCACCATGCCTGGCTAATTTTTGTATTTTTAGTAGGGACGAGGTTTCACCAGGTTGGCCAGGCTGGTCTTGAACTCCTGACCTCAAGTGATCTGCCCACCTCGGCTTCCCAAAGTGCTAGGATTACAGGTGGGAGTCACTGCACCCGGCCTGGTGTATATTTGTATTGTATTAGTCCGTTCTCACACTACTATGAAGAAATATCTGAGACTGGGTAATTTATAAAGGAAAGAAGTTTAATTGACTCATAGTTCCGCAGGGCTGTGAAGGCCTCAGGAAACTTACAATCATGGTGGAAGGGGAAGCAAACATATCTTTCTTCACATGGCAGCAGCAAGAAGAAGTGCAGAGCAAAAGTAGGGGAAAGCCCCTGATAAAACCATCAGATCTCATGAAAACTCTCTCACTATCACAAGAACAGCATGGGGGAACCACTCTCATGATTCGGTTACCTCTCACTTGGTCCTTCCCATGACACATGGGGATTATGGGAACTACAATTCAAGATGAGACTTAGGTGGGGATACAGCCAAACTATATCAATATTGGACAGGCAAACAAGTGGAGTCTATTGGATATTTTATCATTTTTTGACTACTCAACCCCAAAATCCAGTTCTATTTTGAGAGAATTCCTTGTTATATGAGTGTTTGTGGGAGACAAGTCTTGAAGATGCATTAGAGAAGGCTAAATAGTGGATATTTGCTTTCTCCCAACTTGATTGCTAGTGTATTTAACCTTGGTGCCACCAATTTTATTCTCCTGCCTAAGTCTTTGAATTGTGAATGAATGGTACAGTAACTGACAAAAAGTTGAGAATTCAGTCACAGTTGTACCATTCAGTGGTAGTGACAATGGCTTCTAGCTGTCTTTACCAGCGATTGGGCTACTAATTGAATCCTAATCAAACTATTTTGAAGCAAAACCTTAGCTGTTATCTCTGTTACCAGCCTTTCCTTGGTGTCTGTCATTTTATGATCCTGGTTCTCTGGCCTTTCCTTCAATTCTGTGAGCAATTCCCTAACCTTATAACAAAATTATTTTCTTCCAAAGCTAGCCAAAGTTAGATTTCCACGTTTAAAACCAAGAACCAAACATTCATTATATCTCAACTCTCCACCACTACCTATCCACAAAGCCTCATGAAAAAAAAACTTTGTTTCACCATGATTTGTACCATCTGGACTCATTTCTAACTAATTTTTAAAATTATAATATGCTATCTACTCTTATTATTTTATAATGACTCATCTTTTTAAAGTCTTTTAGACTCCTTTTTATGTGCATAATACCTAGGCTGGAGCTTATACACAACAAGTGCTCAGTAATTGTTTTTGTTTGTTTTCAGCTGGAGTCTTGTTCTGTCACTCAGGCTGGAGTGTAGTGGTACGATTAGTGCTCACTGCAGCCTCAACCTGTGAAGCTCAAGTGATCCTCCCGCCTCCGCCTGCTGAGTAGCTAGGACTGCAGGCATGCACCACAATGCCCAGCCAATTTTTAAATTTTGTTATAGAGACAGGGTTTTGTTATGTTGCCCAGGCTAGTCTTGAACTCCTGGGCTCAAGCGGTCCTCCTGCTTCCATCTTCCAAATTGTTGGAATGACAGGCATGAGTTACTGCCACTGTGCCTGGCCCTCAGTAACTGTTTATGACATTTACTGAACTAGTCTGTGCATACAATTACAAAGTCATATAAGGAAAAAGTGAAAAAAATTTTTGGAAGATATGACTTCACTTTTTGAGCATCTTATAAACGCACAAATAGAAAATAAGAAAACTTACTACAAGCACATAAGCAAGTATTTCCTATGGTAGTAGAAATATCATTATACAATACTAAATTTTTTTCAAAAACCCAAAAAAGGGACCAGGTGCAGTGGCTCACGCCTGTAATTCCAACACTTTGGGAGGCTGAGGCGGGTAGATCACCTGAGGTCAGCAGTTTGAGACCAGCCTGGCCAACATGGTGAAATCCCAGTCTCTACTAAAAGTACAAAAATTAGCCAGGCGTGGTGGCTCACACCTGTAATCTCAGCTACTTGGGAGGCTGAGGCATGAGAATCACTTGAACCTGGGAGGCGGAGGTTGCAGTGAGCCAACTGCACTCCAGCCTAGGTGAGAGAGTGAGACTCCATCTCCAAAAAAAAAAAAAAAAAAAAAAACCGAAAAGGTAAAAGTAGTAAGTATGGTTTTAAAAATAAAGTGTATTTCTGGATTTTCTTAAGATCTGACCATTTGCAATTTCATTGGACTGAGCAGATAAGTGATGTGATTGAGGAACAGATAATGTGATTTATCCATATTTTTATAAATTAATATATCAGAGCAAATCTCCACAGTAAAGTATTTTTAAATACTGAGTCCTTGGAATAAATGCCTAAATTATAAAAAATTACAGGTCACTTCTCTGTGTAAAGACATATCCAGCAATATGAGAAAGTCCATTAAAAACCAATGCTTAGAATGATAATTTTATTTATAACCTGAAAAGGTTGTACACAACCAAACATCCAAATTTACAGATGACACTAAACTCTCCTAGTTATTGGAATTTGGAAAAACTGTATAAGAATACCCCAGAAAGTCATACAAATGGGCAGGAAAATGACAGATGTTTGAGAGTGGACAAACCCTGGTAACATAATGAGGAAAAAAGCCCCTAAATTTGTACATCAGGAACCACCAGGGAAAGCATTAGAAACAATTGAAATACATAACTTTGAACTAAAGTTCTGGCTTCCAGTACTCAAGAAAAAGAAACATTTCAAATCCCTGCTGAAAAGATTTACCAAATTTAAGAATTCTCAATTCCAGGACTCCACTCCCCCAACCTCAACCCCAACCCCACAGATACCAAAATCTGTGGATGCTCAAGTTCCTCTTATAAAATGGTGTAGTATTTGTATATAACCTATGCATATCCTTCCATAGGCTTTAAATAATCTCTAGATTACCTATAATACCTAACACAGTGTAGATGCTATATAAATAGTTGTCATGCTATATAAATAGTTGTCATACTATATTTTATTTGTATTATTTTTATTGTTGTATTGCTATTTGAGTTTTTTTTTTTTTTAACTTTTTGACTATTTTCCATTGGTAGGTGGTTGAATCTTCGGGTTCTGGAGGGTCAACTGTATGTATCTGCCAGATGTGGAGGGTGGGCCACAGTAATTAGTGGTTTATTCAATCATAAAGGGCATAAGTAGAATTAAAATAGGCTTGTGCAAATATTATATATTCCCAATATAAAATATTACATATTCCCAAAATATAATAATAAGGGATCCTCAGAGCTCCTAAGTGATAGTTTTAGAAGAAAAAAAATTCTCAGTGCATTGCAAACTGACAAAATATAGTTTCTATCTAGAGGTAGAATGAGTTATTATAAAAGTCTAGATAGTTCTGATAAAGGTTTATATAATAAATGCTGCAGCTTTTGAAGGCAGAATGTTTCAGAGATAAAATTAATGTTACAGGAAAAAAGTTCTGGAAAGTAATGAAGAATTGTTTGGTGTTACCACTATGAAGAACACTGAAATGGATGAACGATTAGTTTCCGACATTTACCCTAGTAGCCTTTTCTTTCCAACAAAACTTAATAACACTGTTTTCTTGACACTTCTTTCAGCATGGTACTCCTTGCCCCTCCCTCTATTCCCAGAAATCAACTGTGTTTTACACTTACTTATTGAAATTAACTGTGGAGTTGGGCCCATTCTGGACTCACTGAACTCTTCTTTTCCTTCTCTTTAGAGAAGACTAAAGACCAGCCACTTGGTGGCTTTGGGTCAGCTCCAGAATGGACCTGGATATTCAGTTCAGTGTAATATGGAGGGGAAAACAGGAATCCCTAAGAGCGGTTTAATATTAAAAACAAAATCCCGATGCCCCCGAAATTTTTGTAGGTGTTCGCATTGCTGCTGAAATTTTAACCTTAAAAAAAAAAACTACCAGCCAGGCACAGTGGCTCACCATGCCTGTAGTCCCCAGCATTTTGGGAGGCCCAGGCGGGTGGATCATAATGTCAGGAGTTCAAGAACAGCCTGGCCAAGATGGTGAAACCCCGTCTCTACTAAAAATACAAAAAATTAGCTGGGTGCGGTGGCAGGTGCCTGTAATCCTGGCTACTCAGGAGGCTGAGGCAAGAGAATCGTTGAACTCGGAGGGCAGAGGTTGCAGTGAGCCAAGATCATGCCACTGCACTCCAGCCTGGGTGACAGAGTGAGACTCCATCTCAAACAAAAACAAAAAACAAAAAACTACTATCTTAAAATCTGTGAGCATAATTTATATTTTAAAAAATAAAACTTTTAAAATCTGTATTTGAGCTAGATACCAAAAAAATAATTACTACTTCTAGGTGAGTTATAATCAGTTATAATTCTTAGTGCTATGCAAAGCTGTCCAAAGCAAAAGTTAGTACGCTGACTCTAAAAGTGGAATGACAGCATAATTTTCCATTTTGCATTAAATACAGGTAGTGCTTACACTGTTGGATGTTATAAGTTCCTATTGATATAAAATATAAAGTGCATGACATTTATTCTACATAAGTTTTTATATAAAATTGTACTTTCAAATTGAGCAAATTTCAAATTGAGCAGTTTTTATATAAAATTGTACTTTCAAATTGAGCAAATACAAATTGAGCAAATTTCCATTTGTATTAGGTTCACAGAAACAAAGTAAGAGTCCTACTTAAGTATAGTGTAGGCATCCAATAAGAAACATTTTATATAATTGATAGAATAATTTTTTACCTGTTTCTCGCTATCAATAGAATAGAATAAATATTTTAAACTGAAAGACCTACTAGAGTGAATTTCCTGAAAACCTTTCTTGATAAACAAATTTTTATGCTTAGTCTCATGGCAGGTATAAATCAAAACTATTAGTAGATCCTATTTCTCTGTCTCCCAGTAAGAACTGAGTTTTTATTTTGTAGAAATGTCTCAGAAATAACGTCAGTGAAAAAAAAAGCTTATTTTAGTACCATAAACATATACATATAAAAGAAAATAAGCAGTTTTCCATAGAAAAAAAATCTTATTTTTTTTGAGACAGGGTCCTGCTCTGTCACCCAGAATAGAGTGCAGTGGCATGACCACAGTTCACTGCAGCCTCGACCTCCAGGATCCACTGATCCTCCCACCTCAGCCTCCTGAGTAGCTAGGACTACAGGTGTGTGTCACCACGCCTGGCTAATTTTTTTTTATTTTGTGGAGATGGGGTCTTGCTATGTTGACAGAGCTGGTCTCAAACCCCTGGGCTCAAGTGGTTCTCCCACTTTGACCTCCCAAAATGTTGGGATTATAGGCATGAGCCACTGTGCCCAGCTGAAAAAAAATCTTAGAAAAGAAATTTTATTTTGGTAACTTATTGCTACCAAAAACGGGCAGATACACCTCAAACCAACAATGAAGATTTTAAGCAATTGGAAATTTCTTAGTATTTAAAGAGAAAATCTTAATGATTTAGGTAATATAATAAGGAATATGCTCTCCCAGGCCCCCCAATGCAATATGAACTGAGAAATAAAAGGAAAATTTTTAAAAGTAACTATAGCAAGTCTCTTATAATATATTTATTCATGTACTCCTATATTAAGAATATTTTTTATAATACAGGAAAAAGGAAAAAATGTGTAGCAAATGGCTGATGTTGATACCATGAAGCTAGGGGAATATAAGAGTCGTAAACCATAGTTTAGGACATGCTCTTTCCTGGTTAAATATCTGAAGGCTTTGTAGGAACAATTCAATGAATGACTAATGAAAATTTCTTTTGGTTTGGCAATATGTGTTAAGAGCTTTGATCTTCTAATTTCACTTCTAGGGCTTTATCCTAAATAATATAAAGCACAAAAAAATTATATATACCAGATATATCCTTCATAGCATATAATTTATTGTGGTAGAAAATAATGAAAGTGAACTAAAAAACCAATAACATAGTATAGAAACACAATGGAATACTGCACAGCATTTTAAAAAATGGCTGTCAAGAGGAATAATATAGGAAATGTTATAACATTAAATAAAAGAAAGACACAGAATGAAGCTGTATTTCAACCATGTAAAATAACTGCATAGAAAGAAGATATAGGCCGGGCACGGTGGCTCAAGCCTGTAATCTCAGCACTTTGGGAGGCCGAGACGGGCGGATCACGAGGTCAGGAGATCGAGACCATCCTGGCTAACCCGGTGAAACCCCATCTCTACTAAAAAATACAAAAACACTAGCCGGACGAGGTGGCAGGCGCCTGTAGTCCCAGCTACTCGGGAGGCTGAGGCAGGAGAATGGCGTAAACCCGGGAGGCGGAGCTTGCAGTGAGCTGAGATCCGGCCACTGCACTCCAGCCTGGGCGACAGAGCGAGACTCCGTCTCAAAAAAAAAAAAAAGAAAGAAGATAAAAAGAAGATTCATTGAAATATAGGTTTTCTCTGAGCCATTAAATTATAGGTGATGTTAATTTTCTTCTTTACAGATTTCTACATCTTCTAAATTTGCTGTAAATGTATATTCTATAAATAGAAAAATTATTTTTAAAAATTAGGAATAATAATTAGTTACTTATAATTCTTGTGAGGATTAAATAAGATCCTGAACATAAAATTGTCTAGCACATGCTGTTACCTTAGGAACAATAAGAGAAGGGGTGGCTCCCCTATCTAGCAATCAGAGTTGCTTTTATTACTGTCAGAAGAAAGTAACAAAAATTAAACCCTGCATGCTGCGTATAATCAAATTCTATAGCTCTGTTTATACACATTTTCAGGGGTATTCATTGAAGAATTGTTTTAATAGCAAACAGCAGGAAACAACCTAAATGATCACAGCAGAGGACTGGTTAAACCGATTTTGTTCATCTACACGGTGGAATACTAGACAGCATTCAAAAGAATGAGGTATATCTGTAGGTATCGAAAAGAAACATCCATGATTTAGCTGTACGTGAAAGCTAAGTTGCTAAAAAAGAATGTACTGTATAATCCCGGCTTTGTCAAAGACAGAATAAAGACAAATTCTTGTGTGTTATATACATGGGTCTGATACAATACCGTTTTAATGGTCTAAACAGGTGACATATGACTACATCTCAGACTTAAAAATGCACAAAACCCCAAAGTGCCCAACTACTTTTAAGATGTTAATGTTTAAAAGCATAGCATACTTCAGATGTTTTTACCTCTATTATTGCAAGACACCAATAATTTTTTAAGAGTAATAAAGTATCTGAGCTGGACAGGGTGGCTCATACCTGTAATGTCGGCACTTTGGGAGGTCAAGGTTAGAGGATTGCTTGAGCCCAGGAGTTTGAGACCAGCCAGGGCAAAAAAGTGAGACCCTGTCTCTATAAAAAGAATTATTAAATAAAAAATTTAAAAAGAATAATAAAGTATCTGTCAAGACAATATGGATTCAGATGAAAGAAGATGTGCTTGGGATACTTTATTATATAGATGCTGTGTAAT
The DNA here is from genome assembly GCF_008728515.1 of Papio anubis. Classification (NCBI taxonomy): domain Eukaryota; kingdom Metazoa; phylum Chordata; class Mammalia; order Primates; family Cercopithecidae; genus Papio; species Papio anubis. The sequence continues at coordinate 36,588,252 of NC_044985.1, forward strand.
CTCTCAGAAACAAAGGCTGAAATGCAGTCTTTTTGTATGCCTGAAGTTTTGGATCATGCTGTACCAATTTGACAAGGTAAGTTCATACCAAGGATGTGATTTATGGTGGATATCTGCCTTTGTTCTGGGGTGAGAAGGGCTGGAGCCTATGTGACTGATTCCCAATAAAAACCCTGGATCTCAAGGCTCAGGTAAGTTTCCCTGTTTGGCAACATTTCACACGTTGTCACACATCGTTGCTGGAAGAATTAAGTGTGTCCTCATGGGACTCTGCTGGGAGGGGACACCTGGAAGCTTGCACCTGGTTTCTTCTGGACTTCACCTCTTGCCCTGATGTATTTAATATTATGAGCTAGGAGCAGCTCAGGAAGAGTAGCCTCAGCTACTGATTGATCTCCAAGTTAGCTAGTGGGAACCAGTTAACTTACTACAAATCTCACAACAGGTTCTATCTTGAAGAAAGAACTGAATGGCACACCTCTAGGACTACTACCATTCCAAGATCTAAAATTCCAGGATTATGATGATTCCTCCTTTTCATTCCATAGAGAGGAATATAAGACACAGAAAGAGAGAGAGAGAGAGAGAGAGAGAGTGAGAGAGATTCAGTGTCTCAATTTGAGCACCATAGGCCAGGTTTGCTAGGAAACTGTGTTGTGAGTGTCCCTGCTTGCTTCAACCTGCTCCCTGGGTGATGTAGATTTATTTTTCTTCTCTTTATGCTCCTTCTAGCCTGTCACTCTGAAACCTCCATTTACCACTTTCTTTTCTTCTACTAGTGATATGATAGGGAATCCTGTGAGGGCTGGCAGCATCATTTTATCTTCCCTTTGTAAAGGAGTGCTTCCTAACCTTGGCTGTATGTTAGAATCATCTGGGAGCTTAAAAAATGTCCAATATCAGGACATGCCCCAGACACAGTAAATCAGAATCTTTCAGGGTGGGACCAGATATAAATAATTTTAGGGCTCTGCAGATGATCCAATGGGCAGGCAAGGTTAGCACTGCTGCTGAGGATCACAGCTCAGGGGAAAAGAGATGCATAGGCTAAATTAATAAAAACAACAAAACAAAACAAAAACCAGCACCAGCAGCAGTATATTCTTTTCTTTCTTTCTTTTGTAATTTTGTGTTTTTTGAGACAGGGTCTTGCTCTGTTACCCAGGCTGGAGTGCAGTGGTGCAATCTTGGCTCACTGCAACCTCTGCCTCCCAGGCTCAGGTGATCCTTCTGCCTCAGCCTCCTGTGTAGCTGGAACCACAGGCGCTTGCCACCATGCCCGGCTAATTTTTGCATTTTAGTAGAGATAGGGTTTCACTATGTTGGCCAGGCTGGTCTTGAACTCCTGGGCTCAAGTGACCTTCCCCCTTCAGCCTCCCAAAGTGCTGGGATTGCAGGCATTAGCCGCCGCTCTCAGCCCTTTTCTTTTCTTTTCTTTTCTTTTCTTTTTTTTTAAATTTTTTTTCTTTTTTTAAAGAGACACGGCTATTTCTCTTGCTTGCTTTTTGAATTAGAAATAGAAGGCACGACTTTTATTAAATAAGGGCTGCAACATAAAAGTAAAGTTCTTACTATCTCCCATTGTTTGTCATTTCTGAGTCTACCATGCAACATATTCATAACTCAGTTCTTCTCTTCTTACCCATTACATTATTATTTCTTACTGTTTTGTGTTTAATGGGAAGTTATTTTTCAATAACAATGAGATTTTTGATGTTTTTGGGATAGAGTTGATTTCTATAATGCTTTTATGAGGTTGGAGCAGTAGTTCTGGCGGAACAGCTGAGTCAAAGTAGCTTTTAAAGCAACGTTGGACAGTTTCAGATGGGACTTGTTCAGTTTTATGCTATCTAGCACAAGATCACTGCTATCAGAAAAAAACACACTCATATTCATTGATCTTCCTTCAGGTGACAGGTATTTATTGTGGGCCCACTGTGTAGTGGGCACTGGACTTGGGAACATTACAAAGATAAATAAAACAGGTTGAGTCTACCAATATGGAGATGGTTGACTAATTTATGGAACATTCTTACAATAGATACGACTCTAACTTCCCAAGAGTACATCAGATACACACTTATGACCCTGGAAATTTTATCATTATAATGCTCTTAGGTATTTGTAGTTTGTTTGTTTTAAAAAATATTTTATTTAAAATAGTGTGTGTTTATAAACATACTTAAAATTTTTAAAGCATTCACACACAATAGTAGTTATAAATGGCGAGTGGGTTGAAGCAAGCATGAGGAGTCTTTCACATTTTTATATAACTTTTCTTTTTAAAGAACAGTGTGATAAGTGACTGTAGACGTGGAGTTTTCTGGTAGTTTTGAAATTAAAAAGATGTAAAAGAAAGAGGTTAATTTAAGGAACTGAGAAATAATCTCAAGATGTTTTAAAATGTCTTTGCCAATAAATTCAAAGATGTTTTCCTGCTTTCCCAGTAGTAAAAGATACGTATATACAGATAACATTTAATATCTCTTTCCTGGTATCCCTGCTTTGGTTCGAAATAGTGAATCTAAACTTTAAAAAAGTTAACTTCTTGGCCTGGCGCGGTGGCTCACGCCTGTAATCCCAGCACTTTGGGAGGCCGAGACGGACGGATCACGAGGTCAGAAGATCGAGACCATCCTGGCTAACACAGTGAAACCCCGTCTCTACTAAAAATACAAAAAAGTAGCCGGGTTTGGTGGCGGGCGCCTGTAGTCCCAGCTACTCAGGAGGCTGAGGCAGGAGAATGGCGTGAACCCAGGGGGCGGAGCTTGCGGTGAGCGGAGATCGCGCCACTGCACTCCAGCCTGTGACAGGAGTGAGATTCCGTCTCAAAAAAAAAAAAAACAAAAAAAAACAAAAGGTTAACTTATTTACAATAGAGGCATATAAAACTAATTTGTAGCAACCTAAGAACAAACATTTCTCTCAGAAAGTAATTGACTTTGCCATTCTGGGGCCGTTCAAATCTATAGGCAAGTTCAAATCTACAGGCAAGTTCAAATCTACAGGCGTGCTGTCAGGAGGGGCAAGCTGGAAACTCTTGGGCAGCAGCTGATGCAGTAGAATTTCTTCTTGCTCAGGGAAAGCTCACTTCTATCTTTCAATTGATTGGATCAGGCCCACCCAGATTATCAAAGGTAATCTCCTTTACTGGCAGTCAACTGATTTGTAGATGTTAATCACATCTGCAAAATGTCTTCACAGCAACACCTAGATTAGTGTTTGAATAATTGGGACTATAGCCTAGGCAAGTTGCTGTATAACACTGACGTCACAGTCCACCCTTCATCAACTTGGTACCCATGCACATCTCCTTAAACCACACTTAACTTCAAAATAATACAACACTTCTTTAAATTCTGTTAGGTGGAAGGTTATACTTCTGTTAGGTTAACCTATACTTCTGGAAGATTACTTCTACCTTACAGAATCTCATGTATCCTATCCTATGTGTAACTTTTTTCAGCTTTATTGAGATATAACTGACAAATAAAAATTACATATAGTCAAGGTATACAACATGATGGCTTGATTTACATATACATTGTTGTAATGATTACCACAATCAAATTAATCAAGACGTCTATCACCACACATAGTTATCCTATTTGTGTGTATCAGGGAGCAGGGTTGAGAATGCTTAAATTTTTCTCTTTCCACAAATTTCAATAAACAATACTGTATTATTAACTGTAGTCATCATGCTGTATCTTAGGTCCCCAGAACTCATTCTTCTTATAACAGAAAGCTTTATATACTTTGACCAGTATCTTCCCATTTCCTCCAGTCCCTGTTCCACATCCTGTTTCTATGAGATGGACTTTTTTAGATTCCACATATAAGTGAGATCATACATCACTTTTTGTGTGTGGCTTATTTCACTTAGCATAATGTCCTCCAGGTTCACCATGTTGCTGCAAATGGCAGGATTTTCTTCTTTTTTGTGGCTGAATAATATTCCATCACACACACACACACACACACACACATTTTCTTTATTAATTCATCCATTGATGGACACTGTATTAGTTTGTTCTCACACTGCTATAAGGAAATACCCGAGACTGGGTAATTTATTAATGAAGAAGGTTTAATTGACTCACAGTTCCACATGGCTGGGGAGGCCTCAGGAAAATTACAATCGTGGAGAAAGGGGAAGCAGGCATCTTCATCACAAGGCAGTAGGAGAGAATGTGAGTGTATGTAGGAGGAACTGTCAAACACTTATAAAACCAGCAGATCTCATGAGAACTCACTCACTATCACAAGAACAGCATGGAAGAAACTACCTCTATGGTCCAATCACCTTCCACCAGGTCCCTCCCTTCACATGTGGGGATTATGGGGATTACATTTGGGTGTGAGATTTGGGTGGGGACACAGAGCCAAACCATATCAGACACCAAGGTTGTTTTCATATCTTGGCTATTGTGAATAATTCTGCAGTGAACATAGGGGTACAGATATCTCTTTGAGATACTGATTTCATTTCCTTTGGATATATACTCAGAAGTGGGATTGCTGGATTGTATGGTAGTTCTATTTTTAATTTTTAATGGCATCTCCATACTGTTTTGGGTGATGTTCACTCTCCTCCTTGATATCCTGTAACTTAAATACAATGATGTAAAGTTCACTAGTATTAATGCATATTGTATTAGATGATGGGGTTATGAGAGGGAATGTTTGCTTTATGTATACACAATCAATTATATTCATAACAAAATAAGCAAGAAATACTTGTGACTATTACAGTTCTCATTTCAGCAAGTGGTCACATGGCTGTACCTGATATATAACTACCTTTTTCTCTACCCATTTTATATTCTCTTTGCCCTTAGCAAGCACCTCAGGTGCTTCAGGATGACGGGGAAACATGGTGAGATCGGTGAATTTCAGGAGAATGAGCCCATTGCCACATTTCATTTGCTGTGAAATGAGTTCCTTAGTTAGAAGCAATGCTATGTGGAATACCATGATGCTGCTAAGGCATTCTCTAAGTTCATGGATGGTAGTTTTGGCAAAAGCATTGTGTGCAGAGACGGCAAATTTGTATTCAAGGTAAGTATCTATTCCAGTAAGAACAAAACATTGCCTGTCCCTTTAGTGATGGAAGCGGTCCAATGTAATCAATCTGCCACCAGGCAGCTGGCGGGTCCCTCCAGGGAATGGTGCCATATTAGGGACTCAGTGTTGTTCTCTGCTGCAGGAGTTGGATACTCAGCAGTGGCTGCAGCCAGGTCAGCCTTGGTGGGTGGAAGTCCATGCTGCTGAGCCCTGAATAATCTCCGTCCCTGACAGGATGGCCATTTTCTTCATGAGCCCACTGGACAATGACAGTAGTGGCTAGGGAAAGAGGCTGGCTGGTAGCCATAAAATGGGTCATAATAGCCTCTGGATTATTAAAATTCTACTCTGAACCCTCCCAGTGTGAATGAGCAGGTCTTACTTGATAAATCCACTCTGACATCCCAATCCCCTTAAGCCTTTTGCTATCTTCCTGTACAATATACCAAGGCAGTTCTGGCATTTCAATTTATTTAGTGTAGGGCATCTTTTGGTCCATGTTTCAGTCAACCAAACTGTCAGAGCCCTTTCTAACCCCTCAAGCAAACTCACTGAGTCTAGAATCTCTTCTTATGAGCCCATATCAATAAATTCAGCCTGCCTTCCTCTTTCTTTCCTTCTTCCTTCCCTTTCTTTTTTATTATAAAGTATTTTGAACAACGAAAAATAAACAGAATAATATAAATTCTTGCCATCCAGATTTTTGAAAAAGGATTAACTCAGAGGACTTGTGGTGTTTAAACTCTGCACATTCCAAAGAAAGGCCAGGCCCTTAATTGATTCCTGGGAGATAACCTATAAACTTGTGGAATATTCTGCCTGATAAAAGTATCTGTATACCAGGGGCTTTGGGCCATGTCAAATCGTTTATGCTAACAATGTGATTTATGATAAATGCTAGCTTGTGTTCACCTGTGTTATGGCTGTATCAGTTTGACTTCTGGGGAGGCAGGCTAGAGACTGAATAGTTAAGGTTGATCATGTGGTTGTTCTATGCCTATGTGAGTGCCCCTAGGCACCAAGGCTTTGTTGACAAAGGGAACTCTGTTACACACTGTTTCTGGGAGAGTTAAGCATTTTCTGTATGACTCCACTGGAAGAGGCCAACTGGAAGGACGTGTCTGGTCTCTCCTAGACTTTGCCCTATATGTTTATTATGTTTGATGCTTTGATTAGGTGTCCTATTGCTGTAATAAATCATAACCATGAGTATAACAGCTTTTGTGAGCCCTTATGAATCATTGAACTTCAGAGTAGTTTTATGGATTCCCAACACAGATGTTAACATTTGTCATATATTATGCTTCTGATCTTTTTTTGTTTAAAGAAATATATTGGCCAGACACAGTGGCTCATGCCTGTAATCCCAGCACTTTGGGAGGCCGAGGTGGGTGGACCACCGAGGTCAGAAGTTCGAGAGCAGCCTGGCCAACATGGTGAAACCCCATCTGTACTAAAAATACAAAAATTAGCTGGGTGTGGTAGAACGCGCCTGTAATCCCAGCTACTCGGGAAGCTGAGGCAGGAGAATCGCTTCAACCTGGGAGGCGGAGGTTGCAGTGAGTTATTGCACCAGTAAGACTGAGACTCAGTTTCAAAAAAAAAAAAAAATATATATATATATATATATGTTACAGAAACAGTTGAAGATCCCAATATTTCTCCTCTTGATTTCATTCCCTTCCTCCTAGTCCAGAAGTAGCTACAATTCTGAGGTTTGTGAGTACTTTTGTTTCTGTTTCATATATGTGTGTGTATATATAGTTATAAATATGAATGTATTATTTTTTTAAGAGATGGGGTCTCACAATGTTTGCCCAAGCTGGACTGAAACTGCTGGAGTCAAGGGATCCTCCCAGCCTAGTCTCTTGAGTAGCTGGGACTTCAGGCACAAACCACCATGCCTGGCTGTTTTTTACATTTTTAATTCATATGTGTGCATTTATAAATAATACATAGTATAAATTTTATTTTTTTGAGACACAGTCTCACTGTGTTGCTCAGGCTGAAGTGCAATGGTGTGATCTCAGCTCACTACAGCCTCCACCTCCTGAGTAGCTGGGACTAGAGGCATGTGCCCCCATGCCCAGCTAATTTTTGTATTTTTAGTAGAGGCATGGTTTTGCCATGTTGTACAGGCTGGTCTCGAACTCCTGACCTGAGGTGATCCGCCTGCCTTGGCCTCCCAAAGTGCTGGCTGGGATTACAGGCATGAGCCTGGCAAATACATAGTATAATTTTGTATGTTTTTAAAATATAAATGGGATCATATTATAGCATGTAGCAGCCATAAAAGTATACCTCTGGGTCTCTGATTATGAAGAGTATAACTGACTGAGTACCCCAGCTACTATGCTCAGAAATCCATAACCATATTCATATCGAGGCCACATTTGCTGAGGGCTATGCTTAACCAGTGATGATCATGGCAGGAATACTGAAGTGGGCCTATTCTTGAAAGACAAGGGACTCCTGTGACAGGTGACATTGACCTGAGGATGCCCTGTCTTCTTTGCCAAACTGTCTTAGAATTGCACTGTAGCCTAAGAACCTTCCACCAGAGCTTTCCTCCTTCCCTCTCTGCTTCACAAGCGTCAGATCTACAGCACAGTTTGACAACTGCTGGCCTCCTCGAGCTTCAGCCCTATTTTCCCTCACAGGTATTACCTTTCATTCATTAAACCTTATACAATCTCTTGCATGTCTCATCCCATCTTGGCATCTGCTTCTCACAGGCTCTGAATCACCAATTTTATTTTCAGTTTGCTTTTCTTTTTTTAAAAAAAACTCTACATTGTATTTTTGAGATTTATCCATGTTGTTACATGTACTCCTAGGTCTTCCATTTTAACTGCTGCATACTGTTTCATTATATAAATGTACCACAACTCATTTATCCATTTCCTCATTGCTTCAAATTTTTATTTATTAAAAAAGCCGTTGCATGGAATGTCCTTGTGCACATCTGGTGCACATGTGCAAGGGTTTCTTTGGTGTACATTCCTAAGAGGAATTGATGAGTCAAAATTATATGCATGTTCTCTACTAGGTATGGCAACTTGCTCAGCATAGTGGTAGTGTCAATTTTCCCTCTCACTAGTCATGCATGAAAGTTTCCATCTCTTTTCCATTTTTGACAACGTTGTTATTTATTGTGAGACTTAAAAATTTTGGAGTGCTAGGCCAAAATGGAAACAACTTAAATGCCTAGTAAATGATAATTGGATAAAGAAAATACGTTATATTCATACAATTCAGTAATATTAAGTTGTAAAAAGTGAAAAAGTACTGATACATGCTACAAAATGGATGAAACTTGAAAATAGTATGTGTTCCCAGCTAAATTATAGGCAGGTTAAGTCTAAGGACCATATATTTATACAACTTTGTATCCTTCATAGTTTTAAGCACTGTGCTGAACAGTTAGACACAGCATGTAAGTACTTTTGACTGCTTTTAGCACATCTCCTCAACATCTGCCTCATTCCTAATAAATAAGTGGGTAAAAATTTGGTTTATTAAGGATTCTAATTAGTTAAATTATAGTAATTGATATCTTATCATACATTAAACTTCTTTTTAAATTGTTGCCCTATTTTACATTAGGTCTTCTAACTTTTTAACCATTTAATCTTAATGACAGGCTTGGGCTGCCATAAAAGTAATGGCCCATTCATTTATTTTATCCATCTCAATAACTGATGCAGTTCATTGAACCCAGTGGTTCAACTGGTGTGATTGATATGGAAAGTAAATATAGCAGAAAGAAGTATAACAATCATTCCAGAGCCTGGTTTGTATACTGCAGTGTTGTGATCCTCAGAATAAAGGTGCTTCTGGGAAGCCCTCTTAGGGGCCAGGGACACCCAAAAACCGAGGGTCTGGGACCTCTGTTCTCATTTCAACTAGAATCATTAATCTCTTTTACCTACTAAGATTCCTCATAAGGTACTGTTTGAGCAATAGCTTTTCAGACTAAAAACAAATTTTGAAAATTATCTGCCAATTGCATAAATATGACCAAAGTCGTCTTAGTTCTTAAGTGTATCATTATTCATTCATCCACTCTTTCATTTATTAATTTGTTCAACAAAAATTTTAGAGCAATATATGTGCTAAGTAATAATTTAGACTCTAAAGAGAAGTCTCTCTCCTCAAGAGCATCAACAGTTAGTTGTTGTGGATGTAATAATTTATGCCTAGTGATAGAAAACAAAGACAGTTTGCAAGGTTTCTTTCTTATTTTCTTATTCCAGCTTATACAGTTTCTTTTCCCTTGTTCTTGAGATAACAAAGTAAATGAAAATAATTAATTTTTGGCAAGTTTGCAGTCACAATAACAGTAAAATAAAATATGGTTAATGTCCAGAATTTGGCTAAGATATAAGAAAATGTCACCCTTCAAAATTAAAATTGACCTCTGCATTAGTTTGCTTTCACACTGCTATAAAGATACTTCCCTGAGACTGGGTAATTTATAAAGGAAAGAGGTTTAATTGACTCACAGTTCCACATAGCTGGGGAAGCCTCAGGAAACCTAGCAATCATTGTGGAAGGGGAAGTAGTCACCTTCTCCACAAGACAGTAGGAAAGAGTTGAGCAAAGGAGGAACTTCCAAACACTTATAAAACCATCAGATCTTGTGAGAACTCACTCACTATCACGAGAAGAGCATGGAGGAAACTGCCCCCTGATCCAATCACCTCCCTCCCTTGACACGTGAGGATTACAGGTCTCTCCCTTGAGATGAAGGGATTACATTTTGAGATGAGATTTAGGTAGGAATACAGAGCCAAACCATATCATTCCACTCCTGGTACCTCCAAAATCTCATGTCTTTTATACATTTCAAAACCAGTCATGCCTTCCCAACAGTCCCCCAAAGTCTTAACTCATTCTAGCATTAACTTAAAAGTCCAAGTCCAAAGTTTCAGCTGAGACAAGTCAAGTGTGTTCTGCCTATGACCTTGTAAAACCAAAAGCAAGTTAGTTACTTCCTAGATGCAATGGGGGTAAAGGCATTGGCTAAATGTTCCCATTTAAAATGGAAGAAATTGGCCAAAACAAAGGGGCTACAGGCCCCATGCAAGTCCAAATTCAAACAGGGCAGTCATTAAATCTTACAGCTCCACAATGATCTTCTTTGACTCCATGTCTCACATCCAGGTCACACTGATGCAACAGATGGGCTCCCACAGTCTTGGACATCTTCACTCCTCCTGGCTCCCTTCACAGGCTGGCACTGAGTGTCTGTGGCTTTTCCAGGTGCATGGTGCAAGCTGTCGGTGGATCTACCATTCTGGGGTTTGCAGGATGGTGACCCTCTTCTCACAGCTCCACTAGGCAGTGCCCTAGTGGGGACTCTGTGTGGGGGCTCCAACCCCACATTTCCCTGCCTTCTATACTGCTCTGGCAGAGGTTCTCCGTGAGGACTCCACCCCTGCAGCAGACTTCTGCCTGGGCATCCAGGCATTTCCATACCTCCTCTGAAATTTAGGCAGAGGTTCCCAAACCTCGATTCTTGACTTCTGTGCACCTGCAAAACCAACACCACGTGGAAACTGTCAAGGCTTGGGACTTGCACCCTCAGAAGCAAGGCTGGAGGTGTACCTTGGCTCCTTTTAGCCATGGTTGGAGCCAAAGTAGCCTGGACACAGGGTGCTATGTCCTAAGGCTGCACAGAACAGCGAGGGTCCTGGGCCTGGCCCAAGAAACCACTTTTTCCTCCTAGGCCTCCAGACCTGTGATGATGGGGGGTGCCGTGAAGATCTCTGACATGCTCTGGAGACACTTTCCCCATCATCTTGGCGATTAACATTCAGCTCTTCATTACTGTGAACTCCAGATATCTGAGACAAGTATCAGTTAATTTAGAAAGTTTATTTTGCCAAGGTTGAGGACATGTACCCATAACACAGCCTCAGGACATAACACAGCACATGACAACATGTGCTTAATGTGGTTGGGGCATAGCTTGGTTTTATACATTTTAGGGAGACATCAGACTTCAATTTATATATGTAAGATATACATTGGTTTTGTCCAGAAAGGCAGGACAACTGGAAGCAGGGAGGGGGCTTCCAGATTACAGGTATGTGAGAGACAAATGGTTGCATTCTTTTGCATTTCTGATTAGTCTTTCCAAAGGAGGCAATCAGATATGCATCTATTTCAGTGAGCAGAGGGATGACTTAAATAGAACCAGAGGCAGGTTTGCCCTAAGCAGTTCCCAGTTTGACTTTTCCCTTTAGCTTAGTGATTTTGGGGCCCAAATATTTATTTTCCTTTCACATTACTTGTGGAAATTTCTGCAGCCAGGTTGAATTCCTCCCCCGAAATTTGTTTTTATTTTCTATCTCATGGCCAGGCTGAATATTTTCCAAACTTTTATGCTCTGCTTCCTCTTGAATGCTTTGCCGCTTAAAATTTCTTCTGCCAGATACCCTACATTATCTTTCAAAAGTTCAAAGTTTCACGGATCTCTAGGGCAGGGGCACTATGTGGTCATTCTCTTTGCTAAAGCATAGCAAGAATGACCTTTACTCCCAATAAGTTCCTCACCTCCATCTTAGACCACTTCCACCTGGACTTCATTGTTCATATCACTATCAGCATTTTGGTCAAAACCATTCAACAAGTATCTAGGAAGTTTCAAACTTTCCCACATCTTCCTGTCTTCTTCTGAGTCCTCCAAACTGTTCCAACCTCTGCCTGTTATCCAGTTCCAGAGGCACATCCACATTTTTGGTATCTTTATAGCAGTACCCCACCCTCTGTAGTACCAATTTACTGTATTAGTCTGTTTTCACACTGCTATAAAGAACTTTCTGAGACTGGGTAATTTATAAAGGAAAAAGGTTTAATTTACTAACAGTTCTGCCTGGCTGAGGAGGCCTCAGGAAGCTTACAATTACCATGGAAGGGGAAGCAGGCACCTTCTTCACAAGTCAGCAGGGAAGAGAAGAGCGAAGGAGGAACTTCCAAACACTTATAAAACCATCAGAACTCACTCACTATCATGAGAACAGCATGAAGGAAACCGCCCCCATGATCCAATAACCTCTCTCCCTCAACATAGGTGGATTACGGGTCTTACCTTGACATGTGGGGATTACATTTTGAGATGAGATTTGGGTGGAAACACAGAGGCAAACTGTATCAACCTCTAACTCTGTCTTATCCAATTCCCTGAGCCTAGCTATTTCCAGGGCAGGGGTCGTGGGGTCCAGAGGGTGCCAGCTAGAAAACGTTATGATGCTCTTTAACTTCTGAGGCCAATGAGAGCCTTGAGACTAGCATTGCATACTGTATGTTGAGATCCTGGGGACAGTTGGCCTTAAAGGTCCTTGACCTTCAATGGAAAGGTCAACATTGGTTATGGAATTGTGCTCATTCTTCTTGGCCTCCAGGAAATGGAGGAGGAACTAAGTGGTGGGCTGATTCCTCTCTGCATTGTAGTGGAGGGTGGAGAATAGGGAGCAAATGGTTTCATGCTTATGCTTTGAAGAAGGACTGAAAACCTGCCTGTTGCTATACAGGACCTTCCACTTACTGTGACTGTCCTCATTTAAGGTATCAGCAGTTATACCAAAGTCCCAATGGACAGAGGAAAAAAAATCACAGCATATCTAAAGCAGGCCTAACAGTGGAAAGAGATAAAGGGGATAATCAATCAGAATAGGTCTCCAATGACATAGAGGTACTGGATGAGATAGACAAGAACTTGACCAAAGCAGTAATTAGAACACTTAAAGGCTTTGAATAAATCACAAATTAGACTTCCTAGAAATAAAAAAGCATACTCCAAATAAAAAATTCAATATGCGACTTGTAGGAAGGGATGGCTACTTATATAATCAGGAAAGAACGATACACCTATATTTTCATCTTGAAAAAATATACTGAGACTCTACTATGTGCTTGGCACTGTGCTAAGTACTGAGGATAAATGGCAACAAGAAAAATCATGATTTTGCCTTCCTGAAGCCAAAAGACTTGAGAAAGACAAAAGGGGCGGTCAGAGAAGACTGTTCTGAAAAAATGACGTAATAATTAAATTTTAAAAGAGAATGAAACTCAAAAGTAAAAAAAAAGTGTAATTGATGAGAGTGTTCACTTCTTTGAAGTTATCTCGGTGAGATAGATGAATTGTAAATAAGCTACTTATGTTGTCCAGTGATCATCAAGGAACTAAGGAGTCTTCCAAATTCCAGTAAGAAAAGTCAAGTGTAAATAATAGAATAATGACCACAATACAATTAATTTCATTACAACCAAGGATATGTCATAATATGAGTGCAGTGGATTGATAGCAACGAACATTTTTTTAACATGTGTACCATGCACTGTGCTAAGCACTACATTTATTGTCTCATTCAGTCCCTATAACGTAGCTTCTCTTCTGGAGGCTGAGGTAGGAGGATAACTTGGGCCCAGGTGTCCGAGGCTGCAGTGATCTGTGATCATGTTATTGCACTCCAGCCTGGGTGACCAAGCGGGACCCTATCTCAAAAATAAATAAAGCAAAATAAAAACGTAAAGTAGCTTCTCTGCCTCTCCCATTTTATGCATGAAAAATGGAGAGGCAGAATAGTTACATATTTGCCCATTCACAAAGCTAGTAAGTAGCTGAGTCAGGATTCAAATACAAGTATTTCTGACTGCAGTGAATTAGTATCCTCTACCCCATACTCCTCTAACCTGGAGTCTTGAGAGTCAAAGAAGTGTGGCCGGTACGGTGGTTCACCCCTGCAATCGCAGCACTTTGGGAGACTGAGATGGGCGGATCATGAGGTCGGGAAATCGAGACCATCCTGGCTAACACGGTGAAACCCTGTCTCTACTAAAAATACAAAAACAAAATTAGCTGGGCATGGTGGCCGGTGCCTGTAGTCCCAGCTACTCCGGAGGCTGAGGCAGGAGAATGGCGTGAACCCGGGGGGCGGAGCTTGCAGTGAGCCGAGATCGTGCCACTGCACTCCAGCCTGGGCAACAGAAGGAGACTCTGTCTCAAAAAAAAAAAAAAAAAGGGGAAGCGCACACATTCTTGTGTCTCTGGCATAGTTTTGGGAGAAGCATGATGTTCTGACAACCAGTGGAGAAAGAAATTATATTTTTTGAGCCTATAAAACAGTTCACTAGGCAGGCTGCTGTACTTTGCTGAAAATATCCCTTTTGGTAATTCAGTTTTCTTGTCTTTAATTCTGGACTCTCAATCAATATATTGGTTTTTGATCTTTAATGTGATTTTTGAGTGTACTTGGATCCTGTGAATATGACTGCTGGCTTTTCTAACAGATTTACTTCCCTTTGTAATTTTTTTTTTTTTTTTTTTTTTTTTAAGACAACATCTCCCTCTATCACCTAGGCTGGAGTACAGTGGCACAAGCACAGCTCACTGCAGCCCCAGCCTCTGAGGCTCAAGCGATCCTCCTACCTCAGCCTCCCAAGTAGCTGGGACTACAGGTGTGTGCCACCATGCCCGGCTAATTCTTTGTATTTTTTGTACAAGCAAAGGTCCTGCTGATACGGAAGGGGAAGTGCTGGGAAGGGAAGGGCATGATCCCTTTAATTGAAAGGGAGAGGGCGTGGTCCCTGGCTAGGTCTCCATCCGCTTCCACCCCACACCTGCGCCCATGGGCCTAGGTGAGGACAGACATTTTTTGTTTCTCTGGCCAAATGTTGTGTTTCCCAAGACCACCCTGGCCGGTTACGTCCCCATCCTGTGCCTATAAAAACCGGAAGACCCTAGCAGGCAGCTGGATGTAGAGAGGACGTTGGGAGGAGCACACCAGCACGCAGGCAGGCCATCTACTGGAGGAATGAGGTGGAGTTTGGCTGGGTAAGTTGGAGGGGAGCCCAGGGGAAAACCGTCTCTCTTCTGGCTCCCCCATCTGCTGAGAGCTACTTCCACTGAATAAAACCTTGCACTCATTCTCCAAGCGCACGTGTGATCCAATTCTTCCAGTACACCAAGGCAAGAACCCCGGGATGTGGAAAGCCCTCTGTCCTTGCGGTAAGGCAGGGGTGTAATTGAGCTAGTTAACACAAGCCACCTACAGACAGCTAAACTAAAAGAGCACCCTGTAACACAGGCTCACTGGGGCTTCAGCTGTAAACATTCACCCCTGAACACTGCCGTGGGGTCGGAGCCGTACAGCCTGCCTGTCTGTATGCTCCCTTAGAGGGTTGAGCAGCGGTGCCCTGGAGAAGCGAGCCACACGCCCTGCGAGGGGAACAAGGGAACTTTTCCCGTTTCACTGCCATGTTGCCCAGACTGGCCTTTGTAATTCTTAAATTGGCTTTTTATGAATGTAGTTAGTAGGAATCATTTCTCAGACCTATTCACGGCTTTTAAAATGTAATTTTTAAAATTTATTTATTTTTTTACTTTTAAAGCAAAAGACACCCTGTGAAACTTAGTCTTAGTTGTCATCTCTTGTACTTTATTATATATTTATCTTTAATGGAGAAATTTTCCATAAGTGGATGTGTTCAGATGAAGTAAATATGGCCTATACATTCAGAAGTGATACAATAACTTGTTTTTAAAAAGAAACATAAAATAAGCATGCACAAAAACATGAGTGAATTATGTAGACTCCACAGAGGATTGCACAGAGGAGACAGAAAGAAGGCTTATTTGGGTGTCCTCTCAGCTAATACATTTATAATTTGTCTTCAAAATTTTATTCTCTCAGGCCTCACTTAAGTTTGGCCTCAAAAGGGAGGTTTATGTACAGAGAGGTTTATATGGCACATATTAAGGTCTTTGTATTTTTTAACTAATTAAATTCCTTCTACTAGATAAATTCATTGTTACAGGTAGTTAGGCATGAGCTGGGCAGGAAAAGGCTCTCCTCACACCCACCAGGAATGTCAGGTGATGGTTCAGCGATTCTCTCTGAAAATAATAATTTGGCGGTGCCAGGGAGAGTCCATTTCCTGATGGTCCGCCCCTGTTAACATCAAAATGTTAATTGAATGCAGGCCTCAGGGAGAAGCAACTTCCTGGGCATGCGTGTTAAGAGACAAACATGGTGAAGTATGATCTTCTGGGTACACTCTACTGGAAAACGAAAGAGAGCCTCAGATGGGCGTGCATATAACTCACCAAGCACACTGTGCGTGCTCACTTCCCAAGGGTAAGGAGGGCTTTGCATGTGAAAAAGAGGTGAGCTCACAGTTAAAACGGGGCACTTGACATTCTCTCTTTAACCTTCACATGCCCGCTTAGGTCTTTTTCAAGCTCACCTTACTTTTTTTCCTGTTATAAGGCCTTTTTCTTTCTGCTCTGAAACTTGCTTTGGTCTCTCTCTTTTTTTTTTTTTTTTTTTTTTTTGTTTGTTTGAGACAAGAGTCTTGCTCTGTCGCTCAGGCTAGAGTGCAGTGGCGCGATCTCGGCTCACTGCAAGCTCCGCCTCCCGGGTTCCCGCCATTCTCCTACCTCAGCCTCCCGAGTAGCTGGGACTACAGGCGCCCGCCACCTCGCCCGGCTAGTTTTTTTTGTATTTTTTAGTAGAGAGGGGGTTTCACTGTGTCAGCCAGGATGGTCTCGATCTCCTGACCTCGTGATCCGCCCGTCTCGGCCTCCCAAAGTGCTGGGATTACAGGCTTGAGCCACCGCGCCCGGCCTCCTTGGTCTCTTTTTCTGTTTATGTCCTTCAGTCAAATTCTTTCTGCTGAGGAGGCAAGGACCGAAGTGGCTACGGACCGAAACGATATGCTGCCAGTAACTTGGGGTAACTTGGATCTCTTCCACTGCTAACACCATTACTATTCTCATTTTACAAATGAGGAAGCCAAGGCCCAGAGAAGGTAAGTGGCCCAAGATCACACAACTAGTAAGAAGCAGAGCTGGGCTTGCAACTCAGATTCTTAGGGGTTCACTTGTTTAACCATCACAGTCTTCTTCCTTTTTATCTTCCCTTTCCCTGAGAATATTCAGACCCTGAGCTTCTGTCCCCTTCCTGTGAATTTTATCTGGGGAACTTGCCCTTCTCTTTCTCCGGTTATGCAGAGGAAGCTCCTAATTCCCTAAGTGTGCACTTTAGAATCTCACTCCCACTTCAAGCATTAAAATATTTCCCTCTGTGAGAGGAAGTTCGGTGAGTTTCACTGTTCTACACCTTGTTGCCTAGCTGAAATGGGAAGCGATATACAGGAAAGTCGCTGCTGCAGGAGAGTGTAGGGAGCATCCCTTTGAGGGAGGCTCTTGGATTGCAGGATCTCCTCAGGTTGCGTTTGGGAACCAGAGATTGATCTGATGTGGTCATTTAAGATGAGACGACTTGTGTTAGGCCAGGTCTCACGAATGCAGGCCTCCATAACAACTGTTTCAGCACTGACCGAGTGGTTAAGTTAAATATTAAAAGCTGAGGAAGTCAATGTCCTTATACAAAGGCTGGAATGTAACAAAAGCCCACCAAGAGTTTTAGCCCAGGCCTTAAAGTATGACAAGATAATGAAGGAATTCTTAACGGGACCTATTTAGGATTAAACAAGTTTTATTGGGGGATCTGAAGAGACTCTCCAGGCCTCCACAAACAAGTTCATTAGGGGTCTGAAGGAACTCCCCAAACCTCCATGATTTCACAGGAGGCAAGGGCAATCCCCCCAGCACCTGAACCCATTTAGATTAAGTAAATTTACTGAGGCTCCAGAGGAAGGTCTTCAGGATTCAGATCTTAGTTATAGGTTAAAAGAAGTTAATGCACACTTACACATAGACATATAACTTAGAAGGTGTATAAGCTCTGGAAAACTTTGTAATTTTGGGTTGGTCTGGTGATATTTTTCAGGCCTTCTCCCTATAACCGGTTACAGAAAGAAAAACTCCCTCCTTTCCCGGTTCACCTGCATCTCATTATTGGGCCACCAGAATAAGCAGCCCGACCCTCGGTTTGGTCTGGGAACAGACTGACATCTAGGGAAGTGAGACAACATCCCCAGGATTTCATAACTAGACAAGTGCCTGAGGCAGGACTAGACCCCGTAACTCATTCATAATTCTACATGCCAAATGGAACCCAGGACCATGCCTTAAGGCTTGGACCTCTGCAGCTTTTCAGCTTTTGGAATCCTGACCCCCAGAGGTCAAAACTGTTTTTGTAATTAAACACTTCAGAAAGGGTCCAATCCGTTTCCTGGTATGATAATTAATGGGAAGCAGCTGTCTCTTCTCTTTTATTTACAAAGTGGAATTTATGGGAGTGATATGGGGATTAATATTTATAAAGTATTTTTAAGAGGCAGAAGCACTGTGATTATTCAGTAGAGTGTAGAGTTATTGGATAGTGACATGAATCAATCTCTTGTAAATCTTCTTAAGTAGGCAAAATGAATATGACAAAGGACCTGATCAAAAGCCCAAAATAGACGTCAGGTGCACATCAGTGCATCCTGTCAGGCTTGCCAGCATTTTAGAAAAGTCTGCAGGGTATCACTCTTCCTGCGAGTCCCCTCCGAGTTTAGCTTCTTACTGGTATAAAACCTTGAGACTCATGGGCAGCTGTTGCTCATGCTCACCTAATTGTTCTTAGCATGATGTTACGTTAGCAAAAACTGGCCAGCTCCCCAAAATACTGTCGATTTTTCCTGAAGATTTAATGGGGAATGGAGAAGGGAGTTTAAATTACATATACTGCAGCAATGCTTAGTAAAATATATTACATCTCTGATCTATTCCCAGAGTTGCTTTCTGGTTGACAGATCCTCATGCCCACACCCTTATCTTTCCCATAGCCTTCAAAACCTCATCTATCTTCTGGAGTCCTTCAGCTCTTTCCATACCTCATTTTGCAGAACAAAGCATGACAGCTAGCCAGCCTTATGCCCTTGAGAAATCAATTCAGGTTCAGGGACTATCTATTATTTCTCAAGCCTGTCCTTGAAGCTTTAGTCCAGTACTCCTAGGCTACACACCCATAAAGCATGGTACCAGAGTACTATAGGCAATTGTAACACAATGGTATTTGTGTATCTAAACAGTTCTAAACATAGAGAAAATACAGTAAAAATACGGTATTATAATCTTTTTTTATTTTTTATTATTGTTTTTTTTGAGACGGAGTCTCCCTCTGTCGCCAAGGCTGGAGTGCAGTGGCACCATTTCGGCTCACTGCAACCTCTGCCTCCCGGGTTCAAGCGTTTCTCCTGCCTCAGCCTCCTGAGTAGCTGGGATTACAGGTGTGTGCCACCATGCCAGGCTGATTTTTGTATTTTTAGTAGAGACGGGGTTTCACCATGTTGGCCAGGCTGGTCTCGAATTCCTGACCTCGTGATCGGCCCGCCTCAGCCTACCAAAGTGCTGGGATTACAGGTGTGAGCCACTGCGCCCGGCCTTGGTATTATAATCTTACGAGATCACCATCATATATGTAGTCTGTCATAATTGAAACATCTCGTTATGTGGCACATCACTATATTAAGATCCAAAAAGAGATATGGTGAAGATGGGGGAGGAAAAAGGAAGGAAATTCTGTTAAGAGAAATAGGATTTTCTTTTTTTTCTCCATGTGCTAACATCTGGATTTGTCCTCCCATATTGAGATTTATCTGGTACCCACAGTGAGTCAATTAAACCTAAGATTTGATTTGAGATAAATAACCTGAAGAAATATTAAAAAACCAGTGCCTAAATTTCTTCATCTTTTAAGGCATCCCAATAGATACTTTTAGTTTCAAATAATTTGAAGAGAATTAAACTAAGAAACTGCAATTGAATGATACCTGAAAATGTATTGATAGTAAAGTTTTATCAATATATCCAAAAAATGTGATTACATACTAACAAAATAACATAAAGAGTAGTCTGAGAGCAAATGAATAAAAATTGAGTGAAAAATAACACTTGAAGGTTGTTTAAAATAAGGAGTAAACTCATCTTTGAGGGGATTTTATTTAGAATTCGTAACATTGAGAGATGATGAAACGGAGAAGACAAGATTTATAATTTGGATCCAAGTGTTTTCTATAAACTTGGTTTGAAACAAATATAAACAAAATATAAATTGGAGAGAAAGTATAACATTAAACACTACAAAATAGGCCATAAGGTTAAAATTAAGAAAATGTTTATAAAGATGACTCATCAAGTGATATTCAATATTCAAGATAGGAACAATGAAACACCCTCTTGTAAGTATTCAAGAGTTTATTTTTAGGAGATAGTTATGAAATGGAATAGATCACTGAGCTCACTGGGAAACCATACTCATTAGGCTCATTATCTTAACAGGGCTTTACTCAAAGGTAAACATGCTTGATGTGGCCCATCTCCATGTGGCTTTTAGAAGGAGATGTAAAGGCCAAATTGCCACCCATGACAAGTTGTTAGTGCTTTGGGCAGGGTGATCCTTCTAACTGTTTCAAATTTAAAATGCTGGCAAATCTGATTCTATGGGAGCTATTTTACTATTCTGAAATGCGTGCATAACTGATAGCAATGTACAATAGTTGTCTATAGACCTGCAAACTCTATTCTGTAGAGGATTTAATTGACTTTCCTCCCCTCACTGAGGAATTTAGTTAGTTTTGCCTCCATTTGCACATTTTTTTCGAGATTTCTTATCTATAAATATCTGTTTTTTTGAATTCTTCTTTAACTGATTATAACATCTTATTAATTCTCTCATTGATGAGTTAAAGGAAGTTTTTAACATGTGTTCATTTTTATATCTGTGTGAAAGTCACAGTTTTACTATTTTAAAAAAATTGTTCTTTAACATTACTTAGGAAACAAAATTCCTTCTATACTCAATTAGTTGAAATGAGTGAAGAGAACATCTATTTCAATAGTATGCTGTATTTTCCCACACTGATTAAACATATTTTCTGCTTAGTGAATGTGTTAAAGAAGTTTCTGCTCTAATTAGTTTCTCACTAATCAATCATTTTCAGTCTGATTATCTTCTCTGCAGGGCATGCAGGGAAGTCGGGTTTACCCAAGTGTAATCTTGGTAACTGCATGCTAACGGTTCATTCTGCACTGCAACTGCTTTTCCTTTTTCATAGGTCAGATCCTATTCTGTGAAGTATAGAACTGAGTCTTCTGTTAATCTCATAGCTGCCAACTATGAGATTAACAGAATAAAATATGAAGGCCCCTTTCTTTCCTGAATGATGGGAAGGTGTGTCGTAGTCAAGTGAGTCATTATGCAATAAGCACTTCAGCACCTAGTATATGTTGAGGCCTCTGCAAGATGCTGTTGGAGGAAACCAAAATATTCCTCTCTAAAATATGAGGATTGTTGGGCTAAAGAAGGTTGAAATACAGGGGTGGACACTCTGCCCCTTCTTCTGCTTGCCTGATGGCAGGGCAGTGATTTCCAAAGACAAAAGGTCATCATGTCTCCTTTCTGCCTTTTCCCACCTCAAGACAGGCCCCTTTGCCACACTTGGTTATCAGCTTAGAGACAGTAATGCTAGGGAATCTAGGAGCAGACTTAGAGTCTGAATTTTGTTATCTACAGGTTGCTTGATGAGCAGTATAACCTACAGGCATAACTTGAATGTCTTCAGAGTTGTAAGAAGAGAGAATTTCTAGAGAATGTACTGTGAACCTAAATGTTCCCTTTTATTATGAGGTGATTACACGGTTTTCACCCAAACTTAGCTTCTTTGAGAGTAAAAGGGGACACTATAATTTTCTCTGGATAATAAGTGCAAGATGGGACTCTCCAAGGATAACGAGGTTGTCCGATTACTCTATCTCAAATTCAGTTTGATATACTTTATTACAGAGAGTGTGATGTATGCATGTTGGTTTTAATCTACAAACTCTATAAGTGGTTAGTTAATATTCAAAGTACCCTAATTGAAATGCATGCTCTCAAAGTAGTTAACATTTGAATGACTAATCAGAAGCCCACTCTTCTAAGGTGACATTGGCTTCAGTTATCTTTGTTAATTAGCATCACAAATATAAGAAATTTTTCATTAGTGAAGTCAGTGTTATTCAAATGCATGGATAGGTCAGAAATGTTGTACAGGCATTTCCCCTCTTACATTAACAGTGTATATAAGTATTTAGGGAACTCAAGTGCCTACAGTATTTGGAATAGACTTCTTGGCTTAGGATTGCAAGGAAATTGTGAGACTGTTTTCAGTTTCCCAATGGAAGATTTTGTTTCCTGATTCTGACCAGAAGACTAACTGAACATCATTGCGTCTGATTCAAGAGATCCTTTCAAGCACGACTGAGCATAGAGCTAGAATTTTATTAAGCCTGTAGGTTGTAAGATTGTTTGAAGCCTGTGAGTTGTAGGACTATTTGCCTACCTTCTACAGTACTTGCTAGTATGGGAGGCAAATTTATCGTAGTACACCACATGAACATGATAGCAAGGATGAGGGGAAGGAGCTATGTAGTCCTTATCTACCTCTAACTGCAGGGGGCTATAGATATCTTCCAAAAAGTTCTGAATTGGCTTGGACTAGTGTATGACACATCATTTTCAGCCCACTCCCCACCATGGAGAAGAAGGGATGCTTGATGTTCGTCCTTTGTGATTTGAGGGTATGTTTGAACTTAAAGACAGATGTCCAGCTAAGGCCTGGAGATTTCTGAAACAGGGATGCCAGTAGAGTAACAAATGCTTCCAAAGCCTGAAAAAAAAAACATGCTATAGTATCTGACAAGTGGGGACAAGGGAAGAATTGCTAAGACATCCATTTTCCAAGGTCTTTGGAGGGTGTGGAAGAGGATTCCACATGAAGGAATCCAAAAATTACAGGAAGGGAAGGAGTTCAAGGCTGTATGCTAGAGAAGGGGTGGACATTGTATCACTAGAAGGTCCAAGAGAGACCTTTTTTTGGACATAGCTGCCATTTCTTTTTTCTTTTTCTTTCTTTTTTTTTTTTTTTTTAAAGGTGGAGTCTCACTTTGTCGCCCAGGCTGGAGTGCAGTGGCACGATCTTGGCTCATTGCAACTTCCACCTCCTGGGTTCAAACTGTTCTCCTGCCTCAGCCTCCTGAGTAGCTGGGATTACAGACACCTACCACCATGCCAAGATAATTGTTTGTATTTTTAGTAGAGATGGGGTTTCACCAAGTTGGCCAGGCTGGTCTTGAACTCTTGACCTCAAGTGATCCACCAACCTCGGCCCCCCAAAATGTTGGAATTCCAGGCGTGAGCCATTGTGCCCGGCCCATTCAGCTGTCATTTCAAAAGGGGCCTCGATGGCAGAGGGGGCCAGAGTGAAGTTTTATGCCATTCCAAGAAAACCATGTACAATGTTTGTTCAGTAGCAGCTGTATCATCCAAGGCTATCAGGACTGCCTGGCAGAACCACAGCAGGGTAGGGAACCCCTCCTAATTGTCTTCATATGCTCTGGTTATTATAACAAAATACCGTAAACTGGATGACTTGAAAAGCAGACACTTATTTTCTCGGTTCTGGAGGCTGATAGTCTGAGATCAGGGTGCCAATGTGGTCAGATTTGGGTGTGTGACCTCTTCTGGCTTTGTAGAGCCTACTCTCTCTCTGTGTGCTCACATAGGCTTCCTTGGTGTGCATACACACACACACACACACACACACATCTGGTGCCTCTTCCTCTTCCTGTAGGGATACTAATCCCATCATGGGTCTCCACCCTCACGACCTCATTGGAACCTCATTACCTCCCAAAGGCCCCATCTCCAAATACCATCACAGTGGGAGTTAGGGCTTCAACATATGAATTTTGGAAGGGACAGAAACATTTGGTCCATAACACTAATACTTAAAGGAGTCTCCTCATGACCTCTGCCTTCCTATGTGTCCTCCTGTCCTCATACTCTGGGTTACAGGTCCTAGAAGAGGAAAGGGAATATATATGTCAGAGCCTATTTCTCCTTCCCCACTCCAAGTTCTCAGAAACAGAAACAAATGTTCCACCAAAGATTTTACAGGCCGACCAGTGGTTTCATGACATCAAAAGAAGAAAGTTTTCTTTTTCTTTGAACTCTTCCCTCATTTGTCCTAGAAAACTCTCCCTTTATGTGTGGTTTAAACTAAAATCTTCAATTAAACTACTACCACCCATTGGGGGAAATCTGTGGCCGCGCTCTTTTGATTGTTACCATAGAGGGAGGATACTACTGGTTTTCATGAGCTGGAGCCAGAGAAGCTAATGTCCTACAATGTGTAGCAAAGTCCCACATAGCAAGAATTGTGCCATGTTCTCCATGTTTCTTGAATATCCTGCTGGATATTCATGTAAGTGAGAAATTCTGTTTGTGGTTATTCTGGGCCTAGAACATATTTACTTATGTGTCTCTGTGTGGTTGGCATGGTTTTATTATACACTAGATTTTCTAGGAATTCAGCTGCTATGCAAATTAAGAAGGTGGTGGCTTATTTTGTCTGAAAATTTTCTGAGAATGGTTGTTATTTCAGAAAATTGTATCAGAAGTGGTCATACCACTTAATGGTATTTGAGTGGCCAATGAAACCTACCAACATCCATCTGCATTTGTAGCTATTACAATCATGGTGACTCCATTGTAGATATAAGCATCTGACTACCTCATTATGGCCACATGGTTGAGCAGTTATACATTCAAATGCCTATTATATTATTGTACATAGCTTTTCTTTTATTTCTCCTCTATATTTAGGGTTGACAAGGTTCACAAATAACAAGATAGGAAATCTAGTTAAATTTGCATTTCAGGGCCGGGTGTGGTGGCTCACACCTGTAATCCCAGCACTTTGGGAGGCTGAGATGGGATGATCACTTGAAGTCAGGAGTTCATGGTTTGTGACCAGCCTGGCCAACAAGGTGAAATCCCGTCTCTACTAAAAATACAAAAATTATCTGGGTGTGGTGGTGTGCACCTGTAATCCCAGCTACTCTGGAGGCTGAGGCAGGAGAATCCCTTGAACCCAAGAGGCTGACATTGCAGTGAGCCAAGATCATACCACTGCACTCCAGCCTGGGTGACAGAGCAAGACTCTGTCTCAAAAAAAAAAAAATTTGCATTTCAGATAATCAATAAATTTTTAGTATAAATATGTTCTGAATAATGTCCTTCTATTTTATCTGGCAATTCTATTTATAGTACATTTAGGGAATTTTATTGAATTGTTTGAAATATGTGGGGATAGAAAATATCCAATAATTTAATTTCTTGATGTTAAAGGAGTATTAGCTAATAATTATCCTAAGAAGAAGTTGATGGGGTTACATTGAATTTAAAACCACTGGTTTAGTGCAAAACAGATGTAGCAAAGGAGGAACTACCTACTGCCTACAAGCATACTCCTTGGACAGAGGGTCTCACATTTCCCACCCTCATTCCTACTCACACAAATGGTTTAACAGATATTCTCCCAATTAAAAAAATATCTTCCTTGGGAAGAATTACAATGATAAGAAAGAGAATTTCTTTATTTTGTTACAATTAAATCCAGATTTAGTACAGATTCCCTGGAGAGAAAAGGGTGTCCTAGTACATTTGGGTTGCTGCAACAAAGTACTATAAATCAAACTGGTTAAAAGCAACAGAAGTTTATTTCTCATAGTTCTTGACTTCACAATTCTGGACCCTAGAACACTAAGATCAGGTCTTTGGCAGATTTCATGCCCGGTAAGGGCCTGTTTTTTTCTGGTTCATAGATGGTGCCTTCTTACTGCGTCCTTACATGGTAGAAGGGATGAGAGACCTCTCTGAGGTCTCTTTTATAAAGGCACTAATGCTATTCATGAGGGCTCCGCCCATGACCTAATCACCACCCAGTGGCCTCACTTCCTAATACCACATTGAGGATTAGGAGCTCAACATATAAATTTTGGAGCAACACAAATATGCAGACCATAGCAAGGGGTGTACAGACAGCATTGATGACATAAAACACCTGAATGTTCTAATATTTTCTAGTGTTGACGTTAAGTAAGTTTTCTTTTCTCAAACCTAATAGGCATTTGTATTACTTCCCTGGTACTAAGATACCTTTTCTAGATCTTTTGATATATAAGTATAGTTTTAATTTCTGTAACTTTAACATTTGATTAAAAAATTGCTACCAAAAGAAGTAAATAATATTTTAAGGTAATACACCCTACTGAGAACAATCAGACATTGAATTATGGCTTTTTGATTAGATTCAAGGAAAATCTGATGAACACAAGGATCAGAATGCCTCCAGCTAAACATTACAAGGTTCAGGAAGAATCACTCAGTAATTTACAAAGGACAGAGATATTTTATGGTTCAGAAAACTGCAAAACAAATAACAAATAAGAACCATTTGGAGAAGGAAAGGCTTACGTGGTTTATTCCAAAGTAATTTAGTTACTAGAGCCAGGAAGCACTGCTGTCAAAACAGATAATTCCCCTTCTTAGGGACCTTCCATTGAACTCCAAGAAAAGTTCAAAATTTTCTACAGAGCCTTGCAAGACCTACTTCCTACTTCTTTCTCCAGCCTTATCTCATATGTCTGCTCCAGCCCCACTAGACTCTGTTCTCTGGTATTTTTCCTTAGGCTCCTGACTTAAGGTCTTTGAACGTGCTGTTCCCTCTGCCTGAGACCTCCAGACCTCTCACCCTTTGCCTGGCTAACTGGTTGCTTAGATCTGTCTTAATGTCCTTCTCAGGGAAGACTTCCTACCTCCCCAGACTAGGTTTTAGGGCCCTCGTCATATGCTTTCACAACACCCTGTTTAGCCTATTTGAAATTATTTGATTTAATGGATGTAATTATTTATATGAATTGGCTTAGATCAATGTGCAACACTTGTCATTTTCAACCTCCTTCATACTATGGAGAAGAGAGGGATTCTTGACATTGGTCTCCTTTGATTTGAGGGTATGTTTATACTCCAAACCTTTGAATATCTGTCTTGCCTAGGCCGGGCGTGGTGGCTCACGCCTGTAATCCCAGCACTTTGGGAGGCCGAGAAGGGTAGATCATGAGGTCGGGAGATCGAGACCATCCTGGCTAACACGGTGAAACCCCGTCTCCACTAACAATACAAAAAAAATTAGCTGGGCGTGGTGGCGGGCACCTGTAGTCCCAGCTACTCGGGAGCCTGAGGCAGGAGAATGGTGTGAACCCGGGAGGCGGAGCTTGCAGTGAGCGGAGATCGTGCCACTGCACTCCAGCCTGGGTGACAGAGCGAGACTCTGTCTCAATAAAATAAAATAAAATAAAATAAATTGAATATCTGTCTTGCCTGCTAGACTACAGTCTTTGTTAGGTCTCGGATCCTATCTATCTTCTCCATTGTCTGTTGACTGATAAAATAGGTGCTTAATGTATGATTTTTAACAAATGTAATAATGTTAAATTATTAATGTAATTTTTAATAAATGTAATAATGTTGATAATGTTAATTGAGTTCTTACGTGCAGGGCACAATGCTAGGCACTGGGGATAGTGAACAAGAACAATGAACAAGATAGGCGTGATCCCTGCTCTACAGGAAATTGGAGCAGAAAGGAAAAATAAATTTACACCTTTTGTTATTGAATTGTAATGCTGATGAGAACAATGACATAAGGATTAAGGTGCTAAGTGACTGTGACACTCTTACTTGTTTGTTTGCTTTCAGAAAACTGCAGTCTGACATATGCTACCTGTGCCAGTTAAATGAATTGAAAGACCATGGCTTCTGGTTTTAACTAAACCAATTGCCACAAAATTGGTATGAATAAAGGGTTAGCAAACTCTTTCTCCCTCTGCATAAAAACTTGACCTTTTGTTAGCTTTCAAGCTCTTTCTTCAGAATGCCTAGAAAGGTAATGTGTCAAATATGTTGCTAGGCAACATTGCTTATTGTGAAAATGACTGAGTAAAAGGCTACAACTGGACCCAAGGAACAATACGTTCTCAGCTTTTGGTTGAGTGTGGTGACTCTTGGAGCTGAGTATGTCTCCGTGGGAACCTGGAAGCTGTGCATACAGAGTTGTTAGATGAGATGTTGGCTACCAGGGCAGATTCTGAAATGAGCCACTGTGGAGGATGTTATATTCTTGAACCTGAGCTATCACACAGGGAGGACAGAGGCCATCCCCGCAACTGACGCAAGGACTGCTCGAGGACTCCAGGAGAGCAAAGCCTAGCTCTGTCCTCTGGCAGGCTGTGATTCCTAGCCTATGTCTATCTGAATGAATCTGAAGCCAAGTGTGGCCTAAGATGGTCCAAGAGTCTGAATATTTCATAGAACCTTAAGAAGACCCTCTGGTAGGCATCATAATGGCCTCCAAAAGATTCCTGCAAAAAACTTGCCAGTTAGAAATAATACTGATAATACAAACAGAAGGAGACAAGAAGAAAATGTCAGAGTCAACACCTCTTTGAATCCTAGTACAGGCTCTTCATCGGGTACATTGCAAGATACAAACAATGACAATCTAATGAGATCTAATAAGCAGTCAGCCAAAAAGCTTACAATGATCAAGAAAGGTCTTTGAAATACGACTTTATATCCACTATCATTAATAATGCGTGTTTTTGGCTAGGCGTGGTGGCTCACGCCTGTAATCCCAGCACTTTGGGAGACCGAGGTGGGTGGATCATGAGGTCAGGAGATCAAGACCATCCTGGCTAACACGGTGAAACCCCACCTCTACTAAAAATACAAAAAAATTAGCTGGATGTGGTGGCAGGCGCCTGTAGTCCTAGCTACTCAGGAGGTTGAGGCAGGAGAATGGCGTGAACCCGGAAGGCAGAGCTTGCAGTGAGCCAGATGGCAGCACTGCACTCCAGCCTGGGCAGCAGAGTAAGATTCCATCTCAAAAAAAAAAAAAGAAAAAGTGATAATAATGCATGTTTTCAAATACATGGCTACATATTAAATGTATGGTACCTTGAACTATTTTGAGATGTAAAGTGTGTATATTATGCCATGAGAGTGTAACTAGAGGCATGATGAAGTCATCTTATGAGGTTAGCAAACATTTAAGAACTAAGCTTCTGGAATTTTATTAAGAATAATATTTTCACTGACGAGAGATTTTGATTCCATTTAGAAACAAAAAAATTTTTAATAAGTATTTTTGTTTTATATTTTAAGACTTTCCATTTTTGTATGTTTTCTAAATCTATAGTACATAGTATAGTAAAGATGGCTTATATTAGGTTGGTGCAAAAGTGTTTTTTTTTTTTTGAGACGGACTCTCGCTGTGTCGCCCAGGCTGGAGTGCAGTGGCGTGATCTCGGCTCACTGCAAGCTCCGCCTCCCGGGTTCACGCCATTCTCCTGCCTCAGCCTCCCAAGTAGCTGGGACTACAGGCGCCCGCCACCACGCCCGGCTAGTTTTTTGTATTTTTAGTAGAGACGGGGTTTCACCATGTTAGCCAGGATAATCTCAATCTCCTGACCTCGTGATCCACCCGTCTCGGCCTCCCAAAGTGCTGGGATTACAGGCTTGAGCCACCGCGCCCGACCAGGTTGGTGCAAAAGTAACTGTGGTTTTGCCATTACTTTTAATGGGAACCTGGAAGCTATGCCTACATTACTTTCAGTGGCAAACTGCAATTACTTTTTCACCATCCTAATATTTTATAAATAATAGGCTGTTCTTGCATTGCTGTAAAGAAATACCTGAGACTGGGTGAATTATAAATAAAGGAGATTTAACTGGCTCATGGTTCTGTATGCTGTACAGGAAGCATCTGCTCACTTTCTAGGGAGGCCTCAGAAAGCTTCCAGTCATGGTGGAAGGTGAAGGGGAAGCAGGCATCTCACATGGTGGAAGCAGGAGGAGGAGAGAGGGTGGGGGTGGGGGTGGGGGTGGGGGGAAGTGCTACACACTTTTAAGTGACCAGATCTCATGAGAAATCACTCTCACAAAGACAGTACCAAGAGGATGGTGCTAAACCATTTATGAGAAATCTGCCCCTATGATCCAATCACCTTCCTCCAGGCCCCACCTCCTACACTGGGGATTACAGTTCAGCATGAGACTTAGCGGGGACACATGTCCAAACTATATCAAATAGATATTCATATCCTATAGATATATGCTGAATTTTTTTCTACTATGAAGATGGAAAAAAAATATTTGACGACTTTTAAGTAATGATTCCCAACTCTGGCTAACACCAGAGTTACTTGTGGAATTTTAAAAACTCTCATAATTCTTGAGCTCCTTGCCAGACATGCAGTGTTATAATGTCTGGGAGTAAAGCCTAGAAATTCATAGTCTTAAAAACTCCACAGGTAATTGATGTAGAGCCAGGACTCGGATGCAATCTCTAGAGTCAAGGGTAAGAATTTCTCAATAGATGCTTAATTCCCAGAGTTCCTAGACCACCTGCAACAGGATTACCAGGGCAAACAGCTCCCAGCTTTTAAAATACAGATTGCCAGGGCCAGCACCAGATTCACTAAATCAGAATCTTTTACTTCATAAAAGTTTTCAAGAGAAAAATAAAGAATCAGAATCTTGGGACTACGTAGGTACTCTAGGTTTGGTATTGTGCTAAGACTTTTGCACTGGACTACCTTTAGTGTAGATTGATTTCCCATTTTATACATGAGAATACTGAGGGTCAGAATAAGATAAGGATTCATTCAGGATAAGGGTGACACAGGTTCAAGTGAGTATGGGGGACCTGAATTTTTAACAAGTTCCAAAGGCAAGTCTTATACACACGAGAATTTGAGAAGCATTAGAATTTGAGAGCCTTGCCTCTTTATTGGTCACCTTCAAATTATGAAATTACAAAGTAGTCACTGGGAGCTATCACGCCAAAGAAAAATACCTTCCCACTCTTAAACATGCACAGCAATTATAGGAGTTTATCAGTATGAAATAAATTCATATTAGAGTCTCTAGGTTAGCTTTTATATTATTTTGATCATTCTGTTATTGCAATATAGTAGTGATTCACTGGAAAGTCTCAGAACAATAGCTGTCCTCTGTTATTTCACATTATTCATACAAGCAGAAGACACATAAGTAAAATATAATTTAAAAAATGTGTATAATCAAGGTTGACAGAAGCTAATTAAGTAGGACATAAGCAGAAAGGTTCTTAATTAGCCTTTAAAAATTGTCACTTACCTTGTGACTTCAAATATTAAGAAGAAAGGAGCCAAAAGAAATGGCAAAGCACGTGTGTGTTGACAAAGGCCATGACTCAGACCATCTGAGCACAAAGGCAGTTGTTACAAACACAGGAAAATGGCTAAGGCAGAATGACTCTGACCTTGTGTTGCAGAATTGTTGTCTAAGTAAATGGAAGAGAAACCTAATATGATAACGTCCCCTGCTGGAATTAAATTCATGTCATCATGTTGGGAAATAATCAGTTTGAAGAAAGAAAATGAAGTACGTGACTTCTGACAATATGTCCCAAGAACTGTATGCATGCAACAAAGTGTGTTTGTATAGCTATAGAGATGTATTTATCTACATGTACCTAAATTCAAGCTGTATTGCAGTTGTTAGCATATTTTGTCTTTCTCCACAAGTAAAGGCAGCAAAGCTGTGGTTTATTGGATGGCACAGGACAGGAGACAAATTTTGTTTGACCTTACAGCATTGGCATATACAGTGTTTCAATAATTTTGATTTCTCTGTCAACATTTAAACATGGAGAGATTCTACATAAAATTCCAGATTTCTGCTTCACCTCTCTCACTAGAAGATATAGTAGTATTGGGTCTATATTCTTAAATGGCATTCTGTACTATCTCTTATTCTCAAGTTATTTTAACTCATTTACTTGCATTTAGTTTGTGACACCTACCCTAGAAGGATAAAATGAAGGAGTGAGGTGTGGGAGGGCTGACTTTATCAGGTGCTTATTCTATGCTGAAACTTTTATACTCCTGATTTATTTAAAACTGTCAGGGCTGGGTGCAGTGGCTTATGCCTGTAATTCCAGCATTTGGGAGGCCGAGGTGGGTGGATCACAAGGTCAGGAGTTCGCGACCAGTCTGGCCAACGTGGTGAAACCTTGTCTCTACTAAAAATACAAAAACTAGCCAGGCGTGGTGGCAGGCACCTGTAATCCCAGCTACTTGGGAGGCTGAGGCAGGAGAATTGCTTGAACCCGGGAGGTGGAGGTTGCAGTGAGCCAAGATCATGCCATTGCACTCCAGCCTGGGTGACAAGAGTGAGACTTCATCTCAAAAACAAACAAAGAACCAAAAACGAACAACAACAAAAAAACCTCCCAAAACTGTCAAAGCACATTTACTAGATGGAAATGCTGAGGTTCAGAGAGGATGAGTAACCCCACCAAGGTCACACAGCTCATGGCAGAGGAGGGAGCAAGTCAAGGTCTACTTTGGCCTTTTCTGCCTTTCTATGATCATAGAGCAAAAATTGTGCCCTTGGACTCTTGTACTCACATATTTGCCTTTCTATACTGACTATTTTTGGCAGTGAGCTCTATTTTCAGGTGTCTGTCTGCTGTATCAGGTCTATGAATGTCAGAGGAAACAAAAATAAATGTTTATTAGCAGCTGTTGTATGAAAGGAAATGAATTAGATATGTGCTTTAGACATGGTCTCAGTTTATGCTGGAATAGAAGCATTAAGATAAATACACAAATAACTACAATCTAAATGCGGTATGTGGATGTACAATGAGCATGGTAGGAAGAAAGTACTATAGGAGATGAGAGAAAGAAGAAATCTGTTACAATGTGCGGCTTCTATGTGGTCATCAGCTTTTATCTTTATGCTTTTTCTTCCCATATTTTCGGGTTTTATATATATGTATAATATGTGGTAAATATATTAATATGTAGTAAATGCTATGTGTTAGCATTATAATAGTTCATTAGATTTTAAAAACTGAACATCAAATACCTAAATTAGTATTTTAAATGACTTTAATGATATAAACTTTCAAATAGCTTTATTGAGGTAAATTTAACGTAATAAAATGCATCACTTTAAAATGTACACCTATTTGCATTTAAGATTATATGTATTATATATGTACGTAAAGTCAGCCAAAGTATACGTATATATTTCCAAATGTGTTTGTGTGTGTATTGACATAGAGATATATTTGTTTATACATAGTTAAATACAGGGAATGGGCCAGAACAGTGATCTAAAACTCATCTCAAAATTATACAAGACAGTAGAACCAAGTAGAGTGGTGCGCACCTGTAGTCCCAGCTATACAGGAAGATTGCTTGAACCCAGGATTTCAAGGCCAGCCTAGGCAACACAATGAGACCTTGTCACTTTTTTTAAAGGGTTAAAATTATACAGGTCAGAATCCAGATCCTTGCTTTTAATAGATGTCAAGTGCTTGTATGACAATCACTGGATAGGCAATGTACAGTAGAGGTTAAGGGCTCAGATTTTGGACCACATTTTCTGGGTATAAATCTCAGCTATGCTATTTATTAGCTGTATAATCTTGGGAAAATTACTTAATCTTTGTGTGTCTCAGTTTGCTCGTCTCTAAAATAGGAATAAGAAGAGTGTATCTGCCTTCTATGGTTATTGTGAGAATTACTGAGTTAACATACATAAAGTACTTAGAATAATGCCTTCCTCATGAGTTTCATATTAGAATTAGCAATTGTTATTATTAAAACACTATAATCACTATGCTTGATACTTTCAATATTCAAATAAAAAAAGTTTAGTGACATTCCCTTTTTGGTCGCCTCTACATTTAATAACATAAATAATGCAAAGCCACTGTTCTTGAGTCAGTGCACAGCTTTCTCACATTGCTGGGCTTGACGTAAGGCTGGCTTATGTCAGTGGTCAGCACCACTAGGAAGATTCTAAGAAAGTGGAAGAAGGAAAGGAGTGGATTTTAAGTGGCATTAGAAGTTTGTGACACATGAACCTAATGGAAACCCGTGCTGCCTGCCAGTCCTTCAATTACTCAGAGATCTAAAGTACTGCACTGTCAGGGGAAGACACCAAATATGTCTCACTGCTTGGAACAGAAAGTTACTTACCTCCCCAACTCCTAATTTAGGTTGTGTGCCAATTTTTTTACATAAAGGAAGAATCAGGGACACAATTAAAGTCTTTAATTTCTTTGTAGATAATTATTTTCCATTTCATTTTATGGGAAAATACAGGCTTTGCAGTAAGAAAAAAATAGTTTGGACATTGTGAACCTTTATTAATATGTAGTAAATGCTATATTTTAACATAATAGTTCACTAGATTTTAAAATTCAACATCAGATATCTAAATTAATATTTTAAATGACTTTAATGATGTACATTTTCAAATAATTTTATTGAGGTAAATTTAATATAAAATGCATCACTTTAAAATGTACACATATTGAATTTAAGATATATAAAATTTTCATTCTCTGCAAAAGTTTACTTACACCATATTCTAGTTAATTGCCATTATGACTCTACTCATGGCCTCAGGCAATAACTCATCTGTTTTCTGAAGTTATAGGTGACTTTAGTTTTTTCTAGAACTTCATATACATGGAATAATACAATATCCTTTTGTAGGCATTGTTTCATGTGCTTATTGGTCATTTATATATCTTATTTTGTGTAGTGTTTGTTAAAATCTTTTGCACATTTTTTAGAGTTGATTGCCTCCCTATGGAGTTGTAAGAGTTCTGTAAATATTCTGGATACAAGGCCTTTGTCAAATATATGTATTGTGAATATTTTTTCTGAGTTTGTGGTTTATCTTTTTATTTGATTAATGGAATGCTTTGATGAGCAGAGCTTTTAAATTTTGATAGAGTCAGCTGGAAGCTGTTTTTACCTTTTATAATTTTGTTTCTGAAGTTACATAGTGTCACTCCTGTGGTCCTCTAGTAGTAGAAACAGTTGCAAAACCCTGTTGAGTTTCAAGGGTATGAGATACAGACTTCATCTCTTAATGGGGCAGAGGAAGGTTCTGAAACAGCATTTGATATGAGAATTATTGTTGAAACAATTTTAAAAAATACAGTCTGCTGATATCTTTCCCAAAATGTGTCCATTTCATCTAATAGATTTATTGGCATGAAGTTTTTTGTGACAGCCTCTTAGTACTTTAAAAATGTTAGTAGGATCTGTAATAATGTCCCTTCTTTCATTCTTAGTTAATGGTTATTTGTGTCTTCTCTTTTTTTCCTTTATTAGACTAGTTAGAGGTTTATAAATTTATTGATTTTTTTCCCTGAAAAACCAGGCTAAGATTTCACTGATTTTCTCCATTTTTTCGCTTTTTATTTTATTGAGTTCCATTCTTGTCTTTGTAATTTCCTTTATTCTCCTTACTCTGGATTTAATATGTTCTTTTTATTAATTATTATTCTTACCTTGCTTATTAAGAGAGAAGCTTAGATCATTGGTTTAGATTCTTATTTTTAAATATGAGCACTTAAAATCATAAATATTAATCTAAGCAATGTTATAGATGTATCTCATAAATTTTAATATGTCATACATGTTGATACTACTATCATTCTGTTAAAATATATTCTGATTTTCCTATTGAATTATTTGACCCAAGAGTTATTTAGAGATGTTTTGTTTAATTTCCAAATAACTGGGGATTTTTCCACTTTTTGCTATGGATTTATTTTATTATTGAGGTAAGACTCATGTAACATAAAACTAACCATTTTAAAATGTAAAATTCACTGGCATCTGAAGTACATGCAGAATGTTGTGCAACTATCACCTCTATTTAGTTCCAAAATATTTTCTTCACCCTGAAGGGAAAGCCTGTACTCTTTAAGCAATCACTCTACATTCTTTCTTCTGACAGCCACTAATATTTTTCTGTTTGTATGGATTTGTCTATTCTGGATATTTCATATGAAAATTGGGTACTAAAATATGTAGCATTTTATGTCTGGCTTCTGTGATTTAGCATAAGGTTTTTTGAGGCTTATGTATGTTGTAGAATGTATCAGTACTTCATTTCTTCTTATGAATGAATCATATTCTATTGTATGAATATACTATATTTTGTTTATGTATTCATCAGTTGATGGACATTTTTGTTATTTCCAACTTTTGGCTATTGTGAATAAGGCTGCTATGAACATATATGTACAAGTTTTTGTTCGAAGACCTGTTTTCAATTATTTTGGGCATGTACCTAGCAGTGGAATCGCTGGATCATATGATAATTCAATGATTACCTTTGTTAAGAACCACCAAACTGTTTTCCGTAATGGCTACACTGTTTTTTTATGTTTCCACCAGCAATGTATGAGGGTTCCAATTTTTTTCACATCCTTGCTAATATTTTTTTTCTATTTTTAAAAATTATAGCCATCCCAGTGGATTTGAGTGAGTGAGTGGCATCTCACTGTGTTTTGATTTGCATTTTCCCTACTAACTAATGATGTTGAGCATCTTTTCATGTGCTGATTGGCCATTTGTATATCTTCTTAGGAAAAATATCTATTTGTATTCTTTGCCTGTTGAAAAAATGTTTTTGGTCTCTTTGCATTGAGTTGTAAGAGTCCTTTATGTATTTTGGATACTAAAACCTTGTGAGATATACAATTTGTAAATGTTTTCTCCCTCTCTGTGGGTTGTCTTTTCACTATCTTGATAGTATCCCTGGATGCAGAAATGTTTTCTAATTTTGTCAAAGTTCAGTGATCTGTTTTCTTTTGTTGTCTTTTTGGTGCCTTATCTAAGAATCCATTGCCAAATCCACCATCACAAAGATTTACCATATATTTTATTCTTGTTGAGGAGGCTGTCCTTTCTCTGTTGTATGGTCTTGACACTGTTGAAAATCTATTGACATGGGTATGGGTTTATTTCTGGACTCTTAATTCAATTCCATTGGTCTATGTATCTATCTTTGTACCAGCATCATACTGTTTTGATTATTACTATAGTTCTGTAATAAGTTTTGAAATTCAGAAGTGTTACTTCTCCAACTTTATTATTCTTTTTCAAAATTGTTTTGGCTATTACGAGTCGCTTGAAATTCCATATGAATTTTAGAATCTGCTTTTCCATTTCTGCAAAAAGGCCATTAGGATTTCAATAGAGATTACACTGAACTCGTAGATTGCTTTGAGGAGTATTACCATCTTAACAATATTAGGTCTTCTAATCCATGAACATGAATGAATGTCTTTATTTATTTAGAGATGGAGTCTCGCTCTGTCACCCAGGCTTGAGTGTGGTGGCATGATCTTGGCTCACTGCAGCCTCTGCCTCCCAGGTTCAGGTGATTCTCATGTCTCAGCCACCCGAGTAGCTGGGACTACAGGCGTGAGCCACCACATCTGGCTAAACTTTGTATTTGTAGTAGAGATGAGTTTTCACCGTGTTGGCCAGGCTGGTCTTGAGTTCCTTGGCCTCCCAAAGTGCTGGAATTACAGGTGTGAGCCACCATGCCCAGCCATGTGTCTTTCTATTTATTTAGATCTTCTTTAATTACTACATTCTGCAACTTTGATAAATCTGTTCATTAACTCTGATAGGTTTTTTGTAGGGTCTTTAAGATTTTCTACATATAAGATGTCTTATTCTGTTTCGGTTGCTATAACAAAATACTGTAAGGTAAGTAGCTTATAAACAACAAAAACACAGTTCTGGAAACTTGGAAGTCTGAGATTAAGGCACCAGCAGATTTGATATCTGGTGAAGATCTTCCTTTTGGTTCACAAACAGTACCTTCTTGTCCATTCTTCTTGCATGATGGAAGGGATGAGAAGAACTCTGGGGTCTCTTTTATAAGGAGGCCCCTTTTATGGTTCACAAGGGCATCATCCTCATGAACAAATTACCTCCCAATGGCCCCACCTTCTAATACCATCACCTTGGGGTTAGAATTTCAACATGAATTTTGGGAGAACATAAACCTTCAGACCATAGCATGGAGATAATCTTATTTATTCATTTCCAATTTGGATGGCTTTTATTTATTTATTTATTTGGCTAATTTCTTTGGGTAGGACTTTTGTAGAATATTGAACAGAATTGACAAAAGTGGGAATCCTTCACTAGTTCGTAATCTTAGTCGGGGGATCTTTTAGTCTTCCATCGTTGAGTATAATGTCTGCTGTGGATTTTTCATACATGCCCTTCATTATGTTGAGAAAATTCCCTTCTATTCCTAGTTTGTTGGGTGTTTTATGTACCATTGTTTTTAGATTAATTAATTAATTTATTTTTGGGACAGAGTCTTGCTCTGTCATCCAGGCTGAAGTGCAGTGGTACAGTCTCAGCTTATCTGCAGCCTCAACCTCCTGGGCTCAAGCAATCCTCCAACCTCAGGCTCCTGAGTAGCTGGGACTACAGGCGCGCACCACCTTGCCTGGCTAATTTTTGTATTTTTTGTAGAAACAGGTTTTTGTCATGTTGCCCAGACTGGTCTCAAACTCCTGAGCTCAAGTGATTTGTTCTTCTTGGCTTCCCAAAGTGGTGGGATTACGGGTGTGACCCACCTCACCCAGTCTGTTTTTACATTTAATTCTGCTATGGTTAGGAAACATACTTTTATTATATCAATCTTTTTAAACTTATTGGGATTTGTATAATGGCCTATATATAGCCATTTGGATGAATGGTGAAGTCTGAAAAAAAAAAAGTCTTTTTTCCAGTTGTTGAATGTAGTGTTCCATGGCTGTCAATTAAGTTAGGCTGATTGACAGTCTTGCTCAAGCTTTCTGTATTGTTGCTGATTTTCTGCCTACTTGTTTTATCACTTATGAGAGAGGAGTGTTGAGATTTTTCAGCTATAATTATAGATTAGTTTGCTCCTCCTTTCAGTTATGTGAGTTTTGCTCCACGTGTTTTGAATTTCTGTAATTACATGCAAAGAAAGTGACGATTATTATGTCTTTTTGAAAAAGTAACTGTTTTATCATTATGAAACAGCCCTCTTTATTTCTGGTAGCATTTTGTGTCTGGAGCCTAATTTTCTAAAGTTAATATGGTCACTTTAATTATTTTATGATTAGGAGAAAATGGTATCTCTTTTATGGTCTTTTTATGTTGAACCTATGTTTTTATGTTTAAAGTAAATTTATTATAGATAATGTATAATTAGATACTGCTTTACAAAATCCTGCCTGACAATCTGTCTTTTAAGGCAGTGTGTAGCCATTTACATATATTATACTTATCAATGTAGCTGGGTTTAAATCTATAATCTTGATACTGTTTTATATTTGCCCTGTTTATAGCTAATAGCTATATTTCTTCTATTATTTTTAGTGGCAATTAAGATGTATAGTATCCACTTCACCTTGTCACATTTCACCTTCGAATAATATTATGCCACTTAATATATAATGTAAGAATCTTACAAAGGTATAATTCGATTTTCCCTCTCCCATCCTTTCCATTATTGTTTCTTTATATTTTTCTTCCACGTGTTATACATTCCCAAATACCTTGTTATTATTATTGCTACTAAAGTTAATAAATAACCTTTTTAAAACTGAAAAACTAGGCTGGGGATGGTGGCTCGCCTGTAATCCCAATACTTTGAGAGGCTGAGGTGGGAGGATCACTTGAGGTCAGCAGTTTGAGACCAGCCTGGCCAACATGGCAAAACCTGTTCTTTATTAAAAATACAAAAATTAGCTGGGTGTGGTGGTGCTGGCCTATAATTCCAGCTACTCAGGGGGCTGAGGCATGAGAATCGCTTGAACTTGGGAGGCGGATGTTGCAGTGAGCCAAGACTGCACCACTGTACTCCAGCCTGGGTGACAGAGGAAGACTCTTATCTCAAAATCAATAAATAAAAATGAAAAAAGTGAAAAACTGAGAAAACTAAATTTTATATTTATTTATTAGTCATTTCCAGCACTCTTTATTGTTCTTTGTACATCTGTGTTTCCATAGGATATTGTTTTCCTACTATCTGCATACTTCCTGTAGTACAGGAGCTAACTGAATTTTTTTTCAACATGAAAATAAAATGTCTTTATTTAATGTCATTTAAAAAAAAACTTTCAGAGACAGGGTCTCACTCTGTTGCCCAGGTGGGAGCACACATATTTTCTGATGAAAAACCTGTTGTCACTCTTATCTTTGTTTCTGTATGTTGTATGCCTATTTTCCTCCCCAGCTACTCTTAATAATCTCTTTTCATCCTTGATTTAGTAATGTGATGATCGTGTGCCTTGATGTGGTTTACTGTGTTTTTGCTGATAGTTCATTGAGTTTCTTGGATCTGGGGATTTATAGTTGTCATCAAGATTGGAAAATTTTTGCTTCTTATGTCATTAAATATTTCTTTTACTCTCTCTTTTGCTTCCCCCATTCTGGGATTTTAATTAAATCCCTGTTAGACCCTTTGATTTTGTCACATAGGTAATAGAGGTTGTATTCATTGGTTTTTTTTTTTTTTTTTTTTGAGATGGAGTTTTGCTCTTGTTGTCCAGGCTGGAGTGCCAGTAGTGCGATCTTGGCCTGCAACCTCTGCCTCCTGGTTCAAGCGATTCTGCTGCCTCAGCCTGCCGAGCAGCTGGGATTACAAGCAGGCGCCACCATGCCTGGCTAATTTTGTATATTTAGTAGAGACAGGGTTTCTCCATGTTGGTCAGGCTGCTCTGGAACTCCCCACCTCAGGTGATCGGCCTGCCTCGGCCTTCTAAAGTGCTGGGATTACAGGCGTGAGCCACCGTGCACAGCCGGTTTTGTTCATTAAAAAAAAAAAATATTTTTTACTCTATGCTTCATTTCAAATAGTTTCTATTTTTATGGACCCAAGTTTGCTGATTTTTTTCTTCCACAGTATCTAATCTGTTGTTAAGCTCATTTAGTGAATTTTTCTTTTCACATATTATATTTTTCATCTTTGAATACTCCATTTACTTTTTAATAATTTCTATTTTTTTTTCTTATTTTCATGTTTTTCTCTAACTCCTTTTGTATGTTTATATAACTGTTTTAATGTCTTGGTCTGGCATTCCATCATCTCCGCCATTATGAGGCTTGTTATTATTTGCTGATTTGTGTCTTTGTTATAACTGTTTTATTTTTTTAAATCTCCAGTCATTTTTTATTGGAGCCTGGACATTGTAGTGTCAGTGCTGAGTGTTTGAATTTTGTCTTCCTTTAAAGAATGTTGAACTTTAGCTGGCAGATTATGTTTTCTAGTCTTTTTTTTTTTTTTTTTTTTTTAAGGATAAGTCTGAGTAGCTTTTACATTAGGGCTGGATTTCCTTGGTACTCAGTCATGACTCTCCAGAAACTTCTAATTTGTATGTCAGGTGTTCAGCAAGGTTTTTCCACTCTGACTGATTGTGACTTGATCATCCCTCAGTCCTGTGTAAGTTCTGGGAATGGGTCAGTTTCCTGCAGTCCTTTCCCTGCAGCCCTTTCCCTGATGTGATGGAGTTTGTATTCAGCAACAGACTACGATTCCTATGGAGATTTCTGGGACACTTTGTTTGCATTCCTCCCCACTATACAGTGTACTCTGTCCCTAATATTTCAGCTGTGTTGGTCATCTTAAGTTCAAACTCTGTCTTAGCAATTTGCAATTTAGTATGACCACCATGATCTGCTTGGGTTTTCCCTTTCTGTGTAATGATTTGAAAAGTACTTTTAGAAGGCCAGGATGATCCTTACCTATTTGCTTCTTTTTAATCAATGATCTCAGTCCTGTGCTGCCTATTTTAAATATCTGAAACAGCTGCTTTTTCTATTTCTGCTCAGTTTTCTAATTCTTTATGGTGGAAGGACAAATCTAGTACCAGTTATTCTAACACGGATAGAATTAAATTTAATTTTAATAATTAAGTCTAATATGAATTGGAGTAGAATTAGGGTGAGAATTATTAGTAACTTTTTTTATTTTTAAATAAATGTTTTATTTTGAAATAATTTTATGTCTATAAAAATACGTCTATAGAAGAGTTGCAAAGATATTACAGAGTGTTTCTGTATACACTTCACCGAGCTTCCTCTACTGTTAACTTCTTGTGTAATCTTGATACACTTACCAAAACTAAGAAGTGAACATTCGTATACTATTAACCAAACTATAGTCTTCATTAAGATTTCACAGTTTTACTTTTACACTATTGGTGGGAGTGTGAATTAGTTCAACCATTGTGGAAGACAGTGTGATGGTTCCTCAAGGATCTAGAGCCAGAAATACCATTTGACCCAGCAATCCCATTACTAGGCATATACCCAAAGGATTACAAATCATTCTACTATAAAGAGACATGCACATGTATGTTTATTGCAATACTATTTAAAATAGCAAAGACTTGGAACCAACCCAAATGCCCATCAATGATAGATTGGATAAGGAAAATGTGGCACATATACACCATAGAATACTATGCAGCCATAAAAAGAATGAGTTCATGTCCTTTGCAGGGACATGGATGAGGCTGGAAGCTATCATTGTCAGCAAACTAACACAGGAACAAAAAACCAAAGACTGCATGTTCTCACTCATAAGTGGGAGTTGAACAATGAGAACACATGGACACAGGGAGCATCATACACTGGGGCGTGTCGGGGGCAGGGGGGAAGGGGAGGGAGAGCATTAGGACAAATACCTAATGCATGTGGGCTTAAAACCTAGGTGACAGGTTGATGGGTGCAGCAAACCACCATAGCACGTGTATACCTATGAAACAAACCTGCACGTTCTGCACATGTATCCCAGAACTTAAAAAAAAGAGAAGATTTCACAGTTTTTACACTGTTTTTTTTTTTTTCCTGTATATCTAGGATACCACATTGCATTTAGTCATCATGTCTCTTTAGCCTTGAGAAGAGTGTTTTGAAATTTTTTAAAAAAACACTGCCTGCAGCATTTGAGAAACAGTGGACAGGCTTTCCTTTACTTTTTATTATTTTAAAAAAGTATATGTATTTTTAATTTCCATAGCTTTTGGGGTACAAGCGGTTTTTGGTTATGTGGATGAATTATAGAGCGGTTAAGTCTGAGATTTTAGTGTACCCATCACCCCAGTAGTGTACATTATACCTAATATGTAGTTTTTTAAATCCCTCATTCCCCTCCCACCGTCCCCACTTCTGAGTCTCCAAAACCCTTTATACCACTCTGTATGCCTTTGCGTACTCACAGCTTAGCTCCTACTTATAAGTGAGAATATACAGTCTTTTTTTCCATTTCTGAGTTACTTCATTTAGAATATTGGCCTCCAGCTCCATCCAAGTTGCTGCAAGAGATATTATTTCATTCTTTTTTATAGTTGAGTAGTTCCATTTTGTATATGTACCACATTTTCCTTATCCACTCATTGGTTGATTGGTACTTAGGTTGGTTTCGTATCTTTGCAATTGTCAACTGTGCTGTGATAAACATATGTCTGCAGGTGTCTTTTTGATATAATGATTTCTTTTTCTTTGGGTAGATACCCAGCAGTAGGATTTCTGGATTGAATGGTAGATAAATTTTTTGTTCTTTAAGAAATCTTCATACTATTTTCCCTGGAGGCTGTACTAACTTGCATCCACCAGCAGTGTATAAGCATTCCCTTTTCCCCACATCCACACAAGCATCTATTGTTTTTTGGTTTTCTCGCTGGGCCATTCTCCCTGGGGTAAGGTAGTATCTCATTGGTGGTTTTAATTTACATTTCTCTGATGATTAGTGATGT
The DNA here is from genome assembly GCF_008728515.1 of Papio anubis. NCBI lineage: Eukaryota > Metazoa > Chordata > Mammalia > Primates > Cercopithecidae > Papio > Papio anubis. The sequence goes on from NC_044985.1 coordinate 36,631,785, forward strand.
TGAGCACTTTTCCATATGTTTTTGGCCATTTGTATATCTTCTTTTGAGAAATGTCTATTCATATCGTTTGCCCACTTTTTGGTGGGATTGTTTGCTTTTTTCTTGCTGATTTGAATTCCTTGTAGATTCTTGATATTAGTCTTTTGTTAGATGCACAGTTTGAAAAACAGTGCACATGCTTTCAGCTGGGCTCAGCTGCATGGGTCGGAGCAGTTTGAAAGGGAATCAGAACCAGAACCAGACTCAGGGACAAGTTGGCCATGGGCAGGGGAACAACCCTAGCTTTGGTACTGTGGGAAGTTTAATCTGCAGCCACAGGCATTACATGGCATCCAATAGCATCAGGAAGTTTCAATATGTGGTAATGATGAGATGGATAATTAGAATTAAGTCCTTAATATATCTGTGCACGGTGGTAAGGGCTTTACAAAGTGTAATGGAAATCTTTTTTTTTATTTGACCGTTTCTTTCCCTTCTTGGAAACTTTCCTTTGGGGAAATGTTCCTCCCATACACATGCTTTTTCCTCACCTCTCCAAGCCACAGATATGGGCACATTAAACAATATCCCATGTTGTTAGTGATTCTTGAAAGGTGGACGTGCAATCCCTGAAGGGCCAATTAAACATTTTCCCTGGGATTTATTTAGAAATTCTTGAGTAAATTAATCTCTATTTTAACTGGGGTTGCTGAGTAAAAATGATTTAAGTCTTCAGCTGCCTGTGGCTATGTTTTCTAGGTGGACGAGGGAGGCTCTTCTATATTAAGAGAAAATGAGGTTAGTGCCCAGAGAATCAGAGGCAAAAAAGTGTATAGAAGACATAATGATGTCATTTACACCTCTAGGTCCAGCAGTTTTTATTGGCGCCCCTTTTATTCCTTGGATGGTGTTTCTAAGATTTTTAGCTAACACGCGTATTATCTCCCCATAGTCTCCTGTTAACCTTGTGAAAGGGTTATTACTTATTACCCTTGCATTTCAGAAAAAAATCCTACACCCTTGCCAACACTTGCTATCTCTTGTCTAATTTTTTTTTTTAAATTTATAATAGTTATTCTAACAGGTATTAGGTGATATTTCATTGTGGTTTTGATTTGCATTTCCTTAATGATGGATGATGTTAAATGTCTTTTCATATACCTGTTGGCCATTTTTATGTTTTCTTTGGAGAAATGTCTATTCAGGTCATTAGAGCATTTTAAAATAGTGTTATATGTTTTTTTTTTTTTTTGCCATTGAGCTGTGTGTGTTCCTTAGATGTTTTGGATTTTGACCCCTTACCAGATATATAGTTAACAAATATTTTCTCCCAATCTTTAGGCTGCCTTTTCTTTTTGTTGATTGTTTTCTTTACCATGTAGAAATGTTTTAGTTTGATGTTGTCCCATTTGTTTGTTTTTGCTTTTGTTGCCTGTGCTTTTGGTGTCCCATCTAAAATTTTCCCCAATGTTTTCTTTCAGGAGTTTTATGGTGTCAGGTCTTATATTTATGTCTTTAATTCCCTTTGAGTTTATTTTTGTGTGTGATGTAAGATAAGGGTCCAATTTTGTTCTTTTGCATGTGGACATTCGGCTTCCCTAATACCATTTGTGAAAGAGACTATCCTTTCCTCATTGTGTCTTCTTGGTGCTCTTGTCAAAAATTTTTTGTCGGTATGTGTTTCGATTTATATTTGAGCTTTTCTGTTCCATTTTTCTATGTGTTTTTATGACAGTGCCATACTGTTTTGAATACTGTAGCTTTGTAGTGTAATTTGAAGTCAGTAAATGTGGTACCTACAACTTTGTTTTCCTTTCTCAGGATTGCTTTGGCTATTTGGGATCTTTTGTGTTTCCCCTGAATTTTTGAATTTTTTTTTCTACTTCCATGAAAAATACCAAAAATACCATTGGAATTTTGGTAAGGATTGTGTTGAATCTGTATATTGCTTTAGGTAGTGGGAACCTTTTAATAATATCAACTCTTCCAATTCATGAACATGGTATATCTTTCCATTTGTTTGTATCTTTGATTTCTTTCATTATGTTTTATAGCTTTTAGTGTAGAGGTCTTTCATCTCCTTGGTTAAATTTATTCCTACATATTTTATTGTTTTTGATGGCGTTGTAAATGGTATTTTAAAAAAATTCCTTTTTTTGGATAAGGTTATTGGTGTAAAGAAATGTAATTAATTTTTCTATGTTAATTTTGTATTCTGCAACTTTACTGAATTCACTTATTGGTTCCAACAGATTTTTTGAGAAGTCTTTTGGGTTTTCTATGTATAGAATCATGTTGTTCGTAAATGTGGATAGTTTTACTTCTTCCTTTCCAATGCGAATCCCGTTCATTTCTTTTTCTTGTCTGATTGCCCTTGCTAGTATTTCCAGCACTAAAATGTTGAATGTAAGTGGCAAAAGTGAGTAATCTTGCATTGTACCAGATCTTAAAGAAAGATCTTAAATATTCAGTTTTTCCCCTTTGATTAGCTGTGAGTTTTGGACAAATGGCCTTTATTTTGTTGAGGAAATTTCTTTCTATACCTTATTTGTTGAGAGTTTTCAATCATGAAATTATGCTGAACTTTGTCAATGCTTTTTTTGCATCTATTCAGATGATCATGTAGTTTGTCTCATTCATTTTGTTAATGTTCTGTATCACATTAGTTTATTTGCATGTGTTAAATCAACCTTGCACCCTAGGGATAAATCTTACTTGATCAGGATATATAATCTTTTTGATGTGTTGTTGGCTCCAGTTTGCTAGTATTTTATTGAGGATTTTTGCATCTATGATCATCCAAGGTATTGTTCTATAGTTTTCTTGTGGTGTCTTTGCCTGGCTTTGGTATTATTAGGGTGATGCTGGCCTCATAAAATGAGTTTGGAAGCATTCTTTCTAATTCTATTTTTTGTAAGTGTTTAAGTGGGATTGGTATTCATTCTTTTTTGAATGTTTGGTAAAATTCAGCTGTGAAGCCATCTGCTCCTGGGTTCTTCTTTTTTTGGAGGCTTTTAAATATGATTTCAATCACTTTATTTGTTATTGGCCTGTTCAGACTTTCTATTTTATCTTGATTTAATTTTGGCAAGTTGTACGTTTCTAGGAATTTACCCATTTCCTTTAGGTTATCCAATTTCTTGGCATATAGTTATTCATAATAGTCCCTTATGATACTGTTTATTTCTGAAGTATTCATTATAATGTCTCCACTTTTATTTTTTATTTTATTTACTTAAACCTTTTTTTCTTAGTTTGTCTAGCTAAGGATTTGTCCATTTTGTTTATTAAAAACCTCAATTGTTAGTTTTGCTGTATTTTTCTATAATTTTTACATTCTCTATTTCTGCTATGACCTTTATTACTTCCTTTCTTCTGTTAACTTTGGGTTTAGTGTGCTTTTCTTTTCCTAGTTCCTTGCAGTATAAGGTTAGATTGTTTATTTGAGATTTTTTTAAATGTAGGCATTTATGACTATAAACTTCCCTTTTGGAGTTCCTTTTGCTACTTCCCAAAGGCTTTAATATGTTGTATCTCCTTTTTTGTTTGTTTCAGTAAGTTTAATGTCACTGTGCTGATATACAAGAGGGTGTTGCTGTTGGTATTTAATATTCTAGTAGCCTCTTGAAATTTTTAATTCTTTATCTTTGAATTTGTGTTTTAGTAAGTGAAGTCTGCTGGGACAATAGAGCATACCCCAGGGGCTTACAGTCTTAGCTCACAGACCCCACCTCTGCTGCCTCCTTACCTCCTCTGGAAGTTTCTTGTCTGCTAGCTCTCTACCACCTCGGGGCTCAGAGGCTGCCCTGCAATGCCTGCCACCCTCTCTCTATAGTGGTAACCTGGTTGTATGGGCTGGGGTGGGATAAGAAGGGGGAGCATGTTCTGCTGTCTCTTTTTACCACACAGGGGCCTGGGTGAATGTGTTGGGTGTGCGGTGGTGGCACTTGGGCTTGAAAGTCTCTGCCTTGGGTTAGCAGCATCATTGGAACTTTTGGTGGGCAATTTAGTGAGAGTCTTTTACCCACCCTTGATCTAGGTTGAGTGCCTCTTGATGTAGAGGTTGCAATCCCTTGAGTGTAGCTCATCTATCACCGGTTGGGGCAGTGGGTATATGGGAAAGAGGCACTGACTTCCACTTTCCCAGGGCAGGCCTCACATTTTCATTTTGCACTGGGCCCTGCGAATTATTTAGCTGGCTCTAGTCAAGGAACTGGATATTTTTATTCCAATTCTGGAGACTCATTTTGGAGGGTTGCTTGGTGATGATGGTGATGTTGCTAATTCCCTGGTACTATGTACCTGTGGGGCTTGGTACTAATGGCCTTTCATAGGTCTGATATAAAGCTTTCAGGTCTAGGGATTCAGACACTGGCAGCTAGAAATCTACCAGGGCACATGGAATATTCTGAAGGATATAGGGGAAGGGAAGTACTGATAGTGTCTATAAGACACCTTATTTTATGTAATAAATCTAAATAATAGCTGTATCAAGTACTTAAATTTTTTTTAAAAATAAAAATCTTAGATGAAAATTAATGAAATCCAGATTAAGGAGGGCCTTTAAGCAAGACATGGAAGTCAAAAGCCATAAAAAATAGACATGTATGATTACATTACAAAATTATAGGATAAAAATTTCATAAACAAAATTAGGACAAATGAGACACTGGGAAAAATATGCATTCTATAAAACAGACAAAGAATAAATATCAATGATGGGCAAAGAACTGTTATAAATAGAAAACAAATAGCAAACTCTCTAATAGAAAAACTTTCAAAAGTTGTAGTAGGTAACTCACAGAAGAGCAAATCCAAAATGAGTAATGAACATATGAAACAGTTTTTAAACGTTAGTACTAATAAGAAAAATGCAAATTAAATACTGAGTTCTCCTTTCTCAACCATCTATTGAATTGGCAAAAACTTAAAAAGATGGATAATACTTACTGCTGGCAGGGATGTGGGAAAAGGCACTGTCATGCACTGTTTCTGGACATGTGTGTTGGGTGGTGTTACAGCCTTTTTGGAAAATAATCTGGCAATATCCACAATAAGCAAATTAAACACATGATTTGACCCAGAAATCCTACTCCAGGAACTGTAGTAGAAATCAAGCTTCAGTGTGTAAGGACATGTATGTATATACCACCCCCAAGAATGTTTATTGTGATATTTTTCTGGAAATAAGTTAATGCCTATTAATATAGTTTGCCAATTCATAGGATGGAACAGTATGTAACCAATAAAAAGAATGTATTAGTTCTATACAGATTTATACTAGTTTTGCTTTGAAAGAGTTCTATAATGCATTTTTTTCTATCTTAAACTTTAAAAAAAAATAGACACAGGGTCTCCGTCTGTTGCCCAGGCTGGTCTTGAACTCGTGGACTCAAGCACTCCTCCTGCCTTCACCTCCCAAAGTGCTGGGATTACAAGTGTGAGCCGCTGCACCCAGCATCTAATGTATTTTTAAGCATGAAATAAAAGGTGCCAGAAAGAGAGAGTGTGTGTGTGTGTGTGTGTGTGTGTATATATCCTATTAAAAAGCCAAAAATTGAGGGAAAACCCTTATGTGTGTATGAATGTTCTGTGAACCTGGAAAAACAATGAAAGATTACACTAGGTTGTTAACAATTGCACTAGTTTCCTGGCTGGAGGAGAGGGAAGAAGTGGAATTTAGAGGATGAAGTGATGAAAAACGAAGGACTAGGGGAGTTTTCCACACTAACAAAAACAATACATGTTGCAGAATTTCGTTTATGTGAAACTTAATACATGTGTATGTACATACCTGTATAGACATGTACAAAGAGATGCATTAAGTTTGGTTATAAAATATTAATAGTGGTTATCTGAAGGTGTTGAGACTTCAGGTGATTTTACTCTTGCTCCCTTAGTATCTTAGCAAATGTCACACGGCTGGTAAGTGGCAGAGCCAGGATTCAATGTATTTGATCTCAAAGTCGGTCTACTTTTACATACAGTGTACCTCTTCCCATAGGACTACAGCAATAGTCAGTTACCAAGACAGGGATTTAAGCAGAAACTCATTACCCAGAATAGAGGCACAGACTGGGACCTGGATGGAGGAAGAAGGCAGTAGTCTAGTTGTCAGAACTGGGACCCAAAAGTCTGTCTCTAAGAACTCAGTGTAGCTGAGTCCCTGCATGCAGGAGAGGGTCACTTACCTACAGTTGGCTGAAGGTCAAGCCTCTTTTAGGCAGTAGTTCTACTTCTACTCATGGCTACACCCCTAGGAATCTGCAGGAAGAGTGAGAAAATACTGATGGCTGGGCACAGTTGCTAGTGCCTGGAATCCCAGCCGATTCAGAGCCCGAGGCAGGAGGATTGCCTGAGGTCAGAAGTTTGAGACCAGCCTGGGCAACATAGCGAGAACCTGTCTCTACAAAAGACAAAAAATAGCCAGGTGTGGTGGTGCACACCTGTAGTTCCAGTTACTTGGGAGGCTGAGGTGGGAGGATCACTTGAACCTGGGAGTTCAAGGTTATATGAGCTATGATTGTTTCACTCCACTCCAGCCTCAGTGACAAAGTGAGACCCTGTCTCAAAAAAAAAAAAAAAAAAAAAAAAGGCTAAAAAAGTACTGATACTTGTTCCCTGTCCTCATTTGTATTTATTAGGCCTCATTCTCATCTTGGGAATAGGGATTTTTAAATTGCTCCATAGGTGTTTCTAATAGGTAGCCAGAGTGGAAGATAATAAACGGTAAATAGATCAAGAAACATGATAGTTAAATTGTGATAACTGTCACACATAAGAAGATGATGTGGCAGAGCAGCAGTTCTTAAACTTCCACGAGCATCAGAATCACTTAGAGGGCTTGTTAAAACAGATTACTGGGATCCAACCTCAGAGTTTGTGACTGTGGCTCTGTGGTGGGACCTGAGAATTTGCATTTCTAACAAATTCCTAGATGCAGCTGAGGCTGCTCACTGGGGCCCTGTTTGAAAACCACTGACCTGAAGAGAGAAGGGACCTGAGGTCAAGGGTCCAGTGGTGGCAGATTTGAGGAGAGTGGCTGCAGGGACCGGGAACCAGGCAGGGCCTGCTGATGTAATTAACCTTTTGAATTCTCCTCACTTGATCCATTCATCTACCCGCCACCTCCCTTCAAAACAAGACCTGCTCCAAAAGAGAGATTTAAGGATCATTAGCTGTAATGAGATTTTATACTAATAAGATTTTATTGCTAACCATAAAATATATACTCTGCCAGTTTGCCACAAAGCAGTCTGTCCTAAATGAGAGGAACCCAAGTTTGCCTGACAAAATAAACGGATGTGATACATTTTACAAAGGAGTATCTTTCATTTTTATGTTGTTTGTTGACATTCTCATTTTCTGAATTCAACATCAGATCATTAGTGTGATTTCTAGGTAATTTTCATAATGTAGCAAGAATATAGCACTTTCCAAAAGCACTGAATTAATTGATCCAGATCAGTCTTCTCAGCATCCCTGGTAAGTAAGTAGATCTATCTGTTCTGATAGAATCCCACTGCCTTGAAAGGAGAAAGCGAGCCTGCATGACTCAGCTTGTGCTAGTAGTTAAGACCTGTGGACTGCTGGAATATTCCATTTGGAGTTACTCTTCTTTCATTTGTCATCCTTCCTGAACCCTGGTGCATGCAATTAGTATGATTCAAGCATGCAAAAATTCCTGGCTGTGTGTATTCCCCACCAGCCTGTGACAGTTTCTTAATTCCTACGATGTTAAACATTTGCTTAGGTTATTTGAAGTAATGGAAGCTTAATGTAAGGATATGTAGTGAGAAAGTCTTATTAACCACAATTTAAAGCAATTTATTTATTTTTATTTCAATAGCTTTTGGGGTACCAGTGGTTTTGGTTACATGGATGACTTACACAGTGGTGAATTCTGAGATTTTAATGTACCCATCACCTGAGTAGTGTACATCATACCTAATGTGTATTTTTTTTAAATCCCTGCCACCCCCCACTCTTCCACTTCTGAGTCTCTACAGTCCACTATATCGCTCTGTATGCCTATGCATACTCGTAGCTTAGCTCACCCTTATAAGTGAGCACATACACTTTTTGGTTTTTTCACTCCTGTGTTACTTCACTTAGAATAATGGCATCCAGCTCCATCCAGGTTGCCACAAAGGCCATTATTTTGTTCCTTTTAATGGCCCAGTAGTATTTCATGATGGAATGGACACCCTATTTAATAAATTGTGCTGGGAAAATTGGCAAGCCACCATTTATTAAATAGGGTATCCATTCCCCAGTTTATGTTTTGTTTGCTTTGTTGAAGATCAGTTGGCTATACATAGTATTTGGCTTTATTTCTGGGTTCTCTGTTCTGTTCCATTGGTCTATGTCCCATTTTTATACCAGTATCATACTGTTTTGGTAACTATAGCCTTGTAGTATAATTTGAAGTCCGGTAATGTGATGTCTTCAGATTTGTTCTTTTTTGCTTGGGGCTGCTTTGGCTGTTTGGGCTCTTTTTGGGTTCCATATGAATTATAGAATTGTTTTTTCTAATTCTGTGAAAAATGATGTTGATATTTTGAGGGAAATTGCATTTAATCTGTAGATTTTTTTTTGCACAGTATGGCCTTTTTCACAATATTGACTTTTCCAACCCATGAGGATGGGATGTGTTTCCATTTGTTTGTGTCACCTTTGATTTCTTTCAGCAGTGTTTTGTAGTTCTCCTTGTAGAGACCTTTCACCTCCTTGGTTAAATATATTTCTAGGTATTTTATTTTATTTTTTGCAGCTGTTGTAAAAGGGAATGAATTCTTGATTGGATTCTCAGTTTGGTCATTGTTGGTGGATAGTAGTGCTACTAATTTGTGTATACTGATTTTGAAACCTGAGACTTTAATTCATTTATCAAATCTAAGATAAAAGACTTTTGGAGGAGTCTTTAGGATTTTCTAGGTATACAATCATATCGTCTACAAACACCAATAGTTTTACTTCCTCTTTTCTAATTTGGATGTCCTTTATTTCTTTTTTTTGCCTAATTGCTCTGGCTGGTAATTTCAGAACTCTGTTGAATAGGAGTGTTGATAGTGGACATCCTTGTCTTGCTCCTGTTCTCAGGGGAAACGCTTTCAACTTTTCCCCATTCTGTATAATGTTGGCTGTGAGTTTGTCATATATGGCTTTTATTATTTTTAGGTAGGTCCCTTCTATGCCTAGTTTGTTGAGAGTTTTTAATCATAATGGGGTGCTGAATTTTGTCAAATGCTTTTTCTGCATCTATTGAGATGATCATATGGTTTTTCTTTTTAATTCTGTTCATATGATGTATCACATTTATTGACTTGCGTATGTTAAACCATCCCTGCATCCCTGGGATGAAATCCACTTGATTGTGGTGAATTATCTTTTTGATGTGCTGTTGGATTGGGTTAGCTAATATTTTGTTGAACATTTTTTTTTTGCATCTGTATTCATCAGGGGAATTGGTCTGTAGTTTTCTTTTTTTGTGTCCTTTCCTGGTTTTGGTATTAGGGTGATACTAGCTTCATAGAATAATTTAGGTAGGAATCCTTCTTTCTCAATCTTTTGGAATAGTTTTAGTAGGATTCATACCAATTTTTCTTTGAATATCTGGTAGAATTCAACTGTGAATCTATCTGGTTCTGCGCTTTTTTTTTTGATTGGCAATTTTAAAATTACTGATTCAATCTTGCTGCTTGTTATTGGTTTTTTGAAGGTTTCTATTTCTTCCTGATTTAATCTAGGAGGGTGGTATGTTTTCAGGAATTTGTCCATTTTCTCTGGGTTTTTCTGGTTTCAAATGATCTTTGTATTTCTATGGCGTCAGTTGTATGTAATGTCTCCAGTTTCATTTTCTTTGTTGCTTGTTTTTTTTTGTTGTTGTTTTGTTTTTGTTTTTTTATACAGAGTCTCACTGTCACCCAGGCTGGAGTGCAGTGGTGTGATTTCGGGTCACTGAAACAGAACTAAATGAAATTGGTTGGGTTCAAGCAATTCTCATGTGTCAGCCTCCCAAATAGCTGGGATTAGCTGGGATTATAGGCACGCACCACCACACCTGGCTAATTTTTGTATTTTCTTTTTTTTTTTTAAGTAGAGACAGGGTTTGCTGTGTTTGCCAGGCTGATCTCTAACTCCTGACCTCAAATGATCCACCTGCCTTGGCTTCCCAAAGTGCTGGGATTGCAAGTGAGTCACCATGCCCAGCCTTTCTAGTTTCATTTCTAAATTAGCTTATTTGGGTCTTTTCTCTTCTGTTCTTGATTAATCTAGCTGGTGGTCTATCAATTCTATTTATTTTTTCAAATAGCCAGTTTTTTGTTTTATAGACCTTCTGTATTTATTTTTCTTTGAATTTCATTTAGCTCTGTTCGATCTTTGTTATGTCTTTCCTTCTTCTAGCGTTAGGTTTAGTTTGTTCTTGTTTCTCCAGGTCCTTGAGTTGTGACATTAGATTGTCAATTTGTGTTCTTTTAGACTTTTTGATGTAGGCATTTAATGCTATAAACTTTCCTCCTCACACTACTTTTGTTGTATTCCAGAAATTTTTGATAACTTGTCTCATTATTAACATGCAATTCAAAAAATTTTTAAATTTCCATCTTAATTTCATTGTGAACCCAGATATCATTCAAGAGCAGATTACTTAATTTCCATGTATTTGCATAGTTTTGAGGGTTCCTTTTGGAGTTGATTTCTAGTTTTATTCTGTAGTCTGAGAAGATACTTGATATGATTTCGATTTAAAAAAAAAAATTTTTCATGTTACAAAAAACTAACTTTAAGATTAATTTTTAGGCCGGGCGCGGTGGCTCAAGCCTGTAATCCCAGCACTTTGGGAGGCCGAGGCGGGTGGATCACGAGGTCAGGAGATCGAGACCATCCTGGCTAACACGGTGAAACCCCGTCTCTACTAAAAATACAAAAAACTAGCCGGGCGTGGTGGCAGGTGCCTGTGGTCCCAGCTACTCGGGAGGCTGAGGCAGGAGAATGGTGTGAACCCGGGAGGCGGAGCTTGCAGTGAGCCGAGATTGCGCCACTGCACTCCAGCCTGGGCGACAGAGCAAGACTCCGTCTCAAAAAAAAAAAAAAAAAAAAAAAAAAAAAAAGATTAATTTTTGTAACTTTTTTCAAAAGGGAAAACAACACACTCCTTGGGGAAAGGCGAGGGGTTGAGAACACAGGCTCTGAGTTAAAATTCTTATGACAGCACCTAGAGTTGATAGGCCTGCCTAGGAGAGAACACAGGCACTGCCACACCACCACAGGGGACAGCTGCCGTCTGGGTTGACAGACCAGTTCACATGCCACTCAAGGTTGCTATAGATTGAAGTCATGAAAATCTTCCAGCTCATCATGAAACAAGTCCCACTCATCTTCAGAGTGTATCAGTTCATCATCCCCACCTGTAGCCAAAAGCTATACAAAAATCAACTCCAGATGGATTAAAGACCTAAATGTAAACCCCTAAAAGTATACAAACTCTAGAAGAAAACCTAGGAAATACCATTTTGAACATAGAAACTGGCAAAGATTTCATGATAAAAATGCCAAAAGCAATTGTAACAATAGCAAAAATTGATCAATGGGATCTAATTAAACTAAAGAACTTCTACCTAGCAAAAGAAACTAGCAACAGAGTAAACAGGCAACCTAAATAATGGGATAAAATATTTGCAAACTATACATCTGACAAACATCTAATATCCAGAATCTACAATTAACTTAAACAAAGGCACAAAAGAAATAACCCCAATACAAAGTGGGCAACCCCAGAACTTAAAATAAAAATAAAAATTATTTTTTTTAATCTTAAAAAGTGGGCAAAGGACAAAGACACTTTCTGAAAGAAGACATACATGCAACCAACAAACATGAAAAATGCTCAGTATAGCTAATTATTTGATAAATGCAAATCAAAACCACAATGAGATACTATGTTACACCATTCAGAATGGCCATTATTACAAAGTCAAAAAAAACAGATGCTGGCAGGGTTGCAGAGAAAAGGGAAAGCTTATACGTTGCTGATGGGAGTGTAAATTAGTTCAACTATTGTGGAAAGCAGTGTGGTGATTCCTCAAAGAACTAAAAACAGAACTACCATTTGACCCAGCAATCCCATTACTGGATATATACCCAAAGGAATATAAATCATTCTATTATAAAGACACATGCACATGTATATTCATTGCAGCACTGTTCACAATAGCAAAGACATGGAATCAACCTAAATGTCCATCAATGGTAGACTGAATAAAGAAAATATAGTACATATACACCATGGAATACTATGCAGCCATAAAAAGAATGAGATCATGTCCTTTGCAGGAACATGGATGTAACTGGAGGCCACTATCCTTAGCAAACTAACGCAGAAACAGAAAAGCAAATATTGTATGTTCTCACTTATAAGTGGGAGCTAAATAATGAGAATACATGGACAGAATGAGGGAGACATCAGACACTGGAGCCTACTTGAGGGAGAAGGGTGGGAGGACGGAGAGGTTTAGGAAAAAAAAAACTGTTGGGTACTATGGTTAGGACCCAAGTGACAAAATAATCTGTGTACAAAACCCCCAAGTCATGAGTTTCCCTATATAACAAAGCTGCACATGTCACCCTGAACCTAAAATAAAAGTTAAAATATTTTTTAAAGAAAGAAAAATTGCGTACCTTTTTCATATGGCTGTGGGC